>NC_083692.1:53750000-54425625 GCF_033118175.1 Dama dama | reverse complement strand
CAACGCACACGAAGCTGGGGAGGTGGTGAGAAGGGACCCAGGTCAGAGAGCTCAGCGTCTCACACACAGTGGGTTCTTTACTAACACGTGTTGATTACATATGAACATGTCTGAACCTAGTGAATGAAGAGACCATCCCAGTTGTTCAGCTCACATCTCAAATCTAGTCACTGGACCCAGAGCCCTGCCTTGACTGTCAGCACTCCGGTCCAAGTACAGGAGTTCCTGTCCCTAGAATAACCTTGACCCTGGTTAACCCGGAGACCGCTGCAAGGGAGACCAAATACTTTCTTGTCCCCTTGCTAAGGGCTCCTAACTTCATCCCAAAGCAACTTTTGAAATGCCAAGTTCACTGGAATCAAGGCCAAAATCTCAGTGTTCCTACATGACAACTCACTCCCAAAGGGAAAAAGACCAACACTGGCCAGAGGCTTTCACAATCAGAGTCACTGACTCTGGCCATTCACCAGAAATAAACATTTATTCCCACTGGAGGCCTTCCAGAGGCTGGTGGCATGCTGACCCATCGTGTAAAGACTGATCAGGATAGGTCAAATGGCCCATGCCTCAGGACGAGCTGTGTCTAGGATGTAACACAGGTTTCATCACACCTGCCAACTCCCAGGGACTGACAGTGGCTCCCTCTCCTAGGATTGGTAGGAAAATGTCATGATTTTCTAACAATATCTGCCGCGAGCACAAAGTGATAGCACATGGGCTGTGTATTTACTGCCCCAATCCTGGTTTACTTACACTGTATGATTTTATAAATGCATATGCTAAATACATACACACATGTAACAATATAACCTATTTCTAAGTTCCCCTGATTAGCTTTAAAAAAAAATAAGAAAAGTTTATTACAAACAATTACATCTAAATTGCAACCATACTGGTAAATTCTCCTAAGGACAAAAGAAAAGGGAAAGAGTAGGAAGCATGACTCCAATCAGAGCCCAACATGTGGTAACACAGCTCTTGCTGGCAGGATCCAACTATACAGGCTTGTCAGCCACCGGCCTTTCCCTCCCCAAGCAGGAAGCCCCCAGGTGCAGAGAGAGGAGTCGCCGGGGAGGCACTTCCTCCCATCCTCGGGATCACCAAGTACCTGCCTTGGCTTGGGCCTTTCACAGAGAATTCGGCAGGGCGAGGAGGGCTGACCCTTGCAGACCCACCATTCACTGCTCAAGGCTCTGTTTGGGGGACTTCCTTGGTGGTCCAGAGATCAAGAATCCACTTTGCAATGCAGCGGATGCGGGTTCAATGCCTGGTTGGGGATCTAAGATCCCACATGCCATGGAGCAACTAAGCCCATGCACTGCAACTAGAGAGTCCGTATGCTGCAATGACACAACGAAGGTCCCATGTGCTGCCAGTAAGACGCAATGTAGCCAAGTAAATAAATAAAAATACATTTTTTTAAAAAGGCACTGTTTGGGGGTTTTCACAGGTCTCATGAGCCTCATAATCATCTTTAACCCCGAGCTTTGAGCTAAATACAGTGAATGCTGGCTCCCCCTCACTTCCAACTTCCCTCTTGCTCTAGCTACACTGGATACCAGGACGGATCAGCTATGTACCCAACCATGCAAGATGAAATATAAACACTGCAAGGGCCCAGAAGTAAGGAGATCAGCAACTCCATAATGCTGAAAAGGATGGCATATGTTTAGAGCAACACTCTAGGACATAAAGCTATGCTTCCACCTAAAGAGGAGAGAGGAATCAAATGGAATTTGTATAGGAAAGTGTGAAAGTGTCATGTCACTCAGTTGTGTCTGAGTCTTTGTGACTCCATGGACTGTAGCCTGCCAGGCTTCTCTGTCCATTGAATTTTCCAGGCAAGAATACTGGAGTGGGTTGCCATTCCCTTCTCCAGGGGATCTTCCCAACCCAGGGATCGAACCAGCGTCTCTTGCATCTCCTGCATTGCAGGCAGATTCTTTACCATCTGAGCCACCCAGGAAGCCGACTTTCCTTTCCTTGTATAGGAAAGGACCTTCCGAAGAGTCCTTCCTTTATAGGCAAGGTTGTCTTTCACTTGCAAGGATATACCTATTTCCACAAGGTAAAATGAAATAGTCTGTTTAAATATTCTGGCAAGTGCAAAAAAACAAAAAAAAGGCAAGGAGGTGGTCTGGCTGCTCCCCAGTGTCCCCTCTGTTTTCCATGAATAACCACTACCGGATTAGGTCATGTTGACTATTTCGAGAGCAGCAAACAACGGCTCAGCGCCAGACATCTTGGAAGTAAGTTTGACTCTCTGACTAAGGCTGGCTTGCGATGCTTCTCTGAATACTTTCTGGCCCTGAGTTCAATCCCATCACATCCCGTCTAATGCCTGCCTTCCCTGTGAGCTGTCAGGACCAGGGCAGCTCCCACCAGAGGTGGGGGTGGGAAAGGGGATGGACTACAGATGTCTGGTGCTCCTCCCGAACCCTCAAGCCTGCAAATCAATTCACTGCACCGACGGTTGTAGCATAAATGATTCATAGCTGTGTTAATCAATACATTTCTGCAGACACTGCTATTAACTCTGGTCATTTCAAGGGGAAAATACATTTCAGAAGCTGTTGTGCCAACATGGTGGACACAAAGTCCTGCAGCTTTGTGAAAGTATCTAGTCACACAGGGGGGGAAAAAAGGCAACCTGACCTCCAATAGAGATGTTAATATTCTTCGGCAGAGGCTGGGATTAAAAGCTCATGCCAGTAAGGAGATGGCTTTACACATGCCCACAGCAAGAGCTATGGCTGTGACCCTTACCCAAATTTACCTTTGCCAAAAGAAACTGAGCGGCAGAGCAAAAGAGTACCTGTCTTTCTAATTAACATTTCAGGTCACAAAGGGCAAAAGAAACAGCACCATGATAGTGACACCCACGCCCAGTGCCATGACAGACATTACTAATCCATCACCACACTCTGGGCCACAGAAGCCGATTTGGCCTCATGATTTCTCTCACCTAAATCCTCTCAGCAGCCTCTCTAATCACCGGGATATGAAACTGAAGATGAAACCCATTCACACATCTGCTTAACTCCTAACACTGCTGCCAATGATGTACTAAAATACTCCTGGACCGCTGGCAGGCTGCACGGGAGCTGCTCTTTAAGAGGTCTTGGTGGTATTTTACCTAAAGCAGCTTATGATCAATAGAGATAAAACAGAGTCATGAAAACAAAAAGCCAACGTGATAGCAGTCCATTGAACAAATGTGTTGGGAATTCTGCGGAAATATTAGAGGATGCACATGAAAGAGAAATCAGGAATCAAAGAACTGTGAAGCAAATAACCAAATCTGTAACACAGTTCATGCGACCCTCCCCTAGCAACCAGGCCCCTTGAGCCTCCTCTCAGAGACTTGCTCCAGCCACCGTGGCCTTCTCTGGTTTCTCTGATTCAGCAAGCCCTCCTACTCCAGGGCCTTGCCCCGCAGCTTCCTCAACTTAGAAGACCCCATGGTGCCACTCCACTGACACCCTGCCATCCACTCCCTTGAGTCTGAACAACCTCCACTCAGGCTACAGGCTTCCATTCAGACACATGCTCTGAAGGAAGCCCTCCTGAGCATCCTCATGACCACACCACCCCAGACCAGGGTAGGACTCCCCAGTCCTTCATCAGCCCTCATCCCAGTTTCAGTGACTCTTGGGGTGAATCCCACATCCTGGCTAAGCTTTCAACTAGTTCTGTAAGGACAGGGCAGATGCCTCCTATGTTTGCCACTGCATCCCCAAAATACAGAGCAGTACCTGGAACCTACAGGGGACACTGAATCGATGAATCGATAGATCAGTGTACAAGCAGACAATAAGGCAGAGAACTTAATTAGAGCTGAAGGTCAAACAGGGGTTTAGAAGGAGATGTGTGATGCAGAGGGTGATGGAAGTCAGGAGAAAGGTGTCTACCTATGACATAAGTTTTGAAACAATAAGGCACAAGAAAGACCCAGAGAGAGTAGAAAAGGCAGACAAAAACAATATCATGAAGGATGATACAAAACCCAAGTCATGAAATAATTAAGTTTAACTATAAAAGTTAAGTTTTCTGCAGGGAAAAAGCTAACAAAATCCAGTGGGGGAAGTATTTGTATCAAGTAACAGAAGAAGCACTTCCAGACTATGTAAAAAGCAACTAGAAATCAATAAGTGATCCAACAATATAACAGACAAATGAACAAAGAACAAATAGACAGTTAACAGAAAAATACAAATGATTTATGCATAGAAAAAAATGTTCAAGCTCACACATAATAAGTGACATAAGATAGCATTTTTTCCCAGCAGATCAGAAAACACCAAGAAATTTGGTAACACACTGTTCATAGGGTTCAGGGAAACAGGAAAACCATGCATTGTTGATTAGACAATACCTTTTGGAGGACAGTTTGGCAAATATCAAATTAAAGATGAATGCCCTCTCTGACTCAACCATTTTACTTCTAGGAATTCATCCCACAAATGTGTTCAAACTTGTGTGCCAATGTGTGTGTGTTTGCATCAATAGCATTGCGTAGGACAACAGAAGACAGGAAACAAGCTAAGTGTCAATTAATAGGAAGCCAGTTTGAAGAGCCAATGGAACATTGTACTGTTGTTCCAGAATGAGGCTCATCTATATAGTCTGATGTATTGGGTTGGCCAAAAAGTAAGATGTTACAGAAAAATTCAAATGGACTTTTTGGCCAACCCAATAAAATGATTTAGAATGGTAAGTTTGTTGCTGTTTTTTAAGCAAGGTATATAGAAGTTTATAGAGTACTCCATTCATGTAGGGAATAGGAAAAGGCAATGAAAGAAAGGAAGAAGGACTATTAAATATTCACACACACACAGATTATTTCCAGACTATACAAGACACTACTAATAGCAGTCATCTTTGGGAAGTGACCTTAGCTTCTAAGGTACAGGGGTTGGAGGGAAACTTTTCATCATATACCTCTTTTTACAGTCTGAAATTTTTAACCACACATGGCTTACCTTTGTAAAAATAAACATTAAAAACAGGGAAGGAAGACAGATGATTCCAAAATACAAACTACTGAGAAAGGAAGAGAAACTAGACAGGAGACCTAAGTCATCAAGATTCAAATACCCAGGCTGGAACCCAGAGGGGCATGCTGAGATAACGTCCCTCATACCAGAACAGGGGCCTTTGGGTAGAGAGGTTGTGGTGAGCAAGGACCCTGGATGACAACCTTGACCCAGAAGCAGAGCCCACTCTGCAAGTAGACCCCAAGCAAGCAGGCACAGGCATAAAACATAAAATTCAAATACCTGAGATCTGCCAATACCAAGCCTAGAAACTGAGGTCCGTTACACTGATGATGGTCACTTGGCATGGGGAACTGTCCTCTGGGTCTTAACAGGCCCTGACAGTTTTTAGAACTTTGGGGAATCAGTCCTCCTGAACCACAGGAAAAGGTGGGTCCAGAGGGTGACCACAGCTCTGGAGCTGATTTAATAAAGATAGAACGAGAGGTTACAAAGTAGAAAGCCTCAGGCTTCTGCGTCAGGTTGTCCCCTGGGCTCCTGAGGCCAACAGCCACAGGGGACAGTCATTGAATGAGCTGCCCAGCCAGCGCCGAAGGAGGGCTGCAGCAGGAAAACAGCACCATTTATCCTCAAAGTTTCAACTCCCTGGGTGTTTGGGCGGAGGACCCTAAGGTGGAGACCCTGAGTTCTTCACCTTAGGAGGACACATTTCTCACCACTTCTGCCCCGCTATGTGAGGCCTGTGTCCACTGCCTCTTTCAGCACAATTCTCTAAAATAGAAACCTGGTGACCTAGGCTGTGGTCTACTTCAGAAATGTTAAACACATCTGGACGGGAAAATGCCTGCCTGGCAGGGGCTTCTCCTTGGCACTTATAAGCTAGAGCACAGACACGCCTCTGTCTCCTGCCAATCGTGAGCGATCACTGGAGTCAGTGAGTTTCACAGGCACAAATGTTTTATAAATACACATTCTAGTGAATAAACCAAGAGAACTTAAATTACTCATAGCCAAGTAGTAGTTTTAAATCTAAGTATTCAGATTAGCCAGTTGACTTCTAGGAAGTTGCCAGCGACCTAGTCAGAGCTCAATACAGACACCTTCTGCAACTTCTTGGCCTCTAAGCACCTAAGTCTCAAAATGCCTAAAGGTAATAAAAATAAAAACACCTAACTGGGACTTCCTTGGTGATCCCGGGGCTAAGACTCCACACTCCCAAAACAGGGAGCCCAGGTTCAATCCCCAGTCAAGGAACTAGATCTTGTATGCCACAACTAATGACCGGGCACAGACAAATATTTTTAAAAACACACACACCTAACACACATTAGCACACCTCTGCAAGCTTTTCAAAGTGCTCTCACACATTCTCATATGTATATGGTACACATGATACATATGATATCCTGTATGCTTCCAGCCCAAAGTAAGTGTGGCCAAAGCATGCAACATGGTACATAGTAGCCTGCTCAATAAATAGCAGGAGAAAATTATTTATCTTCGAAAAGTAGTTTTCCAGAAACATGAGACAAGAAAGTAAAGAAACATCTCAGGCCCAATTTCATACAGACAGATTACAAAAGTCATGAGAGATTCCCATATCAGATCCTAGCACTCCACAGCTCAGAAACATTACTTTAGGGACTTTTAGAAACTTCTAACTGCTTCTCATTTTTCCTCACGCTCATTTTCTCTTCAAGTGGAGGATTATTTTTCCCTTAATGTTTATTGTACTTCTTTTCCAGCGATTTTCTCTTATGAAAAATCTAATAAAGGCACAGTATTAAAATTTTTTTTAAATTAATAACACATATATACAGCCCAGCCACTGATACCAGGATGAGGCCTGCTATGATTCTGAATCACAGGTGAATTTGGTATCCATATGTGCTAAGTTGCTCAGTCAAGTCCGACTCTTTGCAACCCCATGGACTACAGCCCGCCAGGCTCCTCTGTCCATGGGATTCTCCAGACAAGAACACTGGAGTGGGTTGCCATGCCCTCCTCCAGGGGTTCTTCCCAACCCAGGAATCAAACCCACGTCTCTTATGTCTCCTGCATTAGCAGTTGGGTTCTATACCACTAGCATCACCATAACTGGAGCTAAAAGATCAATCTGTCCCTTCCTGCAGATGCTCCCTGACTGTCCCTCTGATCCATGGCAAGGGATGTGCTCGCGGCCACAGTCAGGGCCTGAGGCCTGGATAGGTCTACCCTCTGTGCATTCCTATCCCAAACATTTTGTTCAGCAGAAATGAAATCCAAGAAAACAGTAACACCAAAACCATTGACAAGGACCAAATAACTGGCTACCCATCAGTTTCAAGTCTCCCATTCTAGAACTTTCTCATTCCTTCTATCTCTACCCAAATTTCTCCCCAAGCCTTGGTCACCACCTGAGGGGACTTGTGGCAATGAATGTGCAGGTTTCCCCCTTGGACAAGGTAAAGTTCTTGGTACCTAAGAACCAACTGATGCATGCTCTCTTTCTCCCCTTTGCACATTCTTCCAAATGGAGAAGGCTGAAGAAAGTCACACAAATTCCTCTTTGCTGAGTTCTTAGAATCCCTTCAGCCTCTAAACTTGAACCAAACTCAAACAAGTCACTTGTCGATGTTTGGTTTCAAGATTCCAGAGTCTGAGACAACATGTGGTCCTTCTGGGCACAAACCCTGAGAAATCAAACAAGCAGTACAGTCACAGTAGTAGTTACTCAACCCTGGAGGGGGTTGTTCTCGTGTCCTGAGGATTCGGCACATGTCTCAATGGCGTAATTATGTAATTACCTAATTTCATGTTTAATATATCAGTATGCGGTCAAATTATAGTCACAAATATGTAGGGGTGAATGCTGGGGCTTAACTAGGCATTTACCCCTGGGGCTGTGCTGGGTTCATGGCAGATTTAAAACCTTGATGCTATTGAACTAGGTCTTTTTTTAATGTTCACTTTAGACATAGACATAAATGAACACACTTCAATTGTCCAAGGGGGAAAGCTGCACATTCACTGCCACAATCCCCCTCAGGCTGTGACCAAGGCTCGGGGAGAAATTTGGGTACCTACAGTCCTCTGCCTGGGCCCTGCAAAAAGATGTTGACCTGTTCAAGAAGTGGTTTTCCTTCAAACCTCACTCTGTAGACCTGGGGTGCTACAGGCAACATCATTGCTCAACAAGAATCCAGAGCGAGATATCCAGTCTCTCAGTTCCACCCTTGTGCTTGATCAACCATATCACAACCATCATCTTGGGAAGAACTGAAAGGCTTCTTTCTCTTCCAGGAAGCCTTCAAGACAACCATACAAAACTGATCTGTCTGCTGGCTAAAACTGAGGCATGCTCAATTGTGTCTGACTCTTTGCTACCTCACAGACTGTAGCCTGCCAGGCTCCTCTGTCCATGGGATTGTCCCAGCAAGAATACTGGAGTGGGTTGCCACTTCTTCCTCCAGGGGATCTTCCCAACCCAGGGATCAAACCTGCGTCTCCTGCGTCTCCTATATTGCAGGCAGATTTTTTTTTACCACTTAGCCACCAAGGAAGCCCCTAAAACTGATGATCATTCAATAACTGTCCCGAGCAATTTACCCTGAATTATTCATGCTCCTTCATTACCTTGAAATTGCTACCTCTGTCTAACAATTTTGCTGCTTCATTCTAAGTACTGAGCTATGTTTTATACTATGTTCAAAATCCACATAGGTTTAAATACAAGGCAGGGCAACAGCATACACACAATGAATACTTATTAGCTGTGTTGACTGCGTCTCCAACAGTGGGACGGGTTTTCTCCAGCACTCATCTGAACTCTTGCAGAAGCAAGCCACTTTGCCAAACATGTGAGTGCAAATTAACTCACATGAGTGCTAAACTTCCCAGCACAAACTGCTTGCCCCCAGTGACCCAGATTAAGTGCTATTTAGAAAACAAGGGTCTAGGAAAAAAAGAGCTGCAGTCCTAATTGGGGTCAACATTCTGTAGGCAGAGAGAGCTTGGACAGGAAACGGCAGCTATAGAGTTGGTTTTGCTAGTTTTTCTATGGCTTAAATTGGACCATGGATGACCCAATAAAGCAGGTATACTGTTTTCAAGCCCACACTAATTTGCTCTCCACTTAAGAGACAAAGCAGTTGTTTAACTTTCCACACAATGGTATGTTCCCCCAAAGTCAGGTAAAACTGTAATAGAACGGTCTCCCTTCAAAACACCAATAGTATCGATCACTGCTTCTGTTAGAAATCTAATAAAAGTGTTCAGAATATGTAAATACTTGGGACTAAGAGACACCCAATTTTTTTAAAAACCTGTATACTTTTAGAACAGAAATAATTCATGTTGGGGAGGATGTAGAGAAAAGGAACCCTGGTACACTGTTGATGAGAATGTAAATTGATGTAGCCTCTGTGGAGGACAGTATGGAGGTTTCTTAAAAAACTAAAAATAGAATGAAGCAATTCCAATCCTGGGTATATATCTGCAAAAACAAACAAACAAAAAAGACCAATGCAAAGATATATACACCCCAGTGTTCATAGCAGCATTATTTATAAGATATGCCAAGATATGGAGGAAACCTAAGTGTCCATAAACAGATGGACAAAGAAAGTAGGTATATGTATACAATGGAATACTACTTCAGACATAAAAAAGAATGAAGTTTTGCTATTTGCAGCAACATGGATGAACGTGGAGGGCATTATGGTAAGTGAAGTAAGTCAGAGGAAGACAAATACAGTATGACATCACTTCTGTGGAATCTAAAAAATACAACAGCAATGAATATAACAAGACAGAAACAAACTCCCAGATACAGAGAATAAAATAGGAATTACCAATGGAGAGAGGGAAGGGGGAAGAGGCAGTATAGGGGTATTTTATTAGGTATAAAATAAGCTACAAGAATATATTATACAACATGGGGAACATAACAAATATTTCATATAGTAACTCTAAGTAGATTATAAACTTTAAAAATTGTTAATAACTATATTGCACACCTGTAATTTATATATCAAACTATTCTTCAATTTTTAAAAATCTGTACACTCTAAAAAGAGTCCAAATTCAAAACCCAGAGTAAATTAGATTTTTTAGAATATCACTAAATTAGAATTATTATAAAATGAAAACTTTACTAGAGTGTGAGATGAGTGCAACTGTGCGGTAGTTTGAGCATTCTTTGGCATTGCCTTTCTTAGGGATTGGAATGAAAACTGACCTTTTCCAGTCCTGTGGCCACTGCTGAGTTTTCCAAATTTGCTGGCATATTGAGTGCAGCACTTTCACAGTGTCATCTTTCAGGATTTGAAATAGCTCAACTGAAATTCCATCACCTCCATTAGCTTTGTTCATAGTGATGCTTCCTAAGGCCCACTTGACTTCACATTCCAGGATGTCTGGCTCTAGGTGAGTGATCACACCATTGTGATTATCTGGGCCTTGAAGATCTTTTTTGTACAGTTCTTCTGTGTATTCTTGCCACCTCTTCTTAATATCTTCTGCTTCTGTTAGGTCCCTACCATTTCTGTCCTTTATTGAGCCCATCTTTGCATGAAATGTTCCCTTGGTATCTCTAATTTTCTTGAAGAGATCTCTAGTCTTTCCCATTCTATTGTTTCCTTCTATTTCTTTGCATTGATCACTGAGGAAGGCTTTCTTATCTCCCCTTGCTATTCTTTGGAACTCTGCATTCAAATGGGTATATCTGCCTCTTGAGAAACCTGTATGCAGGTCAGGAAGCAACAGTTAGAACTGGACATGGAACAACAGACTGATTCCAAATAGGAAAAGGAGTACGTCAAGGCTGTATATTGTCACCCTGCTTATTTAACTTACATGCAGAGTACATCATGAGAAATGCCGGGCTGGAGGAAGCACAAGCTGGAATCAAGATTGCCGGGAGAAATATCAATAACCTCAGATACGCAGATGACACCACCCTTATGGCAGAAAGTGAAGAAGAACTAAAGAGCCTCTTGATGAAAGTGAAAGGGGAGAGTGAAAAAGGTGGCTTAAAGCTCAACATTCAGAAAACTAAGATCATGGCATCTGGTCCCATCACTTCATGGCGGATAGATGGGGAAACAATGGCTGACTTTATTTTTCTGGGGTCCAAAATCACTGCAGATGGTGATTGCAGCCATGAAATTAAAAGACGCTTACTCCTTGGAAAGGAAGTTATGACCAACCTAGACAGCATATTAAAAAGGAGAGACATTACTTTGCCAACAAAGGTCTGTCTAGTCAGGGCTATGGTTTTTCCAGTGGTCATGTATGGATGTGAGGATTGGACCATAAATAAAGCTGAGCACAGAAGAATTGATGCTTTTGAACTGTGGTTCTGGAGAAGACTCTTGAGAGTCCCTTGGACTGCAAGAGATCCAACCCGTACATCCTAAAGGAGATCAGTCCTGGGTGTTCACTGGAAGGACTGATGTTGAAGCTGAAACTCCAATACTTCAGCCACCTGATGCAAAGAGCTGACTCATTAGAAAAGACCCTGATGCTGGGAAAGATTGAGGGCAGGAGGAGAGGGGGACAACAGAGGATGAGATGGTTGGACGGCATCACCGACTCGATGGACATGAGTTTGGCTGGACTCCAGGAGTTGGTGATGGACAGGGAGGCCTAGTGTGCTGCGGTTCATGGGGTCGCAAGGAGTCAGACACGACTGAGAGAGTGAACTGAACTGAAAGTGAAAACGTTTTTTCAGTCGGGATCAGGATTTCAGGAAATTTCTGCATTTATATCAATTATGTAGGAATCCTAACCAGTGATCTTAGATCACTTCTAACATGAAACAATAAAATCCTTCCTGGAAAAGTATCAGAATTTCCGTCCTGCATCATCCTTGCCAAGAAAGCTGAACAGAGGCACAAATACTCCAGTACTTAGGTTATGTCTGTTTCTAGATCGTTTTTGGTGTTTCTGACATCGGTGTGCCCAAGGTTTTAGGAATTCACAATTAAAATAAAAATGACTAGGTCATCCTGCACACCTTAACCAGGAGTCAGCCAGAACATTTTCCAGCTTCTACTGTAAAAACTAACCTAAACTGCTGGCGCACCTCCAGAAAACTTCCAATGTGCTTCCTTTCTCTGGCTTCTCTGAAAATCGCTGATACTTATATACACTGACCAGAGTGAAATTCCCCCTGAATTATGAACCCGGCAGCCAAAACTTACAGGATAACTAAACCGTGAACAATCAAGACACATCTAGAGTGAGTAGAAGCAGGGAACCATTCTTAACGAGGCCATGTTTGCCAGAAACCACAATGAAGACTGAGCCACACTCAATTATAACACATGTGCTTCCTATAAACTGTAAGACTTTTTTAGATTTTTAAAGCAACTGAAGGGAAGGGTTTGGGCATTTTCAAACCGATTAATCAGTTCACCCTGCTGGCTTCCCAGCATAGCCACGTCATACTACCCCGGGGCAACACCATCACACGCACATAACCCTGCTCACAATTTGCTGCTACCAGGCATCTTCTCCACAACTTTCCTAAAATAGTACCATCACTAGCACCACACCCCCAGAGGGGATGGGATGTTGAGGACTCACCCCAACCCTCAGGACAGAGCAACAAGGGCAGGGAGCCTGGAGACCTGTCAGGATAAGTGACATGTTCTAGAGCCAGTCATCACACAGAAGTCTACCCTGGGAGACTTTGAAAAGCAGGGTCCCACATTCCATGCAGAAAGACTCTGTTTCCCTGAGTCCAGGGGGGTTTAAGTCTGCATTTTCAAAGTTCCCCTAGGTGATTCTAGAAGGTCAGACAGGATCAGGAATCCATGAATACTAAATCCCTATTACTAATAACTTGAAAGAAAGTAAAAGTTAGTCACACAGTTGTGTCCGACTCTTTGCAGTACCATGGACTATAGCCTTCCCTACTCCTCTGTCCATGGAATTCTCCAGGCAAGAATACTGGAGTGGGTTGCCATTTTCTTCTCCAGAGGATCTTCCTGACCCAGGGATCAAATCGGGGTCTCCTGCATTGCAGGCAGATTCTTTACCAACTGAGCCACTAAGGAAGCCCAAAAATATGATTATTACTCCAGGCAAGGATACTGGAGTGGGTTGCCATGTCCTCCTCCAGAGGATCTTCCCAACCCAGAGATCGAACCCATGTCTCCCACACTGCAAGTGGATTCTCTACCATCTGAGCCAAACCTGACCTATAGGACATTGTGACACTCTTGGAATTCCCACCCTTGCAACTTAACACAGGACATACAACACTTGGCAGGTCATCAATACACAAATGACTCTTCAGAGGGACCACACACCATCCTTTTGGAGAAAGGAACACAATGGTTTGTAAAAACCTTTTCTCTTCTGAGAAGCACATTCAGTAGTGGGAAAGAATCTAAAGAGATTCTGCTGTGAATATGGAAAACCAAACTGAAGCAGCCCACTCTGGACACAGCAGGCAGGAGATGGAAATGGCCCTTGGAATGGTCAGCAGTCAAGGCAAATCCACTTGCCGTGCCTTCTTTCTTGAGCTAAGTTTACAACCCTGCTCCTACTGTTGTTCTTAAGATAAATCCTAGGGACACAAACATTCTGTCTACATTAAACACAGGCCACAGAAACCAAATGAGGAAGGAAATGTCTGTGCATCCACAAAGGCAAACAAACAAAAAGTGTTTCAGGCTGTAAACCTTTACAGTTCCAGGAAACCAAGTTGCAGGTTAGTTGTCACTAGAGTTACAGCCGCCACCACCAGATACAACTGCCTCTCCTCCAGCCCCCTCCCATCACTCCTCCACCTAACTCCTGAAATCCCCTGCAAACATGCCAATCTACCAACGAAAGGTAACATCCCAAATTATTAAACATTAGAGACTTCCGTGGTGGTCCAGGGGCTAAGACTCTGAGCTCCCAATGCAGGGGGCTCAGGTTCGATTCCTGGTTGGGAAACCAGATCCCATATGCTGCAACTAAGACCCAGCGCAGTTACAAAACAAACAAACAAACAAGTTAATGGGAGGGCAGCTAATTAAAATAAACAAGTAAACAAATAAACATTATTTTTCTTCCAACAAATAAATGAATCTCCCACCCTTCCTTGGGAGCAGGCTGTGAAAATGGGTCTGAGGAAACCAGAAACTATTAGAATGGGATTAGGGGGATATGGGGAGGGCAAGAGGAAGGTGGAGGATGCACATTCAAGAAAATGAGGGCTGAGCTTGACGTCTCAGCCACTTGCTGGCCCCATGAATCCTCCCCTTCTGAGAGCAGAGCTCATAAAACAGTGAGGGGCACCACATATGTCAGTCATCCCGCAAAGATTTAATGATGCCTTCCACGTACCTGGCACCGGGCCTAGCCCTGGGAACAGTCCTCAAGGAGCCTTGAGGAAATTCTAATGGTGATCGAAGGTGGGCACCAAGATGGAGAGTCAGGGAGACTGCTACCAAGAAAAGACCCCAGGCTGAGATCCCGTGTACCTGTCAGTTGGTCAGTCAAGAGGGCAGAGAGAGAGAACCTCCAGGATGTGGGCATGGAGGCAGGGCCAGACTCAGCAGGGATCTGGAGCCCAAGGGGCTTGTCCAGAGGCAAAGAATGGTCTGACCCGACCTGCAGGTCAGAGAGACTCGTCTCCGACTATGGCCTGAAGGAGGAGGCAGAGGGAAGCAGCAGGATCTTCGATGTACAAGAAGGCTGTGCCCGAGGTGGGGCAGCAAGGGCAGTTTTCTCCTGGGAAAGACCACCCCCCACCCCGACCCAAAGGTTTGGTGCAGACTTTTAAGCTGGCCACCTTACCAAAAAAAGAGAGAGAAAGAACGTAAGAAAAAAGGAGACAAGACTTGTTTTGTGAGTGTAGCAGGAAGGCAGTTCTTAGATAAAGCAGCACAGGCAGCAGCAGGGAAAAGCCAAGCTCCCCAGCAACACCGTGCCCTGAATCCCATTCCAGGATGGAGCCGTGGGAGGGCCACCTGCAGACAGACCCGCTCCCATCACACCAGGACTCCAAGCTGTCACAGCTCTCCTGGAGGTCTAAGACCCGCCCCGTTGACACTGTCCCTCACCTCAGACTTCGGGGGTCTGCAGCAAAGTGACCAGGGCTGGGTCTGTTCACTGATCAACCCTTGGTGCCCAAAATGCAAAAAGGGCTCAACATTGGTTAAGACAATGGTTCTCAATGGGGTTATTTTAACCCCCATGGACATCTGACAATGTTGAGATATGTTGATTGTCACAGTGAGGGAGGAGGGTGCTACCAGCATCTATTGAGCTGAGGCCATGGATGCTGCTAAATATCCTCCAATGCACAGGACAGCCTCTCTCCCCCTCAATAGAATTGATCAGCCCAAAATGTCAACTGTGACAAAGTCGAGAAAGCCTGGGTTAAATGAAATCAGTGTAAGACGGGGAGCAGCAGACCCAGGGTAGACAGCACCTCTGAGACACCTGGGAGACTAGGCCTTGGTACCCACAGCACTGATGCTGCTAAAGGCGGAGAGGGGGAAAGGAGTGCCCACCCACCTCCAACCTGGCAATGGTCAAGCTCTGCCAATCTCCCGTTCCCCCGCTGCTGCCTCTTCCTGCCACCTTCAAGCCCCACTTGGCGGTGGGGGTGGGGGGAAGAGGAGGACTCACCCCAAACCACTCAGGAAGTAGACGGTATCTCATAAGAGGGGCTACAACAAGGCCAAAGTAGAAGAAGCCTGGTCAAAGAGGATGAAAGCAAGAGAACCCCACACAGATCATTTTTAAGGGCTCAGACATAAATCTGGGCAGCCCCTCCCCCAAGAGTTCCTTGGAGACCCACCTTGCCCAGCCCTTGCTTCTCAGACCCGTAACTCCTCACATCTGTGGACACCAGCACGCTCACGTGCACAGCCCTCAAGACCCACGTGCACCGAACCCTCCCCTTCCCTCCCTGATACGCCCATGGAAATGCCCACAGAAGCACCCCAGCCAATAGCCAGGCGTCCTCCTCCACACCTGCACTCACTCACTCATTCCTCTGGCTCTGCCCCGTGAAGACCCCCAGAACCAGTCCCTCCTCTCCCCTCTCTAGCCCTTTTGCCACCACAAGACCCAGATCTTTGATATTTCTCACCCAAGTGGTGGCAATACCTCCAGGGCTAAGCTTTTCAAACTTTGTAGTAATCTAGGAATGTAGAGATGGTGTCTGGGAGGCTTGCTTAAAATGTTGATTTAGTAGCTACGGATGGAGCAGAAGAATTTCCCAAGTACACTGATGCAGTGCTCCCAAACCACATGTGGCCCAGCAGGCTTTGGAATCACCCCGCCTCCACCCCCAGAGAGCTGGCGCTGTGCTCAGCTCTGCGTCCCTGGCACCACGAGGCAGGGCCTCCCAGAAAAATGC
The DNA here is from genome assembly GCF_033118175.1 of Dama dama. Lineage (NCBI taxonomy): Eukaryota > Metazoa > Chordata > Mammalia > Artiodactyla > Cervidae > Dama > Dama dama. The sequence goes on along the minus strand of NC_083692.1, from coordinate 54,409,278 downwards.
CTCCTGAGGGAATTAACACATATTACACACATATACCCCACATACACATTAACACATATACACACATGCACCACACATACCACACACACGAAAAATGTCTCCAGAGGTAATTCACACACACACACACACACACACACACACACACACACTGAGCAAACTGACTGAAAACCACAGCCTCCTGAGAGAATTAACACACAAACAGAGCAAACTGATCGAAAACCACAGCAGACAGATAGGACTGAAGCGCCAGCTTCTTTCTAGCATCCCCACCCAGCGATGCCAATGATCTAAGAGTGAGTTCAGACAAATGTCCAGCTTTGAGCCTCAGTCCCCATGATCCTAGAAGAACTCACCAGCCAGTCCAGACTGAGGTATATCTGGATCTGAAAGGCTCTTGTCCACATCCCCTCTTCTCCTTCCATCCCAATCCCTGCCCATGGTGGGTGCCCCCCAACTCTCCCAGCCCTGGCCCACCTCCCTCCTGGTCAGAGTCCAGGCAACAGGGTACCAACGCAGGTCCAGGCCAGGCCAAAGGCCCCAGAAGGGCAGCAACGGCTTTGCTCCTCTGCATCTCCTGAGGGTATAGGGCCTAGAAAGTGTTTGCTAAAATGGTAAAATCAAATGAGGGGAGAAGACAGTGAATCACTGCAAGCTGTACCTTTCCTTTCCTTTAACCTGTGGTACAGGCCCTTGACAGCCCCACAGAAAGGCCTAGAAGGGGCATGCAAGTGACAGGAGTCGCTTCTTGGACACCACATCACCAGCTTCTTCAGGCCTTCACCAGGCAAGGTTTCAGGACCCATGCGTCCACACAAATGCCTCTGGCAGGGTCATGTTCCGGACTTCCCATGCACTGGAGAAAGGCAACTCCCACCACCAACTCTCCCCACCCTCGCCCGGTAAAGACATGGTTTTAACTGGTCCGGAGGCCTCAGAGGGAAATACAAGACAGAAACAAAAAGCTGGTGGTTTTAATGCCTCCCAGCAGTTCTGACACAGGTCTGGGTTGAAGATTGTCTACGAACAATCATTTATTATATGTGGGCCAATGAAGAGTTCTCCCCCAAAACAGGGATGGGAAGGTAACAGCAGCACCTATCACTAAAAGCAATGTGACAAAAGTTACCTACTTCCTTGGTGGTCCAGAGATTAAGACTCCAAGCTTGCAATCCAAGGGGCATGGGTTCCATCCCTGGTGAGGGAACTAAAATCCCACATGCTGGGTTGCATGCCAAAAAAAAAAAAAAATTTTTTTTAATTAAAAGAAAAAAGCTACCCGCCAAGTGGGTCCTGTAGAATGAAGGCAGACAATCTTGATGTACCAGCACTTTCATGAGGCTTAATTCAACCCAGGAAGGAAACAGCCATGCACAAGTTTACACAACAAAGTACAAATATGTCACCCTATCTCTGGGAGGAGACAAACACCAAAGCAGAAAGATTTACTCCCTAAACCACTGTACTAATGGATTGAGGCAACTGTATACCAGCCTCTTCCAATCTTCTTGGGAACCATCCCTTGTGAAATCCAATCCTATCCTATAAAAGTCCACCCAGCCTCTGGGATGCAAAGAAGGGTCTGTTACAAGACTACTGAAGTCAATGCCACTTTACCTCCACTGTGAGGTGAGGTCAAGGAGCCCCATGAGAGAAGGCAGCTGACCAGGCTGCTCAGTGGACGCACATCCCAAAATAAGAGCTCAGAACACACGCAGAGACCAAGCCGGATTTGCGGCAGCCCCATGGGCAATTAACCCAGATGCACATTAAAATCACCTGGTGGGGGACTTCCCTGGTCGTTCTGTGGTTAAGACTTTGTGAGTCTACTACAGGGGGTGAGGATTCAATTCCTGGATGGGGAACTAAGACCCCCGCATGCCATGTGGCACAGCCAAAAATAAAGTAAAAATAAAAATAAAATCACCTGGGTGCTCTCCTAAGACAAGGATGCTTGGGCTGCAGCAGTGGTGTTACAGATGACATTGGTTGGGGCAGGGCAGGGCGTGGGTGGAGTTTACAAGCTCCCAGGTGAGGGTAATAAGCAATCAAAATGGAGACGCACCAGCCAGTCCCCAGGATGAAGCCAGCTACGCCGCTGGAGGAGACCTGGTAACTGGTATGAGAACAGCTCTCCTGCCATCTGCTGCACAGACTCCACCCCTCCAAACCTCACCCAAAAACGACAGGACCAAGGACGTCCCTGGTGGTACAGCGGATGAGAATCTGCCTGCCAATGCAGGGGGCATGGGTTCAATCCCTGGTCTGGGATGATGCCACATGCTGTGGAACAGGAAGCCCATGTGCAAGAACTACTGAGTCTGCGCTCTAGCACCCAGGAGCCAAAACTACCGAAGCCCTGAGCTTGTGCTCCACAAGAGAACCCACCGCAAAGAGAAGCCTGGGCACCACAATGAAGAGTAACTCCCACTCACCACAACTAAAGAAAGCCTGCACAAAGCAGTGAAGACCCAGTACAGCCAAAAATAAATTAAAAAAACAAAAAAAAAATAGAACCAAGCTTGTCTGAGGCCTCACCACTCAGCTTCCCCTCCTTCCTACTGCAGCCACCTCCTGGAGAAGCTCAATCCACACAGCCTTCAACAGGGCGCAGGGCACAGCAAACCACAATGTTTGTTCCTCACCACCGTCCTGTGACTACCATCTTCAGCCTTAAGAGAAATAACCAGTGAGCACTTCCTCTGCCAGGCCTTGTGCTAAGTGCCTTATGTGCATTATATCATTTAATCCCATCACAACTCACTGAAGCCAGTAACTGTTATTATTTCCATTTTACAGATGAGGAAACTGAGGTGTGGCCAGTTAAGAACTGAAGCAGCAAGTTGTGCCGCTAGAACTAGGATTCAGATCCAGATGGTAGGGCTCTGAGTCTTTGCTTCCAGCCATTCTGCTACTCAGACAACATGGAGTTAGAATTACCATCAAGATCAACTATGGCGGAGAGGGGATGTTACTCAGTGAAAGCAGAGAGTCCATTAAAGCCCTGAATTTGCTATCTTAAGAATTTCATCAGCAGAGATGGGGGATATCTGATTTTTACTGACAGTTCACTTGGATAAGATCTGTGGTTTTAGGGACCATCCATTCTTACACATTTGCAGGGTACCGATCTATTATAGGTAAGATATAGAAATGGGGTGCTGGTGACAGGGAGACACGCAAGTCACTCCCTTCTGATGACTTTCTAAGCTAATGTGACTCTGGGCTACATCAGGACAACCTCCTCCTCACAGGAGAAGCCAGCCCCACGGTGCTCTTCACTGGGCTGCATAGCTATTTGAGTGACTGGGTGGTTATTTCATGTTGGTTTTAAAGACCAGGTGCCCACACTCAACTCTAGACTCTCTAAACCAGTCCCTGGGAGAAGGTCCAGGATGTGCCAGCTTACAGGGTTCTCCAGCTTGGCTGAGAACCAGTGACCAAAGAATGGAACCAAGAAGGTCAAGAATCCACAAACCAGACATGTGAAGAGTTGTTGAAGATGGGTGGAATAAAAGGGACATTTAGCCTGGATAAAAGATGGCATGAAGGGTGGAAATGGGACATGGGGACTTCTCTGTGGAAGGCATGTCTACATTGCTGCTGGGGTGCCAGGGGATAGGATCAGGACCAATGGGGAGACAACAGTGAGAGGAGGACAACTCCTAAGAAAAGAAATTCCTGGCACCTTAAATTTGGAGATCTCCAAGGCTCCTCCCAAGTCTGGTTATCGTGCTCTGAAAAGCTGCAGTGTAAATGACCTGCTACTCATAATTAGAAGACAATTACAGTAATATAATAAAAACTGCAATTTAAAATTAACAGCAACTAACTGCTTTTGAAGTTCTAGACAAGAAAGTTTTATCTCCTTGCAGTCCAAAGGACTCTGAAGAGTCCTCTCCAACACCACAGTTCAGAAGCATCCATTCTTCAGCATTTAGCCTTCCAACTCTCAAATCCATACATGATTACTGGAAAAAACCATAGCTTTAACTTACAGACCTTTGTCAACAAAGTGATGTCTCTGCTTTTTAATATGCTGTCTAGGTTTGTCAAAGCTTTCCTTCCAAGGAGCAAGTGTCTTTTAATTTCGTGGCTGCAGTCACAATCTGCAGTGATTTTGGAGCCTAAGAAAATAGAATTTGCCACTGTTTCCACTTTTTCCCCATATATTCGCCATGAAGTGATGGGACCTGAGGCCATGATCTTAGTTTTTTGAATGTTGAGTTTTAAATGGTCCACTGGAGAAGAAAATGGCAAAACTTCAGTATTCTTGCCTCAAGAATCCCACACATAGGGGTGCTCAAAGGATGCCTTCTGAATGACTGAATAACACACTGATTTCATTTTTAAGTCAGGATTGGTTAACCATTATCATCCAAAGTGGTATGAAATTCTATTGAAAATTGTATTCAACTCAAACTTCATTACTTTTTAAATAAGAGCATTTAAAATTGTTTATATGCAATGCGACTAGCTGGCAGAGTTACTTGCTGGCCCACAACTTGACAACGAAGACATCAAATTCTGGACCACATGGATTTCAAGCATGTCTCTATACAGTGTGACACTGTTTTGAATTTCCCAATTTTTTAACAGTTGATTGCTGTTACTGTTCTTTGACTGGGGGACTAACATAAAATCAGAAGGGGACTTCCCTGGTGGTCTAGTGGCTAAAACTCTGTGCTCCTAATGCAGGGGACCCAGGTTCAATCCAGATCCCACATGCTGCAAATAAGAGTTCACGTGCCACAACGAAGAGCAAAGATCCTGCATGTTGCAACTAAGACCCTGTGCAGCCAAATAAATCAATCAATTTAAATTAAAAAAATAAATTAAAAAAATATATATATATCAGAAGGAAGCCAAGTTGGATCAACAAGGAACCTCAAAGAGCCCCAGGGGAGAGCCATCTTTCAGGAGTCCAGGAGTCCCTGGAGCTGTCAGGAACCAAAGAGTTCAGGCTTCCCCGTGGAACACAGCAGCCTTTATGAAAAGAATGCTCTCCCCATCTTGCCCCCAGGAGGACACACTATTGAGGTCAGGAGGGTGCTCCAGTGGTTTAGAATTTTTAAGTGGCCAGCGCTCACTGCTCCTTACATATGCAGGTCACTGAGGAAGACCCCAGAAACCATCACTCTACAGCAACTTCTGGAACCAGCAGCTTCTTTTTGGCCTTCCAATTGGCTTCTGTGATAGACCAGGGTCTAAGCCTACAGAAATATGAGTCATACATTTTTCATACAGAAATATAATTTGAGTCATACATGTGATTTAAAATTTTCCAGCAGCCACATTTAAAAAAGTAAAAAGAAACACATGAATATGCTTTTAGTAATGCATTTTATTGAATCTGATATACCCAAAATATTATCATTTCAACATTTAATCAATATAAAAAATCATTAATAAGATATTTTACAGTCTTTCTTTTATGCCAAGTCTTTGAAATCTGGTATGTACTTTACATTTACTGCACACTTCTTAATCTGGATACAAAATCTTCATTGGAAATAAATGTGTGATCTATATTTTGAATTCATAACACTTACAGCTGAAAAGGCTGATTCACATACCCAAGTTATTCCAAACACACTTAAAAGTTTTCCTATCACCAAATTGAGAAACTGATTTTAAATTTACATTTAAATGGATTACGTAAATTCAGAAATCCTATTTCTCAACCCCACTAGCCACATTTCAAGCATTCGACAGCCATATGTGGCCAATAGCTACCATAACCAGAAGGACTGATGGGTCTTCTTTCCAAAGCACTCCATATTGAAAGCTTTCTTTTCTTAGTCATCAGAAGGAACAAGGGCTGCTCATAGGGTAAAAGCATGAGGGATTTGTCGTTGTTGTGAATATTTGAAAAGTTTTTTGATTCTAAATCAGTGTATGCATGTAATGGCCTCTCTTAAGGATGACAGGTTCAACCAGGAGAGAGACCACGAGGAAGAAAGTGGAAGCAGATTTCCGGAGCACCTACTGTGAGCCAAGCACTGTGTGAGTGGAACAGCCACTATCCTGCTTGGTCCCCACCATCCCCTGCGTGACACACCATTAAGTGGATTTAACAGATAGACAATCTGAGATCAGCCGCAGTGAGGGAACTGCCCAAGGCCCCACAACTCTCCAGAAGGACCCTTCCTTTCTCCCCATGCCACATCAAAATCCAAGGATTACGGGTGGGGACATGCTGTGTCCTCTTTTTTTTTTTTTAACTCTTTTGGCCATGCAGCAAATGGGGTCTTATTTCCCCAACCACGGGTCAAAGCCATGCCCCCTACACTGAGAGTGCACAGTCTCTACCACTGGACCACCAGGGAAGTCCCTGGGTCTTCTCTATACTTAGTACCAGGTAGCATTCAAGACCAGCCAGAACACAGGTAGCCAGAGATGACAACCACACACTGGTCTGAAAATGAATGTGGAGGGGAAGGAAGGAGGAGTAAGAGGATAAAAGGGAGGGGAAGACCTGAAAAGGCTCTTTTTACATTTTTGTACCACTAAATACAAAATCCTTCCGTGGTGCCCCCTCACTGCCCACTGGCACTGTTGTGGCCAAGAGCCGGGTGCTCATTTCCCACTGCCAGGCTCAGAGCCCTCAGGAGCTTTTCTTAGCTCTAGCTTCACAAGTCTCCATCTAGACTGGGTTCGGTTCTTGCAGAACCCAGATGCCAAGTGTGAGGTTCCCACCGTAGGGCTGAATCAGGCAGGGAAAAGAATTTTCTGACTTGGTAAATGAAGGATGAGCAATTCATTGAAGCATCATCTGATAGGAAATTTCTGTACATAAGCACTGTCAGTCAACTCAAAGTTGCTTGGCGAGACCTCAGAAAGACCAAGGTAAAGCGGTTTAAGCTCCCTCAGGACTTCCCAGGTGGTGCAGTGGTAAAGATTCTGCCTGCCAATGAAGGAGACACTTGAGAGGCGGGTTCGATCTCTGGGTCAGGAAGATAGATCCCCTGGAGGAGGAAATGACAATCCACTCCAGGATTCTTGCCTGGAGAATCCCATGGACAGAGGAGCCTGGTGGGCTACGGTTTCCATGAGGTCACAAACAGTTGGACACACAACTGAGCATACAGGTGACCATGATGTGAGGCTTCCTCAGGCATTAGAGGAAGGAAGCATAAAATGCTTGGGCTAAAAGGCACATAAAGTCTCACTACTTCCTTTAGAGAATAGCCAGAAAGTAAGCGGGTGAGGATTCTGATTGGAGGGGGGAAAAGAGGCAAATGTATTGAAGGCAACAAATTGGGGAAGTATGGTGACAAATTAAGTGATTTTAATCACCTTATAAAGGTAGGGTGAGTCAGATAATGCGCAAAGATTGAAACCAAGCAGAATCCTATGAGGCCTTCCCAGGTATAGAAGTCCCTCCTTGTCCCCCATTTCCTGTCTGTTAAAAAAAAAAAAAAAGCTTTAGTCTCCTAGGCTTCCCTGAGTTTCAAAGAGGACTCAGACTCAAACAGTTAATGATTAGAACAGTAGAGTCACAGGACTCTGAGTTCCTCCCAAAGGGATATAGATAACAATCTGACCATACCTTTGATTGTTCCGCAGAGACTAAGACTGCAACACAGGTGGAGGATGGTGACGACATGCGGACCACAAGCCTATAAACCCTCGACCAGGTGGAAGCAGAAGGCTGATGACTGAGATTCCAGAAACATCACCCTGTTACCTCACCACTTACCAATCAGAAGTAGGTCCACAAGCTGATCACACATCCTGCATCCCTCACCCCTATTGTTGCCTTTTAAAACCCTTACCTGAAAGCCACTGGGAAGTTCAGGTCTTCTGGGTACAAGCTGCCCGTTCTCCTCGCTTGGTGCTGTACTATACCACAACACGGTGTCACTAAATTGGCCTTACTGTGGTTTCAGGCAAATTCTGTCTGCTACAGAGTTATCCTTCAGGACCTTACTGCCTTGGGAGAGAAGGAGGTGGTTCTGCCCCGGGGTACCCCGAGACCAGATGCCATCTCCGAGGCACTCCCAACTGGAGCTCCAAAACCTGGTTTGTAACTCGATCTGCACATATGTATGAACTGGTAAGATTTCTGAGTCAGGCTGCAACTGCTCTGACCAGGCTTAAGAAGAGAAAAAATGGCAACTTGGGGAAATGAAATGGGAACAGAGCCTCCAAATCATGAGACCAAAGAGCTTTAGTCCAACCTCTTTTTTCACATGAGACTCCTAAGGCCAGAAAGGAGAGGTACCTGTCCAAGGTCAATGTCTACATTAGTAGGTAGGAACCCCAGTGAACTGAGGAAGATCCCTGATTCTGGGATACATAAGCCACCCCAACCAGGGAAATGGGGCAGGGCTACTCCCATTTAGTCAAATACTAAATAAGCCTCTCTCACAACTGCCTGAGAATCACCTCTTTAAAATGTAATCTTCAAGGAAAATAAAGCTCAGTTTCCTGGGAGGAATAGGACCTAACTTTAGTCGTCACCAGACTCCAAAGTGCAAGCCGAACCTCCAGTGGTAAAGACTTGACAAATGGAACAATTCTATCTTGAAGGCTTGAATACAATGCATTGTACCCACCTAGCTACAGAAAAGACAGAGTTCTTTCCACCTTTGTAATCTCTAGCTTTGCAGTCCTCGCAACAGGCTGCCTATGATGTGTATCACATTCTGGTGTAATGTTTATTCAATAACAAAATGGTTTTCTTTCTCTTCTCTTTGTGGGGAGGTGTTCTGGGCTGGGAGGAGATTCTGTCTTTAATTGTATTTCCCTAACACTCCTCATAGAAATGCCCCAACCTGCACCCAGATCTGACCTCCTAGAAGTTATTTTTAAGTTATTTTTTATTTTAGTTACCTTACACTAAAATGGGCTACTATTATGGCTTTATGATGTGGTTGGCCTTATGGGCAGGGGACAGTCATCTCCATAACCGCTCAGAGATCCTAAAAGAAAAGGCAGATTGTAGCTTGGGGACAGTCTTTTCCATTAGCCCCACGTACCCCAAGGGCCAGAGAAACAATTCTAGCAGGTGCCGGAGCCCCTGAGCTGTGACTGACTCTGCCCTTAAACTGTGCCCTCTGCCAGGAAAGACTGACAGCTGCCCCTTCCTCTGGGCAAACCCCCATCACAGCAGGAATTCTGTCTTACTCCACTCTTGCTATTGCCCAGCACATTAGGCATGAATGAATGGAAACCTTTACCTCTCCTCTTTTCCCTCAAGTCAATACTATCTCCACACTCAGTTTGATTCAGTTGGAAACACTTGCTCCAGGAGAAAATGTTTCTCAAACAGAGAGCTCTATTTGAACTGATGGAATGAAAACATCTTTTCAAGAGATAAATGCTCATCAAACATTTCTGCTATCGCACGGCCAGCAGAAACACAGGTGAAAAACATCCCCCTGTTAACCCCGCTGCTGTTGTGGTGTTTCCGCAGCAGAAACCTGTCTCTCTGCAAGGTCCTCAGCCAGTTTTGGTGCCTCTCCTGTTCTTTCCTCCCTGAGACCTGTCTATCTCTGTCTACTCCTGACAGGAACACTGTCAAAGACATCCCTGAGAGGAAATGCCCTGAAATTGATCACCTAGTCACCATCAGAGCGTGCTTTTTGCAGAGATCGGTCTGAGGTGAGCTAGATGGACCTATCCATCCAGACTGTAGGCTATTGTTAAATATTACTGAGCATTAATGGAAATCTAGCTCTATTAACCCCCCATTAACTTGGCCTGGGTTACCAGAACAAGAACCCAACCCAATGGGAAGGCTTCGGGAAATGATCCACCAGACTGCACATCCAAACAGTTCTTATTGCTCGAGAACTATACGGCAGGGACTTCCCTGGTGGTCCAGTGGCTAAGACTCCACATTCCCAATGCAGGGAACGTGGGTTGCATCCTTAGTCAGGGAACTGAGATCCCCATGCCGTGCATCACGGCCAAAAGAAAAAGAAATAAATTGACTATCTCTATTTAAAAAAGAAGAGCTATACAGCAGTGCTTCTCAAACCTTGGTGTTCAGTCAAACACTCTGCAGAACTTGTTCCAGCACAGACTCCTGGACCCCTGCCCCAGAGTTATGAATCAGTAGGTGAGGGAAGGGCCTGGGGGCTCTGCCTCTCTCTCAGTTCCCGGGTGATAACTGAGCTGCTGGCCCCAGAAGTACACTCGGAACAGCTGAACACAGCACGTCAGTCACCGGTTGAACAACCAAGCTAGAACCTGGCTTCTTACCAGACTGGCCAAGGTGCACGCAGAAGCCCAGTGGTTCTCAAACCCAGTCCCCCCAACACACTGGTATTCTACCACTGAAACCAAAGCATGGGATTTCCCCTCAGTTTTCAAAACAAATCAAACCTCTGGCACTAATGACTTACTTGCTTCTGTCATAATCTAAAAGGATCTAATTCTCAACACATCATATACTTTTGTTAATAGCTCATTGATATATATATAAATAGATAACCAGTAAGGACCTACTGTACAGCACAGAGATACACTCAATATTTTGTAATATCCTACAAGGGAAAATAATCTGAAAAAGAATAGACATATATGTGTATATATAGATACATGTATATACATGTGGTAGGGCTTCCTGGGTAGCTCAGTGGTAAAGAATCTGCCTGCCAATGCAGGAGACATGGGTTTGATCCCTGGGTCAGGAAGATCCCGTAGAGAAGGAAATGGCTACCCACTCCAGTATTCTTGCCTGGACAGAGGAGCCTGGCAGACTAGTCGACAGGATCACAAAGAGTCGGACATGACTGAGTGACTAAACAACAATGTATGTGTGTGTATATATGTGTGTGTGTGGTGTGTATGTATGTTGTTGACTAAACAACAATATATATGTGTGTGTGTGTGTACATGTGTGTGTGTGTGTGTGAATCACTTTGCTGTACATTTGAAACTAACACAACATGGTAAGTCAACGATACCTCAATGGAAGAAAATAACCTCATTGAGTTCAACCAATATGACATATGACTGATAAGAAGTTGTAACGGCCTGGCTGACACAGCCAGCACAAGGAAAGACACCAAAATTCAGTGCACTTGGCCTCCAGCTCAAGTCCAGCTTCACTAAGGCATTTGTCTCCTCTGACCGTGGCATCAGGATGTTCTAACCACTTAACACACCCCCACGACTGCTGGACAAAAGAAGGATTTGGTTGTCCTCAAAATTCAATCTAGTGAACAAAATCAAACAGGCACACACATTACACTATTTTAAACCAAGGCAATGTGTAATCTATTTGCTAAGCCATCACAGGCTTCAGATTTTCCACACAAGCAATGAAGCATCACAGAAATGGCTATATCCTCCCCATGCCTGTTCACCAGGGCCCTTTAGGATCCCTCCTCAAGCCAAATGGGCTTCCCAGGTGGCTCAGTGGTGAAGAATCTGCCTGCCAATACAGGAGATGCAGGAGACTCAGGTTCGATTCCTGGGTCAGGAATATCCCCTAGAGAAGGAAATGGCAACACACTCCTATATTCTTGCCTGGAAAATTTCATGGACAGAGGAGCCTGGCGGGCTGTAGTCCACAGGGTCACAAAGAGTCAGACATGACTGAGCACGCACACATGCACTCAAGCTAAAAGTACCACCAAAAAATTTCAGTCTTCCCACAATTTAATTTTTAAAATGTAATATGCGTCTGTCCTTGGCAAGAGCATCTAAACCCATGCTCCAACTATGAACATAAACATTCTGCCCACGTCCAGCACAGAGCCTGTCGCTGTCCTGTGGGCCACAGGTCACTCAATCTGATGCCTCAAGCCAAGAGAAACAGTCTGGTGTCACACCCCCAAACCACAGGATACTTACCAGCTTGGGATTTTTCCTTCCTGACCTTTATCCCTTGAATGCATAAGGTGGACTAGCAAATGAAACCAGCAGATTAAAATATTCTATTTCATTAAAAAAAAAAAAAAAAAAAACCACTATGTTAGCTTTAAAGGGGGGGCAGGGCCAGAACATCTGGATCCAATCACTATAAAATTTCACATTCTTAGCATCTTCCCTCCCATAGAGAAGGCAGCAGAGCACAGGGACAGAGGACAGATGGAATCCCTGGACCTTGCTTGACCCAAGCTTTGCCACTAACCCAACACATGACCTTGGATAGAGTCCATGACCTCCCTAGGGCTCAGTTTCCTAAAGAGTCTCCATGGCCACACCACCAGTGGTAACTGGTAATAGGATTCAAATGATGATGAATTTGTAACGACCTTCATTTTTCTGCTTAATTTTATCTGCAAAGATTCCAATTCTCCTGGGAGGAGACAGAGCCATTGTTCCTTTCTCTCTGGGGCCATCACTCCCATTGCCTCTCCTCCCCATCCTCCCCTTTCCCTGGCGGTCTCAGCACTTCCCCAATTTAACTTCTCCAAGAGGGGGCTGCGATGAGAAAGAGGGCCCCTGGGAGAGCTTCCCAAATTGGCACTGAGCTCTCTCCGACTAATGTCTAGCACAGCAGGCCTTTGGTTCATCAAATAAGCTTCTAATTGTCTTTTTGGAAATGTGTGTGGACGTTTATTTCAAGCCATTTGGCAAGAGCCTCACAGGGTATTTTCTCTGACATTGTGCTTGGAGAAGAAGGATTAAAAAGTCTGGAGGAGCATTAGGAAAATTGCACTCCATCTGACCCTGACCTTGGATGGAGATAAAACAACTTTTTCAGGGATCCACCACCAGGATGATACAAACTTCTGCAGGTGTCCAAGAACTCAAAGGTGCTGACTTTGACATTTGGACCTAAGTTTCTTCCCAGTGAGAAGGGGTCTTGACAGGGTTAATGACGCCAGAATCTCAGCTTCTCTATACACCGGGGCCAAATCAAATCTTGGAGATAGTTTTGGGTGAAATAGAAAAGGATAGTTTTATCACTTTGCCAGGCAAAGGCGGACACTCCTGCCTCAATAAAAAACTGTGTGTGCCCATTTGGACACAATAGTGAGGAGTTTTATAGTAATGGTTCAGAGGGTGTGATCAGATTGTGGACATTCTTCTGATGGGTTGGGTGGTGAGGTAAGTAGGAGTCAGCATCATCAACCTTGAGGTTCCAACTGATCTAGGGTCTACAAGCTTGTGGACATTACACCATCATTAATCTTAACTTCTCCCACCTGGAGGGGGTTTCAGTATCTGCAAAACCATTCACAGATACTGTTGTGTGTATCCTTTGATAGGAAATCAGGGCTTTGACCCAAGATTGCACTATTGTTTCTCTTGACTATTTCTCCCTTGTCTTGCATACCCTCCCTTCCCTAATTATCAACTGCTTGAATCTACCCATTGGACTTCAGGGAAGGTCATGGAAGCTGAATGAAGGCTATTTCCCATGAGCAAAGAAATGGAAGGCACAGAAAGGCTTTGTGCCCAGGAGCCCCACAGGGCCGACTCTGTATCATGAATGCCAAGGATTACAGCACACTTGAGTGTTCCCAGCAGTCCTCTCCTGTCCCCAGGTGTCATTCTTCCCAGGTGCAGCATTAACAAGCGGGTGAGGGCACTGACATCAGGTTAGAGACACACCCTCAGAGTCTGTAAGAACCACAGTCAATAGGATGTGTATTGTTACTGTTGCTCAGTTGCTAAGTTGTGTCCAATTCTTTGCCACCCCATGGACTCCAGCCATGGACTCCAGCACTCCAGGCTGCCCTGTCCTCCACCATATCCGAGAGGTTACTCAAATTCATGTTCCTCGAGTCGGTGATGCCGTCCAACCATCTCATCCTCTGTTGCCCTCTTCTTCTCTTGCCCTCACTCTTTCTCAGCATCAGGATCTTTTCCAATGAGTTGGGTCTTCCCTCCCATCAGGTGGCCAAAGTATTGGAGCTTTAGCTTGTGTGTTCAGTTCAGTTCAGTCACTCAGTCGTGTCCAACTCTTTGCGACCCCATGAACCGCAGCACGCCAGGCCTCCCTGTCCATCACCAACTCCCAGAGTCCATCCAAACCCATGTCCATTGAGTCGGTGATGCCATCCAACCATCTCATTCTCTGTCACACAGCTTGTGTGAGGAGCACTCAATTTGCAATCAGAAACCTGAGGTCAAATCCCTGGCCTAGCATCTCTTCCGATTGCTCAGAAGAGATGATCAGACCTGTTACCACCACCTCTCTGGTGTAAAATGTTGACAGGTGTCCCTGCCCTCTAGGCAAACCCTGCCCCAAATTTATTGTGGATATACATTCAAGTTGGGATCTTATTAAGATGCTGACTCTGAGTCAGCAGGTCTGGATGGAACTCGAGAGTTTCAACAAGTTCCCTGCTGATGCTGATGCTGCTGATCCTCGGATTGACTTCAGGTGGCAAGGACAAAGAAATGTATGACCTCATCCAGGGTTTCTCAAATATCCCCAGTAAGAATCACACAGGGGTAACTTACATACACAGATTCTAGTGCCCCAATCCAGACCAGGGCAGGCCTGGTGAGCTGTCAGCTTAGCAAGTATTCAGGTGAGTCTTATTATCAGAGGAGTTTGGGAACTCTAGTCTAGATCATCTACATCTCTTATTTTACTTTATTTTTGGCTGTGCTGTGCCTTCACTGCTATGTGAGGGCTTTCTTTAGTTATAGCCAGTGGGTCTCCTCTCCAGCTGCAGGGCATGGGCTTCTCATTGCAGTGGCTTCTCCTGTTGTGGTTTGCAGGCTCTGGGGCACACGGGCTTGGTAGTTGTGGCTCACAGGCTTGGTTGCTCTGCGGCATGTCGAATCTTACTAGAGCGTGGATTGAACCAGTGTCCACTGCATGGCAGGTGGATTCTTAACCACTAGACCACCAGGGAAGTCCTGCATCTCTCATTTAAAAACTCCCAGGCAGCCAGGGGCAGGCCTTGCTTCCTTTACATTGTTCTCTTCAGTGAGAAGAGAACTTAAAATCTAGTAACCTAGCTCCTGCTTCCGGGGGTTAGGGTGAGAGCACATTTAGAGATGTGCTCCCCCAAATTTTCCAAGTCTTGGCACACCTGGAAAATTATCCTCTTTGTCCAGCCTGAGCTCTGCAGCCCCTGAGAGACAGAGGACGGACAGGGGCATCACTATCTCAGTGCGCTTTAACCCAGCTCCCTGGCTAGAAAGAGCTGCTCCCACCTCAATCTCACTAGTCAATGAGCAAAACCAACTAACACAGCCCTCCAATACATTCCTCCATCGTTCTTCAGATGATCCAAAACACAAGAGGAAAAAATAAACATTCCAAACTCCCATTCTGAGGTTGTCTACAAGAGCCAATGCAGCACAGTGGTGAGAAATACAAACATATTTACTCACCCTAACAAATTACAGATAATTACCGTGTGCCCAGAAGCAAGCATAGTATGCTTTACATTTATGATCTCAGTGAATCTTTGCAACAAATCCTTGATTCGTCTGTTTTATTGAGGTCACTGACGCTTACAGGTTAGATGACTTCCACAAGGTCACACTCTGAATAGTGGTCACCATATTTTAGGTTCCTACATGTAACCCTTTGTGATACTCAACCCTGTCAACTATAAATTGGCCCTTGCTGAGTGCATTTGCCATCCGCCTCTATGGAGATCAAACCCTGTGCCTTGCAGCTGTTGAAGTTTGACATGCCCTGAAGGGAATTCAGGGTGGAGGGTGAGGCACTCTGTGCTCCAGGGAAACTGGTGGAACAGGTCTTCAGATAGATGTTTTCAGAAACTGACTTCATAATCCCAATCCTTGCATCTCCTCATATCGAGAAAAGCACTAAAAACCTTCATGATGATACCAGCTCTTTGAGACTAGCAGAAAAGTAAAATATGTGTTCGATTGCATTGAACTTCCCCTTCACCAAAATCACATATATCAGTCGTACCCCAGGACCTCTTTGGAGCAGTTCCTCAGAACTATCTGAAGTGCTGCAGTCCTCATTTTGACCCAAATAAAACTTAACATGAAACTCTCATGTAGGGCATCTTTTTTTTACACGACCCTCTTCTGATTTGTTTTAATGCCTCCTGCCCACACATACCCTCCCAAAGTGTGCTTTCCATGAAAGCAGGGCTCCAGTCTGGGCCATATCCACCATGCATGCACCTTAGAGACACTCAGAAAAAGATTTGCCAAAACTGATGAATGATTTCAAAGGGAGGGCTCCTCCATGATAACAGAATGCCTCCACTCTACAAGACTATAGGTACATCTAGGTTTAAAACACCCCCAACTGATAAAACAAATTTTCAAGACCTAAGTTGAAGAAAGGATGGTGAAGGGCAAGTGGTCTGGGAGTCAGAGGCATAAAGGATCCTTCTCCCATTTCAGCCATGCTGCCCTCACATCTGGACAGGCCACTTAGCCTCTCAGAACCAAACCTCAATTTCTCCATCAACATGATGGTTTTATTCATCCCCCAAACCTTTGTGAACTTCCACCATGTACTAAATATGGCAATGAGATGAAAATGATCAAGATGGGTGGGAGGGGATTTCCCAGGTGGCTCAGTGGTAAAGAATCCTCCTGCCAGTGCAGGAGACACAGGTTCAATCCCTGATCAGGGAAGATCCCACATGCTGCAGAGCAATTACTGAAGACCACTTGACTAGAGACCATGCTCCTCAACAACAGAAGCCATCACAACAAGAAGCCCACACACCACCAGTAGAGAGTAGCCCGCACTCACAGCAACTCGAGAAAAGCCCGCGCAGCAATGAAGACCAAGTACAGCCCCCACACACAAAAAGAATGGGTGGAAGGTAAATGCCATCCCTCACAGTCCTGTGCCATCTCCACCCCTCCCACCCCACTAATCATCAACAAAGGCAAAGCACACAGAACACTTTTCAAACAGGTATGGAACAAAGACGAACACAGGGGAGTCATTTGCATCACAAACGACATCTTGAATTCAAAAATTAACTCACAAAAAGAATGGTTAAAGTGACAAGTTCCCCTGGCACATTTTTTTGAGACAGGTTCATTTAAGTATTAGTATGTACAGTAAATTTCACCCTTTAGAGATCAATCGATTTTGACAAACACACGCAGTTCCTGCAGCAATGTTAAAAACAGATTATTCACCTCTAACTTTTCAAGAATATGTTACACAAAGTAAACAGGGCACATATGGCTTGATGACACAAAATTAATTCTAGCTTCTCTTTCTAAAAGTAATGGTCCCCATTCTGCCAGAAAGAAGAACCTAGAAGGGGAAATCTTATCTTTGGGGGAAAAAATCAATTTGTAGATATATCTACAAAGCAAGGAGTGGAAACTACCAAGATATAATGTTCAATGCAGTTGACTTTCCTTTACTAATGGGAGAGTCCCTCCCCTTGACAACACCCCCGCTCATATGAAAGTATTTACCTTTTTTTAAAATATACAAATGGAGCCCAAGAATACAAACCTATTTTTACCATAGGTCATCTTTAGCCACTTGTGCAGTTTAAAACCACAAAGCCTCCTTGAATTCATTCCAAAAATCTCTAATAAATTTCACATGACTATCAATGCTCCAAAGGAATTTACCTAGACAAGGAGCATAACTTTCATTTTAAGATGTATCTTAAAACGAATTGCATGAGCTTATGTACAAAAGGGAAGGAGGTGATTATTCAACTAGAACTCTTAAGAATCTGTTAAAATTACATCCCAGCTGCAGAACAAGGTTCTGGTAACTTCCGACTATAAACAGAATTACAAGTCGGAAAATGGCAACAAATGCCACTGTAAACAATCAATCTAACAGTGTTTTGCTTTGTTAATTTTATTTTTATGTATTTATTGTTGGCTACACCGGGTCTTCATTGCCACACATGGTCTTTCTCTAGTTGTGGTGAGCAGGGACTACTCTCCAGTTGCAGTGCATGGCCTTCTCGTTGCGGCGGCTTCTCTTGTCACAGGTTCGCAGGCTGTAGGGCACCAGCTCAGTAGCTGTGGCATACAGGCTTAGTTGCTCCATGGCACGTGGGATCCTCCCAGACCAGGGGTCGAACCCACGTCTCCTGCATTGGCAGATGGATTCTTAACCCCTGGACCACCAGCAAAGTCTCTAACAGTGTTTTTAACCTTACTATGTGGCTGGACTCTGGTAAAAACCACAGGGTTTTCCAAGCCCTGGCTGAGTGGTACTGGAACCTCAGTATCCCTAACAATCTCCTGATTATGAAAACTCCCCATTTTTGGGTCCCACACAGATCTACCAAATTAGAATATCTGGGGCCTTGGCAACTACAGCATTTAACCTTCATCCTTTAACCTTATTCCTGGGTAACTTTGATCATACTTGACCTAAGGACCACATTCTAAGAAATGCACTAAGGGAGCATGTGTTTTGTTATACAGTCATTAAAATAAAGTCAAGTTGGTGAAATAACTTGAACACTGATCCTGAGTATAAATTATATAATCTACAGGCTAATGGCCAAGGCTTAGGAATGTTTTTGTGATTCAGAGAGAATGTCACTGTAGTATCAACAGATGAACTACACAGTGACAATCTTTCATTAATATTGGCTTGCCAGTTCTGTGGTCCCCAGACTAGTATCTCAGAATTTTTGAATCCCACTTTAGAAAAAAAATCTCTAGGGGTAGAGTCTAGAAACCCAGGTTTCAAAATTTTCTCTAGGTGTTTCTTCTGTACTGGGCATGCGCCACCACATTTTATTTCCTGTGAATCCATTTTATAACAATGAATACTTAACAGTCACAAAGTTTTTCTTGTCCTCTTGCCAGCTCTATTTTTGCCTTGATAATGCATGCAATGCTTATTTGTTTCCACAAAGGCAACAATTTATCTCTCACCCGCTCCCCACTGTGCTGCAAGGTGCATCTGCACAGCACAGGAAGTTCAAGACAGATTTGCTTTCCATTAGGTGAGAGACTGGGCACAGCCTGGCAGCCAGAGACCCTCTTCATCAGTATGGTGGCAGGTTCTAGGCTCAAAGCACCCCAGTTCCAGGGAGCACCTTCTCAGGATGTCTCCAAGGGCCTCCCATGCAAGCCACCAACAGAAAAATGAGAACTTGATAGTGCTGGTGGGTTCCCTCCCTGCCAAAACTACATCCATGGTACAGTGCACTTGTTCTCACATATTGCATTGCATCAAAAAATCTCCAGGGGAAACAATAAAAAATACTTCTCTGTGTGTGGCTGCACCATATGGCATGCACAATCTTAGTTTCCCGACCAGGGATCAAACCCATACTTTCTGCAGTAGAAACATGGAGTGTTAACCACTGGACTGCCAGGGAAGGGCCCAGAAACAATAAAAATACTCCTTCCTTACTTGTAACCTCAGCTTCTTGTTCAGCAGCATTCCAAAGTCTCCTAAATCTGTATTTTCAACGAATCTCCCAGGAGATTCTTATGCATACCAAGACTTGAGAAATCACCAGTGTTATGGGAGACATCTAAGATACAGGGAGAAAATCTGAACTTGAAACAAATGTACCCAGTGTTTAGTGTGTAAACCTTGGAACATATCAATTTCCTCAAAGTAGAAATAATTCCTGCCTGCCATGGCTGTTCTGATGGCAGAAAATACAGACAAGACCTTAGGAAAATATAAAGTCCCAGGTGTAGGTAAGTGAAACTATCAGGTACAGAATGACAGACGAGGGTCCCTTAGCCTAAAGAGGTAACTTCAGTAACAACCATTCCATGTCAGAGGCAGACTCTCAGAAACAAGTCTGTCTAACAATGTGTTACGCCTTGAATTGCATCCCATGAAAAAAGAAATGCTAGGGACTTCCCTGGAGTCTTCCCTGACAGTTCTTTCTCTGTCAAAGAGAAAGGCTGACCTAGAACCACTCGGGCTCCCTTTAAAAAAAAAAAAAAAAGGGGGAGGTCCAGTGGCTAAGACTGTGCACTTCCAATGCAGGTGGTGGAGGTTCAATCCTTGGTCTGGAAACTAGATCCCACATGTTGTGCAGTGCAGTCAATAGAAAAGAAAATGTTGGAGTCCTAACCCCCAGAACTTCAGAATATGGCCTTATTTGGAAACAGAGTCTTTACAGAGGTGATTAAGTTAAAATGAAACTGTTATCAGTGGGCCCTGGGCTCCCCTGGTGGCTCAGACAGTAAAGAATCTGCCTGCAATGCAGAAGACACAGGTTTAATCCCTGGGTTGGGATGATCCCCTGGAGAAGGGAATGGCAACACATTCCAGTATTCTTGCCTGGACAGAGGAGCCTGGCAGGCTACAGTCCATGGGGTCACAAAGGGTCGAACAGGACTGAGTGACTAACACTTTCACTTTCACTCCCACTCCCTTATCTGTTGTGACTCATGTCCTTATTTGATAAAAAGGAAATCTGGACACAAAAACAGAGCTGCCTAGGGAGAAGATGGCCATTAACAAACCAAGGAGAGAAGCCTGAAATTGATGCTTCCTCAAAGCAACAGTTAGAACTGGTCATGGAACAACAGACTGGTTCTAAATAGGAAAAGGAGTATATCAAGATTGTATATTGTCACTCTGCTTATTTAACTTATACGCACAGTACATCATGAGAAATGCTAGGCTGGATGAAGCACATGCTGGAATCAAGATTGCCGGGAGAAATATCAATAACCAAACATACTCCAACATAATAAAAGCTATATATGACAAACCCACAGCATTACCCTCAATGGTGAAAAATTGAAAGCATTTTCCCTAAAATCAGGAACAAAACAAGGGTGCCCACTCTCACCACTACTATTCTACATAGTTTTGGAAGTTTTGGCCACAGCAATCAGAGCAGAAAAAGAAATAAAAGGAATGCAGATAGGAAAAGAAGAAGTGAAACTCTCACTGTTTGCAGATGACATGATCCTCTATATAGAAAACCCTAAAGACTCTACCAGAAAATTACTAGAACTAATCAATGAATATAGTAAAGTTGCAGAATATAAAATTAACACACAGAAATCCCTTGTATTCCTATATGCTAACAATGAGAAAACAGAAGGAGAAATTAAGGAAACAATACCATTCACCACTGCAACAAAAAGAATAAAATACTTAGGAGTACATCTACCTAAAGAAACAAAAGACCTTTACATAGAAAACTATAAAACACTGATGAAAGAAATCAAAGAGGACACAAACAGATGGAGAAATATACTGTGTTCATGGATTGGAAGAATCAATATTGTGAAAATGACTATACTACCCAAAGCAATCTATAGATTCAATGCAATTCCTATCAAGCTACCAACGGTATTCTTCACAGAACTAGAACAAATAATTTCACAATTTGCATGGAAATACAAAAAACCTCGAATAGCCAAAGCAAGCTTGAGAAAGAAGAATGGAACTGGAGGAATCAAGCTGCCTGACTTTAGGCTCTACTACAAAGCCACAGTCATCAAGACAGTATGGTACTGGCACAAAGACAGAAATATAGATCAATGAAACAGAATAGAAAGCCCAGAGATAAATCCACGAACCTATGGACACCTTATCTTCGACAAAGGAGGCAAGAATATACAATGGAAAAAAGACAACCTCTTTAACAAGTGTTGCTGGGAAAACTTGTCAACTACTTGTAAAAGAATGAAACTAGAACACTTTCTAACACCATACACAAAAATAAACTCAAAATGGATTAAAGATCTAAATGTAAGACCAGAAACTATAAAACTCCTAGAGGAGAACTTAGGCAAAACACCCTCCAACATAAATCACAGCAGGATCCTCTATGACCCACCTCCCAGAATATTGGAAATAAAAGCAAAAATAAACAAATGGGACCTATTGAAACTTAAAAGCTTTTGTACAACAAAGGAAACTATAAGCAAGGTGAAAAGACAGTCTTCAGAATGGGAGAAAATAATAGCAAATGAAGAAACAGACAAAGGATAAATCTCAAAAATATACAAGCAACTCCTGCAGCTCAATTCCAGAAAAATAAATGACCCAATCAAAAAATGGGCCAAAGATCTAAACAGACATTTCTCCAAAGAAGACATACAGATGGCTAACAAACACATGAAAAGATGCTCAACATCACTCATCATCAGAGAAATGCAAATCAAAACCTCAGTGAGGTACCACTACACGCCAGTCAGAATAGCTGCTATCCAAAAGTCTACAAGCAATAAATGCTGGAGAGGGTGTGGAGAAAAGGGAACCCTCTTACACTGTTGATGGGAATGCAAACTAGTATAGCCGCTATGGAGAACAGTGTGGAGATTCCTTAAAAAACTGGAAAGAGAATTGCCCCATGACCCAGCAATCCCACTCCTGGGCAAACACACTGAGGAAACCAGATCTGAAAGAGACACGTGCACCCCAATGTTCATCGCAGCACTGTTTATAATAGCCAGGACATGGAAGCAACCTAGATGCCCATCAGCAGACAAATGGATAAGGAAGCTGTGGTACATATACACTATGGAATATTACTCAGCCATTAAAAAGAATTCATTTGAATCAGTTCTAATGAGATGGATGAAACTGGAGTCCATTATACAGAGTGAAGTAAGCCAGAAAGATAAACACCAATACAGTATACTAATGCATATATATGGAATTTAAAAAGATGGTAATGATAACCCTATATGCAAAACAGAAAAAGAGACACAGATGTACAGAACAGACTTTTAGACTCTGTGGGAGAAGGCGAGGGTGGGATGTTCAGAGAGAACAGCA
Source organism: Dama dama (assembly GCF_033118175.1). NCBI lineage: Eukaryota > Metazoa > Chordata > Mammalia > Artiodactyla > Cervidae > Dama > Dama dama. The sequence continues at coordinate 54,386,705 of NC_083692.1, read as the reverse complement.
TTGAAACAAGTATACTATCAAGGGTGAAACAGATCACCAGCCCAGGTTGGATGCATGAGACGGGTGCTCAGGGCTGGTGCACTGGGAAGACCCAGAGGGATGGGATGGAGAGGGAGGCGGGAGGGTGGATCGGGATGGGGAACACATGTAAATCCATGGCTGATTCATGTCAATGTTTGGCAAAAACCACTACAATATTATAAAGTAATTAGCCTCCAATGAATAAAAATAAATGGAAAAAAAATAGCAAAAAATAAAAATAACACATATACCAAAAATAAAAGGTTTTTTCTAATCTACACTAAGGGAAAAAAAAAGAAATATCAATAACCTCAGATATGCAGATGATACCACCGTTATGGCAGAAAGTGGAAGAACAAAAGACCCTCTTGATGAAAGTGAAAGGGGAGAGTGAAAAAGTTGGCTTAAAGCTTAACATTCAGAAAACTAAGATCATGGCATCCAGTCCCATCACTTTATGGCAAATAGATGGGGAAACAATGGAAACAGTGGCTGACTTTATTTTGGGGGGCTCCAAAATCACTGCAGATGGTGACAGCAGCCATGATATTAAAAGATACTTACTCCTTGGAAGGAAAGTTATGACCAACCTAGACAGCATGTTAAAAAGCAGAGACATTACTTTGCCAACAAAGGTCCATTTAGTCAAAGCTATGGTTTTTCCAGTAGTCATGTATGGATGTGAGAGTTGGACTATAAAGAAAGCTGAGCACCAAAGAATTGATGCTTTTGAACTGTGGTGTTGGAGAGGACTCTTGAGAGTCCCTTTGACTGCAAGGAAATCCAACCAGTCCATCCAAAGGGAAATCAGTACTGAATATTCATTGGAAGGACTGATGTTGAAGCTGAAACTCCAATACTTTGGCCACCTGATGTGACTCATTAGAAAAGACCCTGATGCTGGGAAAGATTGAAGGTGGGAGGAGAAGAGGACGACAGAGGATGAGATGATTGGATGGCATCACCGACTCAATGGACATGAGTTTGAGTAAACTCCAGGAGTTGGTGATGGACAGGGAGGCCTGGCGTGCTGCAGTCCATGGGGTCGCAAAGAGTCGGACACAACTGAGCAACTGAACTGAACTGAACACAGCTCTCAGTAGGAACCAACTCTTGCCAGCACCTTGATCTCCAACTTCTAGCTTCTGAAACTGAGACAGTAAATTTCTGCTGTTGAAGCCACTAGCCTGTGGTATGGTGATAAGGGGTCCTTAACAAACTCAATCTGTCAAGTTCCAATCCAAGAGCAAAGTGCCCTTCCCTGGTTCCTCTCATGAGGGACATTTGGCCACTTATGTATCTCAGATTCCACAGGGCTTGTCCTCATATCTTCATCAGGTATATTCATAAAATTATATATACTCTACTTGTCAGGACCATCAGACACCCGCTCTTGGGGGAAAAGGCATCACGGTCTGGGACCTGTAGCAACTGTCACAAACTCAGAGCTCCAACACTTCTGGAAGTTCACCAGCCTGAGAGCAAGCAAGTGATTTTTCATTCTTATAAAATGGTGCAAACCCACCTTGCACAGCCAATCACACTCCCCTTTTTCTTCCATCAGCACCTATGGACAGCTTTTCACTTCCAGTGGTCTGAGAGCTGGTAAGTCACCTTCAACATGCAGGCACCCAGAGACCCTAAACAAGAGGACCCATAAAAGCCCTTGGGACATGATCCTCTCAAACCGAACACAGCTTTCATTCTTGCCTAAGTAGCAAAACACATTGGGAAATGCTCCCAAAGAAAATATACAGTCCTGCTAATATGCATTACAACCAGAACCCACAAGGTCGTAGTCAGTAAGCAGAGGGAGTGTGGGAGAGAGAAGAGCAGATTGGCCTGGTTGAAATGATTACGCAGCCCCAGGAAGAAGCCATGTCTGTCTAGAGTGCAAGGCTGGCAAGCATCACCCTTGCTGGGCAGCTATCACCAAGGCCCTGGCTGCTTTTACCCCCTCCACACCCTTCCTGAGCAACCTCTCCTAGGAGCCTCCCTTTGTTGTTCAGTGGCTTAGTCATGTCCAACTCTTTGAGACCCCAAAGATTGCAGCACTCCAGGCCTCCCTGTCCTTCACCATCTCCTGGAGTTTGCTCAAACTCATGTCCATTGAGTCGGTAATGCCATCCAACCATCTCATCCTCTGTCGCCTCCTTCTCCTCCTGCCCTCAATCGTTCCCAGTATCAAGGTCATTTCTAATAAGTTGGCTCTTGGCATCAGGTGGCCAAAGTAATGCAGCTTCAGCTTCAGCATCAGTCCTTCCAATGAATATTCGGGATTGATTTCCTTTAGGATTGAATGGTTTGATCTCCTTGCTGTCCAAGGGACTCTCAAGAGTCTTCTCCAACACCACAATTTGAAAGCATCAATTCTTTGGCACTCAGCCTTCTTTATGGTCCAGCTCCTACATCCATACATGACTACTGGAAACAGTGTCCAGGTCCCGCTCGCCAAGATCCCAAATCAAGGGAAGTCTGGGAACTAGCACAATCAGCATGCTTAAGAAGCTTTCCTGGTGGTTTTTTTTAATATTTATTTATGTATTTGGCTGTGCTGGGCCTTAGTTGCAGCCTCTGGCATCTCCAATCTCCATTGCACCATGCGAGATCTTTCAGCTGCAGTATGTGGGATTTAGTTCCTTGACCAGGGATCAAACCCAGGTCCCCTGCATTGGGAGCACAGAGTCTTAGCCACTGGACCACCAGGGAAGTCCCCCCTGGTGATTATAATACACGCCTAGAGCCTAGAATCATAGTCATGAATTAAAGTGAGGGTCCACCTGGACATCCCAGAAAATGGAGGCTGTGGTGGTCAGGAGGGTGGGAATTCAGAGCCAGTTGTGCCAAGTGACCCCAGTTAGTCACATTCTCTGGGACTCAGTTCTTTCCCTGTCAAAGAGAAAGGCTGACCAAGAACCACTCAAGCTCCCTTTTAAAAATAAATAAATAAATAAATATAAAACACTGATAATAAAAATAAAGATGTCCCACAAAGACATCACTCTTTCTTCCTGGAAGTACTAGACCCAAAGGCTTCGTGGTGCACGTCAGGCTTCCGTGGCTGACATCTTACCCACAGGAAGAGCTCCTTCACCCCGTGGGGAGGGCCTAGGAGTGACAGATGCTAAGCCCAATGCACAACCCTTCAAGGAGAAAATTAAGCCTCTTAAAGTGCCCTTGATGTAATCTCTCAAACCCAGGAATAAGCCACACTCTTCTTGGAAGATTTGCCATGCATGACCTCAGGCTACACTCAGGAAATATCTCCACTTACATCAAACTGGGTCCTGGACAAGGATGCCAAGTAATTAAATGGGCAGTCGTGAGGCATGCAAATAGAGAGAGAGGACAGGGCCTTGATTTAAACACACAAAGTCTGGAGGCTGAGAGAGCAGTGCAGAGGGAAGCACAGAACACTTCACCCATCTGCAGGAATTCACTCTGTGAGGGCCTCACACACTGTGAGGAAAAAAGAGACGTCTTTCCGTGTGGTCGAGTGGACTCTGGGGACGAGTGATGAACCAAAACAATTCACCAGAACATCGAGGTCAATGATAAACACTTACGACAAGTGAACTTACGTCTTCAACCCAGCGGCAAGTTAGCAAGCAGACCACTTAAGAGCCCCTCTTCAGAGATAAAAGCAAGAGGCAGCCATTTGTCTCGGTCTAGCTGTCCTCAGCAGGTGCCTTCCACCACTCAACAAGTATTTAATAAGGACAGGCTTCATTCATTCAGTGCTTGAACTCTTTAACTCTCAGCACATGACCTGAGAAATACTGTCCCCAAGAGACGCTGCTTTTCTACCTCAACACTACTCTCTTCCTTGACTCCAATATGGAAAACAATAATTTTTCCTCACACAAGGCTAACTCTATAATCAACAAGTTTTCCTCACCAATTACTCACATTTTTTTTTGTTGAATGAACCTATCTATAAAACAGAGACAGACTCACAAAGAACAGACTTGTAGCTGCCAAGTGGGAGATGGGGGGTGTGGGTCGGGGGAATGGACTGAAAGTCTGAGATTAGCAGATACAAACTAGTACAAACAGGATGGATAAACAAGGTCCTACCACACAGCACAGGGAACTATAGTCAATATCCTAAGATAAACCATAATGGAAAAGAATATGGAAAAAAAATGTGTGTGTGTGTGTATGTATGTGTATATATATAACTGAATGACTTAGATGTATAGCAGAAATTAACACAACACTGTAAATCAATTACATTTCAATAAAAAAAATTTGTTGTTGATGATCTACCATGTGCCAAATGTTGTTTGACTCTTGTGGACAGAGTGCCATGGATGGTTTCTCTCACTAGCTTACATTCTAGTGCCAGGAGACAGGCAAGGAATGAATCATGTATGTAAAACAGGCAGATCTCATGTTACTGCACTTGGCTTTACTGAGCTTTGCAGGTGCCACTATTTTTACAAATTGAATGTCTGTGGCAACTTTGTGGTGAGCAAGTCTATCAGGACCACCTTTCCAAAGACATTTGCTCAATTCCTGTCTCTGCGTCACATTTTGGTAATTCTCACAATATTTCAAATTTTTTGATATAATTATATTTGTTAAGGTGATGTGTAATCATTGATCTTTGATGTTACAATTTTAACTGTTTGGCAGGCACCATGAACTGCACCCAAATAAGATGACGAACTTAATGTCTGTGTTCTGGCTACTACGCCAACCAGCAGCTCCCCGTCTCCCTCCTTCTCCTCCAGCTTCTCTATTTCCTGAGACACAATACTGAAATTAGGCCAATTAATAAGCCTACAAAAGCCTCTAAGTGTTCAAGTGAAAGGAAGAGTCACACATCTCTCACTTTAAATCAGAAGCTTGAAATGATTAAGCTGAGTGAGGAAGGCATGTCAAAAGCCCAGAGAGGCCAAAAGCGAGGTCTCTTGAGCCAAACAGCCAAGCTGTGAATGAATGCAAAGGAAAAGTTCTTAAGGGAAATTGAAAGTATTACTTCAGAGAACAGACAAATGATATGAAAGGGAAACAGCTTTATTGCTGACATGGAGAAAGTTTTATCAGTCTGGATGGAAGATCAAGCTAGCCACAACATTCCTTTCAGCCAAAGCCTAATTCAAAGCAAAGCCCTAACTCTCCTCCATTCCAGGAAGGCTGAGAGAGATGAGGAAGCTGCAGGAGAAAAGCTTGAAGCTAGCAGAAATTGGTTAGTGAGGTTCAAGGGAAAAAGCTGTCTCCATAACATAAAAGTGCAAAGTGAGGCAGCAAGTACTGATGCAAAAGCTGCAACAAGATATCCAGAAGATCTAGCTAAAATCATTAATGAAGGCAGCTACACTAAACAACAGATTTTTCAATGTAGATAAAACAGTCATACTGGAAGAAGATGTCATCTAAGACTTTCATAGCTAGAGAGGAGAAGTCAATGCCTGGCTCTGCAAAGAACAGGTTGACTCTCTTTTTAGGGGCTAATGCAGAGGATGACTTGGAGTTGAAGCCAATACTCAGTTACCATTCTAAAAATCCTAGGGCCCTTAAAAAGATTCAAGCTATTCTGCCTGTGCTCTGTAAATGTAGCAACAAAGCCTGGATTACAGCACACCCAGTTTACAACATAGCTTACTCAATATTTTAAACCCACTTTTGAGACCTACTACCCACACACACACAAAAAAAAATTTCTTTTCGAATATTACTGTTTATTGACAATGCACCTGATGGACAAGAGCTCTGATGGAGACATACAATAAGGTGAATGTTTTTCATGTTTACATCCATTCTGTAGCCCATGGATCAAGGAGTCATTTCAACTATTAAGTCTTATTCTTTAAGAAATACATTGTATGAGGCTGCAGATGCCATAGACAGTGATTCCTCTGATAAATCTGGGCAAAACAAACTGAAAACCTTCTGGAAAGAATACACCAGTCTAAATACCATTAAAAACACTCATGATTCATGGCAAGAGGTCAAAACAACAACATTAACAGGAATCTGGAAGAGGCTTATTCCAACTCTCATGGATGATTTTGAGGGTTCAAGGTTTCAGTGGAGGAAGTAACTGCAGATGTGGTGGAAACAGCAAGAGAACTAGAATTTGAAGTTGAGCCTGAAGATGTGACTGAATTGCTTTGATTTCATGAGAAAACTTGAATGAATGAGGAACTGCTTCTTATGCATGAGCAAAGAAAGTGGTTTCCTGAGATGGCATCTGCTCCTCGTAAATATGCTATAAAGGTCATTGAAATGACAACAAAGGATTCAGAATATGACATAAACTTAGCTGAAAAAGCAGCAGCATGGTTTAAGAGAACTGACTCCAATTCTGAAAGAAGTGCTACTATGGGTAAAAGGCTATCAAACAGCACTGCCTGCTACAGAAATCATTCATGAAAGTAAGAGTCAAAAGCAATGTGGCAAACTTCATTGTTGTCTTATTTTAAGATACGGTCACAACCACCCCAACCTTCAGCCATCCCAAATAGGTTAGCAGCCATCAACATCAAGGTAAGACCCTCCTCCACCAGCAAAAACAATATGACTTTCTGAAGACTCATAGGACAGTTAGCAATTTTTTGCAATAAAGTCATTTTTAATTAAGATAAGTACATTGGTGTTTTTTAGATGCAATGCTACTGCACACTTAATAGACTATGAAAGTGAAAGTGTCAGTAGCTCAGTCATATCTGCCTCTTTGCGACCCCATGGACTGCAGCCAAGCTCCTCTGTCATAGAATTCTCCAGGCAAGAATACTGGAGTGGGGTGCCATTTTCTTCTCCATGGGATCTTCCCAACCCAGGGATCGAACTCAGGTCTCCTACACTGCAGGCAGATTCTTTACCATCTGAGACACCATGGAAGCCTATTTACTATAATGTACTACACATAGCCTATATACTATAACAGACTATAGTATAGTATAAATATACTCTAGGAAACCAAAAACTTTGTATGACTCACTTTGATATTCACTTTATTGCAGTCGTCTGGGACGGAAGCTACACTATCTCCTAGGTATGCCTGTTAGCAGGGAATGACACATGATAGGAAAACAAGGAAGAAGCTGGGAGCAGGGACCAGGGGGCGCCAGGAAGACCTCTAAGGAGGTGATACTGGAGCAGACTCCCAGGTCAAGTGAAGTGTGAGAGAGCAGCCCCCACCTTCAGAAGCCAGGAGGAGGAGATCCAGCAGCAGAGCAGGAGTTGGAACAGCCTGAGTGTAGGAGGAAAACCAGGTGAGGGCTGTGGTGCAGAAGCCAAGTGAAGACAGCCAAAGAGAGAGCTGGCTACCTGCTGCCGAGATGCTGCAGGCAACGATGACTGAGCGCTGGCCACTAGGCATCCCTGGTACCTGAAGAACAGTGCTTTCGGTGAAGGGGTGGGACAGAAGCCAAATTGGGTGGGTTCAAGACAGAATGAGAGAGGGAAATGGAGCAGAATGTATGACAGTTCTTCTGGAAGATACTGACTCCAAGGGAGAATAGAGGAATTGGGAGAACTGTCAAGTGGGATATTGGGCTAAGAGAGTTCTGTTGGTGGTACTTTTCCCCTCAAGATGAGAGAGACTACAGTATGTTTCTCATGGAGACAATCCATCAGAGGGAGAAAGCTGATGGTGCAGAAGGGAAAGAAGATTCACGCACGAGTGAGAGCCTTGCATGCCAACAGGGAGCAGGCTTCAGTGCTATGTGGTTGCAATGCAGGTAGGCTAGCAGATTTAGCATGAGGAAATGATGAAACTACTTCCCAATTGCTTCCTTTCTCTCAGTGAAATAAGCCAAGTCATCAGCTGCCAGTGAGGTGGGGACAGAAACATAGTGGGCTCTGCAGTGCCAAGAGTCCGTCTGGAGGTTTATGGTCATAAATAAAAAGTGAGACGATGCAGTTGGCTGGTTTTTTCCAGCCAGGTTCATCAGCCTGAGGCAGAAGCAGAGTGGACAGAGGATGGGGTTTTCCTAGGAAAGTAAGATGAAGGGAGAAATAGTCAAAGAAGTTGGGGGGCATAGGCAAGCACCTTGGGGTGGGGGCTAGGGTGGGGCATAGTGGGAAGAGTAATAAAGGTGACAGACGATAAAGAAGTGGAAGGGTCACCAGGTCAGAGCCCCTTGGAGGGTGCAGGCTGGGTGCACTTGGGTAGTAAAAGGAATAAGGCGAAAGAGAAAAGGTGAGAGTCAGACGGCAATGCTTGTCAAGATTTTGATTGAGGTACAGTTATTGGTAATGATAAGGTCTACACTTGTGATTGCAAGTTTAATGGGTAATAAAATCAATTTAGTCAGTCATGACCAGCAATTTTTTTTTAATGAGACAAAATAAAAAGTATGTGACTACATTACACCTAGTAAGGGTAAGCACTGTTTTGTGAAACTTGGTTCAGTTGTATGTATATTTGCATTGGGTCATCACATAAGATGTATTTCTCCTATAAATCGGGGTTTAAAAAAAAAGAAAAAAAACTCCCCCAGGACACCAGGGCAAGTTTTCTCTATCATGTCACTGCTTACATTTTAGACCAGTAATTCTCTATGTATGTGGGCAGGGCGGGGGTCAGGGGGATAGTGGGGGAGTGCATTATACAGTGTTTGGCAATATCCCAGGCCTCCACTCACTGAATACCCACAGCACTTCTGTGTCCCCTCAAGTTGGGACAAAAACGTCTCTGCATGCCTGTGTGCTCAGTTGCTCAGTCGTGTCCGACTCTTTGAGACCCTGTGGACTGTAGCCCGCCAGGCTTCTTTGTCCATGGGATTTTCCCGGCAAGAATAATGGAGTGGGTTGCCATTTCCTCCTCCAGGGAATCTTCCTGACCCAGGGATTGAACCCAAGTCTCCTGCATCTCCCGCATGGGCAGGCAGATTTTTCATCACTGAGCTACCCGGAAAGCCCTAAAATGTCTCTAGACATTGCCAAATAGCCTCTGGGTGGCAAAACTGCTGAGAACCAGCAGCCTAAGGATAACTGTGGGAGGGATGGCTGAAGTAGACAGAAGAAAGGATAACTAAAACAGAGTTGGTCAAAGGACTGAGTTGGGTGGACAATCTATATAGATGCCCAAGTTACCAAAAATGTTGATCAGAGAAAGAACTGTGGTCCAGATGAATACCATCTTCAAAGAATGAGGCAAAGTGACCCTGAGGACTGTAGATGCATGTTCTCTACCCCAGCTACATATTAGAATTACCTAGAGAACTTACCCACCAATGTCCAGACCCCATCCAGATCAACTAAATCAACATCCCCAAGTGATCCCAATACGTGGCCAGGGTGGAGAACCCTACAGAAGAGGTCCACCCTTCAAGTGTGTATGATGAAAAACAAAAAACACGGGAACCAGAGACTAATAGGCTTCTCTGCTTTCCCATAAGAATCCATTACAGAATATTTAAAATAAACCCAAGCTTTGACTTTCACTGTTGATTAACCACACATCCATGTATGAAACATCATTACATCCCCAAACACCTACAATGGATACAGACAACAGTTCAGTAAAGTAACTCAAATAATTCTTCTTCTCAGTTCGGTGAAACTGATAAAACTGAGTTAATTTGCCTTGATTGGCATTGTAACTTTCATCCATGAAAGGGTAGAGCACTGGCTGGACAAGAACACCAGAGCTGCAAAACACAGGAAGCTGTTCCCCTACACCAGTGGTTTGCAAAGTATGGTCCAGGACCAGGAAGATCAGTGTCATCTGGGAACTTGTTAAAAATGCAAATTATCAGGCCCCACCCAAGACTTACAGAATCTAAAACTGTGGCTCAACAAAGTGGGTTTTAACAAGTCCTCCAGGTGATTCTGATGGTGAAGAATCACCATCTCCTGCCTGCAATGCAGGAGACCTGCGTTCAATCCCTAATTTGGAAAGATCTCCTGGAGAAGGGAATGGCTATCCACTCCAGTATCCTTGCCTAGATATATCCTTCCCACAGATGGGGAAGCCTGGTGGGCTCTAGTCCATGGGGTCTTAAAGAGTCAGACATGACTGAGCAAATAACACTTTCACTGTCCAGGGGATTTTGAGGCATTCACACCTGGAAACCACTGAATATAAAGCACGGTTTTCAAATTTGCAGCACAGCCCTGGCTTCCAAGTGGTTGAGATTCTGAGTGACCCACCAGCATTCAGAGTCATGTGATAGGTACTTTTTAAAATGTGAATGGAGGTTCCACTGCTTTTGAAAGTTTCATTTTTTTGGTAGTGACTGCCAAGAACTCAAATACTACCAAGTTTCAAAAATCACATCTAGAGTCAGAATTGAAAATGGTACACAGGTAGAGCAATCAGCTAAGCTAAAGATAGTTTGGATGGAGACCGGGATTCAAATGCCAGAAGAATCATTTAGCAGCAACTCTCTGGGCTTCTCTGGTGGCTCAGATAGTAAAGAATCTGCCTGCAATGCTAGGAGATCCGGGTTCAATCCTTGGATCGGGAAGATGCCCTGGAGAAAAGAATGGCTACTCACTCCAGCATTCTTGTCTGGAGAATTCCACGGACAGAACCCTGGCGGGCTACAATCCATGGGGTTGCAAAGAGTCCTACATGACTAAGCGACTAACACACTCATGTCTCTCTGTATCTCTCTCTCTCTCTCTCTTTCTCTCTCTCTCTCTCTCTGGCTCAGGAAAACCAAGTTTGAGGACATGCTGCCTTGAAATCCTGGAAGACTCTCCAGTTGGCCAGAAGACCTCCCCTCTACCTTCAGAATGGGATCAAAGAAAGTCAAGGAAAAGGGTTTCACAAACTCTTATCATCACCCTCCTGGGAGATAAAGGTGAATAGCTCTTCTGGAAGCCAAGGCTTATACTGAAGGATTTCACTTAAAGTTGGGAAATCTCAGAATTTTAGAAGATAACTGAAAGTTTCCAAAGTGACAAGAGATTGCTGCAGAATGGAACAGAAAAAAAAAAAAGAATATTGCCCAGTTTTTGTTTCTAAAATGGTTCCAGACAAATTTCCTATTTGTTAACCAAATAATATTTTTAAATGTTTTCATATTAAAAAAGCCTGCATGTTTAGGCAAGTAAACCATTCAAGGTGTACAGGGAGCAAGTTAATCACCCCTCTGCCCCACAGCTAATTTTAAACAATATTAGGTTTTATGTGTCCTTCCATGTTTCTTCAAGGTCATACACATAGGGCTTCTTTTTTAAATCAGAAATAGTATCATACCACATATGATACTTGGCAACTTGATTTTATTTACATGTAATATATCATAGACATCCTTCACAAAATAATCTCTCTATATATGGATGAGAGGATCCATATATATATATATGGACCCTATATATTCATCCTACTGATGGGAACTCATACTGCTTCTAGCTTATTTTGTAGTAATCTGGCAACAAACATCCTCATACACAGATCCCTACATGCTGTTTCTACTTTTGTAAGAAAGGATTCCAAATATGCGACTGCATACACAAATAAACATACACAAACAAACACATTCCAAATTTTCACTGAAACTGTCTGCTCTCCCACAAGGTTGCACCCATTCAGATTCCCACCGAGAGTCTGAGGGTTGCCCCCAACCCACCTAACAGAGGATGTTACCAACCTTTAAAACACGCACTAACTGGATGAACAGAAAACTAACAGTTCTTGGCTTTTTAATTTGCATTTCCCTGACCATGATGTGCTTTGAGAATCTTTTCACATGTTTATGACCATTTGTATCCCTTATCTTGAGAATTGCCTGTTCACATCCTTTGCATATCTTTGATCATGTTGTCCTTCAAGTACTGTTTAATCTCACACTATTGCCCTCCTCCACCCCCCAATCTACAAGATGCATAAAATATAAAAGATCATGCTCTAGGGACTGGGTGTGTGGGGAGAGGCCAGAAGATGTCTAAGTACACAATAAATCCTCAAAAACAATCACTGAATAGGTGAATAGCAGACTTAGAAAATTTTGTTTGTTAGGAGTGCAGCTAAAAGATTAAAAGGGAAATACAAATATTCACTTATTGTTCTACATATTCAGAACAACATCACTTTGGATGAAATTTAATTGTTGGTTAACAGAGAAACAAAACATTGTCCTAGCACTGACTCTAACAATCCACTATGAAAGGGTGGCAAAAAAGCCGTCTTGATTCATAGCTCTGGGTGGTACATAAACAAAGGCTCTCAAAACCAAGTGACATCTCCACTAAGCCACAGGCTAGGTCAACAGACAGGTGAAGTCTACCCTAAACATTTCGTTCTTTTCTTGTTTTGTCTCCACTGCCATCCAAGATTTTTTTGCCTTTGAAAATTTCCTGCTTATTGAGGAAGGGGATTGAGGACAGCCTACAGGGGGAATTTGATAGAGTTCAGATTCCTTAACTCTTTTAACTTCAGACAAAACATCTGGTTATACCCAGCATTTATCCCCATCATTTGTAATAGTTCTGTTTGGCTTATATTTTAACTAGTCTCCTTATTAAGTATAAGAGTAATAGGATTAAAAAGTTCTGGGGGAAAGTACTGTAATTAAAAAGGCACCAGTTGGGTATATGTTAAGCTGTAATTCTGGTCCTGCTTATTAAGTTTTCCTTCTTGTCTTTAATTTTTTTTTTTTTAAGCCATAAAAATAACTTTGAATTACTTAACTCTTTTTTAGTACTTCCTGTATTGGCTAATTCACCACCTCAAACCTCCAAGAAAACATTATGACTCAAAAGTAGTAATGTCAGAGATCACAAGTTAGACACTGTCCCAAGAGTCTGGGCATGCCACACACACACCACAACACACACACCACATAGTAACTTGACAGGCAATTCTCCAAAATGAATAGGCATTTCTAACCTCTTGAAGTTATAAAATCTTAATAGGAAAAAATTGCAGGAACTTTGATCAAGCCAAGAAGTTATAATAAGAATCAAGCAAGAGGCAACAAAGCACAATTTGTAACACTTTGTTGAGAGAGGCATAAAAAAAAAAACAAATATTGAGGTAGTAAACTTAGGAATGAAGGTACAAGGGTTTAAAATAAAACTTTTCTAATTTTTAATTTTAGCTTTATTGAGAATACTTCTTTTAGATTTTTATTATGTAATGTTTAGTACATGCACAAAAATGTGATATATATATAGCTATAAAGCACAATACTAAGATGAATAAATACATCTTTAGACATTTTCTTTTGCTGAGCAGTTGGTAAAAATTTAAATTGTTCACCACCTATAACCATCCTTAACTGCTCTTAGAAACAAATGATCTGCTAGTAACAGAGGGAGGAAGAATGGGGGAATCAGTATAATTTGAGCTATAAAAGAAACTGGACTAAAGCAAATAACACATACACACACACCTCTTTCTAAAACCTGACTTTGCTTAAAAATACTTTAGGGAATACTGTTTGAAAATCCCCAAACAAGTAGATTTAACAGTAGGTGAATTCAAAACCCATATAAATAAACCTATGCCTATAAAGAATATCCCCAATAACTCAATGAACAGGGCCAAGTTTTAAAAGTGCACTTTCCCTTTGGAGGTAAAAGCACATCAATGCCAAAAACAGAAACTCTAATAATTCTTCAGTACTCCTTGATGACCTGAGTGGGCACAAAGGCAGAGAGAATCCAAGGACTTCCCCAATCTGAGGAGCTCTGTGTTTTCTGATTCCAGGTACCATTTCTAAGACTGGGAAGTTTACAAAAGGGATGGAGGCTTTCAGCAACTAATTTGATTCTCTCCTAAATCAATTATGCTAATTCTAGAAAAATGTATCTCAGGCTCAGGTTGTTCTCCACAGTTCTAGGGCTCAGTGAAAACAAAATTAGCATTTCTGCAGAGATCCCTCCTCTCTCAAGGCCATGTGTCTTATCACATTCAAGGCCCTTCCCGGGTTTTTGCATAGATACCCCAAATCTGCCAACAAGGAAGATAAAGTGTTGGAAATTCAATGCCTGACATTCTCACTGGATAAGTATTTGTTGAGGCAAACAGACGTAAGAGCAGCCTAAATCCTGACATCACAGGGCACATCTCTGAGATGAAAGCCTCCCCCCTCCCCCCACATGCTCTCAGTCATCCCTTGAAGCCTTTCCAATGATGAAGCCCCAAAGTGCTGACATGACCTCAATACTATGGCAGCATTTCTCTCGCCAAGGAGAAAGGCTGGCACGTTCCTGCCAGCGAACTGTAGGTCAGCCAACTCGCCCTTCCTCTGCCCCTTCACAAAGCAGAGATCACGATCTATCTCAAAAGTAAAGATTTCCTCACAGCCCCCCTCCCGAGAAGTCGCCAAATCCAAGCTCTTTAGAAGGGAGAACAGCGCTCAACCTGACGAATGTCACCACTCAGCACCCCGGGTTCTATCAGAGCCAAAGTTCACTGGCATTTAGAGCACCAAGCTGCTTGTAGTTTATTATATCTGGGGGTCCAGTTCTCCAGAACACCCCCCTACTCTCGCGTCTTTAAATGCGTCTCGGACAACACCAACACCCGCTCATTCCCCTCTCATCGTCTAGAAATAGCCAGCGGTTAGTTTTCACCACCAGACAGGCATTCTGAATCAATCTCCTTTCCCCAAGTCACCTGGGTTCTTCACGGGCAGCAAAAATCCAAGTTTCTCCACGCATCCCCCTGAAACCCCAACTTCTGGAAATGTCCCCCTGACCTCGCCTCCGCCAGCTGGCACCGCGGCGAGAGCCGAGCACGCAGCCGCGGGCGCTGCTGCTGTCGCGGCCGCAGCCAGACAGGCGAGAGGAGGCTCGGGCTTGTCTTCCTCCACGGGGGTCACCGCAAACCACGGACGATAACCGGGGCTCCTCGTCTACGCGGGGAGTGAGCTCCGGCGCTCTGAGGGGCACCCAGGAGGCTCCTGGCGCCGGCAAGACGGTCCGCACCGGCGCCCGGCCGGGGAAAGCGGTCAAGCGCACGGCTCCAGCGGAGCGCCCCGGCAGCCGCGGCCGCAGGAGAGGGGCGTGTTCCTTGCGCCTCGGAGCCCGACTGCTGCGTCTCGGCGGGACCGTGGACCGAGGCGAACAGAGCGCGCAGTCTCTGACGGCGGCTCTCGGCCCTCAACCCCGGCGGGCCGGCCTGGCGACACGCTGCAGCCCGCGCGCCCTTGCGGGGACAGGCGCGGTGCGCGCCCTGCGAAGCCACCTCCGTGCCGGCCTGGGAGCGCAAACTTTCCCGGGGAAAACCGCTCCAGCCTCTCCTGCCGGGGCGCCGCGCTCTCCCCCCGGCCCACCAGCTGTTCGCCCACTCCCCTCGGTAGGCAAGACCCACTGAAAATATGGCGCCCTCGAACGTCGCTCCTCGGTCCCCTTGGGGAATCACGAAATGAGGGTGTCCGGGACCCCCGGCTCCCGACGGGGGAGAAATTTCAGCTCCTGGGGCCAAGGAAGGATAGGGCGCCCCTGGTCCAGCGCGAGGCCAGCGGCAGCACTGAACCCCAATTCTCCCCCTCGCTCTTGGTCCCCCAGTTTCCAGCAGTTTGCTTGTGGCGAGATTGCCAAGTAAAACAGAATCGTGGAATCGGCAGGTCTGAGAGTCCGGGACTGGGAAAGGAGCTCCGCACCGGCCGGCTGTCTTTGCCCAGAGCCCAGCTGAAGACTTGTTTGCAAAGTGGCGCTGGAGTCGGGGCGACCAGTGCTGGAACGAAGCCGCTCCGCCCGCGCCAACTCTCCCGGCGCGGGGGCCCGGCCGGGGCCGAGGGGACACTCCAGGCAGGCGGGGCCGCTTTTCAAAGCCCAGTTACCGGAAACCCAGGGGGAGCCCCGCAGGGGACCAGCTGCCCATGGCTAGGAATCCGCTCTCGGGAGCCCGCTGTGAGGCTGTTTGCAAACCGCCGCGCTCGGGTTCAGTGCAGTGAAACATACATGTGCAATAGACAGGTGCATTAATTTTATTTTTATTTTTATTTTCCTGCAAAAAGCTCCCTAGAACATCAAAGCTGGGAGCTTTGCGAGGTTTTTTCTGCATTGGCATCACTCACGAGATGCAAAAGGAAAGGGAAAACCACCCACATTTTCCTTCTGTAAAGGGGAGGGAAAAGACACGAGAAATTCATGCAACGTGCATGCAGCTGGAGGAAGAGGAAAACCCGAGTGAGCCGTGCGCCTTACCGGGGGATGCATTTACTGTCTCATTGCAGAGCGCCTGCCTCGGAGTGCAGCCAGCGTCCCCCAGCGCGCCCAGCGACCGCTCCGCTCCCGCAGCCGCCCC
This sequence comes from Dama dama, assembly GCF_033118175.1. Lineage (NCBI taxonomy): Eukaryota > Metazoa > Chordata > Mammalia > Artiodactyla > Cervidae > Dama > Dama dama. The sequence continues at coordinate 54,370,522 of NC_083692.1, read as the reverse complement.
AGCCGCTGCCGCCGCCGCTGGCTCCAGGCGCGGAACAAGAGCCGAGGGCGAGCGCGAGCGCACGGCCCGGGAGCGCCGGGAGGGCAGGAAGCGCGTCATCACTCGGGGACGGCGCGGCCCCGCGCGGCTCTGGTTCGGCCGCCGCGCAGCGCGGCACCGAGGTTGGGCAGGCACGGGCTCCACAGGGCACCTCTTGGGTCTCTAGCTAGCCGTCCGGTGCTGGGAGATTTCGGGGGCAAAGAGGGGCGCCGGCCGAGCTGTCGCAGAGCTCGGATCTGCTATGTGAAGAGGGGAGGGAATGCACTGTCTTGGGGAATGGGGCCCCTAGGTCCGCAGAGCGCTTCCCCAAACCTCTGGCCCGCCACGGAGGGGAAGCGAGGTGATGTTCCGACACGAGGAACCTGATGGGCTCTGGAGTCCTATTGCGATGCTGTCGGTGGGAACCCCAAGCAGGATTTTCCCTCTCTATAAGTGTCGCACACGCCGACACCAAAACCCACCTGGTCAGAGGTCATTTAGAGATTTAGAGAACGGCTTTTTAGAGATGAGGGGGCGTAATCTATTAAATTCAGAAGAAGAAATTTTTCTCCTGCCTACTGTGCCCTTAATGTCAATGATATACCTTTGCAGTTACACAGCCATTAGGAAATGTTGTAGGATGACCTGAAATAATGAGAAGTTTTGGAGGCCCGGTGACATCACAAAACACTAGGTACTATATGATGTCATTTTTGAAAATTAGTATGTGGAGAGGTAGAAAAGACTGGACGCAGAAACCAAGATGTTAACTAGGTCTCGGTAATTGGAGTTGTGGGTGATTTATCTCTGCTTAGTTCTAGTTTGTGATTTTTCTGTAAGGGACACAGGAAAGTGAAAGTGAAGTCGCTCATGAATGCGACTCCGTTGTAGCCTACCAGTATCCTCGGTCCATGGGATTTTCCAGGCAAGAGTACTGGAGTGGGTTGCCATTTCCTTCTCCAAGGGACACACATAACTTTTTAATTACAAATAAAATGTTTTTAATAAGAAAAGACCTTGCATTTTTCTCCATCCCAATATAAAATAACCAGGATTAACTCCTTTCCCCAAGAAACAGGTAGCAAATCTCTTTAGTTACTCCTAACTGAAACTATTGCAACTTTTTAGTGTTTCTTAGAGCATGAAACTTCTGCCCTTATGAATTGAAGATTATGTAAATTGATCTATCTTGACAAAGTCTGTTGAGACATTGGATAACGCTGGATACTCTACAAGAAAAAAAAAAAAAATCTTGTTAGGGCTGATGGACTAGACTTTACTATGACAACAGATGTTTATAACAGAACAGCTTTTTAACTTATTTCAGAGAATAAACTTTATAAATCAAAAAGCACTATTAGAGAACCAATGAACTGGCTACTTGAGAAAGTTCTCAAAGTTGCACGGCACAGTTTCTAATCACAGAAAAAAATGGTTCTGTTCAGCACACCTTTAAACATTCCCCAGTCTAACAATAACTGGTGGTGGCAAGAAGCCACCTCAGGGGATGGTTAAAAAGTACATGTTTATTGATTTTTGTAAGAGATTGGTTAATAAAGTCATTAATGCCACCTAAATTCTCCCTTGGTTTATTGACCATATTTTTATAGCTCAAATGACAGGTTTGCATAAGAGGCTCTTCAAGACAAAAAGAAAAACTGACTACAACTAAGGCCATTTTCCCCTTCTGCTTAGTTGTCAATTCATGGGGCCCAATGACTTCTTGTCAAACATCTCAAAATTAGATTTTTCCCCAACTTAGATTTAAAGATTTTCCGTTATTTAATTCACCATTCTCAAAATATCCCATGTTCTCCCTCTGCCTGCCAGTGAGAAGCTGTTGAATTTTAGAAAGTAATAGCAAAGTTCTTTCTTGTACCTCTGTCCTAAAAGGGCCTGACACTTAGTAGGTACACAACAAATACTTGTTCCATGAAAATAGCATATTTGTTCACTATCTACTTGACCAGTTCCTGAGATATTTAAAGAGTCATCTCTCCTGCTAGACTTATCAGTGCAATCCTGGGATACCAACATCTTGTAGAGTTATATATAGCATTGGTTTAGTCCAGTAATTTCACTCATTTCAAAATAGCAGCTAAGTCTGAGACATTCAGAGGAGTGAGGTGCAGGTATCTGAATATCTATGCATTATGTGTTCAATTAGCCTATTCTGTGGCTCTCAGATCAATCAGACCCTTTCCCCCAACAAGAACATGAGTCCTGGAATTCTTTGCTTTAGTCTGGGCTTCTAACCAACTGACTTTGAACACTTCACCTATTTTTATGATGTCTCAGTTTCTTCAACCTCTCTTAATGACCTCAAAGCTATTTATTGTTTCTTTAGAAAAATTAGCTCTAACCATTCTAATGCCTAATAGTATATTTTCCCAACAGTTTTCCAAATAAAAGTCAAATAGATTTTACCAGTAACCTACAGTAACTGCTCTGAAGTTGAGACACCTTCTGTAGACCTTATAAGATACTTATTTCTAAACTATTTCTATAGAGTCAGCTATTATTAGTCCCTTTCTTTACTAGTTACAGTGATCATAATTCATTGTAGACCAGCAAAAAACCTGATCTAACAAGTTCACATTCTTGAACTTTGTCTCCATCCAGCAGAGGAAAACATGGTGGCAGTTTATCTTAGACTGTCTAGAGCTTGTGATAAAACTCATTCCACTAAGCAATTTACCAAGTCTTCGTATTATCCCATGGAGAAGGAAATGGCAACCCACTCCAGTATTCTTGCCAGGAGAATCCTATGGACAGAGAAGCCTGGCAGGCTAGAGTCCATGGGTTCGAAAGAGTCGGACACGACTTAGTGACTAAACCACCACCACCACCACCATACTGTCCCAATTCCTGCCAAGCAGATCATTAGGAACTGAAAAAAATACGCATTTTTGTGTGACTAAAAAGTATGATATTGGGGGAACTAAATCAAAGAGATAGCTTCTGAGTCAATTACAAATATATCTGAAACTAAAATTTATTTTTTTTTCACAAACTAGACAGTATATTAAAAAGCAGAGATGTTACTTTGCCAACAAAGATCCACATAGTCAAGGCTCTGGTTTTTCCAGTAGTCATGTATGGATGTGAGAGTTGGACCATAAAGAAAGCTGAACGCTGAAGAATTGATGCTTTTGAACTATGATGTTGGTGAAGACTCTTGAGAGTCCCTTAGACAGCAAGGAGATCAAACCAGTCCATCCTAAAGGAGAACAGTCCTGGGTGTTCATTGGAAGGATGTTGCCAAAACTGAAGCTCCAATTCTTTGGTCACCTGAAAAAAAACTTTCAAAGAAAGAACTGACTCATTGGAAAAGACCTTGATGCTGGGAAAGATTGAAGGCAGGAGGAGAAGGGGACGACAGGGGATGAGATGGGTGGATGGCATCACCAGCTTGATGGACATGAATTTGAGCAAGCTCTGGGAGTTGGTGATGGACAGGGAGGCCTGGTGTGCTGCAGTCCATGGGTTCACAAAGAGTCAGACATGACTGAGTGACTGAACCGAACTGAGAGCTATTAAGACCAAACCAGACTTACTTCGTGCTACAGAAATTCTAAGAAATTGATCTATTCACCCATTGCCCTGTTATCCATAACCTCTTAACTTTCTGTCTGCACATATACCTGAGCAAACCCAATTGTGTCCATGATGAAAAGCTAAAAGAAATTCCACCAAATATTTTGTTCTACTTTTGTTTATATGTTGTGCTATATTTTCCGGGACTTCCTCAATACAATACACCAACAGTTCATGATATTTTTAAAATTGCCTTACCCACTCCAAGGAACAGGGTGGACAGGGGAACCACGTTTTCTGAAAATTGCCTGTTACTCAGAACCAGAGATGGAAATGGGATGCTTGAGCTTCTATTTATTATCATTTGACATTTTTAGGTTTATAGAAATCTCTCCATCTGCTCTCTAATTTCAAGATCTAGGAGAGATTGCTGCTGCTGCTGCCGCTGCCGCTGCTAAGTTGCTTCAGTCGTGTCCGACCCTGTGCGACTCCATAGACGGCAGCCCACCAGGCTCCCCCGTCCCTGGGATTCTCCAGGCAAGAACACTGGAGTGGGTTGCCATTTCCTTCTCCAATGCATGCAAGTGAAAAGTGACAGTGAAGTCGCTCAGTCCGGTCCGACTCTTCGCGACCCCACGGACTGCAGCCTACCAGGCTCCTCTGTCCATGGGATTTTCCAGGCAAGAGTACTGGAGTGGGCTGCGATTGCCTTCTCCGCTAGGAGAGATTACTACCTAATAATTATAGAGAGAATATTATCTGAGTTTCAGTACAGCATATAATTGATAAGTTACTTTCATTTTATTTGAAGGGCAGATTTTTAACATTTTGCAAGAATTAATGTATTTTAGCTTTGTAGCCGTCTCCATGGATAGAGCCTCACCTTATTCCTGACATTCAGAGTGGAGTGGAGGATGCAGATTTAAATGTCTTTTTTAAGAAAAGGAAATCATTCACATGGATTCAGGAAACAATTGTTATTATTTTACCCAACACAGAAGATGTTTGAGATTTTTTCCCCCCTATGGTATAGAAAACATGCCACTGAAGGTTCTTTAAGTATCTCTGAAGAACATGCTGTCTAGAAGAATTCCAGTAATTATGATGTTAAATTGGATTTATCTTTAATCCAAATCACATGGTTAATATCAACATTATGTGGGACAAAATGTTTCCCTTTTGGTTGCTTGATAACTGAGTTGAGAAGACTTGTTTGGGGTTATACTGTGGCTAAAAACTTTTAAAAATATTTTTAGTGTGGATTATCAAAACTCCTTTACTATTAAATATCTAACTTTTAAGTCTTTCTGGTCATTTGGGATTTTTTTAAAATGCTATATCTATAAACACATTTTCATGAAATGTTATATAATACCAAGGTATTGTAGAAAGACTTTTAAACTAAAAAAAAATTGTTTTTTAATCTTCGATCATAGTTAATTGAATAAGAATGGCTGGTACTTCTCTGGTGTTCCAGTGGTTAGGAATCTGACTGCCAATGCAAGGGGCACAAGTTTGATCCCTGGTCTAGGAAGATCCTACATGCTCCTGAGCAGCTAAGCCCAAGTGCCACAACTACTGAAGCCGGAGCACGCCTAGAACCCACATTCTGCAACAAGAGAAGCCACTGCAATGAGAATCCCACCCACTGCAATTAGAGAGTATCCCCTGCTCACCACATCTAGAGAAAGTCCAAGTGCAGCAACAAAGACCCAGTGCAGCCAAAAATAAATAAATTTTTTAAAAAGAATGGCTTCTTTGGCTCTGGAGATGTATTAATTATAGGTGCCACAAAATTTTTTGTTTAAACACATAAAAAGATACTCAACATCACTCATTATCAGAGAAATGCAAATCAAAACCACGATGAGGTACCATTTCACGCCAGTCAGAATGGCTGCTATCCAAAAGTCTACAAACAATAAATGCTGGAGAGGGTGTGGAGAAAAGGGAGCCCTCTTACACTGTTGGTGGGAATGCAAACTAGTGCAGCCACTGTGGAGAAGAGTGTGGAGATTCCTTAAAAAACCAGAAATAGAACTGCCAGCAATCCCACTGCTGGGCATACACACCAAGGAAACCAGAATTGAAAGAGACATGTGTACCCCAATGTTCATCAAAGCACTGTTTATAATAGCCAGGACATGGAAGCAACCTAGATGTCCATCAGCAGACAAATGGATAAGAAAGCTGTGGTACATATACACCATGGAATATTACTCAGCCATTAAAAAGAATTCATTTGAATCAGTTCTAATGAGGTGGATGAAACTGGAGCCCATTATACAGAGTGAAGTAAGCCAGAAAGAAAAACACCAATACAGTATACTAACACATATGTATGGAATTTAGAAAAATAGTAACAATAACCCTATATCAGTTCAGTCCAGTCACTCAGTCGTGTCTGACTCTTTGCGACCCCATGAACCACAGCACTCCAGGCCTCCCTGTCCATCACCAACTCCCGGAGTCCACCCAAACCCATGTCCATTGAGTCGGTGATACCATCCAACCATCTCATCCTCTGTCGTCCCCTTCTCCTCCTGCCCTCAATCTTTCCCAGCATCAGGGTCTTTTCTAGTGAGTCAGCTCTTCAAATCAGGTGACCAAAGTATTGGAGTTTCAGCTTCAACATCAGTCCCTCCAATGAACACCCAGGACTGATCTCCTTTAGGATGGACTGGTTGGATCTTCTTGCAGTCCAAGGGACTCTCAAGAGTCTTCTCCAATACCACAGTTCAAAAGCATCAATTCTTCAGCACTCAGCTTTCTTCACCATCCAACTCTCACATCCATACATGACTACTGGAAAAACCATAGCCTTGACTAGATGGACCTTTGTTGACAAAGTAATGTCTCTGCTTTTTAATATGCTGCCTAGGTTGGTCATAACTTTCCTTCCAAGGATCAAGCGTCTTAATTTCATGGCTGCAATCACCATTTGCAGTGATTTTGGAGCCCAAGAAAAGGAAGTCAGCCACTGTTTCCGCTGTTTCCCCATCTATTTGCCATGAAGTGATGGGACCAGATGCCATGATCTTAGTTTTCTGAATGTTGAGCTTTAAGCCAACTTTTTCACTCTCCTCTTTCACTTTCATCAAGAGGCTGTTTAGTTCTTCACTTTCTGCCATAAGGGTGTTGTCATCTGCGTATCTGAGGTTATTGATATTTCTCCTGGCAATCTTGATTCCAGCTTGTGCTTCCTCCAGCCCAGCATTTCTCGTGATGTACTCTGCATATAAGGTAAATAAGCAGGGTGACAATATACAGCCTTGACGTACTCCTTTTCCTATTTGGAACCAGTCTGTTGTTCCATGTCCAGTTCTAACTATTGCTTCCTGACCTGCATACAGGTTTCTCAAGAGGCAGGTCAGGTGGTCTAGTATTCCCGTCTCTTTCAGAATTTTCGACAGCAAAAGAGACACAGATGTATAGAGCAGTCTTTTGGACTCTGTGGGAGAGAGCGAGGGTGGGGTGATTTGGGAGAATGGCATTGAAACATGTGCATTATCATATGTGAAATGGATCACCAGTCCAGGTTCGATACATGGGACAGGGTTCTCAGGACTGGTGCACTGGGATGACCCTGAGGGATGGGATGGGGAGGGAGGTGGGAGAGGGGTTCAGGATGGGGACACATGTACAGCCATGGCTGATTCATGGCAATGTGTGGCAAAACCACTACAATATTGTAAAGTAATTAGCCTCCAATTAAAATGAATAAATTTATAAAAAGTAAAATAAAATGTACCAAGTTAAAAATAAATAAATAAATTTATACTAAAAAATAAATAAACAAATTGATAAACATTCATTAATCTTGAGAGCAATAGACAATTGACAGGCTATTTCATGCCTCAAAGAATTTATGGCAAAAATGACAAGTGACTTAGAATTCAGAAAATAAAATGGATTCTTGGAAATTGTTACTTTCATGCAGGCTTCTTTTAAATAAACTTGGAAGCAGGTATAGGTATTTGCTACTGATAAGAATTAAAGGTCATGATTTTCTACAAAAAAAAGAAAGAAAAATTTTGTTTAGGCATCAAACCAACTTTAATTTTAAAGCAATGTATTTATATTCATGTAGGGAATATTATTCTAAATCAACCTCAAATGGAATAGACTTGTTCTAAACAATTAAGATGATTAAATCATAGCTAAGTCATTGTTTTTTATTGCATAATTGAAAGTGATGAACTGAAATAGAGTAAATGTAGGTAGAAATTAGATATTTTTAATGTTTCTTCAGAGAGGTAAGTGATGGCTTTGGGTCTATATCAAAGACAAAATAAATATATCCAACACAATTGTTACGTGCCTATTTCTTTAAATTGGTTTAACAAATATTTATTGGATTAGTGCCAAGACTCATTATGAGCAAAACACTCTCCCTCCCAGCTACGCAGAATCCAACTGAACAAAATACAGTCCTTGCCTTTCTGGGGGGCTTCCCTGGTGGCTCAGGGATAGGTTACCTACTCCAGTATACTTGGGCTTCCCTTGTGGTTCAGCTGGTAGAGAATCCACCTGCAATGTGGGAGACCTGGGTTCGATCCCTGGGTAGGGCAGATCCCCTGGAGAAAGGAGTGGCTACTCACTCCAGTATTCTGGCCTTGCAAACAGTCAGACATGGCTGACTGAATGACTTTCACTTTCATTCAGAGTGACTTTCACTTTTGTTCAGAGTGACAAGCTCCTAAGGTTTAGAATGCATCAAAAAAAGATGGTTTTTCCTACCAATCCTTGGCACAGAGGCTTAGTTGTAATCCTAGTAGCCCAATGTTCTATTGTCCAGAGCAGCTCAAAACAGACACCTTAGGATATCAGCTTGGCATCATTATGTGTTCATTTAAATCTTAGTGATCAACTGCAATGCAGGAGTTCTAATGAACTGGCCCATATGTCATTTGTCTCACCGTTTTGAATATACTTTTACTTCCTGCCAACCAGATCCATATCCTGAAGCTTCCTCAGGTTAAGAAGATTTAATTGTTCTCATTTTGCCTCAAAAGGTGATTCCACTGAGTTTTATCAGACTTCCAGCATTATGTAAACTCAGAATTTTCAGCATTAGAACCACCTTTGCAAAGACTGTAAAGCTGGCAATATGTGCAAGGTTAGGTTAGTGAGTTGGAAGGGAGCTGAAAAGAGAAGGAAATATCCATTCTGATGATTTGTAATGCATCAGCTCTTAACATTATTCTTTAAGTATTTCCCCAGTGCAATATGAATAATATTAAAATTAAAAAAAAAAAAAAACTCAAGCATCAACTCAATTAGCTTAATTTTTTCTACCCAAAGGTAAAATAGAAACAAAGGGATAACATTTCATCTGCCTTCATATCAGAATATATGCAAAAACAATCACTTTGGTCTCCTGTGAAATTAAAAGATTTTAATTTTTTTTAATGTATTAATATGTGGGTCTGAACCACAAGGCCACCATGGAAATATAGGGCTCTTTACAGTAATCAGTGGGATGAAATAATACTTTAATATCATTTACCTCTCTAATTCCTCTCCATGCCATTCTAACTTTTATTAATAATCCTATTGCTATAGTGAGTGAGTGAAAGTCACTCAGTCGTGTCCGATTCTTTGCAACCCCATGGACTATAGAGTTCATGGAATTCTCCGGGCCAGAATACTGGAGTGGATAGCCTTTCCCTTCTCCAGGGGATCTTTCCAACCCAAGGATCAAACCCAGGTCTCCCACATTGCAGGCAGATTCTTTACCAGCTGAGCCACAAGGGAAAGTAGTTGAGTACAAAGTTTCAGACACAGAAACTTTCTGCATTCACTGGGCTTCAATCATACTGATATGTCTCTTTCTTCATTATCCATATCACTTGGCACAGCTAAATAGAATTCTTAATTAACCATAAAGACAGTCAAAATTAAATAACGGTTATTCTGAGGTTCCTTCTTTTATGCCTAAAATTAAAAATAAAGCATTAGTGAAATTATGTTAAACACTATCAGTTTGATGATGACAAGTGTCTGACTCATCTTTTTATCTCCTGAGACCTAGTGCCCATAGCAGCAGGCACTGAATATTTGTTTATTAAATACATTTCTCTACCATTATTTAGATAAATTACCTCCTTCAGCTGAATGTGGCCCACAGATACCCAATTTACAACCAATAAATGACTAGGGCACAGAGAGGAATAAAACTGAACTAATGAGGGCCAAGTCTATAAAAACCAATTTCTCTCCTTTTGCAACATCTGCATATGCTGTGCTGTGCGCTGTGCTCAGTCATGTCCAACTCTTCGCAACACCGTGTACGGTAGCCCTCCAAGGCTCCTCTGTCCAAGGAATTTCCCAGGCAAGAATACTGGAGTGGGTTGCCATTTCCTCCTCCAGGGGATCTTCCTGACCCAGGCATCAAACCCACGTCTCTTGTGTCTCCTTCATTAGCAAGCAGATTCTTTACCACTGTGTCACCTAGGATCTTCTCTTTAAAAAATTATTTGAGGAACTTCCCTGCTGGTCGAGTGGCTAAAATTGCTTTGAGGTCCCAATGCAGGGGACCTGAGTTTGATGCCTGTCAAGAAACTAGATCCCACAGCCAAAACTAAAGATCCTATATGCCACAACTAGGACCCAGCACAGCCAAATAAATTAATTAACTAATTAATATTTTTTATTATTTGAATAGCCTTCCTTCCGTCCTTGTCTCCCAGTCACCTAGTTCCTCTCTTCAGGGGCAATCATTTTACCAGTTTCTTGGGTATCCTTTCAGGATATACAAACATAAACATATTTTCCCTTTTCCCCACGAATTGTGGTATACTCTTCTGTGACTTGCTTTATTTGTTATTATTTGTAGGTAGAATTTTTTTAAACATGGTATTATGAAAATCTTAAAACACCTACCAGAAGTAGAGAGCATTATGTAATGAGCCCCATGTACCACCAGGCCTAGTTTCAACCGTCTCAAGGTATTACCACTTTCTTTGTCTATTTTTTACTTGTATGTGTATATTTTACAGCAAATCTCATACACTGTGTCATTTCATCTCTACTCCCTAAGTACCTTCTACTCTCTAAATCCTATGAACATGTTCTTGTACAAATACAATGCCATTATCCCACATAATAAAATTAATTCCTTGGTATCACTTAGTGCCCAGTCTATACTCAGGCTTCCCTAATTGTCTTTATCATTTTAAAATATTTATTTAATTAACAGGACCTAGTGTATAGCACATGGGACACTGCTCAATGTTATGTGGCAGCCTGGATGGAAGGGGAGTTTGGGAGATAACAGATACATGTATATGTATGGCTGAGTCCCTCAGTGTTCACCTGAAACTGTCATAACATTGTTGACCTGCTCAGTTCAGTTCAGTCACGTCTGACTCTTTGCGACCCCATGAACCACAGCACTCCAGGCCTCCCTGTCCATCACCAACTCCCGGAGTCCACCCAAACCCATGTCCATTGAGTCGGTGATGCCATCCAACCATCTCATCCTCTGTTGTCCCCTCCTCCTCCTGCCCTCAATCTTTCCCAGCATCAGGGTCTTTTCCAATGAGTCAGCTCTTCGCATCAGGTGGCCAAAGTATTGGAGCTTCAGCTCCAACATCAGTCCTTCCAGTAAACACCCAGGACTGATCTGCTATACTCCAACAAAATTACAAGTTTAAAATCAATCAATCAATAGTTTTTTATCTATTTACCTGTGCCGGGTCTTAGTTGCAGCAGTCATGATCTTTGCTATGGCCTGCAGGGTCCCTTTAGTTGCAGTGCGTGGGATCTAGTTCCCTGACCAGGGATCAAACTGCACGCCCTGCATTGGGAGAGAGGAGTCTTACCCAGTGGACCACCAGGAAAGTCCCACCCTAATTGTTGTTAAAATGGCAAACACTAGATTTATTTTCTGTGTTTGTTATGCCTCCTTTCATCTTGATGTCTAAAGTAACCCATCCTTATTTTTCTGGTGGCCCTGACTTGAAGACAACTCTTTACCATCCTGTAGAATGTTTCACACTCTGGATCTACCTGTTCTCCTCTGTGATGTTGCTTTCTTTGTCCTCTCTCTCCCTATTCCTTGTAAACTGGAAGTTGTTTCTCTCAACTTAATTAGGTTCTGGTTGAAACTTGGGGCAAGCAGATTTCATAGCTGGTACTGCATGTCTCCTGCAATGCAGGAAACACAGGAGACTCGGGTTCACTCCCTGGGTTGGGAAGATTTCCTCCTCCAGGGGAAATGGCAATCTACCCTAGTATTCTTGTCCGGGAAATCCCAAGGACAGAGGTGCCTGGCGAGCTATAGTCCATAGATTTGCAAAGAGTCAGACATGACTGAGTGACTAACCACACGAAGTGCCTGGCGAGCTATAGTCCATAGATTTTCAAAGAGTCAGACATGACTGAGTGACTAAACACACACACTGCATGTCTCATACCACACCACACAGGGGACAAGTCCACCACATAAGGGCAAGTTGTCCAAATTTCAGAGAAACTGAGATTGACCAGTGGGTTCAGTATGTGCCATCCTGATGTTTTCATAAATTTCCCACCAGCCTTTTATCAAGGTGTTTCATCATTGACGATTGTTGCCTGTATCAGTGATTCATTAAGAGCTATAAAATGGGAGTATTCTAGCAGTACTGTGTGGTGACAAGCACCTTCTTTACCTGAATGGATTCACAAGATCTCAGAATTCATTGTGAACTGGAAAATTTACAACCAAGTTCATGAAAATACATAACCCCAAGAATTAGCACTAAGAAGTTTCCAAATCTGTCTCAATTCCATTCAAGTGAAAATTAAAAACCTGTACCTTCAAAATCTTCATTTTTAAGGTTTAAAAAGTCTAGATCCATTTGGGAGGAACAGATCTTATCACTTGGGAGGGGGGTGTTCTGCAGTTATATAACATTATAAATATAATCTACCGGGAATGTCTCCCATATGCACTAGACAGCCCAACATATCTACAGAAAGAATATTCTCACTCAATATGAAATTAATTATAGAATTATTCCCTTTATAGAATGCTAGAAAGATGAAAACAATCCTCTCCGGAGAGGAAATCTCCAGGGAGATGAATATTTCCAGAATTGCAGATAAGAGCCAGCAAAGAATTAATGTGTGGCTTCGAGGCCAGAGAGAGGAAGGATGTTCAAGCACTGGGTATTTCTCTAAAATGAAATTTTATCTATTTGTCTATAATATTTATCTATTTATCTATATCTAAAATGTCTCTTGTCCAAACTTAGATTCAATAGACTTCTAACTCAAATGCCTAGGCCCTGCTCCAAGAGATTCAGATTTGCTAAGTTTCTTCCTTTAAAAGCATCCCAGGAGAAAATGATGCAGTTGTTCAGCACCTTAGCTGCCTTTTCATATTATAACTGTTAGATCAACATGATACGTGTCCTAAAATGAAGTGAAAGTATCAGTAGCTCAGTCATGTTCGACTCTTTGCAAACCCATGGATTGTAGCCCACCAAATTCCCCTGTCCATAGAGTTTTCCAGGCAAGAATACTAAAGTGGGTTGCCATTCCCTTCTCCAGGTAGTCTTTCTGAACCAGGGATCGTACCCACGTCCCCTGCATTGCAGGCAGATTCTGTATCATCTGAGCCACTGGAGAAGCCCGGTATGTGTCCTACCCTATTTTAAAGTTGAAAGTGTAAAGATATCTTTAAAAAGAAAAGAAAGAAAAGACGAAAAAAAAAAAAAAGGAAAGCAAACAAGCCAGTGGGTCCAGAGACCATGCAGTGGGTCCAGAGATCACATTCAGAGAAAAAACCCACATTAAGTACTGAGGGTTCTGAATCTCACACCTGTACACATTTACCATTGTCTAGTAAGCCTGACGCCGGGAAAGATTGAGGACAGGAGGAGAAGGGGACAAGAGAGGATGAGATGGCTGGATGGCATCACCAACTCAACGGACATGGGTTTGGGTAGACCCTGGGAGTTGGTGATGGACAGGGAGGCCTGGCGTCCTGCAGTTCATGGGGTCGCAAGGAGTCGGAGGTGAACTGAGTAGACCTGCTTCATTGTAACACTGTTTGTCTCTGAAGTGTTTTCTCAAGAACTGTACCCATGACACTACACTGGGAAGATACATGCGTTCTCCCTACTCTGTGTGCAAGCTCAGCAGAGCCCTTTCATCGGTGCTCAGCTGTGTACCCTGCAGAGCTGTGGCCGTGACTCCGCCTGCCATTGAGCTGAGCGTGTCCTACAATGACTACTTTTACTCCACATGCCCTCCCACCCCTTCTGCCTTTCTTTCTGTGCTGGAGAAGTTTTGACCCCTGATGGCTGAGAAAAATGTGTCAGTGATAGTGCAAGATCCAACATGGATGAGCAGTGTGGGAATGAGACCTTAAGCTGTCGACAGGCTCCAGGGCCTCCTGGGAAGCAGCCAAAGAGGGTAAAGGGCAGTGGGCAATTACAGGTTGGTGAAGGGAGATTTTCTGGAGGGCAAAAGGTCGTGAGGTATAAAGCAGCAGGGTGGATGAGCCAACAAGAAAGCAGGAGGGGAGGCCTGAGACTTCAGAGGCGGTTGGAAGAGAAGTGAGGAGCACCCACCAGTGAAACGTTTGGAGACATCCATCTCCACAGAGCTAGTGATGACCTCGTTCATCACTGAGTTCGTGAGGCAACCTCACCCTAGTCTCTCCCTTCCAAATCCCCACAATACAGCTTACTTCTGTGCTGGGCTTTGGGCTGGATAATGAGCCATTTAAGAATGGAGAAACAGCAAAATGTGAGAGATGTGTGTGAGTGTGCCCATGCTCTCTGCAGAGACACTGAAGGGGCTAGGGTAACCAAAAAAAAGCCATGGTGGAGGGCTGGAGAGAAACACTGTACGGGATAGACTATTTTTGTTTCAAGAGTGTGTTAAGGAACTCAGGTTCTAGGGAAGTGAGCTAAGAGTAGAAGAACCACTAGAATGACTCAGTTGCAAAAAACTAGGAGCATGTCCCAGTTCAGAAGAATCGAGGGGCAGAGATGTTGAAAAAGAAATACAGAGACCTGGAGTTAGGAAGAGGCTAAGCTTCAGTTTACTAGAGTAGATCTGCGTAGGATGTGATATGGAATGGATGGGATGCTTGGGTTCCCTCAACATATGTATGCTTCAGGAAGCAAAGCACAACAAAATAGATGTTCTAATACATCAAAACCCTTCATTATTAAGAACATTATTAAAAAAAAAAAAGAACATTATTAATGAGTCACTCAAGTAGATGTACTTGAAGTATCTAGTGCTATACTAGGCACATGGAAATCTCCCAGTAACTGTTTTTTAGTGAATAAACAAATAATAGGGCTTCACTGATTCAATGGATATGAGCTTGAGCAAACTCTGGGAGATAGTGAAGAACAGGGAAGCCTGGCAAGCTGTAGTCCATGGGGTCTCAAAGAGCTGAACACAACCTAGCGACTGAACAACAAAACAATGGGTGGGACTCAAGCCAAATGATGCTTCACATCAAACAAAATAAATGGACTCTTTGTAGCACAGACAACTCTAGCACTATCCCAACCACCCACATCCCTGCTCTGGTTTTCCTTGTAGCACTATACGTGACTCACATTCACATCTCTGTCTTGTCTACCAGGTCAAGCTTCCTGATGGTTTGGTTCCTGAGGGGTCATATCTTACTCATCTCCAAGCCCTCAGTTCTGACAAGTTCACTTAGGACAGAGTAAGTGCTGGCAAATACCTGTTGAATGAGTGACTTCAGGAATGAACAGGTAGTTACTTATCAAAGGACTCAGATCTTTAATACTGACTTGGTCCTATGTCCTCTAAGCTGCCCTTTCTGTTACCCACTCAATGCACCTTACATATTTGTAGAAGTACTTCACATGGATAGAAAAAAAAACAATGAACTGGAAAGTTCTAGAAGAAAAGGAGACCCTTAGCAAGCCATGCTGCCATTTGGAAGACAGTGAGCACGACTACAGACTACAGTTACGGTTTACCAAATAACCTCAACAGAGGTGAGATAGCACCAGTGTGGTCTGGTCTTGACTCTGGTTTTCTACTTTTATGTTCTTTGGTGTTTTTTGGGAACTGATTCAAAAACCATTTCTCATTTCCACAAAATGAGCATAGCTGGGGCAGGTCATTCCTTCAGGAGAGATGGTGGCCTCCCACACGACCACAAACAGACTGGCAAGTGATAAAATGTGAAATTACTTGTAAGTAATTTCTAGTCCCATTTCTTGACTGACAGTTGTTTAGATTAAAACCAAAGATCTTTCTTTGACTTTAATTCCTCTGGTGAGGACCTATTGTGAGGGTTCTGCTTTCTGCCTTACCTGGATCTAGTCACAATTATATAAGATCAGTCCTATCACAAGTAACCAGTTCTAAAGGCAGGGAGCAGGAGGTTTACTGAGGAGGAGAATGAGGACTGAAATGGGAATCAGGAAACCTAGGTGACTCCTCGGTAGACATGTAAGCTTGGACATGTCTCCCTATTTTTCACGTCAGAGTATTCTCACTTGGAAATGAAGCTGATTGGGTCCAGTAATCCATAATTCCACTTCCAGCTTTCTGTCATTTCTCCACACATCTGTAAAACAGAAAATCAGTGCCATTCACTTAACACTGAATAATCTATTGCCTTGTACTGTGGTTAATGTACATGGTCCCGCAATAAGAGTGTAAGCTCCTTAGTGGTTGAGATGCATCGTTTATTTTGTGGTGGTTGCCCTGGTACATCCACTGAGGAACCTCTTCCTTTTGTTTCTGGAAGTGTTGTTGGCCGATAGCTCCTATCTGAGTCCCTCTCCACTCCTCCTGGTATGAGGGAAGTGTGTGTGAGTGGTGTGTGGGGTAGAGATAGCCAGTATCCAACAACTAGATGGTTGATGGGGGAGGACTAATAACAGTGGCCAAGGGGGGGCAACTCTGAAGAGCTTCCATAGAGTAGAGCATCCCTGGAGATCCCTGAGGTCTTTCTGTGACCAGCCTCTTCCTCCATTTATCCTGCTTTCTTCGCTCCCTCACAGGTATGGTTAATAAAAGCATTTCCTAGTTGACCTCCTGCACACAATCTGAGTCTCAGAGCCTGCTTTCTAGGGGCTGTAATTATGTGCCTGGCTACCTTCCCGTCTCCTCCCATGTACCCACCACGTCCGCTGTGTAAGGTGGGCTGAAATGAACTGGAGTCCACAGGCGCCACAGCAGGGTGGGAGAGAAGCCCTGTTCTTTGTCTCCACAAGTGCTGAAACTCACTGTGTTTCTCCCAGGCTCCAAATCTCCACCGGCAAAGCCAGGAACAGATGAAATGCTCTCTATGGGTAAGGCACCCAGGAATGATTTGTTCCTGCTCATCTCTTTTCTTGTGTATGTCTAATTCCTGGCAACAGCTAGGGTGGAATAACTGGGTCCTACGTAACACAACTAAGACCAACAGAATATTTAAAAGTTGGCCGGTCTCCTTGTGTTTCTAAAGCCAGAGGGGGGAAAAAAAAAAAACCCTGGTTTTCAAGCTGCTTCCTCTTCCAAATGAAAACCAGGAGGAAACTGATCACACAGGGATGGTCTGGCATCCATCAGCATAGATGGTGTCAAGGTATTTAGCAAAGCTTGCTGCTCCCTTCCATAATAAAGGGAAAAATTGCTTTAGGCAACTCCTCTCCTCTCCACATATTCTAATACATTTATTTGGTTGCTCTTATGAGCAAGTTGTGTCATTTTTAACCAGGTTAATTACAGAACCTACACACACAGCCACATGCACACATCTTAATCTGTGGAACCAACTGACTGTGCTTTATCATCTTGTGTTCACATAAACCTTTCAAAAGGATACTTGCCTGTAATATGCAATGTCATTTCCTTTCTGCTGTATGCTTTTCTTGGATAGACAGGAGTATCTGTGCCTCACTTTTCCCCTTGCTTTTTTGGTTTGAATCTCAGACATTTGATATGATTTATAAAAGCACAGTCCTTTGAAATGATAAGACAATGAACTGCAGATTTGGGGCATATTTAAATAATTCAAACATTGTCGGAGACATTGTGGTTCCAAGAGGAAAGGAGAACAGCCGACACCAGAAAATTTCCTGCTGGAATTCTGCCAAAGAATAGCTGGCCGTCCTGGGGAGGTCCGTCATTATGGGACTTTGCTGTTTGTAAATTTAATAAACGGCTCACATCTGCTTATAATATTATGGAAGTCTCTGCTAGCAGTGCTTCTTCCATAAAGCACATGGTTTGTTTTACAAATCGATCGATGCTTTCTGTTTGTGGGATTTGTCAGGGTGGACAGGGGAAACGCAACACCTGTATTTACACGAAAGCGCCTAGGCGGCTGCATCTGCACCCTGCTCATGTCTGAATTGCAGCGTGACCCCGCTGGAACCTTCTAGTCCTTCCCCAGCATGTATAACCTAGGCCTGGGGAGGGACTCGAGGGCAATTCATCCAGAGTTAGTGACAGAGTTAGGGTTTGGGGGTTCAGAAGGTATCAGAACCCTCCCTCCCTCTATCTCCTTCATTCCTTCTCTTTTTTTTTTAATGTTTATTTTTATTTATTTGTTTATTTGGCTGCGCAGGGTCTTAGTTGTGGCATACGGAATCTTTCATTTGCAACATGAGGGACCTTTAGCTGTGACATGCCAACTCTCACTTGTGGCATGTGGGAATCTAGTTTCCTGACCAGGGATCAAACCCGGACCCCCTACATTGGGATTGCAGAGTCTTAGCCTCTGGGACCCCAGGGAAATCTCTTCTTTCTTGCTTCCTTTTGAGTGGCCGCAGCTTACTTCTCTTCCCCACCTGGGGCACATTCACAGCATCCGTGGTCTGAGCATGGTCCCCCTCATACCTGATCCCCATGCACTGCGTCCTCCCTTCCAATCAGACCACCCCTCTGATGTGTTTCACATGCATCGTTTTCATTTTTATGAGTCTTAAAAGTGTCTATTTCTCCTCCCCTCAGACA
The DNA here is from genome assembly GCF_033118175.1 of Dama dama. Lineage (NCBI taxonomy): Eukaryota > Metazoa > Chordata > Mammalia > Artiodactyla > Cervidae > Dama > Dama dama. Next base: position 54,352,030 of record NC_083692.1, on the reverse strand, counting down.
CTGTGTTTTGAGGTCCCCCCACGTTGTTCCACGCGTGTTGTGTGTATGTAGTACCTGTGAGAACTCTGTGCTGCAGCCTCCTCCGAGGACATGGCTTCTCCTGCTGTAGCACCCTGCCACCCTGCCCTTCTGTCCCACTGTGGTTCTGAAACCCCATGTCTGGGCTCCCTTGTGCTGTCTCAAGCAAAAGACACATCCCCTCCCCCCTTTCATAAAACTTATAAGGCACAACAAGTCCAACGAATATAAGCGATTTAGCAGTGGCTTCGGTAACCTTTCACCTCTAGATAAATTACTGGTACAATTTAATACAATACAGACGGAAAGTGTTCAAAAACTGTTTAATGCGATCAAAATGGGCAGAATGTTCTGAAAATGTTTTCCCAGCACTAACTTCCGTTCTCAGGAGACAAATATCTTCATTGTTAAAAAGAAAGAAAAGAACTTTGGCAGGAGTACAGGGGGGAACTGGACCATTTCTCTGAAAGACATTTCTGCAATATGTATTAAAGGCTTTGATCCACTAATTGCATCTCTAGGAATTTATCACACGGTAATAATAAGGAGTGGGTGCAAAGATTCATCAAAGAATGTTAGCTGAAGCATTATTTATAATTGTGAAAAAACTGGAATCCATCTCAATGTACCACAATAAAGGATAATTTATTCTACTAATTAATACATTCTACTAATGAATTCATTCAACACATGTTTATTGAGTTCCTGCTGTGTGGCAGGCACGGTGCTAAAGGTTGGGCATACAGGATGATCAGAATAAACAGGGTCCCAGGGGCTTCCCTGGGCTTCTCCAATGGCTCAGAGGGAAAGAATCCATCTGCAACGCAGGAGACACAGGAAATGCGGGTTCAGTCCCTAGGTAGGGAAGATCCCCCAGAGGAGGAAATAGCAACCCACTTCAGTATTCTTGCCTGGAAAAACTCCCATGGACAGAGGAGCCTGGCAGGTGAGTGTCCATGGGCTCGAAAAGAGTCACACATAACTGAGCTTAGAACTGAACTTAAGCACAAGTATGAGCAGGGACTTCCCTGGTCGTCCAGTGGATAAGATATTGAGCTCCTAATGCGGGTGCCCAGGTTCAATCTCTGGTCAGGGAACTAAGATGCCATGTATCTCAATTAAGCTTGTGCATAGCCCACACACCTCAAGTAGATAAGCCCACGAGAAACAGCTTGCCTGCCCCAACAAAAATCCAGCACAGCCAAAAAAATAAAAAATAAGGTCCCATTCTAGAAAACAGTGAGCCATTCAACCCGATGCACTGGAAACATTCATGATAGAATAAATGATAAGAGCAGGCTAAAAGAAAAAACATTATTATTACAATGTGCAATGTTTTATTTTTAGATTTATTATTGCAGAATGTTATTTTTAAAAAGCAAAGGTATTCCAATAAGTTAAATACAAAATAACAGATGTGATTAAAAAAAAAAAATTACTCAAGGCAGCACCTGGTCAGCAGAGCAGCCAGACACACGATTGGAGGCAGTGATGATCCCCAGAGGCTCTTGTCCCTGGGGCGCGTTAGCGCCGACTCCACCACTATGAGTTAAATAACCCTTGGTCTGCTGAGCTGGGGGCTGGGAGGTCTGAGTTCCACTTGGACATCATGAGGGCAAATACAGGCTTCCATCTGTTCATGACTGTTTCTCACCTGTAAAATGAAGGTGCTGGACTTGGGGGTCCCCTCTAGTCCCCTTCAATCCTGAAGTTTTTCCTTTCCTCCTGTTTGTATTCCACATACTATCATTTTCTTATTTTTTTCCCCCTCTGTTTTGTGACATTTGTGTTTTTTCAGCTCTCTGAGTGACTGAATTGGGTCACTGCTCCGTAAATCCAATTGTCAGCGTGTCACCTGTGGAAATGACTGGAAATACACAATTGCCTATGCTGACAGCAGCGTAGCTGGGCTGTACCCATATGTCCTTAGGCTTTTCTTCTCCGAATTGCATGTGTCACTAATAAAAAGTAAAACTGCCTCTGCAGCCACATAACAAAGAGTCGAGATTTTTATTTTATATCTCATATACTCTTCTTATTAAAAATGTTTACTTATAAAGTTAATTTTCTTCTAAAACTAGATTTAATTTTTTTTTCCTTCTCATTTTAGAATTTGCAAGTCAAGTGCTGCTTCACAGTAAGAACATAGTATTCCATCAAAACCTAGGGAAACATTTACCATCTTCCTTTATAATACAGTTATTTTGAAATACCCTCTCTGATGGCTACTGTGCAATGATTAGATTTTGAACTGTGAAAAATCAAACATAGTTGCATTTTAGGAGATGGATAGTATTAGGAGGTTTGGAGCAATTGACAGATTTGCTGGAAATGTCTGTTGGGCACTTGTCAGGATGACATTTCACACTCTGCCTTGTTGTCCACCCTTTGCCTAGTGTTTCTAGACATCCTTCCATTCATAATTTTAACAAACACAGCGTCTGATGACACATATTGTGTATAGTAACTCAATTTTTCTTAAACTTTGACAGTCAAAGCAACATATTATGCTCATTGAAAACATAGATTCCTGGGGACTTCCCTGGTGGTCTAGTGGCTAATACTTCTCACCCCCAATGTAGGGGGTATGAGTTCCATCCCTGGTCAGGGAACTAGACCCACAGCTAAAGATCCCAAGTGCCACAACTAAGACCCAGGCAGCCAAATAAATAAATAAATATTAAAAACATAGGTTATTGGACTCAATCTTAGACCTGCTAAATCCTAAATCAGAGTCTCTGAGGCTGAGGCCTTGAGGTCTGAATTTGCCTCCCTGCTCCAAGTGACTCTCAAGTACACTAAAACTTGAGAAACCCTGAACATTATCATTTTATAATTAAAATTAGCCACTCTCGCTATCTTCTCACTTATAATTTATTTTGCAGAGGAGGAATAAAGAATGTTAGCTGAAGCATTATTTATAATTGTGAAAAAACTGGAATCCATCTCAATGCACCACAATAAAGGATAATTTATTCTACTAATTAATACATTCTACTAATGAATTCATTCAACACATCTCACTTATAATCTTCTCACTTATAATCCCATGTTTCCTTTTGTCTAATATGTCATAATTCCTGAGACTTACCCTTGAAACAGTCTCCACAACTAACCTTTCCTTTGGGAAAAATTGGCCATTAACTTCCTCTCTGTGTTTGAGGCTGTAACTAGTTTTATCCAGGAAGATCCCAGGACAGGATCTCATTTCTATCTGTTGTTACTATTTGGAATTGATTTTAAAGACACTAAGGTCCTTATGAAGACACAGCTGACTTTGTTCTGTTGTAGGTTCTGGGATTAGAATGTCTTTTTTATGTCAAGAAGAAAGAAAATAACTCTTCTCTTTGTTCTCACTCAAGTGCTCCTCCAGTATATTCCAGCAGTTTTAACCCCAAGTGGGATATAACTCCAGCCAACACCAGCCTACTTAGATTCTATCTATGGAAAGAAAGTAGAAGAGAGGAAAGACAGCAACAAGACCTCAAACCAAAGAACAAATTTTAAAATTGCTCTTTTAAAACACAAATAATTAAGAAAAAAATACAAAAAAAAAACCCTTAAAAAAGATTCCATATTTCTATCTCCCTTCCCCAGCCCTTCACCACCACCCCCTTCTCTTTAAAATAAAAAATAAAAACCCCTTAATGAAAACAAAATAATCAATGTAAAGTATTCCGGTCTTCCCCCTCTCATTCCAATCTCCCAACTCCCTACTCTGGGAATGAGTTCAGCAGTTAGAACCTAGTGGTTAATTTTCTGACCAAATTTATGTCGTTTATTAGTCACATATTCAGGTGACTTTCTGTATTCGTCACCTACAGTTACGTAACAAGTCATCCCAGGTTTGGTAGATTAAACTATAAATATTTATTATCTCACAGTTCCGGCAGTCAGGAATCCAGGAGCAGCTGACCAGTGTGGTCTGGCTCAAGGCACCTCACGAGGTGGCGGCCAAGATGTCAGCCAGAGCCGCGGGGCAGACACTGGGCTTGACTGCGGCTGAGGGTCTGCTTCCAGAGTGGTTCATTCACATGCCTAGCAAGTCAGTGCTGGTTGTTGCCAGGAGGCTCCCTCACCGATCTCTCCAAAGGACTGTGGGAGGGCCCAATGGCTGCTGGTTCCCCTCCGAGGGCAGGACAGAAGCCTTTTCAGAGAGGCGTGAAGGTAACATTAGGGACACAGAGATGCTTTGGAAGGTTTTCTCAAATTCTGGTTCTGTATTTTTTGTTCTGAGGTGGGTTAGTGTTCTTTTTTTCCCCCCTAACATTATACTAACAGTCATACTAGAATGCTGTTGGGGATATTTCTTTAAAAAGGAAAGTTAAGGAGACTTCTATGGTGGTCCAGTGGTTAAGACTTTGCACTCCCAATGCATGGGACAGCAGTTAGATCCCTGGTCGGGGAACTAAGATTCTGCTTGCTGCACAGTGTGGCCTAAAAACAAAAAAAGGAACGTTGCCTCTTTTTTTGCCCCTGTGGCAGAATGCTGCTGGCAAGGGTGAAATTAAATTTTTTTTAGTTCTCCAAGAAATATATTCACGTGTAAAAATGCAAGTATATCAAGAATACTAGAGTAGGTTGGGTTTCCCTGGTAACTCACATGATGAAGAATCTGCCTACAATGCAGGAGACTTGGGTTCGATTCCTGGGTCAGGAAGAATTGGCAACCCACTTTGATATTCTTGCCTGAAAAATACCATGGACAGAGATCCTGGTGGGCTGCAGTCTGTGGGGTTGCAAAGAGTTGGACACGACTGAATGTGTGAACTCTAACATGTTCAGAGTGAGTTGCCATTCTCTTCTCCAGGGCATCTTCCTGACCAGGGATTGAACCCGGGTCTCCTGCTTTGCAGGCAGATTCTTTACTGTCTGAGCCACCAGAGAAGCCCCCATCCAGTATACCTGGGTTTGAATAAATCATCTTCTAGGCTGAATATTTTGTTGTTCAAAATTGAGTAGTTGTGAGACCAATTTTCTGAAGTCTTTTTGGAATTGGAAGCCTAGGAGGCAGGGATTATCATATTGGAAACATATTTTGAAATGGATCAGAACTATATCTGTAAGCTTTCCTCGACTCTGGGCATCAAGGCTTTTAATAAACTGTTTAGCTGAGAAATGACATGGGAGGAGACAAAACCCTGGGCCAGAGCTCTACAGACTGGAGTTCTGATCTGATGTGGCCCCCGACACTCTGATGACATCCTGGGCCTCACTTCTCCCATAGGAATACATGGTTGATAATGGTTTTTGCCTTCTATACTGAATAAGAGTAATAATATCAAGGTATCCCATTATTCCTGAATAGCTATTTAAACCTCTGGAGATAGATGAGAAAGAAGCAGTGAAAGGAAAGAGGGTTATAAGGATGTTTTAGTCACCAGCTGTGAATGAGCAGCTAACTCTGCGAAGTGATACTATGGAAAGAGTCAAAGAAGATCACTTTCTTCATATCAGCATGGTGACGACTACACACCATGAGGGGACAATCACAAGGAGCCATGTGCAGAGCAGATGACACCACCCTCATGGCAGAAAGTGAAGAGGAACTAAAGAGCCTTCTGATGAAGGTGAAAGAGGAGAGTGAAAAAGCTGGCCTAAAACTCGACATTCAGAAAATGAAGGTCATGGGATCCAGTCCCATCACTTCATAGCAAATAGATGGGGAAACAGTGAGAGACTTTATTTTTTGGGGCTCCAAAACCACTGCAGATGGGGACTGCAGCCATGGAATTAAAAGACGCTTGCTCCTTGGAAGAAAAGCTATGACAAACCTAGACAGCATATTTAAAAGCAGAGACATTACTTTGCCGACAAAGGCCTGCCTAGTCAAAGCTATGTTTTTCCAGTAGTCATGTATGGGTGTGAGAGTTGGACCATAAAGAAAGCTGAGCACTGCAGAATTGATGCTTTTGAAGTGTGGTGTTGGAGAAGACTCTTGAGAGTCCTTTGGACAGCAAGGAGATCAAACCAGTCAATCCTAAAGGAGATCAGTCCTGAGTGTTCATTGGAAGGGCTGATGTTGAAGCTGAAACTCCAACACTTTGGCCACCTGATGTGAAGAACTGACTCATTAGAAGAGACCCTGATGCTGGGAAAGATTGAAGGCAGGAGGAGAAGGGGATGACAGAGGATGAGATGGTTGGATGGCATCACTGACTCAATAGACATGAATTTGAGCAAGCTCCGGGAGCTGGTGATAGACAGGGAGGTCTGGTGTGCTGCAGTCCATGGGGTCGCAAAGAGTCAGACATGAATGAGCGACTGAACTGAACTGAACTGACAAAACAATTATAGCTCCCTTTGGGAGCCTTCACTCTTCACCCATGTCCATGGTTAATGTGAGGTTTATCACATACTTTTATTAAAAGTTGATCAGTTGGTCAATAAAGTATCCATTGTAGTTTAGTTTCTTTCCATAGGCGAATTTAATAAATTCAGACTGAAGTCCAATCTTTCACATGCAGTCTTTCTTTCAATCTATTTATAGAACTAATTTCCGACTATATAAAAACTATCTTTCATTTGCTAGCTCCCCATCTGAGATCTTTGTGGTACACTTCATCTTTTGATTCTATTTATCTATGCATTTTTAAAATCACTAAACAATTAGGGACCCATTTTGATAAAAAGTATTGAAACTTTTTAAACTATTTATTTACTTATTTGGCTGCACGAGGTCTTAGTTGCAGTGCACAGAATCTTTAGTTGCTGCATGCAGGATCCAGTTTCCTAAGCAGGAATCAAACCCGCACCCCTGCATTGGGATCTCTGAGTCTTAATCACTGAACACCCAGGGAAGTCTCAGTACTAAAGTTTTAATACATTGTCCTTTTGTGTATGTCTTTTTACGTATGTTTTTTTATACATAGTCCTTTTATGTATATTTATGCATACATAAAGCGATGCTTGATGGGAAAAAAGGAGCCCAACTCTGCCCCTGTGGAAAGTTGGTTGCTCAGTCGTGTCTGACTCTTTGGGTCCCCATGGACTGTAGCTCACCCCACTCCTCTGTCCATGGAATTCTCCAGGCAAGAATACTGGAGTGGGTATCTTAGCTTCACAACCAGGGATCAAACCTGGACTTCCTGCTCTGGAAGGCTAAGTTTTAATCACGGGACCCTCAGGGAAGTCCCCCTAATAATTTTTTAATTCTTTTAACAAATAATTCTCTAGAATGGACAATGGGCAGGCTTATGCTGAGTAGCGCAAGAAAATAGTAGAAAAGATGGTTCCCATTCTTGCTCTTATGGAGTTTACAGCCCACAGAGGAACATAGATTTATAGCAGGTACTTAGAAGGAGGGGTGCCAAGTGCTGAGAGATCACATGAGAATTTTTTTTTTAACAATTTCTTTCTTTTTAAAATTTTATTTTATACATTTTATTTATTTATTTTTGGCTGTGCTGGGTCTTCGTCGCTGCTCAAGGGCTTTCTCTGGTTGCGGTGAGTGGGGGCTACTCTCTAGTTTCAGTTCACAGGCTTCTCATCGAGGTGGCTTCCCTCTTGCAGGGCACAGGCTCTAAGGCACACGGGCTCAGTAGTTGTGGCTCACTGGCTTAGTTGCCCAGCGGCTTGTGGAATCTTCCCAGACCAGGGATCAAACTGGTGTCCCCTGCATCAGCAGGCAGATTCTCAAGCACTGGACCACCAAGAAGGTCCTGTGAGAAAGTTTTTTATGCTTGTATCATATTCATCTCAAATCTGCAACTGTGTAGCTTTCATGATCTGAAAACCCAGGAAGCAGAGGTGCAGGGCAGTCTCAGGGCAGGACTGAACCAGGTGACAGGTCTGTTACTGGGCTGGAAGTAATGGGTGAGGTCCCCGGTGACCTGACCCAGGAACCGCAGAAGGGCCACACCTCACCCACCTAACAGATACGGCAAGAGTTTTCTCTCTCGTGAATGTTTATGGGGTTAGTTTTTTGCCCTCAAAACTGTAACCTAGATTCAGCCCTCAATTTATCTTTTGTGTTTAAAATAACATCAGTTTATTCAAGTAAAATTGACACCCATAAAATCCACTCATTTGCAGTGTACCTTTCAAGGATTTTTAGTAAATTTCCAGAGTTGGGCAATTGTCACCACAATCTAGTTCAAGAACGTTTTCTGTCACCCCTGAAAGAAACGTCCTGCCCTTTAGCAGTCATTCCTTGTTCACATACCCAGCCTCAGGCAACCACTAATCTATTTTACATCTTGATAGATTTGCCTATTGAGGACATTTCATACAAATGGAATTAAACAGTATGTGGTTGTTTGTGTCTGGCTTCTTTCACTTGGCATAATATTTTCTCAGTGCATCCATGTTGTAGCTGCTCTCTGCACCCTTACTGCTGAAGAATTGTGCATTACTCGGATGTTCCATGTGTGATCCACTCACCAGCTGATGAACGTTTGAATTGTTTCCATCTTGGAGCTATTATCCTTGATTTCGCTTGGCTCCTCCGTGAACGGGTCAGATTGCTGGCAGAATTAGCCTTGTTTTTGCCCCAAGTGCAGAGTCACAGTGCCATTAAAGCCTTCAAGCAGCATCCTCAAGAGAATGGGGATTTCATTCTTGTTTCTTTCTTAAGTCATCCTTCCCTGCGTGGTCTCTGTCTTTTGCCTCTTCACGCTGTCACTTCTCTCTCTTACCCCTGCCTCACTGTCTCTCTCTTAGCTGGTCTTGACACAGACAGTATGGTTCATTGGCAAGAGCCTTAGGGGCAAGCCAGAACATCTGGATTTCAGCCTGCTGTTGGCTGACCCTCTCTGGGCCATAGTGACTTCATTTGAGGGAGATTACTAGATCTAGTGACCTACTGATCACTAGACTGGAGCAATATTATTTTACTTATTTTTAAAATTAATTCATTTATATCTTTTTGGCTGTGCTGGGACTTTGTTGCTGTGCAAGGGCTTTCTCTAGTTGCAGTGATCAGGAGCTACTCACTAGTTGTGGTGCATGGACTTCTTATTGTGTGGGCTTCTCTTGTTGTGGAGCACAGACTGTAGGCTCTCCCACTTCAGTATCTGTGGCTCGCAGGCTCAGTAGTTGTGGCACATCAGCTTGGTTGCTCCTCAGCGTGCACAATCTTCCTGGACCAAGGATCAAACCTGTGTCCCCTGCATTGGCATGTGGATACTCAACCATTGGACCAGCAGTGAAAAGTGTTAGTTACTCAGTTGTGTCCAACTCTTTGTGACCCCATGGACTGTATAACCCACCAGTCTTCTCTGTCCATGGAATTCTCCAAGCAAGAATCCTGGTGTGGGTTGCCATTCCCTTCTTCAGGGCATCTTCCCCACCCAGGAATCTAACCTGAGTCTCCTGCATTGCAGGCAGATTCTTTACCGTCTGAGCCATCAGAGAAACCCATTGGACCACCACCACCAGGGAAGCCCCTATTTACTCTTTTAGTAGAATCTTTTTCTTAAAATAAAATCTTAGTAGACTCTCACTGCATAAAAGAATAAGCTGCCACAAGTTTGTGGTGGAGGGTGGAGTTTGGGATCCTGTTGACTCTGTCTGGGGAGTGTTCTATGGATCTCAGAGCTCCAGGGTATCCAGCTTGAAATGCCTTGGACTAGTTTCATTCTAAGCATCTATCTGTGTTTTCAAAATCTTAGATTATCCTAGCCCTTCTCCAACATATTCAAATGGAAGGAACCAGGATAGCGATCATAGCAGTAGACATAATAATCAGAAAAATAGACCAAGCTCTAACATTTTTTAAGTGTGTAAACTTGGGCAAATTCTTAAACTTGGATCTTAGCTTCCTCATCTGTAAATTGCAACTGGTAATGGATCTGGTGATGTCACATCATATGCACATTTAACATATAGGTTGTGCGTAACGTAATGTAATGTAATGTGCATAATATAAAGTACAGGCTATAACTGTCACGAAGAGAAGTTTACTTATTATGCAGGTCCTGGTTCTGTTTATCCTCAGCTCCATTTCTCACCTTTTATCTGCTCTGTGTCTTGGGCAAGCAGACCGATCCCTACAAGCTGCATCTGACTCCATTGTCTGCTGGCTGGCAGCTATGTTCCACTAAAGAGAGGAGCTAGTTGGAGACTAGAGAGAAGGAAGGAGAGGCCAGGGTATTTCTCCCTCACCTCATCTTGGATGGCATCTCCTTTATGGCTCCACTTCCTTCAAAGCTGGCCCACCTTGTTCCAGTTTAACTCCAGTGATCCCAGCCCATAGGTCCTGGTTACACTTCTTCTTTCTGTTTTCCTTCATCCAAGGGGTGGTAGAGGCTTCCGGAAATTAGGAGACTTTTGATATCTTCACTGTCTTTTGTTTGACTTCTCAGCTCTCATCTTCTGAGCATTTCTATCTATCTGACTATATCTATCTATCTATTCTAATACTATAGATACTATCTATCTATTAGTATATTCTATCTATCTATCTGAGTATATCTATCTATATACCAATTTCCTATATTCAAGCCCATCTATTTGAATATCCAGAGTGGTTTTTCTTCTCTTGGTGAGACTCTGACTTTTGCAACTAAACACTTGGCAAAAGAGAGAGAGAGAGATAATAAGAATCTAAACAGGTTGGGCGGGACTTCTCTGATGGCCCAGTGGCTAAGACTCCATGTTCCCAATGCAGCAGACCCAGGTTCAGTCCCTGGTCAGGAAACTAGATCCCGCATGCCACAACTAAAGATCACATGTGCAGCAGCTAAGACACAGTATAGCCAAATAAATAGATAAACAAATAAATATTAAAAATAAATAAATAAATAAATGGGTTGCTCACCTCCACTAGCCATTCATCTCAATGACCTAGTGCCTTGACTGAGAGTGAGTTGGAGACATGAGCCCCTCAGTCAGGCTCCCATCCTTATTGCCTAATCCCCACCATTGGGCTTAAAGTTGTGGAGGGTTTTAGTATATCCAGGCCTCTAAAGGCAAGCTAACTTATTTACATAGACACCAAACCATGTGTTCAGCACTTTGTGATCAGGAGACATTAAGTAGATATGATTTGTCTTTTGCGGATGACTATAGATCACCATCCTCCCTGCCCCCACTGCCACGCAAGATAAAATTCTGCTGAGCATCACAGGACAATATGAGGATCAGATAAAATTGTGTGCATGAAAGCAAGTTATAAACTGTAAAATTTTAAACAAATATAGGGCATTATTATTACTTACATTCCAAGGCTAATTCTTCCAAATTGAATTGAATTGAAGTCACTCAGTCGTGTCCGACTCTTTGAGACCCCATGGACTGTATGTAGCCTATCAGGCTCCTCCATCCATGGGATTTTCCAGGCAAGTGTACTGGAGTGGGTTGCCATTTCTTTCTCCATAGTTCTCCCAGGAACAGTGCAGTTTAATACTGCCTTTTTATGGGACTTAAGAAGTCCTTTATAACTCCGAAGTTACTTAGGAGATTTTTCCAGGGTCCCTCATTGTTTTAAACAACTGTTCCACAAGGGAGATGAGGAGAAGGCATTTAAGTTCACAGTTTTGAGACAAAAGTCCACAAAGTAATGTTCTTTCCTATTCTATAAAATTCATTGGAATTTACAGAATCATTCAAAGGCCACGTTGCTCTTTGTCTTGGAGATGAAATTGGTTTGGGGGAAAGTATGACATTTTCTTCTCTTTACCTTGCTAAGTGCTCAATGCCAAATTAATGTTTCTTAGTATTTCCTTACACTTTCCTTCTCCAGTTACCTTGAAACTTAAATTAGAAAAGGAAAAGAAATTTAAATTCCATTTTCTTTTTTTCCAAGTCAGAAAGGCAACTTTTGATAAACCACAGGATTTTCACATTACTGTACTAAATGACCTATGATACTAATGTGAACTAGGCCCCCATAAATTTTTTCCTCTGAAAATATGGATCTTATGGGCACTTGTTTTGAACAATAAAACATTTTTCTTAAGTTTTCATTCAAATCTTTAAATGCTTTACTGGCTTGTATTTTAAGACCAAAAACTGAACTTTCTTTTTGATTATAAGAGGTAATGAAGCTAATGAAACATTCATCCAAATTGGACTATCAGTTACTAATCTCAATTTTACAAAATGATAATAATGATGATTACAATAAACCCCAGGAGATTGCTGTCTTGGCTTTTTAAAATTAGAATTGAGAAGAAGTTACTACCCAAACATCATAAAATTTTTTCCCTGGAGGCTGCATGTGAAAAATTTGTCTCTCTGGTGACACATACCCAGCTTGAACCCATAGAATGCTGAAATACCCTTCTTATTGCCTGATCTTTGTTGTGACTGAAAATTCAGCAATAGATCTGAATTTTTGTATTTAGCTTTTAGATTACTCCAAATGTCTCCAAAAATGTAATAAAGAGCTCCAAATCAATTTTTTTATTGGTCCAAAATACAGTTTTTCTATTGAGACAAGCACTGATGGATATTGCTGGGTTTTTACCAGCATGTATGGGGGCGGTGGTGGGGGAGAGAGAGTTGGAGAAGGATGAGGAGGGACAAGCAGGGTCTGTCCTGCGTTACCCAGGGCTGAAGTCTTACAATACATGCCATGTAATCAGGCTAAGAACAAATAATCCCCATGAATAAATTTACAGTGAATTGACCTACATTTCACATTAGATAAAGCACACTTAAGTCATTAAATGAATTTCTCCCTCTGGTTCATTAGTTCTCAGGGTGCTCTGATCCTTTATCCATTTGTCATATAGCTCATGAAAGCTGAATATGAAAAAGAAACTAAATCATCGTGTCCATCCCTTTACCGGGTCAGGACTTGTTCCCCACAGAGGAATTATGACAATGTCAGAGACTGACTGGCTCTCCTCTTGATCTTGGCTAAAAGACCGAGAAGTTATCCTCGACGTATGGGCCTCATGGCACTCTGCCAAGCACTGTGCACATTAGCAATGATGTGCCCATGATCGCGCTTACCCAGAAGTTATCTAGTGCTAAGAGCTTAGATTCAGCATTTTGAGAGCCCTTGAGAATGGATCTAATGACAGTTCTGAGCATCAGAGTTGATGATTAAAGAGGCTGGCCATTTAAAAAAATTCTTACTTGAAGCTCAAACACTCTCTCTTTCCTCTCTGAAGGTGCTCATTGAGTAAAGGTGGGACAGAGGGGAACAATGTAGTGTTGCCTTGGGTAATATTTGCCACACCAAGTGGACCTATTTTTTAAATTGAAGTATAGTTGATTTACAACATTGTGTTAGTTTCAGGTGTACCTCAAAGTGATTTGGTTATACTTGTGTATGTATATATCCACATTCTTTCTTTTGACTCTTTTCCATTATAGGTTATTACAAGATATTGCATGTAATTCCCTCACCTATACAGTAAATCCTTATTGTTTTTCTATTTTATGTATGCAAGTGTGCTTCTGTTAATCCCATGGTCCCTATTTTATAACCCCTCCTTCCCCTTTAGTGGGCTTCCCTGGTGGCTCAGCTGGTAAAGAATCTGCCTGCAATGTGGGAGGCCTGGGTTCGATCCCTGGGTTGGGAAGATCCCCTGGAGAAGAGAACAGCTACCCACTCCAGTATTCTTGCCTGGAGAATTCCATGGACGGAAGAGCCTGGTGAGCTACAGTCCATGGGGTCACAAAGAGTCAGACACAACTGAGCAACTTTCACTTCACTTCTTTCCCTTTAGTAACCATAAGTCTGTGAGTCTGTTTCAGTTTTGAAAATAAGTTCATCTGTACTATTTTTTTAGATTCCACATATATATGATATAGTATTTGTTTTTCTCTGTCTGACTTACCTAATTTAGTATGAAAATCTCTAGCTCCATCCATTTTTCTACAAATGGCATTGTTTCATTTTTTATATGAGTGATATATATATATACATATATATATATATAAAACATCTTTTTTATCCATTCATCTGTTGATAGATATTTAGGTTGCTTCCGTTTCTTGTCTAGTGTAAACAGTGCTGCTATGAACATTGGGATGCATGTTATCTTCTCGAATTAGAGCTTTTGTCCTTTCTGGGTATATGCCCAGGAGTGGGATTGCTGGATCATATGGTAACTCTATTTTGAGTCTTTTAAGAACCCTCCATACTCTTTTCCATAGTAACTGTACCCATTTACCATCAACAGTGTAGGAAGGTTCCAAGTGGACCTATTTTTAAATGGCATTATCCTTTTTGGTGAGGGACTTGTGGCATTTCATGAAGCTGCTGGTCTAGCTTTGGAAAGTCTGAGAGACAAAGAGATGCTAACATGAGCAGCTGAGGGCAGTATTTTAATAAATAAGGTCGTACGTACAGTAATGTTCTAGGGTAGAGACAGGAGATCTGCAAAGAGAAAAAAAGGAAACCAACACAAACAAGACTAATTATGTATCATCAGTGGCTGCCTTCAAAGTTCATGGGATCTTGGTTGTGACTAGTTAGAGATAGGAACAATGGAAGGAAGGAGGTACACTGGGAAGACTACACCTATGATATTTGTCCATAATTTTGGCTGGTGCTGTAAGGGTGAAGGTGAAGTGAAGCCGCTCAGTCATGTCCAGCTCTTTGTGACCCCATGGACTATAGTCTACCAGGCTCCTCCGTCCATGGGATTTTCCAGACAAGAATATTGGAGTGGGTTGCCCTTTCCCTCTCCAGGAGAGACCCAGGGATTGAACCCAGGTCTCCTGTATTGTAGGCAGACGCTTTACCGTCTGAGCCAGCAGGGAGGTAACCAGGAAAAGTGGAGTGTGTTCAGAAATGAGTAATACAAGAGCGGCCAGGACTCCCCGTCCAGTGGTGCAGACTCCACTTCCACTGCAGGGGGTACAGGTTCGATCCCTGATCAGGAAACTCACATCTTGCTTGCTGTGCAGTTTGGCTAAAAAAAAAAAAAAAAGAAAAAGAAAAAATTTTCATATAAAAATTGATCATATTAAAATAACATATGCTAAGACAAGCCCAGAGCTGGGGAATACAAATACAGAGATGAATGACACCCTCCCTGCCCTGAAGGAGATAACAGCTTAGTAGCTATGATCTAAAGACTGCTAGCTAGATAAAATAAAGACCCTGGTGCTCAGATTCTTCAAAAATCATCATCTAGCAGAGGGATTAGTCCTGTTTTGTGTGTACTAAGAGTAGAATTAAATCCAATGGGTGGAAGTTCATTTCAGCTCAATACAACAATATCAGGTTGACATTTTTAACTTTTAGAAGTATCTAAAAGTAAAGTGGACAGCTTGGAGAAACTGTGAAGTCCGCATTCTTAGGAGTTCTAGAATAGGCCTGATGACCTGCTGGCAGGAATATGGGGGTAGTAAAGGTACTCGCTCACTATTTATGAATCAGTACACCAGGTATGCTACTATGTCCTAAATTACATGGATATACTGGTGAGCAAAACCCAGGATCCTTTTCTCAAGGAATTTGTACCTAGTGGGAAAAGACAAATATGAATCAAATAATCACAAAAATACATGTAGAAACGCAACTGGGGAAAATATTTGGATGGAAAGGCACATGGCATTATAAGAATAGGTAGAAGAGTGCTTGACCTTGTTGGAAAGGTCAGAGAAGACTGATGTAGAGCTCTCAGCTGAGTTGAGATCCAAAGGGTGAGCAGGGGTAGAGAAGATCATTTTGGGAAGAAAGACAGATAGTACAAGGGTCTATGGTGGGAAGAAACCACTGATGATGGTGTTTCTCGATGACCTTTAAGGTCCTTTCCTTTTAAGAATTTTAATCATTTATTAAATGAGAATAAATAAATGAAACAAAATTCAAAAGTAGGGAAGGTCACCGAGTGAAAATAAATCTCTCTTTCCACTCTTGACTTGCCGAAGACATTAACTGTCACATGTCTTTCTGATCCTTCTGGAGGTATGAGACACATCAGCCGATATTCCCTCCACAAAGTTGTAGCTCCCTATACATCATTCAGCATCATGTTTTATTCTCCAAATGGTAGATCTTGAGGCTTGAGAAGGTCTCCTTTAAAGCTACTTGGAAGTTTTTTCTTTTTTTAGTAGCCATTTTTACAGCAGTCCATAGCAGTCCAAAGGAGGGACCATAGTTTATTTAACTTCTTCTTTAGTGAACCCATTTGAGAAGATGGCAAGCAATGTAGCAATGAATATCCTTGTATGTATTGGTTTGGCCAAAAAGTTCATTCAGGTTTTCTGCACCATCTTATGGAAAAATCCAAATGAACTTTTTGGCCAACCCAATATATAATGTTGCACATTAAAAAATATAACTGTAATGCAAATTTTTGTTTTATTCTTTTTTTTTAAAGATTTTTTTTATTGATGTGGACCATTTTTAAAGTCTTTATTGAATTTGTTACAATATTGCTTCTGTTTTATATTTTTGGTTTTTCAGCTGCAAGACATGTGGGATCTTAATTACCTGATCAGGGGCTGAACCCACATCCCCTGCATTGGAAGGGGAAGTCTTAACCAGTGGACCACCAGGAAAGTCTCTGTTTTATTCCTTAAAAAAAATCTTTCATTTCTCTTCTAATGACTAAAATGATACCTGCTTATAGGGAGATATTCAAACATTGCAGAAATACATCAGGCAGAATGTGAAAGTACCCAAGAATTTTACCCTCCATAAATAACCACGATGACTATTAGTTTACCTAGATGATTTCTAATCTAGAGTAACTAAAAAAGAACAGACATGGTGCAAAGATCAGATAGTAAATGCCAGAATATCTCTCTCTACGTTTGGGGCTTCTATGGGAGAGAAGTTGTCAGATAGGACTGATGGTTTCCTCTATTATATTGAGGGTTTTTAATCTGGTTGGGCTCCATAGATGGCTTTGGAATGCAGATTAATTTATCAACACAGCTGTATTTTCCAAAGAAGGGGTTTATAGCTTTCATCAGATTCTCAACGGGATCCCTTAAAAGACATGTCTGACTCTTTGCGACCCCATGGACTGTAGCCCAGGCAAGAATACTGGAGTGGGTTGTCATTTCCTCCTCCAGGAGATCTTCCCGACCCAGAGATCGAACCCAGTCTCCTGCATCTTTTGCACTGGCAGGCAGATTCTTTGCAACTAGCGCCATCTGCCACCCAAAGAGAGAGGCCATTAGGTAAGTTTCATTCTTGTTTAAGAATGATGCTAATCTTGGCAGAGGACTTTTCCAAGAGTTCCTAAATTCTTATGGAACCTGAACAAATTATTTAGCCTCCTCTATAAAATAGGGATAATAATTGTAATTCTTAGGGTGTTTGTGAGGATGAATTAAGTTAATATTTATAAACATTTAGAAAAGTTTCTGTCAAATAACAAGACTTACATACATGTTCATAAATTAACTCTAGTTCCTATATCCCCTGTGTTCCCAACCCCAGTAAGAAAACCAAGGTCTGTAAGTAAAGAACAGCAAACTCTTGACAAGCAGACCAGACCTCCTGAATAATTTCTACTACAGAGTCCTCCCCAGGGCAGCATGCTAACCCTATCCAGGGATCCGAATGTATCTAGGTCAGCTGAGGAGGTGGCTAAGGCAAGAGAACACTGAAGCCCAGCAGTAAAACTTGGTGTTAAATTTGCAGCTAGTAGGATAGTCTTTTGGGAGGAGGGCATGACAACTCACTCCAATATTCTTGCCTGGAGAATCCCTATGGTCGGAGGAACCTGGTGGGCTGCAGTCCATGGGGTGGCAGAGAGTTGGACACGACTGAGTGACAAAGCACAGCATATAGCACAGGATAGTCTTAACATAAAAAATGCAAATTAACTTGTATGGGATAGATAAATGCATACATTCACACATACATATGCACATATGCCATATTTCCATAAGAAATTAGTTCTCAATAGAGGAAATTTTTTTTCTCCAATAGCAAGAGAAGAAAGTACCTCTAAATCAAAATATCTAAAAACTCACAATTAGGATATGCAACCAGGGGGAATTATGATTGCTCACTCTTTTCTCAACCATTACCCTCTTCACAAAAAAATAAAATACATACACACCCACACACCCTGTCCACATCCAGCAACATCTGCTTCACCCAGGTGCAGGGCACATCCCACATCTGTTTGGTGGGCTTGGGATGCTGCTCTTATGTGGATCTGGGCTCCGTGGACAGGCCTAAGAACAAGCAGTTAAAAAACAGTCCCGCTTGCCTGTTTCCTTAGGCCTGTGCCACTTCACTGGCAGCTCTGTTCTCTAGGCCGGAAGCTGGAGCCCAGAGCCTGGTCCACGTGAACCTAGCAACAGCATACCCTGAATTGTTCCTTTGAAACTCCCTGAAGAAAGCTTCTTATCAGCTGAAATTGCTCTCTTTAAGGTTTTGATCTCAGCAAAGTTGAGTCATTCTAAGTGCTTCTGTGTGTGGTCTGGAGAGACATTCAGCCAGGGCTGCAGGGCCAGCCCCTCACCGAATTGTCCAGGACGAGCTCCTGTAGGGACCCACTGGAGGCCAGTCCCCGAGGGACATTCCCAAGAGTCATGATAGCAAGATGTGCTTGTTTATTTCTGGCAGTGGGACTAGTTTTCAAAGCACAGTCACACTCGACAGGTTGGGGCAGGTATGACTGACCCTTCCTTACAGCTGAGAGAAGAGAGGACTAGGGGTGGGAACTCAGGGTTCATGGTGTTATTAAGTTGCAAAGGTTAAGACAGGAATGCAGTTCTCCCAATGCCAGGCCCTGTGATCTCCACATTCTTTCAGTCTCAGACCACCCTGTAGAGCCAACCAGGTTTGTCTTGGAAACTCTCTGCCCTTTTGGTGATCCAGTGCGCTACAGTAGCCTGCCAGGGCTCTCCAGCTTCACTGTCAAGCTGAGACCTGCCTCCCCTCAGTGAAAGGCACATGTTCTGAATTGTGCTTTTCTCCATCAACTCATCCAATCCCTCACTGTCATTCTAAACAGATCACAGGCCAAAGGGGAAAGTAGTGGAATTAAATGCATTTGTTCATAGATGTGAATTAATGGATAATTAATGAGAGATCAGGGCCTCCCTGGTGGCTCAGTGATAAAGAATCTGCCTGCAATGCAGGAGCCACGGGAGACGTGGGTTTGATCCCTGGGTCTGGAAGATCCCCTGGAGTAGGAAATGGCAACCCACCCCAGTATTCTTGCTTGGGAAATCCCATGGACAGAGGAGCCTGGCAAGCTACAGTCCATGAGGTCTCAGAGTCGGAACGACTGAGCAACAATGTGCACATCATATCAAATACTTTGAAATCCCCCAACATAGGCTTCTGGGAGAGTACAAGTTCTAGAGCTATTGCTGGGCACAAAAAATACATCATAAGGTATCTGCTTACCTCTTTTTCTAAAATATTTATTAATATTTATTTGACTGTGCTGGATCTTAGTTGTGGCATGCAAACTCTTAGTTGCAGCATGTGAGATTTAGTTCGTTTGACCAGGGATCAAAGCACTGACAGCTTGGAATTTTAGCCAGTGGACCACCTGGGAAGACCCTGGTTACCTCTTTTTAAAAAATATTTTTATTTATTAATGTGACTGTGCTGGGTCTTAGTTTCAGCATTCGGGATCTTTAGTTGTGGCGTTAGAACTCTTGGTTGCAGCATGTGAGATCTAGTTTCCCTGGCTCCCTGCCCTGGGGGCATGGAGTCTTAGCCACTGGACTACCAAGGAAGTCCCGAGAGTCTGTTTTATACAAAGGTCAAAAGCAAAGTCAGCATCCCTTTCATGAGTCTCCTGAAAGAGTACCACAGCTTAAACCTCTGCAGCTGACTTCTGTTCGCACCAAGATTCTATCGTCTCCACCACAGGGTGTATCCTAGGGGGCTGCTTCTCAAACTTTGGAGTGCTCCCAGATCGCCCCAGGGTGTTTGTTCAACATGCATCTTTTGGGGCTGCTCCCCACACCTGCTGAATCACAATCTCTGACGAGAAGGTAGGCTCTAGGTGGGAGGCCTGGGCTATAATCCTGCTTCAGGAGAGTTACTTAATTGATCTGTGTCTCAGTTTTTTGTCTATAAATTGGGGCTGATAGCACCTCCCTGAGGGATTATTGAAAGGAATGAACAAGTTTGTTCAGTTGCTCAGTCACGTCCGACTCTTTGTGACCCCATGGACTGCAACACGCCAGGCTTCCCTGTCCTTCACTATGTCCTGGAGTTTGCTCAAACTCATGTCCATGAGTTGATGGTGCCATCTAACCATCTCATCCTCCGTCACCCCCTTCTCCTCTTGCCCTCAATCTTTCCCAGCATCAAGGTCTTTCCCAATGAGTTGGCTCTTCGTATCAGGTAGCCAAAGTATTGGAAATTCAGCTTCAGTCCTCCCAGTGAATATCCAGGGTTGATTACTGAACATATAATTATTATAATGAACAAGGAAATGTGTGCAGATCCCCCTAAGAATGGCACCTTCACCCAAGTGCTTAATAAAATTATTCTTAAGCCCCCAACTGGAAGAGCAGGGGCTCCCAGGGTCCTGCCTGCTATGGTTAGGGGGTTTCACTTTCTCAACGGAGTCTTTTGTGATTGTGGCTGAGCAGGGCTGGAAGCAGGAGGGGATGAAATATTGCTTTATGCATCTCTCTAACTTTTGAAAACTATGTCCTCCCACCGACAGGCAAGGTCTCTTGTTCTGCTTCTCGGCAACACTTCTGGCCCCCAGCAGAGCTCATGGGTAGGAGCTCAGAGAAACTGATGCAACTGTCCTGGTCCCTTCCTCCCAGTCAGCCAAGGTCAAAGTGCTTCTCTATCGGTATCTGAATACTTGCTGAAGTAGCAACGACCTCCCCAAAGACCCTTCTCTCCTGCCTCCTCATGGTCCAGACACTGCTCGGCCCTCATTAAAATTCTGGGCCTGTTTTCAAAAGTCACATGACCTGGCACAGGCAAGCACTTCATACACATCTCCACAGCAACTCCACAAAACAGGTGATGTCATTATGCCTGTTTTTATGTCGAGAGAAATAAGGTTCAGGAAAGCTCTGTCACCTGCTTAAGTCCATGCATCTTCCAGATAGTAGGGTGAGGATCTGAAGCCAGTGTCTGACCCTACGCTTCACCTCCACTGTCCTCTGGGAGGGCTCCTGTGTCCTCTTGTAGCTTCTGCCCCTGAGCCATGCTTCAGGAGGTCCCCTGCTCTTTCCTCTCCATTCCTTCTTTCCAGTCTCCCCGGTCAGGCTCTACAGGCTTGTCTGGGTGATGCAACACTGTCATTTGATATAGACTCCAAGTGAGGCTGAACTCTCGATGGCTGTGTTATCTTGGCCAAGTTAGTTAGCCTCTCTGGGCCTTCGTTTCCTCACCTATAAAAGCAGACTCAGAAGGCAACCTAATCATGGGGTTATTGTGAAGACTGTGTACTAGGCTCAGCTCAGAGCCAGCAACAGTCATTTATATATGACGTCTTTATAGTCATTTGTATCGATTACACTTTCATCTTTTAGGGCAAGAGTTAGTATCCACAGATTGTGTACCAAATCTGGCCCATCACATATTTTTATATGGACGGTGAGATGAGTTTTTACATTTTTAAATGGCTGAAAAAATTTTAAAGAATAATACTTCATGATACATGAAAATTATATGCAACTCAAATTTCAGTGTCCAAAAATAAAGTTCTATTGAAATACACCATGCTCATTCATTTGTATATAATCTGTGGTTACTTTCCCTTTAAAAGATCAGAGTTGAGTAGCTGTAACAGAGACTGAACTGTATGGCTGGCAAAGCCAGAAATATTTACTATCTGATCTGTTAACAGAAAATGTTCGCCAATCCCTGATATAGGGAATAAAGGGCTTATTCTAAAGTTTTCTGAGTAGACCTGTCCTGGGCTGTAAGGAGGAACCCTCTGAATTTGAACCCCTGGTGGTAAAGAAGGAGAAGTAAGGGACTTCCCTGGTGGTCCAGTGGTTAGGAATCCACCTGCCAATGCAGAGGACATGGGTTTGATCCATGGTCAGGGAACTAAAATCCCAAAAGTCATGGAGCAATTAGGACTGTGCTACTGGGGCTACAGTAGCCCCAGCTACTGACCCCAAGCTCTAGAGCCTGTGCTCTGCAACAAGAGAACCCTGAGTGCTGCAACTAGAGAGTAGCCCCCCTTGCTGCAACTAGAGATAACCCGCATGCAGCAATGAAGACCCAGCTCAACCAAAATTAATTTATTAATTAAAATTAAAAAAGAAGGAGCAATAAGACTCCTGTGTAACTGCTGACCATGTTGGAAGGAGCAGTTATCACCACAATGTAGGTCTTGGACACAATGAGGCAGCACACACATAGTGTTGGCAGAAAAGGTATAAAGTTGTTAGCTGGGATTCAAAGAGACCCACCCACCATCTTCTCCCAGCAGACACACCTGGCTTCCAGAACTTCTCAGCCTGTATTTCATCTAGTGGAGTCATGGGATTGAGCCCTGGACAAGGACCTATAAGCACAAAAGCTGTACCAGCTTCCAGAACACTTTCTTAAAAATAGTTAGCATGTTCACTCCTTCTTGGCCCTTTCTTTTGCCTTGTTGCCTGGGAGATGACTGAAGATCTAGCATTCATGTCAGACAATGAAAATAAGAACCATTTCCTTGGAATGATGGAATAGTGATCTGGAAGCTGGCTAGAGTGCAAGGACTTTGAGGAACAGGGACATTGCTCCCGGCCTGAATTGCTTACCTCCAGACTTTTACAGGAGAAAAAAAAAAGAAAACAACTTTGTTTTCTGTTATTTTGAGATTCTTTTTAAAAAATCTTTATATTTTATATTGGCATATAGTCGATTAACAATGTCGTGATTGTTTCGGGTGGACAGCAAAGGGACTCAGCCATACATATCAGAATTCTTATACTGAGTCAAACTTAATCCTAACTGATACAGTCTGCAAGGTGTCTTCTGGTGATAACCTCCTCTTTTCTGTCAGTGGTTCTTGACCTTCATTTTAATAGACTTTCCTTTTGTCAGAGTGTGGGGAGCTGTGGAGGGGGAGACGGCCATCCCCGGTGATTGAAGAGGTGGAGCAGGAGGGTGGTGGAACTAAGTAAGGGTCCTTCCCTTTAGCTGATTTCTGTGCTTGCCTTCCTCAGCCTTGAAAAAATGATGGTAGTTCCTTCCCTCATCTGAGCACCGAGCTGGGCACAGGCAAAGAGGTTTTAATTTATTTTTTTATTTCTTAAACTAGCCGTTTGCAGGCTCAAAACTTATCCTCTGATAGTTACCCAAGTACTGAGGGCAAGCATTGCCTTATCCAATGGAGAACTGGTCACTTCCATCCATACTTGAGTATATGTGCTCCTGAAGCAAGTATACTTCCACCCTGCTTTAAAACTTGTGTTGCCCAATGTTTCACATTGCCTGTAAAGCCAAGAGCAACATCTTTAGTCCAGCCATAAACCGCTTCAAAATATGCCTGAAGCCAACTTCTCCGTATCAGCCCCTGCCTTTCGGAAAATGAGAAGTGCAGCCGCTGAGATGTTTACTTGAATAAAACACAGCTTTCCAGCGGCATCCTGTTCCTCAGGATGTTGTATAGATTAACCACCAGAGAGACCCTTCTCAGAGTTGAAAACTGTGTGTGTGGGGGGGTGGGGGGGCAGTGGGTGGGCTTCAAGTCTTCATTGTCAGCTTCCTCACCTAAGAGCAGATGGTAGAAGATGATGACCTGGACTGGGGCCTTGAGTATTTACTCAGGCAGATTGGATCAGGGAGCCAGGACAAAGTGAAAGAGGGAGCACTGGAAAATCTGGTCCAGACCTGCCTTGCAGTCCTAACACTCTCTACAAATCCAGGCACTGAACAGACTAGGATATTCTTTTTGTTCTCTCCATACCCTGAGATATGTGGGATCTTAGTTCCCTGACCAGGGACTGAACCCATACCTCCTGCAGTGGAAACTCAAAGTCTTAACCACTGGACTACCAGGGGAGTCCCTGGGATACATTTTTTTGAATCAGGACTCAAATCCTTTACTTTCCTAACTCAGGAACTCAGGAATCGAATGGATTTAGAGATCACAATACGCCTTTCTATCTCAATGCACTTTCCAAACTCAGGAATCAAATAGATTAGAATGATGAAGGATATTTAGACTTAATATTTTAGGAGAAAAAAAATACATTGGATGTAAGGTAAAATATTCCCCCACTTGACACCCAATGGGTCATTATTTTATAAAACTATAATAATTAAGCTTATAGAACAAATTTATTTCTGGAGTCATGTTTATTAAAAGATTGCAACTTTTAGGGTGCTTATATATTTTTTTCTCTAGAACCAGAGTGATGACAAGATGGTTTATAACTGTCACTGTTTTCATGGCCACAGGTTGGATGCTATAGCGTCAAGTTCAATTTCCTCAAAAGATGTTCAAGATCCTCCACAATGTTAGCCGTGTTTTCCCAACCAGCTAAACCATCTCACTGTCTACCCATATATGTCTGCTCATTTCTTGCCTTGGCTATCTGTTCTCTCTGCTAGGAACTTATTCTCCCTCTCCTTTGCCTTCCAAATATAATCCCTTTTTTTTAGAAAGAAATACTGCTCTTCTGAACTGTAATCCTCAGAATGGATACCACCAGTTCAAACACTGCAGACTTTAGCTGTTTGCTTTCCTAAGGTGCATGCACATAAGCCTCCTTCCATAACAAAACCATAAGCTACTTAAAGATGAAGACTGGGCCAATGCTTTCTTTTCTTTCCTTTCCTTTTTCACTTCTATATCCAGGGTCAGGCTAGTACCAGAATTTCAATAAGTATGTCTGGATCCCTGCTAAATGTGCCACTTGTTCAAAGGCAGACATTCCACTCAGAAGTGCACCAGGACCAAGTGGGAACCAGAGATAATAAAACCCCATAAAATGCAATTTCCTGTTTTCTGTGATGCCAGAGTCAAAGATTTCTACTGTATCTCCTAGGAAATATAGAGCGGATCAAAATTGAAAAATGGAAGGAAGCTGAACTGAAAAGCTGCTAAGGAAACAAAAACAAAGCAATGAGTTTTCCTGGCCATAGATTTCTCCCCCTCCCCCAACCCAGGTGACCAGTTGCAAGGTAAGGCCATCCTTTCCCAAGTTCAGAGCACTGGATGAGTTCAGAGCCTGCCCCACCTGTGTAGGTAGGGCCTCTCATTCCATTCTGTCTTTTGAAACCTCTGTAGGTGAGAGGCTGACTGAAGGTGCTCTCCTAGCAGCCAGGGGCTTCTCAGATGGCGCTAGTGGTAAAGAACCTGCCTGCCAATGCAGGAGACGACACAAAAGACTCAGGTTAGATCACTGGGTCAGGAAGATCCCCTGGAGGAGGAATTGGCAACCCACTCCAGTATTCTTGACTGGGAAATCCACGGACAGAGGAGCCTGACAGGTTACAATCCATGGAGTCACAAAAGAGTTAGACACGACTGAGCACATACACACGCCTAGCTGCCAAGGCAAAGGGCCAAAGACCAGATGACAGGTCCTGTGTCTAGGGAGGGCTCTGAAGTTTTGCTTGGCAAAGTGGGCAGTGTCCATACTACATTTCCCAGACTATCCTGCTAGCTGCTCTTGGTGGGAGTCTTCCACTGAGGACTCCAAAGCAGGAGAAGAAACCAGCTTACACCGTCTCTTGCTCTTGGCAGCATCAGGAGGGTGGTGAGCAGGGTGGTAAATAGCAAGTGGCAAGAAATCTAGGCGGCCAGCAGCATCGAGGGCTCTAGCATCTTGCTGTCTGGGGCGTCCCTTCTCTCTGTGTTCTCCTGCTCCTTCACTATCTTTGCAACCAGCTCTTTGCATGAAATATGCAGAGCAGGTACTGATTTCCCATCTGGACCTTGCTGATACAGATGCCAAATTAAACAGTCCAAAACCCAGATGCTGTGGATAGAACAAAAGGGCCCAGGGGGAGACCCAAACTGGGCAGAAAAGTGAGGAAATGCAGGATGGAAGGCATTTGGGACCAGGAGGACAGCCACCTGAAAGGAAGTTTCCTCTGCTGTTTGCAGGTCGACGAGTGAGCACTAAATGGTCAGCCGGGTATTAGATCAGACCAAGCACAACGTCAGAGGCTATCCTGAGAAGAGGTGCAGAAGGAGGAGGCAAGTGTGAAGAGGGCACAGAAGTAGTGCGTGGAAGAGAAGGGCCACTAAGAGGCAATGGGGTGGTTGGGTTCCCAAAGACCCTGCCATTTCATTGCATGGCTTAGAACTGGCCTTAAAGCATAGAGTGATGAGACAGATTTCAGGCTATAGCTTAGGATCGCCCATTGGAGTTAAGGCAGATTTGATAATATACTAGGTCCATCTAGTCAAGGCTATGGTTTTTCCAGTAGTCATGTATGGATCTGAGAGTTGGACTGTGAAGAAAGCTGAGTGCCGAAGATTTGATGCTTTTTAACTGTGGTGTTGGAGAAGACTCTTGAGAGTCCATTGGACTGCAAAGAGATCCAACCAGTCCATCCTAAAGGAAATCAGTCCTGGGTGTTCATTGGAAGGACTGATGTTGAAGCTGAAACTCCAATACTTTGGCCACCTGATGCGAAGAGTTGACTCATTGGAAAAGACCCTGATGCTGGCAGGGATTGGGGGCAGGAGGAGAAGGGGATGACAGAGGATGAGATGGCTGGATGGCATCTTCGACTCGGTGGCCATGGGTTTGGGTAAACTCCGGGAGTTGGTAATGGACAGGGAGGCCTAGTGTGCTGCAGTTCATGGGATCACAAAGAGTCAGACACGACTGAGTGACTGAACTGAACTGAACTGATACTTTGAAAATATCTTAAAGTGGATTTGATGAATTTTAAGAAACTCAGGACTTCCCTGGTGTTCCAGTGGTTGAGAATCTGCCTGTCAATGCAGGGGACAGGGGTCGGGTCCGGGAGGATCCCACATGCCTCAGGGCAACTAAGCTCATGTATCACAATTATTAAGTCCGCGCTCTAGAGCCTGTGCTCCGAACCAAGAGAAGCCGCCTCAGTGAGAAGCCTGAGCACCACAAGGAGGAGTAGCCCCTGTTCGCTGCAACTAGAGAAAACCTGCGTGCAGCAATGAAAACCCAGTGCAGCCAAAAAATATACATACATAAATCCAGACCTTGCTTGGGCTGTAAGTTTGGTGTTACCCCAATAGAAGTTCTTTCCTTTCTCAGTGTCCCTCAATCCCTAGGTTGAACTTGGTTCTATCGAATAACATGCTGTGAAGGTGATGGGGTATCATCTCCAAGAACAGGTTACAATAGGCTGTGACTTGTCTTGCTAGTGCTGTCTTTCTTTGGCTCTTCTCACTTGCCGGCTTTGATAACACCATTGTGAGTTGACCTATAGAGAGGCCCATGTGGCAGGAAATTGAATATGGTCACTGGCCAACAGCCCACAGGGTTGTTGCCAACAATCTTGCCAACAGTCTCATGAAGAGATGCCTTCCCGGTTGAGTCTTGAAAAGTCTTCAGCTCCAGCTGACACCTTGAATGAAAGACCCAGCAAAGCCACACCCAGATTCCTGACTCATGGAAACCTGGTGATAATAAATGTTGTTTTAAACCTCTGAGTTGTGGGGTGATTTGTTACACAGCCTAGAGAGCTGATACAGATACTCCACCTTGAGTTTAGCCAAGATGAGGGTTTCTTACCCAACCCCCTCCTCTATTTGCAAATCCAGGGCATGAGCCCCATTCAGCAGTGCATGGACAGGGATAAATGACCAATGACCCCCTTGAAGACTGACCCAAAGGAGAGGCAGGATTCTTTGAAAGGAGAAGAAGCGTAGGAGATAAATAAACTAAGAGGGAACAGTGGGGGTGTGGGGAAGGTGAAATTGGGGGAGACCTTGCAGAAGGAAGTAGTCCTGACAGTTGAGAGCTAGGCCCACACCTGCTCCAGGGGCTGGGTTACAAGTGAACTTTCATCAGGGCTGACCCTCAGCCACATACATCTCTGTATGTACAGTCTGAAAGGGTATATGCCAGTCTCTTCACAGTGGAGACCTCCGGCAGATGGGATTAGAGAGGACCTTTTTCTTCCTTTCTTCTTGTAGATTTCCATCTTGGATAGTGATTTAAAATTTTTTTATATTATTTTTATAAACATAAAATTTATATTAGTAAGTACTATAGAACCTTCTTGAAAGTTTGATTTCGATTGCATTAATTTGATAATGACATCATCTCGAGAATGCTTTTCTCGTCCTGTACATGTTACTGTTACATTTTTCAGTAACATTTGGTTACACAGCATGTGTGTGTGTGTGTGGTGCCCACTGTTTATTCATAGGCCTCACTTTAGTGCTATGATTAGGAAATAGGTATTTACAGATGAGGAAACAGGCTCCTGACTTGCTGGGAACTGGGCTCCCAGTCTGAATCAAGATGAAACAGAAGCATGACCTTTTCTCCAGGTTCCCTAGAGTCTAAAGCAGTGGTCCCCAACCTTCTTGGCACCAGGCACTGGTTTTCTGGAAGACAGGTTCTTCACAGAGCGGGGGGCGGGGGGGGTGAACTGTTAGGTGATAATGCGAGAGATGGGGAACGATAGGGAGTAGCAGATGAGGATGAAGCTGTGCTTGCTCACTTGCTCACCTCCTACTATGTGGCTTGGTTCCTAACAGGTCGCAGACCAGTACCAGGCCACAGCCCAGGGGTTGGGGACCCCTGCTCTAAAGAACATAAACTGGGTGTAGACGAGATAAGCTGTGTGATATCCATTCCATAGTTCATGAAGCTCTTTCTCCTTTGGCCAACCAATCACAGCCTACAGTATACTATAGAAGCATACATTAGTATGGAGTTGTGAACTGTTGGGGCTTAAAAATATTAAAACTTAACCTCACTCTAATAATTGTACTAGCCTATATGAGACACTTTTATTTCAAGAATCCAGGATTTTCCTCAACATTAAAGGTAAGCATCCTCAAGCACTTCCAGAATGTACCATATACTTTTCCATTTCATACATCAGTAGCCATTTTTCTTTAAAGTTATGTGTTTTTAATGAGTATAAGCTTTTTTTTTTATGTTTCAGAAGAGGCTTTCCTGAAGAAAACTAGGGTCAGATGAGACTTTTCTTTTGGAGGCTCTAAGCCGTCTGCTGAGAAGCTCTTAGTGGCACAGGGCAGAGCAGGTGCTCTGGTGTCAGAGGAACTAGGTTTGAACCCTGATTCTGCCATTTCTTTTTTTTTTCATATTTATTTACTTATTTGGCCATGTCAGGTCTTAGTTATAGCACACCAGATCTTTGCTCTTTGTTGCAGGATCTTTAGTTGCAGCATGGGGGATGTAGTTCCCTGAACAGGGATTGAACCCAGGTCCCCTGCATTTGGAGTGTGGAGTCTTAACCACTGGACCATCTGGGAAGTCCCTCTGCCATTTCTTACTGTGTGTCCTTGAGTAACTTACTTTACTCCTTTATCAGTTAGGAAAACAGAGACCCGCTGACTGTTTTACCAGAGAGAATTTTATATAGGGAATTGATTAAATCAGTGCTACATGGAATACAGAAGCAAAAAGGTAAGCCAGCAAGAACACAGAGTAAAATCATAGAAAGCAGCAGTTTTGTCCCCTCTAGGGCTATGAGGGGTTGGGTGGAACATGAAAGAAAAGCTGGGATTCTCCGAATCTAGAAGCTGTCAGGAGCGGCACTGTGGAGTGGGAGCCCAGATCTTTGAAGGGAAGGGCCATCATTGAGAGGGTGTTGACAGGCACAGGAAGCTGAGGGAAGTGGCAATCCCTCCTTCCTTCTCCTTGCACCCCTTGTTGGCAGAACCTGACAAAGCAAAGAAGAAAAGAGGTTGGAGAATCCCAGCCTCAGTGGTGCTAGTCATAAAGAAACCTCCTGCCAATGCAAGAGACATAAAAGACACGGGTTCAATCCCTGGGCCTGGAAGATCCCCTGGAGAAAGAAATGGTAACCCACTCCAGTATTCTTGCCTGGAGAATCCCATGGACAGAGGAGCCTTGTGGGCTACAGTTCAAGGCATCTCAAAGAGTTGGAAATGACTGAGTATCTTAGCACACATACACAGCTCCTAGAGTCACAGTGCAGTGTACAGGGTAGCTGCGTTGCCCACATCTAAAGCCTCAGCTTCTTCAATGAGAATTAGAAATGATAAGAGTACTTACCAAAAGCTTGCATTGTAACCAAGCAGAGCCTTGTAGGGCTCCTGGGCAAAAAGCCTTCTGGGTCCCCAATTTCTTATTTGTAGGAAATAGATTTCATTCTGCCTCCAGGATCTTCCCTGAGTTCCAAAGGGCAGGTTCAAGAAGCTGCTGATCAGGGAAGGGAGGGGGTGCAGGCAGAAGGGAAGAATTATCTGGAAACAATAGTGCAGCCTTATGGTAGGGCCTTGGTTCACCCCTCAACGGACATACATAACAATATCTTGTATGGCAAAGCCAATACATTATTGTAAAGAAAATAATAAATAAATAAATTAAAAAAAAAGAAAACTAAAAAAAACAAAACAAAAACAAAAAACAGTATCTTTGAGCTGTTTTGCAGATACTGAAAAGAAACCCCCACCAGGTGGAAGAAGTTAACTGCATGCTGCCCACAAGGAGGTAGACCCCAGATCAGTTAGAACCAGAAGATTGATGATGCTGACTCTCAATTACCTCACCACCAACCAATCAGAAGAACATCCATGAGCTGATCATGCCCTCCTCTATGAATCATTGCTATAAAATTCTTCACTATTGCCTCCAGGTTGAGACACACAGTTTTGAGGACATTATCCTGCTATGGCCCCCTTTCGCCTGGCAAAGTAATAAAGCTATTATTTTCTAGTTTGTCCAAAACTTTGTCTCTGAGAATAAATTTGGCACCCATGTACAGAGGCCAAATTTCGGCTACATTATGAGCATGAAATGAGATCACGACATTGAAGTGTCAACCCAGTGCCTGGTGAATAGCAGGGCTTCATTTTTGGTGTCTTACTGTTTTATTGGAAAAGATTTTGACGCTGGGAAATATTGAGGGCAGGAGGAGAAGGGGACGACAGAGGATGAGATGGTTGGGTGGCATCACCGACTCAATGAACATGAGTTTGAACAAACTCCGGGAGATGGTGAAAGACAGGGAAGCCTGGTGTGATACTGTCCATGGGGTCGAAAAGAGTTGGACATGACTGAGCTACTGGACAACAACTGTTAATAAACCACATTCAGTTTAAGAAATATGCCTTTGAAATCAGTGTCAAAGTGTTAGGTACTTAGAATAGGAAAAAGGAGTCCAAAATGGCGGTAACTGCAAGACAAAGAAGGAGAAGCCCGTGAAAATAGAACAAAGGAAGGTCCGAGGACCAGAGTGAGAACCTCAAGTGAAACAAGCAGCCCTCCTGGCTAGTCCAGTTTACATAGGGCAGGCTCAGGGAGAGGAAGCCACGATGGATTGAGGGTCTTCTTTTAGGTTGGCCTGCCCTCATGCCTCGAGGATGTATTTTCCTTTGCTTGCGAAGTAAACCTGAGCTGTAACCGAGCTGTAACACTGGTCTGTTGTTTCAAATTTTCACTGAGATGAGACAGACCGGAGGAAATTACCCACTCCCCCGACAAAAGAATAAGAAACATTTATTTTACTTAAAAAAATTTTTTTTATTTTTTAAATTTATTTATTTTAATTGGAGGCTAATTACTTTACAATATTGTAGTGGTTTTTGTCATACACTGACATGAATCAGCCATGGGTGTACATGTGGCCCCCATCCTGAACCCCCCTCCCACCTCCCTCCCCATACCATTCCTCAGGGTTGTCCCAGTGCAACGGCTTTGAGTGCCCTGTTTCATGCATCAAACTTGGACTGGGGATCTATTTCATGTATGGTAATATACACGAAGCTGAAACTCCAGTACTTCGGCCACCTCATGTGAAGAGTTGACTCATTGGAAAAGACCCTGATGCTGGGAGGGATTAGGGGCAGTAGGAGAAGGGGACGACAGAGGACGAGATGGCTGGATGGCATCACCGACTCGATGGGCATGAGTTTGAGTAAACTCCAGGAGTTGGTGATGGACAGGGAGGCCTGGCGTGCTGTGATTCATGGGGTCGCAAAGAGTCGGACACAACTGAGCGACTGAACTGAGCTGAACTGAATATACACGAAACATTTATTTTTTTATGTGCAAATTGTTTATTCACGTGTAAGGGCATGAATTGGTAGAGGAGAGAAGGACACAGGAAGGGAAAGGAGGGGTGAAGATAAGAGAAAAAAGTGGCTAAGCCTGGAAACAGTGACTTTTTTTAAAAAAATGTATATTTGGCCGCTCTGGGCCTTAATTGCAGCACACAGGATCTTCAACCTTCATTATGGCCTGCAGAACCTTTTGTTGTGGCATACAAACTCTTAGTTGAGGCATGTGATATCTACTTCCCAGGCCAAGAATTGAATCTGGGCCCCACTGCACTGGGAGTATGGAGCCTTAGCCACTGGACCCGATAGTGGAAGTCCCAATAGTGACTCTTGCTTGCAAATGGTGGTTATACTGGTTACCCAGCAGCAAGCAGGGACATTCTTTGAGTAGGCTGACTAGGTGTATCAATTTATGGATTTTCTAAATATCCCGAGAGCTTGGCTGTGAGTGCATCAGGCAGACTAGTGTGTCAGCATCCTTCTGCCAGCACCACCACCTTTGTTAGGTAAGGGCTGCACTAGTTCCCTCCTTGGGAGGTCTCACCTGGGTTGGTACTTCAATCTGGGTCTCACCCAGTGATTCTAAACCTTGGCTGACCTTGGAATTGCCTGGAGCTTTGAGGAGCTGAAGGCCAGCTCCATCTCTACCAATTGTGATGTAATTAATATGGGGTGCTGGGTAGTAGGATTTCTAAAATTTCCCAAGGTGATTTTGAGGTGCATCCAGGTTTGGGAACCACTGCTGTAAACAAAGCAATCTGAACTGGTGTTGTCTGAATTAACAAATCAATTCAATTTTTTAAAACAGGTCTGCTTAGGCACTTCCCTGGTAGTCCAGTGGCTAAGATTCTGAGGTCCCAATGCAGGGGGCTTGGTTTCAACCCTTGATCAGGCAACTAGATCCCACATGAGGCAAATAAGAGTTCACATGTCTCAACTAAAGTTTCTGCATGCCACAACACAGATGGAAAATCCTGATCCCTGAGTGCTGCAGTTAAGATTCAGCAAGAGCTGAATAAATTGATTAATCAATTAATTAAAGAATAAGAAAAATAAAAAGTTCAGCTTAAAGAGGAAATAATTGACAATAGAGCAATTTGTTTAACTTAAGAAAAAGAAAGGAAAGAAAAAACATGAAATGTTTTGCTATGCAAACTAGTACAGCCACTATGGAGAACAGTGTGGAGATTCCTTAAAAAACTGGAAATAGAATTGCCCCATGACCCAGCAATCCCACTACTGGGCATACACACCAAGGAAACCAGATGTGAAAGAGACACGTGTACCCCAATGTTCATCGCAACACTGTTTATAATAGCCAGGACATGGAAGCAACCTAGATGCCCATCAGCAGACAAATGGATAAGGAAGCTGTGGTACATATACACTATGGAATATTACTCAGCCATTAAAAAGAATTCATTTGAATCAGTTCTAATGAGATGGATGAAACTGGAGCCCATTATACAGAGTGAAGTAAGCCAGAAAGAAAAACACCAATACAGTATACTAACGCATATATATGGAATTTAAAAAGATGGTAACGATAACCCTATATGCAAAACGGAAAAAGAGACACAGATGTACAGAACAGACTTTTAGACTCTGTGGGAGAAGGCGAGGGTGGGATGTTCTGAGAGAACAGCATTGAAACAAGTATGCTATTAAGGGTGAAACAGATCACCAGCCCAGGTTGGATGCATGAGACAAGAGCTCAGGGCTGGTGCACTGGGAAGACCCAGAGGGATGGGATGGAGAGGGAGGCGGGAGGGGGGATCGGGATGGGGAACACATGTAAATCCATGGCTGATTCATGTTAATGTATGGCAAAAACCACTACAATATTGTAAAGTAATTAGCCTCCAACGAATAAAAATAAATGGAAAACAAAACAAAACTAAACTAAAGTAGAGAAAAAAAAATAGAAAAAAAAAAAAAAAACTAAAGTAGAATGAAATAAAGTGCTCAACCGGGGGCGGGGGTGGGGGGGGGGAAGAAATGTTTTGCTAAAACAAAGTAAGAAATAGGTAAACACTAAAAGCCATTTCCCAGATCTGTTATAGAACCTTGGAGATCTGATGGGAATCTAGAGGCTTTCTGTTGTTGTTGTTCATTGTCAGGAAGCATTTAACAGGAGGCTTCCTGTGTGCTGTTTTGGATCTGTCAGGAATCCTTTGGTCCTTATTAATTCCTGAATATTTTTTTTCCCGTATGGTTTATCACAGGGTATTGAATATAGCTCCCTGTGCCATACAGTAGGAGGGAATCTCAAGTTTTGAAAGTAGCCCAAGTGATTCTGATGATCCACCAGCTTGGGAAACCCTGCAGGTAAAGTACAATTCATTAACTTTTCAGAAATTCCTCTTGATATTAACATCTTCTTGGCTTAACTTGCCTTCATGTTGGATCCAGACTTAATTAGAATATGTCCTCCAAGTATATCCTGCGTTTTTGCAACAGATCATTCCTGGATTCTCCCAAAGTCCCCTTGACTTAAAAACCCCTGAAAATTTTCACAGTTGTAGGCTGCACACACTTTACTAAAGGACACTCTTCAGTGGTGGCCTTTGCCCACCTGATTTCTTCCTAATAGCAAATGCCTTAGGTTAGGTACAGTGTAACTTGAGTGATGAACAGTTCAGTCCTGGAAAATGAGCCTGTTTGGGGCAGTCAGGAAGGCAGGGCTCAGGAGGGGGAGGAGATAGCCCCAGCCCTTAGATTCTGAGTTGAAGAGGCCAGAATCTCAGCTGTGCCTTCATTTAGTAGTGGGAAAGGGATGAGAGACACTTTTCCCCAAACTGATCAAATAAACCACACCAAGACCATTTCAGGGCCAGGGGCTGCTGCAGATTCATTAGATGGCCCTGGGGCCCAGGTAAAGGGCCCATTTATCACCTCTAGGTGTGTGACCTATGTAGGGTGTAGAACAGAGCTTATCCTGTAGTGGGGTTGCTCAGTAGAGTGCTCATGACTTGCAGAGTAGGCTCAGTTGGTCATCTTGAAGGCCAAGGTAAACAAAAACACTTAGCTAAGTATAGTACAATTTGTGATGAAATGTGGGCATGTGTTATCAGACCATTTCAACACCCACCTTGGTCAGAATAGAGTTGTTTTCTTCTTTATCTTATAGATCAGTATTGTGGAAATGCAAAGGCGAGGGGAATTAGAAAACAGTGTGTGCTATTAGATTCACTTTATGCAGAAAAGCAATTTTATGACTACAAAAAAGCTGGAGGGATGGATTAAATAATAATATGTTAATAGTTTTCTTTGCATGTAGGATTTAGCAGTAATTTAAAATCTCCTCTTTGTTAATCTATATTTTCTTAAGTGTGAAAGTGAAAATGTTAGTTGCTCAGTCTTGTCCGACTCTTTGCGACCCCACGGACTGTAGTCTGCCAGTCTCCTCTGTCCATGAAATTCTCCAGGCAAGCATACTGGAATGGGTAGCCATTGCCTTCTCTAGGGGATCTTCCCAACCCAGGGATCGAACTTGTGTCTCCTGCATTACAGGCAGACTCCTTATTGTCTGAGCCACCAGGGAAGCCTATTTTTTTTTTCTAAAGTTTATACCAAATACATTTAATTATCAAATTAAAATTTAAGAAGTAGAATTGTCTTAGTCCATGAACTATTTAAAAAAACACCACAATCTGGGTAGGTTATAAACAACAAACATTTATTTCTCATAGTTATAGAGCCTGGGACATCCAAGATCAAGAAGCCTACAGAGTCAGCATCTGGTGGGAACGATTTCCTAGCCCATAGATGGCTATCTTCTCGACATGTCCTCAACATGGCAGAAAGATTAAAGGAGTTCTCTAGGATCTGTTTTATAAGGGCGCTAGGCCCATTCAGCAGATGAATTTTGTGCAACACAAACATTCAGTCTATAGCAATAACTTTATAGACAGGAAAGGAAAAGCTGTGGAGAAGTAGAGTCTCATGTGGGCTGGGGAGAAAGATGTTGGCAAGCCCAGTTTCCAAGTCATTGTGCAGACATAGGATAAAATTGCATAATGTATCAATATCTATTTGTTGGTTGACTGGTTTAAATCAGAAGGAAGAAATCAGAGGAGGAAATGTCTGAGGTGCATGTAAGGAAATCACATTTAAGTAAGTAAGGAAACCATATTTGAGTCTTCATGTTTCCCTGCAAAGTATCTCATAAAGGCTCTGCATATAGTCTTAGATGAAATATATCTTTCATGTGTTTATCTATCGAAGAAGAGAGAAATTTTAAGTGGTAGCCCTTCAAAGAGAAGGCCAATTTAATGCAGTATAAGTTAAACATTTGTGTCCTGGCAAGGGTTTTTATTTTTCTGGAAGAAAAGAAAAAAATTCAGAGCAAACCTCATCCACTGTGACACTCCCCAAACAGATTTTGATCTTCATTCCTCCAAAAAAAATTTTTTTCCACAGTTTAGTTCTCTCTCCATTACATTTTGAGGGCCTTTGATCTCCTCAAATCCAGCCTTTAGGAATAGCCAACTAATTAATCTTCTCCCAGAAGCAGATGCTTTGGAAAAAATGATAATTAGGAGGTGAGTGAAAAAAGCTTTCATCTCAAATATTTACTAATGAGTAAGAATGTTCGTCTTACCTCTGCCCCAGAAGACCACAGAGTTCTGTCCACCCCAAGTCTGGTTGCACAAAGGTCTTCTTGATTTTTTCTTTTTCATTTAAATTTCTCATCACAGCATCATGTTTTGGTAAGCGCTGGATTTTTGAAGTGGTCTTTGTTTTGGGTTATGGTTTGCAATTCTAATTGTTACAATCAAGTCAGTCAACTCCATGCTGCCAGATGAGAATGATCACATTCTACCGTAACAAATTGGGTAGCACCTGCTAACTAGTTGGGGAGCCCCAGGAAGAGGTCCCTCACCCCTCTAAGGCCCAAAGATAGGGTAGGGTTGAGGTGGAATTACACAGGGGTAGAAAATGGGTAAACCATTCTACATGGGAGGATTTCTTCTCCCAGCATTCTGAACACTTAAAAAAATTAATTATTTTTTAAATAGATAACACGCATGAGGCACAAAACCGAAAAGGTACAAAGAAGGCGGCAGAGGATCAGATGCTTAGATAGCATCACTGACTAAATGAACTTGAATTTGAGCAAACTCGGGGAGATAGTGGAGGACAGAGGAGTCTGACATGGTGCAATTCAAATGGCCGCAAAGAGTCAGACATGACTTAGTGACTGACCAATAGCAACAAAAGGATATACAGTGATGCTAAATGTATTTCATGCAGGCACATAGCTTATGGCTATGCATGTAGTTCACTGCACAACTCCTGGGAAACGTAATTCATAGTTTAAAATTTTTATGTACTTATTTTTTCAGGATAAACTCCATTTTCTTATTATATAAACAATCTATCTTGTTGGAAAATACTGAAAAGTCCAAAGTATGTAAAAATAAACTGTCTCTCCAGCCAACTAGTGATAACATCTGCCTGCATTTGGATGTGGTTTCTTTCAGCTTTTTAAAAACACATACATTTGCTAAGTGCATTAAATAACACATTTGCATTAACTAATTGCATTTCTACTCCCATCTGCTAGTCACTTCAGCGTCCTCCCAAAGTCTAACCACAGCTAGGGCCCAGAAGGCTTCGTTTCATATAAATAAAATAATGTTTAGGTTGTGGATGACTGGCTCCAACCTTTAAATTGTCCTGTTCTGATACCTGAGCCCCAGCTCCAACCCCGTGATCGGCCAGGAGGTGGAGGTAGGGCTTCTGGTAGGGTCAATAAAACTTTTGGCAATTTTAAGCAGCTTCTGAACAAATCCTACACTTTCTTGGTGCTTCTGGGGTTTTTCAAAGGGAGTGGTTCCCAAATGCCACAGGTCCATGAAAAGGTTTTCAACTATTCATATCATGAAAACAAAAGGACAATGCAACATTTTTCAGAGTTAAATTTATTTAATATAAAAGGATTGTCTTTCATAATGTCTGACTTTTTGATGTTAAAATAGGCTTTTCTTTAAGAGATGGTGAAAGTTTAAAACCGATTTTCTTAACAAGAGCAAAAAGTTGGCAACCTGGCATCAACGCCTTAAATTATTTTTAAAGTTGTAATGGCCTGTGAAATCCTTGAGCGCCATAAGAACCTCTTACTGGATGAAGCCATTCCAGAGTAGGCTATGTTATGTATTCGCTTCCCTTGCACACCCAAGGCACTCAGTGTATGTTTGTCATTGCTCACAAAGCGAGTGGGGATGAGGCTGGGATGGGGAAAGGGGAGTTAATTGGGTTGAGGCTCCCTGAAACACTAGATCTGAGAAAATTACTCACGTTTGCTGCAATGACATTATCGCCTACCCTAAAGAGGAGCTTTAAAGTCTTCATATCTCTGAATTGCTCCTGAGGACATTACAAGTTATCAGTATTCTCATTTTATGGAAGAGGAAATGAGAACTCTCAGACACTAAATTGCCCAAAACCACACTACTGCAGAGTTCAGACTGGAACCCTGGCTAGTTGGACCCCAGAGACCTGACATCTCCCCTATACATCATCCAGATCACAGACCACCAGTTCAGGACCCCTGAAATTTGAAATTTTCTTTATCTACCTCCCTCTTCCCCCCAAAGAAGAAAAATATTAAGGGGGAGGAAGAGGGGGAGGTGTCATCTTAATTCTCAGTAGCACTTTGGTTGATAACTCGGAGCCCCTTAGACCTGAGTAATAATGGCTCCATTTAAAAATCAAATTGAAGAAAAATCATAAAGAGCTAATCCAATTTTATGCAAACATAGCAGATGAATGATCTGTATTCACCCTCAGGTTTCCTTTCTGCATTTTTCCCCCCTCTCTAAATTTACTGGCTTGCACCCAGCCAGCCTCAATTTGATTTAACGGAATCCCTTAAGGCTGAGTCATGAATGTTTATTCACACTTGTATGTGCAAAGCACAGAGTTAGATTCAAGCTTCTTGAACTTTAAGGTGCAAATGAATCACTTATGAATCTGGTAAACATGAAGCATCTGATTCAATGGGTCTGTGGTGGAGTCTAAGAGTCTGCATTTCTAACGATCCTAGTAGATGCTGAAGTTGCTGGTCCTTGGATGACCCACTGAGCAGTGACATTTTAGGTAATAATAATTGTCCTAACTAGGTAATTTCTGAGCTGTATTCCACAATAAAACCTTCTTTCAGGAAAGATAGAGATGTGGATAGACCTGGAGTCTGTCATATAAAGTGAAGAAAGTCACAAAGAGAAAAACAAATATTGTATATTAAAACACATATGTGGAATCTAAAATGGTATGGATGAACCTGTTTGCAGGGCAGGAATAGAGACACAGATGTAGAGAATAAACATGTGGACACAGGGCTGGTAGGGAAGGGTGAGATGAATCGGGAGAGTAGCGGTGACATGTATAAAGGTATAATAGATAGCTAGTGGAAACCTGCTTTAAAGCACAGGAACATCAGTTCTGTCCTTTGTGGTGACCTAGAGAGGCGGTATGGGGCTTCTCTGTTGGCTCAGACAGTAAAGAAT
Organism: Dama dama; assembly: GCF_033118175.1. Taxonomy (NCBI): domain Eukaryota; kingdom Metazoa; phylum Chordata; class Mammalia; order Artiodactyla; family Cervidae; genus Dama; species Dama dama. The sequence goes on along the minus strand of NC_083692.1, from coordinate 54,312,525 downwards.
CCGCCTGACCATGCAGGAGACCCTGGTTCGATCTCTGGAGAAGGGAATGGCTACCCACTCCAGTTTTTCACCTGGGAAATCCCTTGGACAGAGGAGCCTGGAGGGGTACAGTCCATGGGGTTGCAAAGAGTTGGACACGACTGAGCAACACACACACAGGGGTGGGGATGGGGGTGGGGGTGGGAGGGAGGCCCAGGAGGGAGCGTAATATGTGTATACATACCCCTGATTCACTTCACTGTACAGCAGAAACTAACACAATCTTGTGAAGCAATTATACTCCCTGGTTTCTTTCTTTATGATTATAGAGTTATAGGCTTCCCTGATAGCTCAGTTGGTACAGAATCTGCCTGCAATGCAGGAGACCCCAGTTTGATTTCCAGGTCAGGAAGATTCCCTGGAGAAGGGAAAGGCTAACCACTCCAGTATTTTTAGGCTTCCCTTGTGGCTCAGCTGGTAGAGAATCCACCTGCAGTGCAGGAGACCTGGGTTTGATCCCTGGGTTGGGAAGATTCCCTGGAGAAGGGAAAGGCTTCCCACTCCAGTATTCTGGCCTAGAGAATTCCATGGACTGTATAGTCCATGGGGTTGCAAAGAGTCAGACACGACTGAGCGACTTTCACTCATTCACTCATGTCCATGGGATTCTTCAGGCAAGAATACTGGAATGGGTTGCCATGCCCTCCTCCAGGGGATCTTCCTGACCCAGGAATCGAACCCGCATCTCCTGTGTCTCCTGCATTGCACGCAGATTCTTTACCCACTGACCCTTCAGGAAAGCCCATTTACTTATGGCTGATTTGTGTTGTTGTACCACAGAAACCAGCACAACTTTGTAGAGCAATTATCCTCCAGTTAAAAAATAAATAAATAAAAGTATGCAGGAGCCTGGCTGACCACCTGCCCCTACATTTTAGCCTCCTGTACTTTTAGGACACGAGGAGTTAGCCTGATGAGCTTCCACTCATTATGAACTAGCACATTCCCAGAACATGAGCGATGGTATTCTGGTGGGGTCTATGTTTAGCATCACATGTCAGGATATCTGGCAACTACTTCTTAGAATTTAAAAAAGAAAGTGCTTAGGAAACAAAATTGCCTAGTGACAGAAGCAACTTTCAAATAATTTTTAGCTCTCAGAGTATTTTCTTCCCTTTAGCAATTATATAATTAAGTGATTGTTGCTTGTGAAATAAATACTAGGTTTTCCTTCCTTCTCTCTGTCACGCCCTCCTTTCCTTCCTTCCTCCTCTTCTCCTTCCTTCCATTCTTCCTTTCTCCTTCTTTTCCATCTTTCTATCCATCCATCCATCTTTCTGTAGGTAATTGGGGATTGTCTATAAATACAGATGTGCTGGGAAGCAAAACTTAACTTGTATGACATGCCTGGAGCTATAGTTTTTAGGAAAGTAGAGTTTAACACAACACACTTATATCTTTTCTCAAAGTGTTCCCCACAGAACACAGATCTCATGGGATGTGCTGGTAAAACCAACAAAATGAAGAGGTTCTGTGCTCTTAATCGAGGAAATTTCCTAAATGTTACATGTGGAATCTATCACTTATAGATTTACAGTGCTGACTAGTATATTAAAATCTCTGGGAAGTACTTTGGTAATACATTTACATTTTTTTTAAAACTTAAAATATGGTCTGTTGATTAGGTCAGCTGAGTTTTAGAATTGTTTTCCTACTGGTTACTGATAAGTATTGAAATGAATAGAGTAAGCATTTAGAAACTTTGAGAAATTTGGCAGAAAAATGTTTGTTGACTGTAATAATAAAAGAAATCAAGTCTCTGTGTGACTTTTAAATTTCATTTATTTGGTGACTAGTTTTATTATATTTGACAAAAAATGGCCTGAGAAAAACAGAGTAAAAGAAACATTGGTCGTTAATCTCAGAGAGTTAGAGAAGCTTTGATTTAAACCAATTTTTCCAGACCTATTTGACCAAAGAAACTCTATTATCGGCCACCCTGTTAGCAGCCTGAGGAATTAGAGTTTTGCACACTGCATTTTGGGAAATGCTATGCAAAAACTTTAGCTGTACATAATTTAATCTTCAATAACTTCAAAAGTACTTCAGGATTTTGAGGACCTCAAATTCATAATTTAGACAGTTTTTTGCTCTGCTGCATATAGCTGGCTGGTAGTTTTAATGACTAAACATGTGTACCACACAGATGACCAGGCTGCAGCATTTGCTCTGTGAAGAGCTTATAGCTCACATTAAGGATTAGAGACAGTTCTGACAGCCTGAGCAAGGGGTGAAATTTGCAAAAGGTGAAAAAGTTAAAAAAAGGAGCGACATGAGATGAAGTACTTAGTGCCAATTAAAATTTCATGCTTAGTCAAATCAACTGCTCATATTTTAAAGAAATTTAAGACTGTCATGTAAGTTAGAAAAATTTGATTTCATTTTATCATTCCTTCAAATCTGAGTTGAAAGGATTTTCTCTCTTTAAAATGTCCTTATTCCCCCCAAATTACCTTAGCTCAATGCTAATTTAATCTCTTCATTATTCATTCAAATTTGCAAAGTTAAAGGAAACCATGATAGTGAAAGGTGGAAAAAAAAGGCTTTACTTAAGTACATATATATATATACGTATGTGTGTGCATACTAAGTCTCTTCAGTCATGTCTGCTTCTTTGTGACCCTATGGGCTGCAGCCTGCAAGGCTCCTCTGTCCATGGGGTTCTCCAGGCAAGAATACTGGAATGGATTGCCGGGCTCTCTTCCAGGGGATCTTCTCAACCCAGGGATCAAACCTGCGACTCTTTTGTCTCCTGCATTGAAAGGTGGATTCTTTACCACTAGCATCACCTGGGAAGCCCCATACATTCATACATATAAGTATATACTACTAAATAATACATCTATATTGTATGTATATGTATATATAATAATTATACAATACACTGTATTACATATGTACACATATGTATGTTAAGACTGGCAGTTCTCTGGAACACACTTTGGGAAACTCTTATAAAACCCATTCAGAAAGCGAAAGTGAAAGACGCTCAGTCATGTCTGACTCTGTGACCCCGTGGACTATACAGTCCATGGAATTCTCTAGGCCAGAATACTGGAATGGGTAGCCTTCCTCTTCTCCAGGGGATCTTCCTAACTCAGGGATTGAACCCAGGTCACCCACATTGCAGTCAGATTCTTTACCAGCTGAGCCACAAGGGAAGCCCAAGAATACTGGAGTGGGTAGCCTGTCCCTTCTCCAGATATCTTCCTGATTCAGGAATCGAACTGGGGTCTCCTGCATTACGAACTGAGCTATCAGGGAAGCCTAAAACCCATTCAGAAGTGAAACTTTATTCAGAAGGGAAATACATTTTAAAACCTAGTTTCACTATATATTTTATATATATAGTGACTATATATATAGAAATGAAGATTTTTCACAATTCTACAAATTGTATAAAATATATTATGTACTATATCCCTGGGTTGGGAAGATCGCCTGGAGAAGGGGATGGCATCCCACTCCAGTTTTCTTGTCTGGAGAATCCCATGGACAGAGGAGCCTAGCAGGCTGCAGTCCATGTGTCACAAGGAGTCAGACACAACTGAGTGACTAACACACACACACTCACACATATATTATATATAGTACATAATATATTTTAATATCCAAAGACCACCCTTGAAAATATATTTAAAATCCACTGACAAGGCCTCCTTCTGCCAAAATTTGTACAATTGATCACAGACTAATGAAATAGACAAATAGACAAAAGTAGCTAATTTTTGGCAGGTGAATGGGAGTGAAAAATCTTCATTTCATAAACTATATAGTAATAGATACTGAGTTTTAAGATGTATTTCACATCTTAGAAATGAAGTTTCATTTCTAAATGCTTCGAATAAGAGTTTCCCAAAGTGTGTTCCAGAGAACAGTCGGTCTTAACATAAAGAAGAAATTCTATGTTCATGAGTCTCATTACACCATTCCTCTCCGAGTTCACAATGTATATTAGTGTCTTAGCTGTTGGGGCTATTATAACAAAATACCACGAACTGAATAGCTTGCAAACAACAGTTGTAGAGGCTGAAGTTCCAATGTTGGGGAGGAAGAAAATTTCCTTTACCCTCCTAGATTCTTCTGACTGATCTAAGGATTAAACTGACAAGAGACAATTAACAGGAGAAAACAGAATTTAATTTCATAGGTACAGGAACCCCACATACATGAGAGATTCAGAGACAGAAAGGTAGAATGAGGTGTATGTGTCACGTTGAGCTAAGGAGTAGGATAGGGGCTTGGGGCTTCCAAGGACAGGAGGATCAGAAGAGAAATTTAGTATTAGATGTTTCCCCTGCCATATTAATGGGGCCTCTTGGATAAAAATTTATCTCTGGAAATAATTCTTTTTTGGGGATAATCCCCAATTGAAGTTCTTCTAGATTGTTAAGGGAGAGACCATAGTTTCTCTTGAACCACAGGGTCTTGATTGCCTTTAGCTCAAAATAATCCTCATGCAAAAAATGACTTATTTTGGGAAGACTTGTTCTGAACATCTACATCAATATCCCAGTGCTAGCGTGGTCAGATTCTGGCTAAGACCCCCTGCCAGATTGCAGACTCCAAACTTCTGGATGTGTCCTCACTGGGTAGAAGGGGCTAGAGAGCTGTGTGGCACTTCTTTCATAACAACAATAGCCTCATTTGAGAAGGCTGCACCCTCAGGACCCAATCATCTCATAATGGCCCCACCTCCTAACACTGTCTCATTGGGCATTAGGATTCCAACAGTAAATCTGGGGATGAAGCAGGCTCCAGTAGGAATTAGCATATAAATGACTCTGAGGCATGCTACAGTAAAGATACTGCTTAATTTTGTTTACATAAAACTTTGCAAAATTTAATTGACCATGGGATTTAAAAATATCTTATCCATAGTTAACTACCACATTTTAGAACTTACTGTGGCCCAGGCAGCTTGAAAGAATTATTTTCTTTAATCTGTTGCTTCAAACACACACACACACACCATTCCCTTTTTTTAAATTGAGATACAATTGATATATCATTGTGTAAGTTAAAGTTGTATAGCATGATGATTTGATACACATATATTGTAAGATGATTACAGTACATTCAGTTAACCTCCATTACCTCATATAATTACCTTTTCCCTCTTTTTGTGGTGAGAACATTTAAGATTTACTCTCTTAGCAATTTTCAAATGTGTAATACAGAATTGTTAACTATGGTCACCATGCTGTACATTAGATTCCCCAGAACCTATTTGTCTTATAAGTGGAAATTTACACCCTTTAATCAACACCTTGCCATTTCTCCACATTTCAGTTCCTGGCAACCATCATTCTATTCTCTTGGTTATTTTATTTTACTTAAAAAAATTATTTATCTGACTGCACCAGGTCTTAGTTGTGGGGTTCAGGATCTTCAGTCTTCACTGTGGCATGCAGGATCTTTAGTTGTGGCATGGAAACTCTTAGTAGTGGCATATGGGATCTTGTTTCCTGACCAGGGAGGAATTGAACCTGGCTCCCCAGCACTGGGAGAACGAAGTCTTAGCCATTGGACCACCAGTCCAAGTTTGATTATTTAGATCACACACATGAGTAAGATCACGCAGTATTTGTTTCTCTGTCTGACTTATTTTACGTAACATAATGACTTCAAGGCTTATGTATGCTGTTGTGAATGGCAAGATTTCCTTCTATCTCATGACTGAATAATATTTCATTGTTTGTACATGTGTCACATTTTATGTATTCATTCATCAGTTGATAGACACTTCTTTCCATGCCTTGTGAATAATGCTGGAATGAACATGGGAGTACAGATCTTTCTTTGAGATAGTAATTTCATTTCCTTTGGACTCATGTCCAGAAGTGAAATTGCTGGACTACATGATAGGTCTATCATTCATTTTCTGAGGAACTTCCATACTGTTTTCCACAGTGGCTGCACCAATTTATATTCCCACCAACAGAGCATGAGGGTTCCCTCTTCTCCACACCCTCCTCAGCATTTGCTTTCTGTCTTTTGATAACAGCCATTCTAACAGTTGTGGGTGAGATCTCCTTGTGGTTTTGATTTGAATGTCCTTGATGACTGAATTGAACTGATGACTAGTGATGTTAAACATATATTTACATATCTATTAGCCATTTGGAAGTCTTCTTTAGGAAAATATCTATTCAGTCTTCTGCTCATTTTTAAATTAGATTATTATTATTTTCTCTATTGAGTTCTATGAGTTCCTTGAATATCAGATAGATGGTTTGCAAAGATTTTCTCCTGCTCCACAGGTTGCTTTTCATTTTGTTGATTGCCTTTTTGTTGTTGTTGTTGAGCAGAAGCTTTTTTTTAAAGCTCAACATTCAGAAAACAAAGATCATGGCATCTGGTCCCATTAATTCATGGCAAATAGATGGAGAAAAAGTGGAAACAGTGGCAAACTTTATTTTCTAAGGCTCCAAAAATCACTGCAGATGGTGACTGCAGCCATGAAATAAAAAGGCGTTTACTCCTTGGAAGAAAAGTTATGACCAACCTAGACAACATATTAAAAAGCATAGACATTACTTTGCCAACAAAGGTCCGCCTAGTCAAGACTATGGTTTTTTCCAGTGGTCATGTATGGATGTGAGAGTTGGATTATATATAAAGAAAGCTGAGTGCCCAAGAATTGATGCTTTTTTTTTTTTTTTTTTGAATTGATGCTTTTGAACTGTGGTGTTGGAGAAGACTCTTATGAGTCCCTTGGACAGCAAGGAGATCCAAGCAGTCCATACTAAAGGAAATCAGTCCTGAATGTTCATTGGAAGGACTGATGTTGAAGCAGAAGCTCCAATACTTTGGCCACCTGATGCAAAGAACTGACCTACTTGAAAAGACCCTGATGCTGGGAAAGATTGAAGGCAGGAGGAGAAGGGGACAACAGAGGATGAGATGGTTGGATGGCATCACCGACTCAATGGACATGAGTTTGAGCAAACTCTGGGAGTTCGTGATGGACAGGGAGGATTGGCATGCTGCGATTCATGGGGTTGCAAGGAGTCAGACATGACTGAGTGACTGAACTGAAATGAACTGAGAAGCTTTTTAATTTACAGTTCCACTTCTTTATTTTTATTTTTGTTGTCTGTGTTTTTGTTGTCATATATAAAAAAATCATTGCCAAGACCCATGTCAAGGAGATTTCCCCTATGTTTTTTCTTAAGGGTTTTACAGTTTCAGGTCTTACAGTTAAGTCTTTAATCCATTTCAACTTAGTTTTTTGAATTAATTAGTTTATTTTTGGCTGTGCTGGGTCTTTTGTTGCTGTGCTAAGGCTTTCTCTAGTTGTGCTGAGTGGGGGCTACTCTTCATTGTGGTGTGCAGGCTTCCCACTGCGGTGGCTTCTCTTGCTGCAGAACACGGGCTCGAGGCCCATGGGCTTCGGTAGTTGTGGCACATGGGCTTAGTTGCCCCGTGGCATGTGGAATCTTCCCAGACCAGGGATTGAACCCGTGTTCCTTGCGTTGGCAGGTGGATTCTTATCCACTGTACCAACAGGGAAGTCCTCGACTTAATTTCTGTGAGTGGTGTAAAGTAGGGGTCCAATTCCATTCTTTTGCAGCTGATTATCCAGTTTTTCCAACACCATTTGTTGAAGAAACTGTCCTTTCCCCATTGAGTATTCTTGGCTCCCCAGTCAAATATTAGTTGATTGTCCATGCTTATTCACACACAATTTCATCATTATCCCTAAACAGTCACTGCTGATTCTTTGGTTCGAAGGAAATGTTAAGTGAGAAGATAAACATTTCATCACATATTATGCTTATCTCTTTATATATTTTACTCTATAATGTATTTGACTTCTTGGTATTTTAATTATAAACATTTCCTGTGCGATAAAAATTACATAAATAACAAGTACATGGTTTCCCTTAGTCCATGCTGGCAACTCAAAATGATTAACAGCCTCTCCCCCAGAAACTGCTTTTCTTCACAAAATGTCCTGGGATTAAACCACAGAAAGGAATTCTTTGGTGCTCTCCACATTTGTATTTAAATGCTCATATTAATGTGATAAATAAAAATAACCAAAATCCTCAAGCACAGCACAACATCTTTGTGCTTCAAGCTGCAGGGTAACAATTGGAGCAGTACAATATGTGTGCCATATGGCCTCCTGTGTATCCAGCAAAGCTAAGCCAGGTTCCAATCTGACCTCAGGAATCCTGTAATATTTCTAGTGCAAGGTATAGAAACACTACCACATCAGGGGAAAGTCTGTTTTCTTTTTTCCTCCTTTTTCTTTCTTCCTTTTTTTATGTTGAAGTTAAATCAGCTATTGAAAAGAGGATTTTAAAAACACATGCATGTAGGAACAAGCTTCAGCACATTCTGAAGCTCCAGAAATGTAAACACAACTTGGAATTTGAATCTGGATGATTCCTGACAGGATCCGTAATTTGGATTTGACTGAAAATTCTCAGTCTGATTTTCCAGGACAGGCTGATGATGGCTGCTGGCCCATCAGGCCTGGCCTGGCAGGGCCTGCTCCTCTCCCCTCCTGCGTCCCCCACTCCTGCTCAGGCCTTTGAAATGCGCGCCAGCTAACAGCCGCTGGAGGCGTGCAGCAGGGCCTGGCAGGGATAGGTGTCTCCACCTCTGTCTCAGTGGTGCCAGCCCCAACAACTGTTCACCCGGCTGGTAGAAGGGCAAGAGGACGGAAGGACAAATCCAAGGGCCGGAAGTCAAAGGACCCACGGTGACAGAGGGGTCGTTAGAGTCAGGGGAGAGGAATTCGGGTGGGGAGAGGCCTGTGGCTTTAGTGTGAGGGGTTTGGCTTCTCTGAGGGATTTGCTGGAATCACATAGTGCCAGTGAATTGGGAGGCCTCTCACGGAAGTGCAAATTAACAATAATTCCCTTTAAAAAACATGGCCACCTAGGTGGTATTCTTAAATCCTCTGATCCTGCAAACCCAAAAGTTTGAAACGTGATAACTGTTACTGACTCCATCAGAGGTAAACAGACCACACACACTCTTCAGACTCGGGGGTGAGCTCCACTGGGGGCCTCCCTCAGGAGGGCATAACATCCCAGGAAGCCCTTGTTTTGAAACTGCACCACCTCTGACTGGGACTCGAACCCAGCCTAAACCAATCATGGGACTTGAACCCATGGTCTTCTAACTGAGATCACACCTGGTCTTGGGACTTAATGAGACTCATCTTTTTTTCAGCTTTTAATTGGAGGATAGTTGCTTTAAATGTCATGTTGGTTTCTGCCATAGAGCAATGTGAATCAGTCAAAGGTTTACATGTGTTCCCTCCCTCTTCAACCTCTCTCCCACCCCCTGCCCCATCCCATTCCTCTAGACTGTCATAGGGCACAGGGTTGGAAACTCAGATTCTTGATGGCTCACTGAAGAGACTAAGTGATAGGTAACCAGTGGATTTACTTACAGAGAAACACACTCCACAGACAGAGCATGGGCCATCTCAGAAGGCAAGAGGAGCACCAGAGTATGGGCCGTCAGTTTTATAGGGTTGGGTGATTTCATAGGCTAATGAGCGGGGGAGTTTGGGGGAAAGGTTGGGGATTTCCAGGAATTGGGCCACCACCCACTTTTTGACCTTTCTGGTGGGCCTTGGAACTATCCTGGCCGCTGTGAAAGTGAAAGTGTTAGTCGCTCAGTCGTGTCTGACTCTTTGAGACCCCATGGACTGCTACAGCCCACTCGGCTTCTCTGTCCATGGAATTCTCAGGCAAGAATACTGGAGTGTGTTGCCATTCCCTTCTCCAGGGGATCTTCCTGACCCAGGGATTGAACATGGGTCTCCCGCATTGCAGGCAGTTTCTTTACTGACTGAGCTACCAAGGAAGCCCAATGTTACAATGAGTGTATATTGAGGCTCAAGGTCTAGTGGAAGTCAACTTGTCTGCCATCTTGGACCTATTTGATTCTAGTCAGTTTGTGTCATGTCCTCAGGCTATGTCATTCTTTGTGTGCTGTCCCCTCCCCTCGAGACAGCTATGCTGAAAACAATCAGGGGCAGCACCACAACTGAGTCTGAGCACACTCAGGCTTTCTAGGGTCCCCAGCCCAATCACCTAGAGTACTCCTTATCACTTCTTTTCAGGTAAGGCCTGAAGGGCAGGGCAGGACACCTCTGGTAAAAATGCTTTACCAGCCCCTCCCTCAGCCTCAGCCTCGGGGGGCTCTGACTTCAGGTACCTGTGATTCACCTGAGACTCTTCTTTGGAGGACTGCCCTGGGCTACATTCAGCCACCTGTGCAGAGAGCCTGAAAGACCTGGAAATTTCTGCCTGTGAGGCTTTTAGCCAATGACACTGGAACCGGGTTCATTGCCTCAGATCACGACAGACTGAGGCACAATGTACTCTTTGGAGCTCCACTGAAATATCAGATTGAAGCTACTTTCTGTAGGATTTTGTATGAGCTCGCAGCTATAGGGAAGGAGCTATAATTTTCCCTTTATCCTTCTAGGTTCTTGGCTGAGACTCCCCTACAATAAAAGACAGGTTAACAAGAGAAAAACAATTTAAATTACATATGCACAGATACACCTATGGGAGTCCCACAGAGATACGAGACTCAAAGAAGTGAACAGACCAAAAAACTTTTATACCTTCTAGACAAAGAAGGAAATGGCAGCCCACTCCAGTGTTCTTGCCTGGAGAATCCCAGGGATGGGGGAGCCTGGTGAGCTGCCGTCTATGGGGTCTCACAGAGACAGACACGACTGAAGCGACTTAGCAGCAGCAGCAGCAGCAGACAAAGAAGCAATACATTTGTGAAGAACTGACAAGTGGTTTGGGCTAAGGATAGTAACCTGGTGAAGAGGTAACAAGCTTTGTTTAGATAGCCTTCTTGGCCCTAAATTCCCTGTCTCTGGTGATAACAATGTCTCCTTTCCTCCCAGCACAGGGAAGGCACCTTTCAAAGGGAGATTTATCTCCTGCTTTCAGGGAAGAAGGGTGAGATCAGAGTGACCTTCCTCTTTCTGTTTCTCAAATTCCTTTATCTTAAAGGATGAGGTATTGTCAATGTGCTAAGATGACATATTTCAGGGTAATAAAACAGGAGGGAAGGGGGCAGGGCACAACCTTTGAAAGAATGATCAAGGACACAGCATAAACTATTTAGAACTAAATGTGTCCTAGATGGTGGAGAAGTAGACTTCTACTAGACCTTAAGTAAGTGTTAGCTGCTCAGTCGTGTCCGACTCTCTGCGACCCCATATACCATAGCCTGCCAAGCTTCTGTCCATGGGATTCTCCAGGCAAGAATACTGGAGGGGGTTGCATTCTCTTCTCCACGGGATCTTCCCAACCCAGGGATCGAACCTGTGTCTCCTGCATTGCTGGTGATAGCTTACCGTGAATGGTGTCAGATTCATGATTTCCGAAGAAGATTTGGCTTCGGGACCAGGTAGCAGGCTTGATCACTCAAGAGCTTTTGTGTAGCAGAGTTTTAGTAAAATATGAAAAGGGACAGGGAAGTTTCTGACATAAACATCAGAAAGGGGACAGAGTCTTAGCAAGACTAAGTCTTAGCAAGACCCTCGCTAGTCTTAGCAAGGCCTTATTTACTTTTATCAGACCCACTCCTACAATTTACATCTTAAATTTACAAGATTAAAACTAACAATAGAAAGGTCTTACCAGACCCACTCCCACAAGTTTTAAGATAACAAGATTAGTCAGAAGGTTCTTGATAAGGAGAAACATATCCTTGTTATATTGACTACGACAAAACAATGTAGGAAAAAATGTTTGTCCTTTTCTCCTCCTTGGGAGCCCCAGACCCCATTCTCCTCCTTGGGGACTCCAGACTTCTTATCAACCTGCCTAGGAATTGACTCTCTCACAGGTAGATTCTTTACTGACCTTAAGCCTCAGTATATGCTGGTTGTAACACATTAGCAAGCTAAATGACACATTCACAGCAGTTCCAAGGCAGACCAGAAAGGTCCAAAAGTGGGTAGTGGCTCAGTTCCCGGAAATCCCCATCCCTTCCCCCAAATACCTAGAATACTCCTTCCACTCGTTAACCTCTGAAATTACCCTAGCCATACAAAAACTGACAACTCCATACCCTGGGGCCACTCTCACCTTCTGAGATGGCCCAAACTCTGTGAAGTGTGAAAATCGCTCAGTGGTGTCCTACTCTTTGCGACCCCAGGGACCTGCTAGGCTCCTTTGTTGCTGGAATTCTCCAGGCAAGAATACTGGAGTGGGTAGCCATTCTCTTCTCCAGGGGATCTTCCCAACCCAAGGATCAAACCCAGGTCTCCTGCATTGCAAGTGGATTCTTTACCATCTGAGCCCTCAGGGAAGCCGAGAGGTAAGAAGTGGACTTAGGCAGAGAGAAACACTTTGTTTCTGAATTATTTCTGTGATGAGACATTAAGAACCTGAGCTCCATTACGTCCTTGGACCAGGTGCATGATCTCAGTTAAAAGACCGTGGGTTCAAGATACATGATTTCAGCAGCACGTCCTGAACCCCACCACACCTTTCACTCTTCTGCTTCCCCATCTCTTCACCAGTTTCTTCTGGAAGCACTTTGTTCATAAATCATTTGTTCCTGAATTCTCCTCTTGACATCTGCTTCTGAAGAAACCGACTTAAAATGAGCAGTTCTTAAAATCCAGGTGTCCCTGAGAAGAATGGCACCTTTGAGACACAAATGGGCCAGTTCATTATTTGACAAGTGCAGCCCCATTAAAAAACTGAAAATAAAAGTCACTCAGTTGTGTCTGACTCTTTGTGACCCCATGGACTATAGCTTGCCAGGCTTCTCTGTCCTTGGAATTCTCCAGACAAGAATACTGGAGTGGATAGCCATTCACCTCTTCAGGGGATCTTCCCAACCCAGGGATCAAACACAGGTCTCAATGTAATTAAAAGATGCTTGCTCCTTGGAAGAAAAACTATAAAAAACCTAGATAGTGTATTAAAAAACAGTGACATTCCTTTGCTGAAAAAAGTTTGTATAGTCAAAGGTATGGTTTTTCCAGTAGTCATGTACGGATGTGAAAGTTAGACTATAAAGAAGGCTGAATGTGGAAGAATTGATGCTTTTGAATTGTGGTGCTGGAGAAGACTCTTGAGAGTCCTTTGGACAGCAAGGAGGTCAAACCAGTCAGTCCTAAAGGAAATCAGCCCTGAATATTCATTGGAAGAACTGAAACTGAAGCTCCAATACTTTGGCCATCTGTTGCGAAGAGCCGACTCATTGGAAAAACCCCTGATGCTGAGAAAGAGTGAAAGCAAAAGAAGGGGGCGACAGATGATGAGATGGCTGGATGGCATCGCCAGCTCAACTGACATGAATTTGAGCAAACTTGGGGAGGCCGTGGAGGACAGATGAGCCTGGCATGTGCATGCTGCAGTCCATCTGATCACAAAGAGTCGGGCTTGACTTGGTGACCAAACCAGGTTGGCCAGTCAGGGTTCTAGCAAAAGTGATTTCAAAGCAAAAGAACTGCTCACTATTCTGGCTACGTTTTAACCATTCCTCTGGTTCTCTGGATAATGAGAATGCAAACTAAGAGAAGTTCAAGGCTGTACTGCTTGTACTAATTTAAAAATTTTAGCAATATTTTACACTATCTTAAAATCATAACCTATGGAAATAATGCAAAAAAAAAAGTTTAAATAGTCTTTTCCTCTAGGCACCTAAAACCCAGGTGTTTGGGTTTTAACTCTACGATCTTGCTCCATTATTTATTTTTAAAAGTTACATGTAAACAGGCACCGTTTACTGAATATAAAGGGAAATCATTTGATTTGAGCAGCACAGGAAATAGGAACAATTTATATGCCTTGAGGCACAAATGAGAAAGAATGGTAGAAGTTGTAAAGTCTGAATGAATGGAATCTATTCATGTTTTTAAATAGCCTGGGACCAAAGCAGAAATTATGTGATATTAATTTAACTTAAGTAAGTATCTAGGGCTGAAAATATAGGGTTTTGTTTTTAAAATGTGAGGAGATCTAGACTAAGTTAATTTTAAAGTCCTAGATGGATATGATTATTAATACACTTTGTTGCTTAATGTGAGATTGGGGAAAGGTAAGGGTGTTAATAGGACAAGAGATTTTTTAGAAAACGAATTTTAAAAATTGTTTTTGTGGACTTCCCTGATGGCACAGTGGATAAGAATCTCCCTGCCAATGCAGGGTTTGATCCCAACTAAGGCCGTGCCCCACAACTACTGAGCTCGCACTCTATGGTCTGCAGCTGCAAACACCGGGCCCCTGTGCTGCAACCACTGAAACCTGCAGGCTCACAACTATTGAGCCTGTGTGCCGAAGCCTGTGCGCCTGGAGCCTGTTCAGTTCAGTCACTCAGTCGTGTCCGACTCTTTGCGACCCCATGGACCGCAGCACGCCAGGCCTCCCTGTCCATCACCAACTCCCAGAGTTCACCCAAACTCACATCCATTGAGTCAGTGATGCCATTCATCTCATCCTCTGTCGTCCCCTCCTCCTCCTGCCCTCAATCTTTCCAAGCATCAGGGTCTTTTCAAATGAGTCAGCTCTTTGGTCATCAGGTGGCCAAAGTATTGGAGCTTCAGCTTCAACATCAGTCCTTCCAATGAACATTCAGGACTGATCTCCTTTAGGATGGACTGGTTGGATCTCCTTGCAGTCCAAGGGACTCATAAGAGTCTTCTCCAACACCACAGTTCAAAAGCATCAATTCTTCTGCACTCAGCTTTCTTTATAGTCCAACTCTCATATCCATACGTGACTACTGGAAAAACCATAGCCTTGACTAGATGGACCTTTGTTGGCAAAGTAATGTCTCTGCTTTTTAATCTGCCTTCTAGGTTGGTCATAACTTTCCTTCCAAGAAGTATGCGTCTCTTAATTTCATGGTTGCAGTCACCATCTGCAGAGCCTGTACTCCACAACAGGAGAAGCCGCCGCAAAGAGAAGTCCACGCACCACAGCGAAGAGTAGCCCTGGCTTGCTGCAGCTACAGAAAGCCTGAGCACATCAACAAACACTCAGCACAGCCAAAAATAAACAAATAAATTGTTTTGAAATATATTACACCAGAGAATATATTATGCATGTATAGTCTGAAGAATAAAAATGGCGTGTACCTGTGCACCCGCACTCAGCATTAAAAATAGATTATATTAACACTTCTGAGGACTCTGAATCCTCTGTCTCTCCCCTGGCACTCTTTCCTCTCCTTTAAGGCATAAAAGTCAAACTATTAGTTGCTCAGTTGTGTTTGACTCTTTGCGACCCCATGGACTATAGCCCACCAGGCTGTCTATGGAATTCTCCAGGCAAGAATACTGGAGTGGGTTGCCATTCCCTTCTCCAGGGGATCTTCCCAACCCAGGGATCCAACCTGGGTCTCCTGCATTGTAGGCAAATATTTTTTTTTTTTACCATCTGAGCCACCAGCGAATCCCTTAACGCATGACAGCTATCCTAAAATCTGTGTCTATCATTCTTTTGCTGTTCTTTATAGCTTTACATATATGTTTGGAGATTTTAACAATATTTCGCTAAGCTGTGTTTGTTGTATACCTTTATATATCTAGAATCACATTGTATTTTTCTGTTACCAGCTTTTTCTTTCTTTCAATATTGGTTTTGAGGTGTGTTCACTGTAGTTCATTCATTTTCATTGTCCTATATTATTCCACTGTACTTATACCATCATCCTCAATTCATTCAACTCTTGGTGGGATGTAAGTTGTTTCTGATGCTGTAAAACAACAAATCTGGCGTTATGAATGTTTTTCTGGTGCACAATTTTTAAATTCTCTAGGGAATACCTTGGGCTTCCCTGGTAGCTCAGCTGGTAAAGAATCTGCCTGTAATGCAGGAGACTCCAGTTTGATTCCTGGGTTGGGAAGTTCTGTTGGAGAAGGGATAGGCTACCCACTCTAGTATTCTTGGGCTTCCCTGCTGGCTCAGATGGTAAAGAATCCACCTTCAATAAGGGAGACCTGAGTTCGATCCTTGGGTTGGGACGATCCCCTGGAGGAGAGTATGGCAACCCGCTCCAGTACTCTTGCCTGGAGAATCCCCATGGACAGAGGAGTCTGGTGGGCCACACTCCATGGGATCGCAAAGAGTCGTATATGACTGAAGCAGCTAGCATGCAGGGAATATCTAGGGGTGGAAATACTGACTCCTAGGCATGTGCATCTTTAGCTCTTAGACAATGCGTGGGTTCTAATCAGGTGAGGCCTGACAGTGTTTTGCTTCAGGTATGTAGCACTACCTCTTACCTCCTGCTCTGGGTGCTCAATTTGGAAATATGGAAGGACTTAGCACCTTCTGGGGCAAGCCTCTGACTGACAGTGGATGAAGCCTGTGGCTCTCTCTCTTTACCGCCAACAGTCAGAGATGCACTTCCACCAGTTCCTCAAAAGAGGACCCAGAGCACCTCTAGCAGCAACATAAAATGCATCCTTACATCTCCCTCCCTCCTCTCCAGCTTCACTCCCTCTTTCAATTTTGCCCCAGAGAACACACTGTCCAATCCAATGCTTTGTTTTATTTGGCTGTGCTTCCTGGGAAGTCCAAGCTAAGATATGCTTATCTTATTATAAACTTTCACAGCTATATATTTTCTTCTGATTTCCTCCACTAGCTGTGTCTCAACACATTTTGATGTGCACATCTTTTGTTGGGAGAATGGGGAAGTTCTTAGACTTCTCCAGTTTTCACTAATTTTTTGTCATTGATTATGAATTATTTATGTGTATCTTTATATTTTCAAATGTATAGATTTTAAAGTTATTTGATTTTTATTTTTTAAAATTTGTATTGGAGCATAGTTGATTTACAATGTTGTGTTAGTTTTCAGGTATACAGAGAAGTGAATCAGTTACATATATATGTCCACATATAATATCTACATGTCTATATCTATATACATCTCCACTCTTTTTTAAGATTATTTTCCCATATAGGTCATTACAGACTATTGAGAAAAGTTCCCTGTGCTGTAAAGTAGGTCCTTTTTAGTTATCTATTTTATCTATAGTAGTGTATATATGTCAATCCCAATCTCCCAGTTTATTTACCACTCCCCACAATTTTCCCCCTCATAAAAAGTTATCTTTTATAAATTAATTTCTATCTCAATTGCATTGTCATTAGTGGATGGGTCCTGTTAGGCACTGATTCTTTGAAATTTATTAAGATTTGCTTTATGGCTTACTATATAGTCAGTTCTTATTTAACAAAGCCATTTCTTAGTTTTGTTGTTACAGTGTTCTTCTCCAAATTTTCTATATACTTTCCAATTACTGTTTTGTGTGTTTAACCTGACAATTAATGAGAGAAAATTACTAATATCTCTCATTATGATGGCAAGTCTGTCAATTTCTCCTAGGCATTAAGTTTTTATGTATGTATTTTTGCTTTATATAGTTCAGTTCAGTTCAGTTGCTCAGTTGTGTCCGACTCTTTGTGACCCCATGAATCGCAGCACGCCAGGCCTCCCTGTCCATCACCAACAGTCAGGCCTAAAAAATGTAGTTGAGGTCAGGAAAATGATTGTTTCAGCATTTCAGATTCTCCTCATCTGTTTTAAATGGAAAGAAATGGGTAAAACTCAACTGAGCTAGTTCTTCTTAAAGTAATGGGTGAACAGGTGAGGAAAACCTAATTTGTCTGTAATAAGTTGTTCTGTTTGAATATATACGGATTCTCCACACAACTGAATTAGGCCAATTAAATGTCCAACTAAATGACATTTAAACGTCTAAACTTTAAAAATATTTAACTGTTTTCTCTTCCTATCTTCTCATTTTGAAAAATTTCGAGTATGTGTGCACGCTCAGTTGCTTCAGTTCTGTCTGACTCTGCAACCCCACGGACTGGAGCCCACCAGGCTCCTCTGTCCATGGAATTCTCCAGGCAAGAATACTGGAGTGGGTTACCATTCCCTTCTCCAGGGGATCTTCCCAACCCAGGGAAGAAACCCACCTCTCTTGCATCTCCTGCCTTGCAGGCAGATTCTTTACCACTGAGCCACCTGGGAAGCCCTGAAAAATTTCAAACCTATATAAATTTGAAAGAATAGTATAGTGAAAGCACATAAAACATTTAAACTCTCTTTCCAGATCCACCAATGTTAATGTTTTGCCAGATCTGCCTCCCCTTCACCTTACACATATATTGTTAGTTGAACCATTTAAAAGTAAATCACAGATGTCGTAACACTTCACCTGTATATGTTTTAGCATGTGTCTCCTAAGAACAATGGCATTTTCCTAAAGAACCACGACACCATCATGTCACTGAAAAATTTAATATTGATCCAATAGAATTATTTAGTATATATGATGGTGGTGGTGGTGGTGGTTTAGTCGCTAAGTCGTGTTTGACTCTCGAGGCCCCATGGACTGTAGTCTGCTAGGCTCCTCTGTCCGTGGAATTCTCCAGGCAAGAATGCTGGAGTTGCCATTTCCTTCTCCAGGGGATCTTCCCGACCAGAGATTGAATCTGAGTGTCCTGCATTGCAGGCAGATTCTATACCATTGAGCCACCAGGGAAGCCCTTATTGTGTGTGTCTATTTTTGTTTTTTTAAAATTGATTTTTGATATTTTTCATATTCTTTTGCATTATAGGTTATTACAGAATATTGAGTTCCCTGTGCTATACAGGAGGTCTTTGTTGGTTACCTATTTTACATATAGTAGTGTGTATATGTTAATCCCAAACTCCTAATTTATCTCTGCATCCCTCAAATCAATTTTTAAATACTGTTCGATACATTAATACTATTCTGAGAGATTCACCATCAATCAGGATGTATTAGAGGGTCAGAGAACAAATTTGTTTTAACTTTAACTCAGCATTTTCTAAACTTAGTTGCCAATGGAACCCTACTCTTTTTTTTGAAACACAATAAATACCGCTTATTCCAAGTTTCCTTGATAATGAGGCCCGTTTTCCAGGTTTTTCGTCTCCTCTCTCCAGGGTCATCCTCACTGAACGCTCTTTCTGCAAGACTGCAGACTCAAAGACAATTTTCTAAATCAACCACAAGGTGGCTCTGCTTGTCTTACAAAAGAAAGCTGCAGGCACTTTCCAACTTCTGGGCAGGGCCTGACAGGCAGGGTTTGAGGCTGTGCTACACAGGGTGGTCTGTTCCAGAGAACTGGGGTCTTTGTTACCTGTGTACACGGGTTAAGTTAGAACTATAGTCCCCTGATCCAGATGGGTGAAGCTTTCAGAAGGATTTTGTAAGAACTGAGATTTTCTGGTCGTCCCTTCCAAGTTTCTGTAGAGTTCATGAACAGGACACTTTTCTCCCAGGTCAGTGATGAACAAAGCACCTGAAATCTGGAAAGAGGCTTCTCCAGCAAGCCACTGATTTCAACTAAGCATATTTTTGTTTCCTTTTAGGTCTTTAAGAACAAAGAGATCTTGAAGCAGGGAGATATTTGGCACTGAGCTCTATTGCATCCTAACCTCCGGCTTAACCCTCAGGGCTGATGAATTCATTTTAATTAGCAGCAGCAGGAGCAATTCAGCGGTTGAGCCTATCCTGACTGAGCTGTTTCTGAGGAACTGCTTTTTGCAGATGTATGCATTTTTAATGAATGGGGAAAATTGCTGTCCTTTAGGTCAGAAAAGTGATATTTCTCACTGCGTTGAAAGAGCTTATAATATAAGCTGTGCTGTGGGTAGGCAAGAAGGGTTAATGATTTCCAAGGCTGTCAGTATCCTCGTGGTCACCAATTCTAAGAAGGTCTGTGTTCATAGATGTTACCTTCAGACATCTTTAGGAAAAATCTCTTTATATCAGCTGGTTCTCAGTTACCCATTCTGTTCTTTTTTAAGTTCTCTCTCACTCCAGGTTTTCATTCATTCATACACTCACTCATTCAAAAGATTTAATATCTATTCTTTGTAAAGCACATATGTAAAATGCTGTAGGAGGTTAGATGAATTCTTTTGACATGGAGGTTGGGGAGGTGTGAGATAGACAAATAAATAAAAAGTAGCAGGTTAGTCTGTCTAGCTTACCTTCAGCCCTCACCTGCACCCTGTGTTCAAAGATACCTGATGTCTCCAATTTGATGAATCTATGACCAAAATTGTCTTGTCTCTTTTTTACCTTAGTTTTCAACTTTCAAACATCTGCTCAATCAGTTGCCACTTGTCCATTCATTTTCTAACATGTGAAACACTACTGCCATCTTTCCTCTGCTGTCATTTCCACTCCTTCTTAGTCAGCCTTCTGACTAATGCCCTTTGAATTGTGATCTGGTTGTGTTTCTGCTGGAACTTCTGGGAATTTCCAGAGCCCACCCTACATCCACATTAGTAGTTGTCGCCTCTGAAACCACTGGAGTCACAAAATGATTACTGAGATCAGCTCAGGTCACAACAGCCTAGGAAACTTTATTGGCTGCATGCTTAGCTGTATTGCTAGCCTTGTTCAAATGAGCACTCTTAGTCACAGGCTTAATGTAGCTGAAAGACCAGGTACCGTACTGAATACTTCTCATCTTGGGTAAGTTCTCCTTCCATCATCATCATAATCCAGACGCAATGATAAGCAAGGAGACATTATGGAGAGTGAAGTGGGGATGTGACCTTAATCCCTAATACAGATGTATGTGTTCTTTCAGGTCCCATTTGATGATATTTTCTTCCCGTGGATGTATATGACTTATTACATATACCTGCCTGTGAGCATTGGAAATGCCCATGAGTGTACTTGGAAGCTCCTGATATTGTGACTTCCAGGATAATTGCTTCAACATGTAGGTATCTTCCCAAGAGCCTTGTATCAATTGATAAGATAAATACTGGGATTACAAAGCCTTCACTAGATAGAGTAAAAGAAACAGCCCAGCTCTAACTCCTGGACTATGCTTTTAATCACAAAGGAAGTTGAGTGAATATTTCAGTTGGAAGATTTAAAAAAGAAAGTGAATTATCATTGGATGCTTTATATACACATTATGTTAGGGTGCTGCGTAATTGAGACTCAGGGAAGGTAAAACACTGAGTAAGGCAGGTTTTACTCTGTATCTCTGTCTCCTTAAATTGAGAGCTTCGTTTGTATCTTTTACCTCAATCTAAGTTTCCTCCGAATGTCTGTTATCTAGTCACGTGATCTTGGTCAGTCATGTAATCAGGGGTGATATTAAAAATGTTTCTGCTGATGTGAGGCAGGCTCTGGCTCATCAGAAGACAGTTCCCAAGTTTCCTGTTGTCCTAAGCCTTAATCCTTCCTTGGTGGATTGTGATGAGGTCCAGGAGGCCCTAGAGGAGGGTCTGGGACATCTGGAGCAAGAGAAGCACTTAGGAGTCTTAGGGCAATAGCTATGTACTACTTGGCTTAGAATTAGTTCAGCATTAAATGAACTGATGTGACTGCACTAGTGAGCATGATCTTTTTGAGGTAATGTTCCTCATCTGTGAAATGGGGATAAGATCCACTCTGCCTTCCTGCGCTATGTATATAAATATTCTCCAGGCACAGTAGAGCCCTGAATAACTGAAATATGAGATCAGAGTTCTTGTTTTGTTGGTAAATGTGCTTCTGGTGGGGGAGGTGAGGCACTTTCCCAGTGGATGAGGGTTCAAAGGGGCTGAGGTTGTGAGAGGGACTGACTCTACTCCGAGAGTATCCAGAATTTCAATAAAACTAAGAGCTGATCATGGACAGTGGGGTAGGCCTGCCAGAAGAGAACTTTCAGCAGCTATTGGAGCCAGACTACAGGCTACGTACGAGGAGGGCTGAAGCTCAGAGAAGACGAAGAGGTGAGGAAGAACCATCCCTGCTGCAGGAACTGTTTCTCGTGACTGCTCTTCACCGATCCCTGAAGTGTGATTTTGGGGTGAGTGGACAAGGGATGGAGAAAAAAGGAAAACCATGTTTCAACTGTGACCCCATCAGGGGTTTTCTGCCAAAGAGAATATAATTACAAGTGTATGGCTAGGGACTTCCCTGGTGGTCCTGTGGTTAAGATTCTGCGCTCCCCATGCAGAGGGTCTGGGTTTCCATCCTTGGTCAGGGAACCAGATCGCACATGCGGTAACTGAGACCTGGCACAGCCAGATTAATTTTTAAAAAGTGTATGGCTCATCAAAGGTACTCCATGTATGTTGGTAATTAATTGCCTATGCAATGTATACTGAAACAATATTGTGTAGAAGATACTTAAAGTGTGCTTATTATTTATCTGAAATATCAGAAGTATCTAAGTTACCTGTCTCTTGAATTAGATTTCCCTGTTGATTCCGTTCTCCTTGATGGATCTTTGTTTTGCAGAATTTGCTTATTTAATTCCTTACAATAGCAATCTAAATTCCACTGCATTGTAACACATCTTCTACAGTGATCACATCTAACTAAGTGCACTATTTTGTCTATTAAACATTCATTAATGAGCAGACACATTCAATAGTAACATTATGAACCAGCTTACTGAGTAGGCACTGACATATAAACAACTCTGAGAATTGTTCTTCAAATTTTATTTGTTGAAACACATAATACCAGCTTCCATGGCTAAAGCTGCTTTTCCATTTTCTGGTTTGCATTGCTTCTCTTGACCAATGACTTTTTAAAATGTCCACTGCCCTAAAAAGAGCACTGTCAAAAAAATTTATTCCCTTGTTTAGCCCCACATATAACTCTTTCTCTTGCTCCCATGTCAGGAGAATATTTAATAACTCCATATAAAAGAAAGAATTCTGTGGGGGTGAAACCATTTCAAAAGGTAGTTATGGTAAGGGTAAGTGCCATAATAATTATCCACTTTAGGTAGGAATTTCTTTACCTGTTCATAAATAATGTTCCTTTTAAGAACATCCTTGACACTTAAAAGGATAATTTTTTTTTTTTTTTTTTTGGCCAATACTTTCTTTAATGCTTTCAAAAAAATTCCTGTAAGTAATGGAATTCTGTAGTAAAGCTGTTTGTTCTTTCAGCATACATAATCCTATTGCTAAAGAGATATTGAAAATTATGAACAAGACATAAGTAGGCATCACTCAATGGATTATTGGGGCCTTTTCTTTAACATTTAACTATTATTTCAGTACTTCAAATAAAGTGATATTCTCACACCTGCAGTTTTTTTTTTAAGATTTTTTATTTTTAATAGGGACCATTTTTAAAGTTTTCATTGAATTTATTGCAATATTGCTTCTGTTTTATGTTTTGGTTTTTGGACCCCGAGGCAATGTGGGATTTTAGCTCCCTGAGCAGGGATCAGACCCACACCCCCTGAATTGGAAGGCAAAGTCTTAACCACTGGACTGCCAGGGAAATTCCCTCACACTTGTATTTGTCAAAGAGAGGCAACAGGATTTAAATAACAGAATGGAAGGATACTGAGTTACAACTGTGTCAGGGGTGTGCCGGACCACCTCCACACTCAGCGTTTAGTTGTGTTCCTAAGACTTGTTACAGAGCCATAGCAGGGATACACAGCCAGGTCGGAAGGGGAGAAGACACCGGTGGAGTCTGGAAGAGTCACTGCACTGGCTTCCCAATGCTCTCTTCCTCTCACAGGGGTCACTGAATATACTCTTCCCCTGGCAACACGTGTGTAACGTTCCTGCCCAGGGAAGGCCACTAGTGTCTTAGTGCTCAAAGTTGCCTCTTTTTAAATAAATAATTTAGACTAGCTCTAGATTTACAGAAGAATTGTAAAGATAGTAGAGTCTCCACTTACCCATTTCCTTTATTATTATTATTTTGGCCACACTACACAGCATGCGGAATTTTAGTTCCCAGACCAGGGATGGGATCCACGCCCCTGGGAGTGGAAGCACAGAGTCCCAACCACTGGACCACCTGGCAAGTTCCAATTTTCCTCTCTTATTAACATCTTACATTCATATAGTATGTGTCTGTGTGTGCTCAGTCGTGTCCGACTCTTTGTGACCCCATGGACAGTAGCCCACCAGGCTCCTCTCTCCGTGGGATTTCCCAGGCAAGAATACTGAAGTGGGTTGCTTTTCCAGGGCATCTTCCTGACCCAGGATTGAACTCAAGTCTCCTGTGTCTCTTGCTTTGGCAGATGGATTCTTTATCACTTCATCACGTATTGGACTTATTGGTCACAATTGGCAAATCAACATTGATACTTTATTGTTATCTATTTGGGCTTCCCTGGTGCCTCAGCTGGTAAAGAATCTGCCTGCCATGTGGGAGACCCAGGTTCGATCCCTGGTTTGGGAAGATCCCCTGAAGAGCTGGCAAGCTACTCCAGCATTCTTGCCTGGAGAATCCCCATGGACAGAGGAGCTTGGCGGGCACTAGTCTGTGGGGTTGAAGAGTCTGCCTGAGTAACACACACGTAGTTTATTCAATTCCCTTTTTACCCAAGTCCTTTTTCTTTTTTTTTCTTTTATCTAATCCAAGTCCTTTTTCATTCCAGGATTCCGTCCAGGACACTGCATTACAGTTAGTCATCACATCTCCTCAGAGCCTTCTTGACTGTGACAGTCTCTCAAACTTTCCTTGTGAATTGCTCCAAAGTCTTCACTGCTAATTATCAGTGATTATTTTCTTGATTTGGGATTTTGATTAAAGATTAGTTTCTCTCTTTCTTGAATATGAAAAAAATAAATGTTTTTACCTCTCGGTCCCTCCTTTCGGTCTTCCCTCAGCTAAATCTGCAGGAGGGATCATAAGGAATTGTCCAGATATTTATTTGGGAGGGATGTGTATGATTTTTAGCCAGTGTTGCCATTTAAGTGATGTAAGTACCAGTAACTGTGGCAGGAAAAAAAAAGAAAGAAAGAAAACAATTCTAATTGCTGAACTCTTGCAATTTATTGAAAAAAGCTGAATATAAGACATTGAAGGCATTCTGACACGATCAACATAGGATTCAGGGCAAAATTATAAAAAAGAGGCGGAGGTGACCCACCGCCTCTGGAGCTTGGAGGAAGCCCAGCCCAGCGCTGCAGAGAAACAGGGGGCAGAAATGTCTCCCATTTGTGGGGAGACAGAACCAGCTCCTGGCCCAGCCTGAGGCCTCCTGGTCCCACTTGAAGCCCCACTGGAAGCCCGGATCCCCATTGGCGCAGGGGTTGGGGGGGGGAACCCCTCGTCCCTCCCACTCGCCCTCTGATCCCAGTCAACTGGCTTGATTTCTCTGAGCCCAGTGGGGATGACCACAGTCCCTGCCTTTCAGGGTCCTTGTGAGGCTCAACTGCCACTCATTCGGCTATCCGGCTATCCGAGAGCTTTAAGTCCCACCCTGCGCACCCCCTCGGCAGTTCTGATGTAACTGGTGTGGGCGCCGCAGGGACCACAATGGTTTGTAAATACAGATGATTCTCACAGGAGCCAGACCCGCTGCTCTGAGGGGACAGCTCTTCCTCCGGGGATGCTGGCTGGGCTGCTGCTTTGATGAGTGAGGGCACCACTCCCTCATGTTCTGGAAAATATGACCCCGGGGATGTCTGAGCTCCACCATGGAGGGAAAGCACTTGGAAAAGGCCGACAAGGGTCCTGCAGGTGAGCCCTGGGCTTTCCCTGCCGGCCCTGCCCGCAGCTGGATGCCTCCAAGCACCAGCCCAGCCCCAACACAGGCGGGGACCTGCAAACCTGCCCTGGTGACCCCTCCGCCAGGCGGCCGGGCCTCCCCACGGGGACCCAGCCTCCGCTGCCAGACGCAGGCCCTGAGCCCGGAGGGTGGGGTTCGGGGTGGGGGTAGGGCACCCTACTCTGCCACCTGTCACTGCAGAGAAGGGCCGCAGTCACTGGAGAATGAAGGAGAAGAGAGCTGGAGGCCCTGGGGTGGGGGAGGATGTCTGGGGACCTGGTAGGCAGAGCGACATCTGCTTTCCTCATCCCGAGGAGAGAGGATCCGCAGAAGGTTCCAGAGCCCAGAGGAAGAAAATCCCAGGAAAGCCGGGCATTCTGGAGTAGGGGTGGCAGAGTGGAGAGCAGCGTTTCCTAGGGATGCCTGAACTCCCACAGTCCGGCCCTCGACAAGGGCAGGAGAGCAGGTTGTCTCCAGGGGCCGCATAGCACTGGCTTGGGAGCTTCACCCAGAGTCCAGTTTCCCTAGTGGAGGCCAGAGCCCTCAGCCTCCCAGGACCCCAGTTTTCAATGGGTCTATGAACACCTGGCAGGCTTGGGGGCTAGAGTCCCTGCAAGAGACTTCAGCCATGGGAAGAAGAGGCCAGAGACCCTGTTGTGGGGTTTACTCAAAAGACAAGGTCCCAGGTTCCTAGCCAGAGGGAGGGAAGGAGAGAGAGAGCGGGAAGTATGGGGAGGGGGAATGTGGTGCAGGGGTTTCAAACCCTTTTGAAGGATGCTTGCCAGTGATGAATTCTCAAGGGATGTTTTACTTTCACCTGTAAAGAGGCAAGTTAGGATAGGCACTTCTCTTTGCAGTGTGTTGGGAAGTGGTAAATGCTTCTACCTAGCACCTATTCACTTAGGGCTCAGTCCATCTGGGTACCAGTATTATGGGGGTAGGGTTTTACTAGGTCCTCCACCTTGAGCCCCCTGGGTTTCTCCCTTATCATCTTACCTCCATGAGGCTACGGAAATTGAAGTTCAAGTTCATTTTCAAGACTGGGAGGTCTATCGCTGATTGGCTGACTTTGTTGTTGTTGTTCAGTTGCTAAGTCATGTCTGACTCTTGCTGACTTTATGAAGTGCTTAAGGTAACAGCTGATTGCAATGCATAGCTTACCTTGCTGATTCTTGGGGTTTTGGCCTCAGTATTTCTTACTTTCCCTCCCAGCTCATCTGTGTGTTTAAGAAATTAAAAAAAATTTAATCAGAATTTGTTTTCAGAAGGATGCTTGTTTAGGACACTTAGTCCACCTTACTACCAGAGAGGGAAGTGTTCTCAGTTTTTTAATCTAGAAATTGAGGTAGTTGGACAGGAGAAGAGGGTCCTAACATTTTTGAGGACAGACTTAAAAATTTGATGAGTTAGGGCCTGGGGACTCTCTTTCCAGGAAAATGTGCATACATACAAAATGTATGCATGTTTGTTCTCCTGAAGCTGTTCACAGACTCAAGGTTAAGAACTCACAAACAAGCTGCTCTCTGAGATCCCAGCCAGAATTAACATGGGCTTGCTGTGTTCTCTGTCCTGGGGTGAGAGTTTCCACGTCTCCTCTTAATAGATCTGAAGAACCAGAGCTTCCAAGAACTTCAGGACCTATCAGGACAGGGCAACAGACTCACCAGCTAAGACTCACCTGGTGTTGAAGTAGACTCCCTCTTATTCATTCATTCAAAAAATATTCACTAACCTAGTTCTGATTATCTATTGCTGTAACAAACTACCCCAAAAACGTAATGACTGAAAGTGAAAGAAACTGAAATGGCAACCTACTCCAGTATTCTTACCTGAATAATCCCATGGACAGAGGAAATTGAGGGGCTATAGTCCATGGGGTGGCAAAGAGTGGGACACGACTGAGTGATTAGCACTTTCACTTTCACTCATGGTTCTATTGGTGACTGGGCTCAGCTGTATGTTTCACTTAGGACTTTTTGTGTGGTTGCAGTCACACAGTGGCTGGGGCTGGAGTCATCTTGAAGACTTAGTGTCATGTCTAACAGTTAATATTGCCAGCTAGAACCTCAGCTGGAGTTGTCAGCTGGAACCCCTGTATGTCGCCCAGGTTTCCTCCTAGCAGGGTGACTAGGTTAGGGGGTGAGTATCTCAAGAGAGAGAAAGCTGGGCAGAAGTTCTCTTACCTCTCAAGACCTATCCTTGGAAGATATATGACACTCCTTGATGGTAGAAAAATTAAATTAAATTAAAGGATATGCAGGCATGTTTTAAAACCACTACGTAACCCCTCCATGTCAAGCACTGGACAAAGCACTTGGGATGGAGAGTGGCGAGTCGTACAAACCTTGCCCTTATGTTGCTTGGTCTAGTGGCAGAGATAAACCCTAATAAATAGTATTACCAGTATGTACACAATTATAAACTTTGATGGTACTATGGAAGATGAGTATAGGGAGCATGAAAAATTGTATTATGTATTTGTACGACCTGGACCAGAAACCCAAGGGAGAATTTCCTTAAGAGGAGACATTAAACTCCTAGCAAGTCTTTTTAAGTCTCAAAATATGTCTTGAATCTGTCCACTCCTCTCCATTTCCACTGTTGCCACAGCCACCAGCATGTCTCACCCAGATGGGTTCTTCAGCTTTCTAACCACCTCCAACTTCTACCCCTGCCAGCCACCCAGCCCCCACCCAGTTCCTTCTCATAGCAGCCAAAGTGAGTTAAAAAGTTAGATGAGGTTGCTTGTTTGTATGGCTTTATTTATAGTTGACAGACAATAAACTGCACCTTTTAAGTGTACTATTTGATGAGTTTTGACATATGTATCCATGAAGCCATCACTACAATAAAGTTAATGCACATATCACTCTAAGAGTTTCTTCATGACCCTTTGCAACTCCAACCTCCCTCTC
The DNA here is from genome assembly GCF_033118175.1 of Dama dama. Taxonomy (NCBI): domain Eukaryota; kingdom Metazoa; phylum Chordata; class Mammalia; order Artiodactyla; family Cervidae; genus Dama; species Dama dama. The sequence goes on along the minus strand of NC_083692.1, from coordinate 54,284,075 downwards.
TCACTTCCCACCCCTAAGTCACCACTAATCTTTCTGTCACTGTAGACTAGCTTGCATTTTTTAGAATTTGATGTAAATGAAAGTATATAACATACTATCTTTGGTATGGTTTAATGATTTCATTCTGTTACCAATAGTTTGTTTCTTTTTATTGCCAAGTAGTAGTATTTTATAAGGGCTTCCCAGCTGGTGCTAGTGGTAAAGAACCCCCCGTGCCAACACAGGAGATGTAAGAGATGTGGGTTTGATCTCTGGGTTGGAAAGATCCCTGAAGGAGGGCATGGAAACCCATTCCAGTATTCTTGCCTGGAGAATCCCATAGACAGAGGAGCCTGACAGGCTGTGGTTCATAGGGTCGCACAGAATAGGACATGACTGAAGCAACTTAGCACGCATACATGCAACCTTTTATATGGATGTAATGCAATTTGTTTTTTCATTTACTTTTTGCTAGACATTTCAATCATTTCCAGTTTTTAGCTATTAAAAATAAAGCTATGGGAAGTCTTTGTGTGGATATATGCTCTCATTTCTCTTGGGTAAATAGCTGAGAATGGAATAGCTGGATCATGGACTTGGTATACATTTAATTATCAAAATATTTTTCCAAAATAATTTTATAATTTTGTATCTCCTCTCCTGAAGTGCCTAAGCTTTTCTGTTGCTCCACATCCTCTCCAACACTAAGTATGAGCAATCTTTTTTATTTTAGCCTTTCTAATTGTTGTATAATGATATCTCACTACAGTTTTGATTTGCACTTCCTGATGACTAAAGATATTGCATTTTTATCATGTGTTTATTGTCAGACTCACACACACACACACACACAAGTCAAAGCCAAGGCCTGCATGGTTCAACTTGTAAGGATACAATGAGCCACTTTCTGTTTAGACAGTTACTTATGTAGTGAGTAGAAGAGTAAGCTAAAGATGCCAGCTCCCATGGTTCTTGCCTGACACAACAGAATGAATGAGACTGAGACAAAAAGGGCCAAATGACTGTGTCATGAAATAGGGGAAACCCCATCACTGAGGAGTCAATTCTAAACTCAGCTAAGAGGTTTTATATTCAGCCAACTCTTCTGATGAGGTGGGGCCTCCCAGGGAAGATTGCCTTGAGCTTCTCACAAGCCTCCCATCCTCTCCTGCTCTCCTGAGACATTATGCCAAGACTCAGATAGGCTGTGATTCAAGCCTTTGCCTGTGGGGTTGCCAGAGCATGCCAGGATGAATCTGTTTCCCTTGATTTAATTTACTATTCATGTTATTTTTGAAATTTTTAAACTTTAAAATTTTAATTTTTATTGAAGTATGGTTGATTTACTCATGTTTTCTTCTTCGCTGAAGTGTCTGTTTAAAGCTTTTGCCCACTTTAAAATTGGGTTGTCTATCTTATCGAGTTATAAAAGTCCTTTATATAATCTATATATAAAAATCCTGTCTTGGATTTTATGCTTTGCACATAATTTCTCCCAGTCAGTGGCTTATCTTTACATTCTTAATGGTATCGTTTGTAAAATTAAAGTTTAAAATTTTGATGAAGTCTAGTGTATAAACATTTTCTTAGTGACAACATATCTAAGAAATCTTTGTCTAGCCAAAGTCGCAAAGAATATCACCTCCATTTTCTTGTAGAATCAAGAAGTTTTATAGTTACAGGTCTTATATATAGGTTTATGATACATATTGAGTTAATTTTTGTGTATAATGTGAGAAATAAGAATGGAGGAGTCCCCCCCTCCCCACAGATACCCAGCCAGTTGTGCCAGTACCGTTTGACAGTTTCCAGTTGGGCTCCAGCAAGGCTCCTGTCTGGCGAGCTATGGAGACTGAGTTGGGTTCAGAAGCAAAGGAAAGCATTCTTTGATTAAAGAATGAAGAGGTGAGAGCTCAAGCTCTGGAGCCCAGACTCTCCCGGAAAGACGGAACACCTGGCTGGTTGCTTTTAGGGGTGTTGACAGTGGGGGAGGGGGCAGGTGCCAAGTTCTCAGCTGCTTCGCACTCTCCAGATCCCAGGGCCAGGCACAGGGTCTCTGCACGCAGCCCAGCGCCGGCGCCATCTTGAACTGACGTGTCACGTGCAGCACTTCTGCACACGCTCCTGGAGCTGAGGCGTCAGTTCGGCCATTTTGCAAGGAACTCTGTCGGGTCTGAAGTGCTGGGCACCGCAGTTGTGTGCTGGGACAGCTCATCTGATGTGTTAGGTACAAGGCTTCTGCATACAGCACTTATAGGCAAGTAAAACTAAATTAAGCAAAAAAGAAGAGGTTAGATCTCACCGCCTAGATTCCATTTTATTTCCCTGTCCCTCCCCAAACCCCACCCCAGTGGGCTTTGCCGGTGACAGCACCACTCCTTGAAAAGATTATCCTTTTCCTGTTGAATTACCCTGAGAACTTTGTTGGAAACCCATAGCCATATATATGTGGAACTACTTCTGTGCTCTCTTATATTCCATTGAGCTGTATGTTTATCTTTATGCTGATGCTACACTGTCTTTTTAAAAAATATTTATTTATTCACTGGACTACTTGGGGGCTTGGTTGCAGCTCGCAGGATTTCTTATTTGCAGCAGGTGAACTCTTAGTTGTGGCATCTGGGATCTAGTTCGCTGACCAGGGACTGAACCTTGGCCCCCTGCACTGGGATCTCAGAGTCTTAGCCACTGAACCACCAAAGAAGTCCCAATACCACAATGTCTTGATCACTGTAGCTTTATACTAAATCTTGAAATCGGGCAGGGTTAACTTCTCTAATTTTATTGTTCATTTAAAAATGGTCATCTTAGATTCTCTGCTGCTAATGTTATGCTTCCTTCAAAAAAATATTTTGGTCGCTTTTTTCCTTTTTCTAAGTTCTGGATATATTGTTCCCTACAGTTTGTTAAAATTACTCTGTGAAGTCATCTGGGCCCAGGTCATTTTTGGAGGGTAGGGATTGCTCTCTGACAGTTTCCTGGAAAATCATCTGTTTCACCTACATTTGCAAATATATTTGCCTGAGTAAAGTAATCACTTTTGACTCTATTTCTTGTTTTAGGGAGGGCTTAATTTTTTTAATGTTTCTTATTTTGGGTGTCTATACCTTTCTTTTCATTGTTTAGGTTATATAATTTATTTTTCAAAGAGTTAACCTATTTTTTAAATTTAGTCAACCAAAGAACCAGCTCTTGTACTAGTTCTATCCTTTTCCTGCTATATTTATTGTGATGCTTTCCACTTTAATCTTTATTAATAAGCTCTTCCTGTTTTCCAGATTTTTGAACTGGACGTATAATTTATAATTATTTTTTACTTAATGGAAGAATTTACATCTATGAATTTTACTTAGGGAAATATTTCTGCTGAATGCCATAGGTTGTGATAGTTGTTTTTTCATCATTATTATGTTCTGGATGGTCTATAACTTTAGAATTCATTTCTTGTTGTGCACAAGAGCAAAAGGAGTTCAACTTTTTCCAGGTGATAGAATTTTAATCTCTTAATTTTTAGTTTTGTTTATTCAGAGAATATTGTCTACACAATTTTCAATACAATAGTTCTACTTTGGGGAGTGTATTGAGTTTTTCTTTGTGGTACGATAAATGGTCAGTTTTGCGAATATTTCACAGGGTTTTGAAAAGGTCTCTCTTTTTTTTCAATGAACAGAGTATAATATACATCAGTGAAAATCTACCCATCTTTAAGTTTAAAAGCTGAGAAGATATTTTTTGTGTTTTGTGGTTATATACTAGATTTTTGCTTCATGGATATTTAGAAATCATGAAGGTTTTATTTATTTTTCCTTACCTGTTTCCCCTTTCATTTCTCTTCTATTTATTCTATATGTAATAAGTAAATTCATTTTATTTTTAAAGTTAGATGTTTCACCGAAAATAGTGAATGTTCTATGTTAAATCAAAAGTCATATGTTGAGTGGAATAATTTAGAATTCCTCCTTTATAAAGAGAAAGCTTATAATGAGTATCTGTTTTAAATTTACATGATTTCCTATTCCTTTTTAAGAGTAATGGACTTGCACATGTACAAAAAAGTGGCCTATTTAGGCAGATGTGATTGTAATGATCATAGTAGGGTAACAACCTAACAATCCATCAATATATTTATAGAATGACATGCAGCTCTCAAGAAATATGGAAAAAGACCTACATATACGGAGATACAATTCTCTCAAAAAATAGTGAAAAATGGAGTGGATGTACATACAGGCATATATTGTAAAGACAAGAGACAAGAAAGATGGTCAAGAGGTTGGTGGTGGTCGTTACTCAGAAGGACAGGTAGGAGGAACATGGGACATTTTGCTTTTTACTCTAAATTTATCCTAATTTCTTGATGTTTCATGAGACCATACAAATATTAAATTTTGTTATCTTTAAAAAAAAATGTGTAGGCTCTCAGAAGTAGAGGATAAAGGTGTTCTGTACCTCTAGTCTATGTGTAGCATGTATGACAATACTGTCGATGAGATGTTTTCCTTTTTCCACTTGTCAAGAGGCCTTTCAATTTCTTTTCTCACACTCCCTTTCAGAAAGGTTGTGGCAAACACACCACTCCTTTTCAACTGTCCTTGGCATCCAAAAGTTATCCACCTTGATATCCTACCTTAGTGCGGGTAATGGGCAATGTTAAGATGCATCCCTACATCTTCTCCAAATAGAACTTATTTGCCATTGTCCTTTTCCCCTAAAGTTTATTTCTTGCTAAGTGAAAATGGTTAGTAATGTATACTTAATGCTAACTTGAAACTCATTACAAATGGTAATAATCCATGAATATTTTTTGCAAAGGTAAATCATGAAACAAGCTAGGTAACATATTATTACTCTTGGAAGATACACCTGATTCTGATGCCCATGACTGCACATTTCTCAGAAGATTCTGCTTCCCTTTCCCGCCACCTGGGAGTTGGGTGCCAGCATTCCAGGCAGAAGATGAAGTACAAGAGCAGGAACTCTGCTTTCTCCCACCCAGGCCCTGCTGCTGCTGCGTCCCTCAGACTTACCGAGCACTGAAGTGTTTGCAGGAAGGTGTTGGCGCTCCCCAGCCAGTGATCTACGGTGCAAGTCTGAAGACACATGCGCCAGAATGTCTTCTGGCTCAGGCACTGATTCCCTGGAGATGTGTGACATCAGCCTGGGCAGCACAAACCTGCTCTGCTGAGAAGTAGCCCTGACAGTTCCATCCTGGCCCTTGGAACGGGGCGTAGTCCAATGTCTGGTTTATCAGTTTCTCCGAGCTATCCGCCTATTTCCTTTGGCTGGAAACTATCCAGGCAGCAGACTCACTGTCAGATCATTATCAGGGATGAAGTCCTAGAATCTAGAAACCTTGGGCACAAAGCCCCCTTTTTCCCTAATTCTTTTTAAATTTACAGTAGGAACCTGGATCTGCTTTCATCCTGCTTCCTAAGAGAATTATATTATTCTAGAGTTGTTGAGGGACTTGGGGAAACCATGCATTTAACCCCTCATTTTACAGATGCAGTCACTGAAGTTCAGGGAGGGGAAGGGTCTTGCTCAGGATCAGGCTGTTGACAATAAAACATCACAGACTGAGTCTCTGCCTTGCCCTTCAGCTTGCAGGCAATCAGATACTCTTATGCCAATGAGCACATCACAGAATTTCCCTCACAGTTTCAATTTCAAATAGTCTGTATCTCACAATCAGACAACACTGTTACATTTGCTAGAACCTTAGGCTCACTACATGTACTTCTGTGGTTAAATCAAAGGTTTAACTCTCAAATTCCAAATCTGAAACCCTTTAGATATTGGAATCTCTTTGGGAGCCTGATGAAATTTATGAAACCTTTTCACCAGAAAATCCTACTCACATATACAAATATACTTTTGCATGCAATGTCAAGAGGCCTACAGACCACTTAAAGTGCACCAACATCTACAAAGTATAGGTTCGGAACACTGATTTACAAGTAGAAATTTCAATATTGGTCGAGAGGATGGAAGCACCATAATAGACAAAGGTGTGCAAATATGAGGTGGCAGCACTCAAATCATAAGTACTACAATGACAAGGAATATTATATGTTCACATCCTAGAAAGATCCTTTTAACCTCCCACTACTGTGTGGTTAGTTAATAGCAGTAAACCAATTTTGTCCATGAGGAAATGGAGGATCAAATTTCAGGGACCATTCCACTTTGCTGAAAAATGGCAGAGTCAGAATTAAAACAAATCTTCTCCCTAGCACTGTCATAGCTACACTACTTGCAGATTTGTCTCAGGATCATTCTTGAACAATTAAAGGCAAGACTTTTTTTTTTTTTTTTTAAAGATGTGGATCTTTTTAGAGTTTTATAAAAACATCCTTAGACAGCAATATCAGTTAGAGGCTTATGAAACCTCTTACGAAACCAAAGGAGTATAAGCCTGTAGCTACCCTCTGAGCTTTTTCTAAGATCCTGGAGAAATTCCCAGAATAGACTGGTTGTGACTCAGGATGAGCGCTTATAACCACAAGGGCAGATTCCACAGAGGTGGTTGACCTGCAGCGTTCCTACAGCTGTATTTCTCTGCAGTGTTCCTACAGCTGTATTTCTCCAAGAGCTAGCCTAAACAATGATACCTAAAACATGCAGCTATGGGAACGTGATTGCTTTGGTTCTGAGAACTGTCACTGTTCCAACAGAAAAAAATATGGTGGATTTCCCCCATCCTATTCTATCCTATTTTCCCACAGGACAAATGAGAGATTAGCTTACAAGTGGAGAGAAGACAGAGCCTCTGCCAAAATCTTAGAGAAGGGGAGCAATAAAGGGCACAGAAACAAATTTTACTTATTTCATATGTGAAAAGAATTCTAAAGCAGGATAGTGGGGTGAAGTTAGAAGTCCCTGTATATGAAGTCAGGTTTCAAAAGAAGTAGCAGTGATTCTTGCTGCAGTGCTTCTCACCCAACCCAGGCCAGCAGGAAAAGCTCAAGTCCCTTATAAATGTGGGTCTTACTGCTTACAATCACTGGACTTCATCACTTATAAAGCAACTCAAAGAGACACAATGGGGAGCTACATGTCTTTTTCACCTTAATATGAGTTATTCTGGCCTTATGCCAAGGGACAGCTGAAAGATTTATCAAGAAGAAGTGAGCATCCCAAGATACCATAGAGTACTTGTTAGGAGAGTGAAAAACACAGAAGCCAGAACTTTACAGGAGGTGGAAGATCAAAGAAGCAACTTCCTGTATTTCATGAAGAGATCCAGGACAGTCCCCCAATAAAGATTCTGTAGCAATCTAGAGTTTCCCCTCCCTGCAGAGGGTGGCAATTTCCTAAGGCAGAGAGGATGAGGATCCTGAGTCTACCCATAGTCAGAAATTTCAGAAGTAACACCAGTCACTTCTGTCCTCAGATAGGGACAAAGCACAGGTTCCTGGGTATTTCAGGCCAGATTCTTGGTGACTGCACTTTCCCTTCTGTGACAGCTTAGACAGTGAAAAGATAAAAGGGGGTGTGGGGTTTGAGTGTATTATTTTTCACGTTCGCTATCTGGTCTCTTCTCTAAGGATGAATGAAAGTTGGTTTTGATAGGGGGAGTGGGAGACAGAACATGAAGGTTCTGGGTACCTGAAGGAATGCTAGAAAGAAAGATGGAGCATCAAAATGGGAGATGGGAAGCTTGAGAACAAGCACAGAAGTCCTCTGTGGACAAAAGTCCTCAAGATGCCCTCTACAGAGTACATGGTAAAGCTTTAAGCTTGTAGGACAAGATCTTATGTTTATAAATCAGATTATTTCAGAAATGATCACCATTAACCTCTCCCAAGAAGGGACAAAGTGTAGATCGAACCAGTCAATCCTAGAGGAAATCAGTCCTGAATATTCATTGGAGGGACTGATGAAGCTGAAACTCCAACTCTTAGGCCACCTGATGTGAAGAACTGACTCATTGGAAAAGACCTTGATGATGGGAAAGATTGAAGGTAGGAGGAGAAGGGGAGGACAGAGGATGAGATGGTTGGATGGCATCGCCAGCTTGATGGACATGAGTTTGAGCAAGCTCCGGAAGTTGGTGATGGACAGGGAAGCCTGGTGTGCTGCAGTCCGTGGGGTCACAAAGAGTCGGACATGACTGAGAGACTGAACTTTGTTGCTTAACTTAGCTCGTAGATCCCCAAGGGCCTCGGGCTATGTTCCTGATCTGCCCTTGTTTCTCCCTTGGGAAGTAGCTCAACAAAATCATGTGTAGTTGGGAAGGGAGCTGAGATCGTTACCTTAGTGAATTCCCTGGCCTCTTAGAAAAAATGACAACTTGGAGTTAGCTTTGCACAGGGGAAGAAAGAGAATGAGTACCTGGGAGGTGGCAGCCAAGAAAGCAAAAAAAAAAAAAAAAAGAAGAAGAAGTGCACAACCAGTAGCTGGGAGAGCAAGAAGCAAGTGGTTATGGTTCATAACAAAGTCTAGAGCAAGTTGTGGGACAACAGGGTTTCAGACACTCCTGAAATACAGGCTGTAGTAGAGGCTGGCATGTCTCAAAGCTGGGCAGGATGAGGACACAGAACATTTTTTTTTGTAAGCCAGAGCTTGCTGAAGGGACATCGTCTACCTTTGCCCTAGACAGGGGAAATAGATGTGTGTAAGCCTGTTGTGAATCTGAGCCTCTCTTTCTTACTAATGGCTCAGAAAGGCATAGAGAGGCATACGTGAAACCAAGGTGATTTCTGAGGAACTACAGCTGGATTAGTGGCTGGGGTGCCAAATCCCAGTCTGAAGAAATGGGGAAGATCCAGGAAAATGTTTTCACTGATGCAAGCAAGAGGTGGAAAGATCAAACTGTGTACTGCATTTTAAAGCCAAATGATTCCTTTTGAAAGTTTTTGCTGTATTCTTACAGTTAGTCCTGTCTATTTTTAAAAACTTTTATTTGTTTATTTTTGGCTGAGCTGGGTCTTTGTTGCTGCACCCATGGGACTTTCTCTAGTTGAGGCAAGTGGGGGCTGCTCCCGAGTTGAGGCGTGTGGGCTTCTCTTGGCCGAGGTGGCTTCTCTTGTTGCAGAGCATGGGCTTACTCTTCCAGAGGCATGTGGGATCTTTCCAGATCAGGGATCGAATTTGTGTTCCCTGCATTGGTAGGTAGATTCTTAACCACTGGACCACCAGGGAAGTCCAGTTCTTTTTTTTTTTTTTTTGGTGTCAAAAAAAATTTTTTTTTTTTAATAAAATGACTGGGGAATACAGAGTGACTTGGTTTTGTGAATTTTTGTTAAAATGTTCTTACGAGGCTACATTAAAAGTGTCAAGCCTATATTATTTTTGTTTGTTTTGTTGTTGTGTAATTTTGCTTGTTCATGAACTCTACGTCTGAGACACAATGGCAAGTTCACAGCATCCTCAGCTGACTTTCAACATCACATCAAAAAAAGCCTGGGATGGCAGGAAATGCCCTCCCATACCAGCAGGCACCTACCCTTTCCCTTGTTTTTCCGCTCCTATAGTAAATGGGTTTTCTGGGCACAGGATTATTTTGGAAACACCTGCTAGTCCTTCAGACCTCTGGGGAGCTGCCCAAATAAACACTCTCACTTCTTTCCCTTCCTCGTTGCAATGAGTTGTACCTGATTTCCAAATTATTCCCCCAAACCTTCCCATGTGTAGAAAGAGACAGATGCTATTTGATATTTTTTTCTTTTTTCACAGGGATGTTGGATGATGTGGAGATAGAGACAAGAAGAAACAGGAACCAAGGAGAGAAGGAGCAGTTCCATCATGTACCCCGAAGCCCAGCTGCCCCTCCCTGCACTTGCTCCAAGGATTTGAAGGGCCCGCACAGGTAGTGATCCACTCCCAGCTATGCTGGAGCTCAGGTCAGAGTAAGAGTACTAAGGTGCCTTCAAATACCACTGGCAGGAACAGGTAATATCAAGAGGTTGATAAGGAAGGAGTTACTGGGTCTGACTGCCTAATTATACAATTTTGTTTCTCAAAACTGCCTCCTTTAGGCACCCCCTAACCCCTGACCATTGCTGCTATCTATACTCCAAACCAAGATATAACACAAAGCTTGACTCTCTCAAAAGACTGGCTCATGTGAACACCCACTTCACATAGCCCAAGGAAGTCTCACAATAGTATCTATCCCACCCCCAAGATTCTTCTCACATTGGGTGAAATCAAGTATAACTGTCCACCCCACCACAAGTCCCACCCTAATTGAATATTTCTAACTCTAAGAATGAACCAGCAAGAACAAAATTTTTGACCAAGGGTCTATATACATCATTAGGAGTTTAAGGGCCTGTAAACAGGGCCCCAGATATATATACAGATTTTCTCCTTTAGAGTACTTTCTATTACTTTGGGTGAAAACTGATTTTTTTTTTTCATTCACCAGGTGTTCAAAAAATTTCCTTTCTTATTCCTCACTCAGGAAAGGCCAGACAGTAGAATGGCCAAAAAGAGAAGGGGCCAGAGGAGAGGCAGAGCTTTGTGGACCACCCAGCAGAAGAGGACATAACCAGGAATGGGAAAGGAGGTAGCATCATTTCCTCTTCTGGTCTGTTTGTAAATAGGGAGTGAAAACAAGAGATATCCATCAACCATCCCCTACTCCAGGTTTTTATACAACAGGCCTAAGAGTCACCCCGATCCCTCTAAAGGAGATGGCAGCACTGTTAGAGATTTGACATTGCAGCTAACACCTACATCACTTGACATGCTAAGTATTATCATATATAATACTTATATTACCTGAAAGATATATTTGGGCCTCATCTGATGTCCTTCTGCCACCGCTGACACACACATGCAAAGAAGGCCATCGTGGGAAAGCCTCCACCCTCTACCGTATACTTATTCTCACTTTAGCCCAAGTCATCTATCAACAGAGAGATTGGGAAGGGAATCTAGCTATTATCTTGGTTTAAAAAAAAAGAAGAAGAATAGAAGAAAAAGCTGTATTTTTTAGCCATTGCAAAGGTTATATGACTGCTTCCCAAAGGGCAACTGGGGGTTGGTTTGAATAAAGGAGGGAAGCACAGAACATGAAGGCTTTGGTTACCAAGAGGAGGTCTCAGATTCACTGCAAGGGAGGTGGTAAGGCCGGCAGACAAACACCCCGACCTCATTACAGTCTATAGCAGATCCTGGGGAATGCTCCAAATGCAGGCTGTTAGAGATGCCACCTGCCACGGAGGGCAGGTGGCAAAGCAGAAGGGATGAGAACCCATAAGGCACCTATAAATCAATGGTTTCAAATGCAATACTAGCTTCTCCTCTCTAGAAAAGGGGAAACTATGTAGATAGATCTGCATAAACCCCAGGCGACATTCCTAATCCCCAGAGAATTCTCCCCTGGGAAACATGTTACTAGCAAAAATGGAGACCCAAGGATGTCTCTGACCATAAGTGCTAATTATTTGGCCTCTTATCCAAAGAGCTTAAAGGAGGTTTTGACAGGATGGTGCTGAGGACATCAAGACCCTGGGCATGAGGAGGAAGGCTATCAAGAAGATGGAAGAGGGAGATGAAAGGAGGGGTGAAGGAGAGCAAGAAAACAACCTTATTTCCTTTCTCAGAGAAATTTAGGGCAAGCTCTGGTGAAAGATTCTAACTATGCTCTAGGGCTACAGTATGATGTATTCCAGAGCAGGCATGGTAAGCATGCATAGCGCATCTGTATTTCAGAGGTTTCAAAAACACATTTCTTCTCTTTCTGCCTGGAAGAGGGGAAATGTGTAGATCCCTGGAAGTCCAGGCAACATTCGTGTTGGCTATTGCACTCTCCCTTAGGCTGTACGTTGAATATCAAGACAAACTATGGGCCCTTTTCCCCTTGGTGGTGATACACCTGGTCCTTGCTGAAGGACACTTGATTTTTGGTTTTGCTAAAGGAGGAGGAGACAAAACACGAAGGTCTTTGTTGACTAAGAGGAAGCCTTGACAAATGCTTCAGCTTTGAAAAGGGACGGGGAAGAAGTAGGGAAGGACCACGCTTCACAGAAGCTCAAAAGAAAAGGACCCCTCTGTTATTTATGGCCCAAAGATACCAACAGCAAGAGAAAGGGGTATGTCTGAAACCAGACAGAATGACAACTCTTCCATAAGCCAGAGATTGAGGAGTGATATAAGCCACCTCTGTCCTAAGGCAGGGAAGGCACATCTTTGCAGACTGAGACCTCCGTCTTTGTCCCCGTCCCCTCCCTGAGCAGCTTGGAGAGGAAGCAGTGGGAAAGGTTTGATTTCACTTATGGTAAGTGATGTGACCTGCCAAGGATGACTGTGAGCTTGTGTGGGCAGGAGGATATCAAGGAACTGGGTACTGCAGAGGAGCCTGCTGTGGAGAATACTGAGAGCATCAGAAGGGCAGAGGAGGAGCTGGAATATAGTGCCCAAGCTCCATAGACACCAGGGCACATCTCAGAAAAAGCTACAAAGGTAGGCCTAAGGTGCTACCCACCAATCAGCTGAGTTCCAAAGGAGAGCGGATGCAGGTCCATGGTTTGATGTTGAAATGTCTTTCATCAAATTACAGTGATGCATGAGACAAGTGCTTGGGCCTGGTGCACTGGGAAGACCCAGAGGGATCGGGTAGAGAGGGAGGTGGGAGGGGGGATTGGGATGGGGAATACATGTAAATCCATGGCTGATTCATGTCAATGTGTGACAAAAACCACTACAATATTGTAAAGTAATTAGCCTCCAACTAATAAAAATAAATGAAAGAAAAATTACAGTGATGGTATACATGTGTGTGCTTCTGTGTTGCTTATCCCACCCTTAGTAGATACTGATTCAGGGAAAGTAGAGGAAGTCTTATAATTTCTCCCACAATATATATAAGTGAGGATGTGGCAGCCATGGGCCCAGTAGTCCTAAGGTACCCAATTAACACTTTTAGCGGTACCAGAATCTTTTTAAAGGTCTGAATCTTTAGCCACTAGCCACATCACTGGCTCCCCTTCCCAGTATAGTCTCAACCAATACAGCATCTGTGGACCCAAATTCAGGGTCATTGAAATCAATTTCTGCCCAGTATATATGCAGAATGCTTTACCCCCACCAAGCCTTGCATTCAACCACAATCCAGTTGCAAGAACATTGGTATTATTCCTGCCTTTGGCAGGGTATCACATAATTCACTAGCAGGCAATTCAAGAGCAAGGAGCTGGTCTTACTCATCTGATTTCCCCTGGTTTCTAAGCCTAGTGCACAGAATAGTCAGCTCTCAATATGTATTTATTAGGGAATAAAGGAAAGAAGGGAGAGGAGGGCAGACAGAGAAAACATGCTTCTGGGAGAAAGGACACAACTATGTACTCTTCCTGTCCTCTCTTGAAGGACTCTAACCCCATGCCTTTTTTCTCTCCTTCTTCTTGCCTATATCCTCCTTCCAGTGACAAATTATATCTTTACTTTTAATGTCACCTAATCTCTTCCTGTTTTTGCCTTGTTTTTACCCATATTTACTTTTCTAGACATTTCTGCTTTTCTCTTACTCAGGTTTTTGCATATCTCATCTGCCTATTTTTTTCTGTTTGATTGCTTATTCTACCATCTGATAATATTTTATTTTATTAAATAGGAATGTTGCAGCCTCAGGAGAGTGAAGGGGTGAAAGAGTAGTTATAAAGCAAAAGTATCATCTGAGAATTTTCCATATGGGTAGGACCTATTCATCCTTCTTCCCCTAGCCTGTCCCAAGGAATCAGAAAGGACCATTCAAGGCTTGTCCCACCTCCATCACCCTCTGGGCTCTATCTGGTCGCCCTTCCAATCTACCAGTTACCATCAACAAAGGAACTAACCCTGGGGGGCACTGCCTAGCTTTCTGTCTACTGCACTACCTCAAAGAAACAAGCCCCAGGTCCTATTTCTGAGCCTGTATTCTATAATGAAGACCTCTTTCTTCAAAAGCCAAAAGAAATCCTTGTTTTCTCCACAGTCTGCTTTCCCAGAAGCTGACATCTGAGAACCCCACATGCCTCTCTAGCTTTGGTACTGAGGTTTCTAGGAACTTTGTTAGACATGCACAGAGACTGATTAGCCCTTAATTAAGGGATGAATCCCAGCTTCAGCTTTCAAATCCAGTTTATACCCTAAGATCAGCTCCACTAATTGAAAAGAACCTTCACAGAGTAGGGGCTTTGAATCTTAGGATCACCCAGGGAGTGACTCCCCACAGTAGGTTCTCTCTATTTGAAGAGTAAAGTAATTTCCTTAAAGGCATTACAATTAAAAAAATTTATTTATTTATGGCTATGCTGGTTCTTTATTGCTGCATGTGGGCTTTGTATAGCTGTGGTAAGAGAGGGTTTCTCTTGCTGTGGAGCATGGGCTCTAGGGTGCAGGGGTTTCAGTAGCTGCTGCACATAGGCCCAGTAGTTGCCTCTTAGTGGTAGGTGGGATCTTCCTGGACCAGAAATTGAACCCATATCCCCTGCATTGGCAGGTGGATTCTTAACCACCGGACCAACAGGGACGTCTGGCATTACAATTGAAAGTTCATTTTTTTTAAAGCATTATAATACACATAAAAATGTAAGGAAAAGGTTTCCTTTCTCCCCCTCCATTCTTGGTAAACATGTGTTCAGGAACTACAAGTTAATTCTTCCCTAAGAGAAAGTTCACTGTAATATCTCGAAGAGGATTATTACCCCTCCTCCATCTTGTCACAGTGCAATTTCTGCAGATATAAGTAAAGGTCTAACTCACATGAATTTCCCTATATAAAGTACACAATGTTATAAAGACTTTCTTTTTCAACGCAGAAGCCTGAATTCTGTGAATACTGGTGAATCTTTTGTAAATAAATTGATGATATGTTAAAAAAAAAAATGTAAGGAAAAAACAGTTGCTTCCTTTACAGAATGAGGTAGGGGAAGGCAGAGATCAGGGCTACTAATCTTGCATGGTGGAGAAAGCATGGCTTTATGTGGAGACTCAGATGGCAAGTGTTCAGATTGCAGTCAGTGAGTACCTGTGAAAGTTGGTGCATCTGATTTCTAATGACGTGGAGGGGAGCACACAAGGGCATCCTTCCCTTTTTCAGAATCCTGGTGTCTGTGTTTGGGAAGAAGATCTAATTATGCAGACACAAAATAAACCATCTAGAGTCACCACCTATCTGATAAAATTGCCCTCAACCAATGACTCCTGCTGTTCAGATACCAGCCCTTTATGAGAATTAGCAGAATTTGATACAGTCCAAATTCTTTCAACTCTAAGAAATTTGAATGGCTTTGATGCCAGGGATATTTCTTGAAATGACGCTTGTGGGTTTAGATCTTGCATTGTTATTATTTAGATTGTTGAACATTAAGTCCAAGATTTTCATTCCCCTTTCAGCAGAGCCTGAGGTTTGGTGTGCCCCACAGTACATTGTAGATGTGGGTAGCAATTGCATAACTGTTTCATCCGTTTCAATTCTCTGACCCTTGTGAGTTAGCTCTGGTCAGTTGTTCTTGAAATCACAGTGGCATCTGCATTTCTGTCCTCTTCATATTTGCTTCTGTCTTGAAGAAACAGCTACCTTCTTCAATCATCTTGCCCTTTGGTTCTGCACCCCCAAATTGGGGAAATGGTATGCGTAGCCACACTGGAGTTGTTTTCTAATCAGTAGTTCCTCTTGAGTCAGCTTAGTCTAAAACTTTTCCTGACCTTTTCTTACATCCTACTTATTCAGAGCCTGTCCAGTTCTGGTTCTAAATAGGGTATGAATGTGCCTTAATAGTAGACTACTACAGACACCAGCAAAATTTCTGTCCTTCCCCAAAATAAGGCTCTTAAATTCATAGGCCTATGAGTGAGAAACTGAAATTCCATCATTGTTCTGATTTCCCAAGTTTAAGCAGTTGCCTTTTAGCTCAAAGCAAATAAAAGGGTCCAAAAGGCAGAGGAGAGCAGGTTCTGAGGCTAGAGATGGAAAGAAAGGACTAAAGAACAACAGGATACAAAGAAGGAAGGCAAAGAGGGTGAGAGCATCACTGGCCTTCCATGGTCCTTGTCTCTGCTCCGCTCCTCTCTGTTCAAGCTGTTACTGCGAAGAGCTGTTTCCTGCAAACAGCCCATGGGGGACAGAGGGCCTGGTCAGCTAACTCTGGACGTTGTTCAGTCCTTCTATCTTCATTCTCTTTATACCTTTCCCCCTCACCCATCTCTCTCAGCTTTTTGTGGGGTCATCCCTTTCCTTGCCCTCTTGTACTCTTCTCTTCGTTGCTTCTACTTGCTCCCTATTCTGTTTTCCTAGCTCGTCCTCAGTTTTTCTCTGGGTCTCTCAAATCCTGCCATGACCCACACCTATAAGAACAAAGGACAGCAAGAGGAAGGAAATAATTTCTAATTTATGGACTGACCCTTTGAACCAAATTCTTGCCCTAGTCAATGCCCCACCCTTGTTTCCTTTTAGAGTTCACACCAAATTGTTTTATATCCCCTCCAAATTCCATCATCATGGAAGCTCTACTGTTTTCAGAAAGTGTAATCTTAGTCTCTCCCCTCCAAAGAAAAATGTTCAGTTTCATTGTAGAAGGCCACCACAAGAACTAGTTATTTAAAGGCTCATTTCTTCATACACATCTTTTTCCTGCCTCTTAGACTGATGTCATCTCCCCAAGTTCTTGATCCAGGGACTTTCTCCCCAGACCCAGCTCAACAGACTAGAATTTCTGCTGGCTCCTCCACCCAAGCCCAAGGCAAACCGATCACGTGATCAAGGATAACTCTGAAGGCCATGTCAGATGTTGGCCCTAAAAATGGAAAATCCTCATGGCCATTGTATTGCGTGTATAGAAATAACAAATTACAATGTTGTACACCTGGAACTAACATAGTGTTGTAAGTCAACTACACTTCAATAAAAAATAAAATTTAGAGAAAAATTTAAAAGTATGCCATAAGGCTGATGTTTTATATAGCAATTATTAATATAATTTATTTATTAAAGAAAATGAGAATATTTTTTAAAAACTTTTAAGTTGTTTTTAAAAATAGACAACCTCAAAATTTTATGCTGCCTCATACCAGGTGAACCCAAATGTCAAAATTCCTTACCCCATTAAAAAGCAAAGTTAGTTGCTCCACTGGACAGGGAATCCTTTGAGACCAAATCATTCATTGTTTCATTCCTAATGCTCCAGTGAGCCTAGCACATGGTAAATGCTCCATAACATTTCTCTAAATATACCAGAAAAAATCAGGGTTCACTCTCTATAGTGTGTCGTCTAGATTTGGTGACAAATAGAGGGGGAAAACATATGGTGGTGCTGTGTGATGCAAAGTATAGAATGAGTAGGATTTGATTGGAACACGAGAGGAGAGAAGGAAACCAGGAAAATTCAAGACAGGAGATGCCCAAGGTTGTGGTAAGTTGGGCACAGATGCACATTTTTGATGATCTCAATTGCATCTGGGAATGGAGAAATCTGTGACCTGCAAATCCTTAAATGAACAAGAAGTAGGTGTTCCTCAACAATTGTAATCAAGAAAGCTACTTATTAGGGAGAAAAAAATTGCCTCAATATTGAATTAAACAAACCATCTGCTCTCCTTGTGGTTCATATTCAACATCTATTAAATTCAACTGTACATTTTCTCCAAATTGAATATCTTTTATGTAATTCTTTTTCCCCATAATAAAGTTTGAGTTTGGAGTTTAATTTACAGCCACCATGTGCTTGTCCTATTAATAGGCTTTATAGACTCTAGCAGCTCAAACCCACTCTCACTCTAAGGTCAGATCTTAGGCCACAGCTTACGTGGGAAGTGTGGGCCCATCTACAGTTCAAGTTCTCAGCTGTCAAGCTTTTTGGTTTTCCAGTTTTCTACTTGCTAGGGGGGAATCCTCTTGACAGTAGCAGCTCTTTGCAAAGTCAATTATCTTTACCATCTTTTGGACCAAATGTAACTAAATAACAGACATTTCTAGGTGATAACACTCCCTAAGGTCTGACGGAAGGTCAGGGGTTGGAGTTTACTTGGCTTCTTGACAAGCTTCCTGGCAGGGGCCATCAAATATCCTAGTGATATTGTCAGGTTTTCCATTTAGCATCCGGGGGCTTCTTGTCAGGGGTTCTGGAAATGCTGGCTTATTCAGCAAGGACGGTCCTAGCCCCTCGAACAGTTTACTCTTTCCTTCATAAAGCTTTTGTATTGGAGCACCTACAACATGCATCTCACTGAGCTTAGCAGTGGCCATTTAAGAGGACAAAGTGTAGGAGCTAATGTTCATCACCGATAGACGTCCCCAGGGCTCTCTCCTGCCTGTGGCAGCTTCCAGAAGCTCTTCCTTCTTCAGTTCACAATGTCTACAATTTCTATAGAAACTTTTCAAGTTTCTATCTTGCCTGACTGCTTCCTACCCTGTGTTCCTGTATTTTTTTTTTTTTCAAATGTGCTACACTCAGTCTGTCTTCAAATTTGAAAACCCAGCAGTGGCCGCAGGACTGGAAAAGGTCTGTCTTCATCCCAGTTCCCAAGAAGGGCAGTACTAAAGAATGTTCAAACTACCAGACAATTGCACTCATTTCCCATGCTAGTAAAGTTATATTCAAAATCCTGCAAGTTAGGCTTCAGCAGGACTTGAATTGAGAATTTCCAGATGTACAAGCTGGGGTTAGAAAAGGCAGAAAAACCAGAGATCAAATTGCCAACATTTGCTGGATCATAGAGAAAGCAAGGGAATTCCAGAAAAACATCTACTTCTGTTTCATTGACGGTGCTAAAGTCTTTGACTGTGTGAATTATAACAAACTATGGAAAACTCTTAAAGAGATGGGAATACCAGACCATCTTACCTGTCTTCCGAGAAACCTGTATGCAGGCCAAGAAGCAACAACTGACTAGTTCAAAACTGAGAAAGGAGGACAACAAGGCTGTATGTTGTTACCCTGTTTATTTAACTTCTGTGCCGAACACATCTTGCTAAATGCTGGGCTGCATGAGTTACAAGCTGGAATCAAGACTGCCAGGAGAAATATCAACAATGTCAGATATGTGGATGATACCACTCTAACAGCAGAAGGTGAAAAGGAAATTAAGAGCTTCCTGATGAGGTGAAAGAGGTGAGTGGAAAAAGCCAGCTTAAAACTCAATATTAAAAAAACTAAGATCATGGCATCCAGCCCCATCACTTCATGGCAAATAGAAGGGGAAAAGGTAGAAGCAGTGACAAATTTCTGCTTTTTGGGCTCTAAAGTCACCATGGATGGTGGCTGCAGCCATGAAATTAGAAGACAATTGCTTCTTGGAAGTAAAGCCATAACAAACCTAAGCAGTGTGTAAAAAGCAAAGACATCACTTTGCTGACAGAGGTTTGTGTAGTCAAGGCTATGATCTTTCCAGTAGTCAGGTATGGATGGATGTGAGAGTTGGACCATAGGATGCTTTCAAACTGTGGTTCTGGAGAAGACTCTTGAGAGTTCCTTGGACAGCAAGGAGATCAAGCCAGTCAGTCCTAAAGGAAATCAACTTTGAATACTCATTGCAAGGACTGATTCTGAAGCTGAAGCTCCTACACTTTGGCCACCTAATGGGAACAACTGACTTATTGGAAAAGACCCTGATACTGGGAAAGATTGAAGGAAGAATGAGAAGAGGGAAACAAAGGATGAGATGGTTGCATGGCATCACTGATTCAATGGCAATGAACTTGGGCAACCTCTGAGAGATGGTGAGGGACAGGGAGGCCTGGTGTGCTGCAGTCCATGGGGTAGAAAAGAGTCGGACATGACTTGGCAACTGAACAACAACAATAAAATATACTTAATATAAAAGTTACTGTTAGTGACATTTAGTACATTCATAACTATCACCACCATTTAGTTCTGGACAATTTTCACTACCCCAAAAGGAAACTCTGTTCTCTTTATAAACAGTTACTCCCCATCCTCGGCTTCTTCCCCTCCCACCACCACCCATGAATCTGCTTTCTGTCTCCATGGGTTTGTTTATTTTAGATATTCCTTAAAAACTGAATTATGCAACATAACCTATGTGTCTGTCTTCTTTAATTTAGTATAAAGCTTTCAAGGTCCATCCATATTATAGCATTTGTCAGTGATTCATTCCTTTTAGTGTCAGAATAGTATTCTATGGTATGGAATATACCACATTTTATCCATTCATCAGTTGATGGACCTTTGGGTTGGTTTTACTTTTTGGCTACTATAAATAGTGCTCTTCACCCATGTTGCTGTACATGGCATTATTTCATTCTTTTTTATGGCTGAGTAACATTCTAGTATACAGATAAATCACATCTTCTTTATCCATTCCTCTGTCTATGGACATTTAGATTGCTTCCATGTCTTGGGTTGTTTTTACTTTTTAGCTATTTAAAGTAGTGCTGCAAGTTTTTGTTTGAACACCCATTTTCAATTTTTCTGGTATAAGCCTAGAGTGAGATTGATTAATTATATGGTAATTCTAATTTATTAAGAGATTTTCAAACTGTTTTCCACAGTGGTTGCACCATTTTGCAGTCCCACAAACAGTATATGAAGGTTCCAATCTTTCCACATCCTCACCAACACTTGTTTTCTGTTTTTAATTATAGCCATCCTATAGGAATGTGAAGTGGTACCCTCCTGTGGTTTTTATTGTATTTCCCTAATGGCAAATTATGTTGAGCATCTTCTCATGTACTTTTTGGCAATTTGTTTATTTCCTTTGTAGAAATGACCATTCAAGTCCTTTGCCCATTTTAAACTGTGTTTTTGTCTTTTTGTTGTTATGAGTTCTTTGTATTATATTTTGGACCCTTATCAGATATATGAGTTTAAAATATTTTCTCCTATTCTGTAGGGTGTTTTACTCTCTTGATGGTGTCCTTTAATGCACAAATGTTTTAATTTTTTTTTTACTGAAGTATAATTGATTTACAATGCAGTGTTAGTTTTGGTATACAGCATAATGATTCAGTTACACACACACACACACACACACACACACACACACATTTTTCCTTTATAGATTACTATGAAACATTGAATATAGTTCCTTGTGCTGCAGTAGGCATGTATTGATTATCTGTTTTGAGTGTAATAGTATTTATATGTTAGTCCCAACCTCCTAATTGATTCCCTCCTCTCCTTTTCTCTTTGGTAAACATAAGTTTGTTTTCTATGTGAGTTTTTGTTTTGTAAATAAGTTCATTTGTGTCTTTTAAAAAAATAGATTCCACATATAAGCAAAAATCATATGATATTTGTCCTTCTCTGGTTTTGTTGTTGTTCAGTCCCTCAGTTGTGTCTGACTCTTTGTGACCCCATGGACTGTAGCACACCAGGCTTCCCTGTCCTTCACCACCTCCTGGAGCTTGCTCAAACTCATGTCCATTGAGGTGGTGATGCCATCCAACCATCTCATTTTCTGTCGTCCCCTTCTCCTCCTGCCTTCAATCTGTCTGGCTTACTTCACTTAGTATGATAATCTCTAGGTCCATCCGTGTTGCTGCACATGGCATTATTTCATTCTTTTTTATGGCTGAATAATATTCCACTATATACAGATAAATCACATCTTCTTTATCCATTCCTCTGTCAAGGGGCATTTAGGTAGCTTCCATATCTTGACTATTGTGAATAGTGCTGCTATGAACATTGCAATACATGTATCTTTTCAAATTAGAGTTTTTATCTTTTTTGGATATATACCTAGGAATGGAATTGCTGGATCATATGGTAGTTTTGTTTTTAGTTCTCCAAAGAGGCTCCTTACTGTTTTCCACAGTGCTTGCACCAATTTACATTCCCACTAACAGTAGAAGAGAGTATATTTTCCTCCATATCCCCTCTGCATCCCAGCCTTTATTATTTGTAAACTTTTTGATGATGGCCATTTTGACGGAATGAGGTAATACCTCACTATAGTTTTTATTTGTGTTGGTCTAATAATTAGATATGTTGAGGCTTTTTCTTTTTTCATGTATTTGTTGGCCATTTGTATGTCTTCTTTAGAGAAATATCTATTTTTTGTTTGGATGGCTTTTTTGTTTTTAGAAATTATTGCTTTATTTGAGAAACTTACTTCCAAGTTACTTTTATGTGTTTTAAAAAGTCATAAGGGGCATCCAAGAAAAAAAATATATAGTTTCCATAGGAATAAGGACAAAAAAATGGGGTTGATGACTGCCCCAAATGATATTTCCCAAAGGAAAAAAGTGTAATATTTAACTTTTTTTTTTTTTTTTTGAGGCAGGGTAAGTGAACTACACACTTCATAAATAAAATTTTCTTACTTTACAAGGAGGAAGGACTGTGATCCTGTTTTTGATGCATATTAAATACAAAAATCCACTGTTCTGATCAAGATGAGGGAAAAAACATCATTCTTCAACCCTTCGGTTCTCGCGCAATGAAATCCAAACGTCTGTTGAATCCACCTTTTCCATTCACGCACTGCCTATACTTTCTCTTCTGAGACACGTTTATGGCATAGGCATTTACAGAGCCATCCACCTTTTTCCCTTTTGTGACGTCAAAGGAGGCAAACCCCATTAACTTTATCATTTCTATTTCTTCCTCTGTTTTGCCCTCTAAGTCTTATTCAGTCAGCTATTTGTTTGGTTTCTTTCTCCTCCTCATCTCTTTTTCCTTTCAGTCGAGAAGGGGAAGCAGATGTGGATCTGTGTCGTCTTGGGGACCTGGAACGCCTTCTGTGCGGGGAGCGAGAGTGGCTTCTTCTTCCATCTCTCTCCCTGGACTGGGACCTTTCTTGGTGCCTGCGTTCTCTTTCCTGGGATGTGGACCAGGACTGCCTATGCTCCCTCCATGGGGAGCAGCTGTGGTGGCGACCCATTTGGAGTCCTTCCAGGACCAAGAAATATCTATTTAGATCTTCTTCCTAAGATTGACTTGGTTGCTTTTTGATATTGAACCACATAAGCTGTTTGTACATTTTGTAAATTAATCACTTTTTAGTCACATCACTTGCAAATATTTTCTTCCAGTTTGTAGGCTGTCTTTTGATTTTGTTTATGGTTTTCCTTTGTTGTGCAAAAGTTTTTTCTTTTTAAAAATAATATTTAATTGGCCTGTGCTGAATCTTAGTTGCAGCATGCAGACTCTTATTTATTATTTTTGGCTGTGCTGGGTCTTCTTCATCATGATGCATGGGCTCTTTGTTGTTGCACACAGACTTTCTCTAGTTGCAGCAAACAAAGGCTACTCTCTAGTTCCAGTGCGAAGGCTTCTAGTTTTGGTGGCTTCCCTTGTTGTGGAGCACATGGGCTCCAGTAGTTGTGGTGCTTGGGTGCAATAGTCCAGGTGTGTGGGCTTATCTGCCCCGTGGCATGTGGGATCTTAGTTTCCAGACCAGGGGTTAAATCAATGTCCCCTGCACTGGCAGGCAGATTCTTAACCCCTGGACCACCAGGGTAGTCCCAAACATATGGGATCTTTTAGTTGCAGCATGCAGAATCTTTAGTTGCAGCATGTGAACTCTTAGTTGAGGCATGCAAACTCTTAGTTGTGATATGTGGGACCTAGTTCCCTGACCAGAGATTGAACTGGTACTCTGCATTGGCAGCTGGGAGTCTTTATTTAGCCACTGAACTACCAGTGAAGTCTCTGCTGTGCAAAAAATTTTAAGTTTAATTAGGTCCCATTTTCATTTTTATTTCCATTACTTTAGGAGACCAATCCAGAACGATATTGCTGTGATTTATGTAAAAGAGTGTTCTGCCTATGTTTTCCTCTGGGAGTTTTTTATTAACTGGTCTTACATTTGGGTTTTTAATCTCTTCTGAGTTTATTTGTGTGTGTGGTGTTACAGACTTCTCATTTCATTCCTTTACATGCAGCTGTCTAGTTTTCCCAGCACCACTTACTTTTTGCTTGTTTATTTTTTGGCTGTGTGGCGCTGCTTGTAGGATCAGGGATAGAATCTGGGCCCACAGCAGTGAAAGCATGCAGTCCTAACCACTAGACTACCAGGGAATTCCCCCAGCACCACTTATTGAAGAGACTGTCTTTTCTCCACTGTATATTCTTGCCTCCTTGGTCATAGATTAATTGACCATAGTTGCATGAGTTTATTTCTGGGCTTTCTATTCTGTTCCATTGATCTATATATATTTTTTGTGTGTGTGCCAGTATACTGTTTTGATCACTGTAGCTTTATTGTATGATCTGAAGTTGGGGAGCCTGATTCTTGCAGCTCCATTTTTCTTTCTCTAGATTGCTTTAGCTTTTCAGGGTCTTTTGTGCTTCCATACAAATTAAAAAAAAATTTGTTCTAGTTCTGTGAAAAATGCCACTGGTAATTTGATATGGATTGCACTGAATCTGTAGATTACCTTGGGTAGTATAGTTATTTTTACAATGTTGATTCTTCCACCCTGGAGAAGGAAATGGCAACCCACTCCAGTATTCTTGCTTGGATAATTTCGTGGACAAAGAAGCATGGCAGGCTACAGTCTATGAGGTCGCAAAAGAGTCAAACATGACTTAGTGACTAAACAACATACATAGGATTCAATTATCTGTCATCTGCAAATAATGATAGTTTTACTTCTTTTCCAATTTGAATTCCTTTCACTTCTTTTTCTCCTCTAATTGGTGTGACTAGGGTTTCCAAAACTATGTTGAATAAAAGTGGCAAACAAGCATGGGGACCCTTGTCTTGTTCCTGGATCCTTTCACCACTGAGTATGATGTTAGCTCTGGTTTTGTCATTTATGGCTTTTATTTTGTTGAGGTAGGTTCCCTCTATACTTACTTTCTGGAGAGTTTTTTTTTTTTTTTATCATAGATGGATGTTGAATTTTATCAAAAGCTTTATCTGAATCTATTAAGATGTTTATATGGGTTTTATTTTTTAATTTGATATTAAAAAATATTTATTTGGCTGTGCCAGGTCTTAGTTGCTACACATGGAATCTTCAATCTTCATTGCAACATGTGAACCCTTAGTTGTAGCATGCAAACTCTTTGCTGTGGCGTCAATTTGATATTTTTATTTTATTTTTAAAATATTATAGTTGATTTCCAATGTTGTGGTAATTTCTGTTGTATATCAAAGTGACTCAGTAATATATGCATATATATATATTCTTTTTCATTATTTTTTCTTTATGGTTTGTCACAGGATATTGAATACAGTTCTCTGTGCTATACACAGTAGGACCTTATTGTTCTAATCGTCAGTTTGTTAATGAGGTGTATCACACTGATTGTTTTGTAGATACTGAAAAATCCTTGCACCCTTGTAATAAATCCCACTTGATCATGGTGTATAACCCTTTTAATGCATTGTTGGATTTGATTTGCAAGTATTTTTTTGCTTGTGTCTATGTTCATCTTTGATATTGGCTTGTACTCTTCCTTTCTGTGTGTGGTATATCTTAGGTTTTGGGCTTCCCTGGTGGTTCAGTGGTAAAGAATCCACCTGCCAATATAGGAGACTCAGTGCGATCCCTGGGTCAGGACCACCCTTGGAAAAGGAAATGGCAACTCACTTCTGTATTCTTGCTGGGGAAATTCCATGGACAGAGAAGCCTGGCAGATTACAATCCATGGGGTCACAAAGAGTCAGACATGGCTAAGCGACTAAATAGCAAAAACAACAAATCTTTGGTTTTGGTACCAGGCTGATGGTGGCCTCATATAATGAATTCAGAGGTGTCCTTTATTCTCAAGTTTTTTGGAATAGTTTCAGAAGAATAGGTATTAAATCTCTCTAAATGTTTGGTAAAATTCACTTGTAAAGCCATCTGGTTCTGGACTTTTGTTTGTTGGGAGTTATTAAATCACAGATTCAATTTCAGTACTTATAACTGGTCTGATCATATTTTCCATTTTTTCCCAGTTCAGTCAGGAGATTTTACCTTTCCAAAAATTTATGCATTTCTTCTAGGTTGTCCATTTCATTGGCATATAGTTGTTTGTAGAGATTCTTATGGTCCTTTTAGTTTTTTTTTTTTTTTTAATTTGAATCATACCTTTTTTTTGGCCACACCCCATAGCTTGCAGAACTTCTTCAATCAGGGATCAAAACCACACCCCCTGTAGTGGAAATGCAGAGTCTTAACCACTGGGCCGCCAAGGAAGTCCTCTCCTATGGTACTTTGTATTTCTGTGGTGTTGGCTGCAACTTCTTTTTCATTTCTGATTTTACTTATTTGGACCCTTTCCCTTTATTTCTTTATGAGTCTATGATTCTGGCTAAAAGTTTATAAATTTTGTTTATCTTTCAAAGAACCAGTTTTAATTTCATTGATCTTCACAAAAATTTTAATTCTGATGAAGTCCAATTTATCTATTTTTTGAAAATCATTTGTGTTTTTGGTATTATATCTAAGGAACCATTGCTAAATCAAATGTCACAAAGATTTACCCCCTATATTTTCTGTTAAGAGTTTTATAGTTTTAGTTCTTATATTTAGTTCATTTTGAATTAATTTTTGCATAAAGTGTGAGGTAAGATCCAACATCATTCTTTTGCGTGCGGCTATCCAGTTGTTCCTGCACCATTTGTTGACAGGACTATTCTTTCTTCATTGAATAGTCTTAGCATCCTTGTCAAAAATCAATTAACATTCAATTTATATTTCTGGAATCTTAATTCTATTTTATTGATCTGCATGTCAATCTTATTCTAGTATCACATTGTTTTATTGTAGCTTTGTGGTAAATTTTGAAACAAGGAAGTAAATGTGAGTCCTCCAACTCTGTTCTTCTATTTCAAGATTTTTTTTCTCTTTTTTTTTGGTCCCCTTTCCATTCCATATAAATTTTAGAATGATTTTTTTTTCAATTTTTGCTAAAAGATCTTTGGTTTTGTTTTGTTTTTAAATCATGATTGCATGGATTCTGTGGATTGCTTTTGGTATTATCACTATCTTAACAGTTCCAAGTCTTTCAATTCATGAAAATTAGGTGTCTTGTCTTTTCATTTTAGATAACTTCTTTAATTTCTTTCAGGAATGTTTTGTAGTTTTCTTTGTACTATACACATCTTGTATCATCTTGGTTAAATTTGCTTCTAAGTATTCTATTCTTCCTCCTATTATTGCAAACAGAATGTTTTAAATTAATTTCCTATTTGGACTGTTTATTGCCAGTTTATAGAAATACAGCTGATTCATACTAACACATATATATGGAATTTAGAAAGATGGTAATGATAACCCTATATGCAAAACAGAAAAAGAGACACAGATGTACAGAACAGACTTTTGGACTCTGTGGGAGAAGGCGAGGGCGGGATGTTTCGAGAGAACAGCATGTATATTATCTATGGTGAAACAGACCACCGGCCCAGGTGGGATGCATGAGACAGGTGCTCAGGCCTGGTGCACTGGGAGGACCCAGGGGAATCAGGTGGGGGGAGGAGGTGGGAGGGGGTATCGGGATGGGGAATACATGTACTCCATGGCTGATTCATGTCAGTGTATGACAAAACCCACTGCAATGTTGCGAAGTAATTAGCCTCCAACTAATAAAAATAATTGAAAAAAAAATACAGCTGATTTTTGATCTTGTACAAAGTTGATGAATTAATTTAGATGAATTTTAGCTCTAACAGATTTTTTTAATATAGATTCTTTATAGACTATTCTATATATAGGATTATGTTATCTGTGAATAGAGAGAATTTTACTTCTTTTTCAATTGGTTGCCTTTTTTTTTCCCCCCTTGCATGGTTGCTCTGGCTAGGACTTCCAGTACAATATTGAATAGCAGGGGTAAAAGTGAGCATCCTTGTCTTGTTCTTGCCCTTTAAGGCAAAGATTTCAGTCTTCTATGAATATGAGTATGACATAACTGAGCTCTCTCCAAGAGCTCACAGGCAGAGCTGCTCCTTAGGCTTTCCTGCTGGTGGGGGCTGCCACCATCTCCTCCTGCCTTTAACTCCCAGGGGGTCCCTAGTCTGTATAACCTTGGTTCCCTTCCAAGCTCAACAGCTCAGGGACAATCTTTCAGCTCCACGGCTGGGGACCAGCTCCTTACGGAGTCTCTGGTAGCAGTTCTGTTCCACACTCTTTCAAAAAGTTTATAAACACCTCCTTGGAATGGCACTAGGAGACTGAATAAATCTGTCATTACCACACCAGCTACAGTTCTCAGGCCCTCTCTGGCACTTCTTTGTGCACTGGGGCAATGGTTAGGCTCTTCAAAGAGCAAAAACCTATAAAGGCCATAAGCCCAAACCTCAGTCCTACCCCAATCTTTGTTGGTCTAGTAGCCACACTTTCCATCACATTTTCCCATGTGTTACAGGGAATAGATCCCATGAGCCACAACAAAAGGGGGATATAGTCTCTAATGAAATACACCAGGAATGGAATTAAGCCTCTCCCATCTTTAAGAGCCTTCCTCAGTCAGAACCTTCCTTCCACAATAGTGAGATTCCAGCCAGCTTCACATCTCTCTTTAAGGAACTGACCCCCAATAAAATCCCCAGATGTCCAGGTTCCATCAGACATTTTTACAACCCTACATTGAGCAATCAGATCCCCTTCAAAAGAGATATAAGCAAGAGCAGGTTTTGAGATTTGAAAGGTAGAGAACCAGTACTAAGCCATTGAGAGGAAGAGGGGGCTTGGATGTATATGAAAAGACTGCCAATAGACTTCCCTTTTGAATAGCTGACCCTCAGGCCAACCCTGAAAACAAGATCCAAACAAGATCCAAATAAGTACTAGAAGTGATGTGTACAACAGACACGCTCCAAGAGAGGCAAGACCAGAGCCCAATTGGCACAGCAGGCTTTCAGGGGAGTGATGGGTCATCTCTCCATTCCAAATATCCTCCTAAACCCAAGATACCCCCTTCTTGCTCCTTGTTTATCTTCTCACCGCATCCCTCCAATAGACCAGAAGAGCTTTGATGGGACTTTGAAAGTATATGACATCACAAGGGTGCCACCACTATCACTGGACAGAGGAATAATGGCAGCCAGCATTGATAGATGTGTAACATCTAACTACACAGAGCATTCTGCTTATACTGAACTCATTTTACCTGTCCTACATCATGCTGAGGGCAGTACTAATTATTATTTCATTCTTACTTTACAGTTGAGGAAACGGAAACACAGAGATTTCAAGTAACTGGCCCAATGTCACACAGTTGGTATAATAGCAGGACTTGAACTCTGACAGTCTAGCTATAGCCTCTGACCTCTAGTGCCTGCGTCTTTCCATGGTGACTGGGAATTTCTCTGACAAGATTTCTTTTCCAACAGTGTTTTCTTCCTTTCAATTTCCCTTCCATTTTATTCGTTTAGCTGCAGAACACCACTTTTGGTTGCTGTAGTCCTCCTGGGACAACATTTTCTCTGACTTTTCCCATTCAGTCAACCCCTTCTAACCTGGTCTTTGCTCTGCTACCTTCTCCCCAACCTCGAGGACTTGCAAACATCTTTCTCCTTTTCCCTTTGAGCTGAGAGAACTGAAGAGGAGGTCTGATTTGGCAAGAGAGACTCCTTGCAAGATCAGAGAGATCCTGTGTATGGTCAGCAGGATCTGAGCTCTAGTGTCTAAATCTGCTCCATGTTCTTGGGGGAACCTGCTCTCTTCCACCCTCCCCTCCTGCTTTTTGATCACTCAGTCTCCTCTGCTATTACTCTCCTGGCCTGTGGCTCCTCCCACCCCCATCACCCATTTCCATTTTTTCGTTGCTTTATCTGTTTTTCCTGCATGTTCCCCTTCTCCTGACACATGTTCATCTCTGGAATATTTTTCCTCAGCTTACTTTTTCTGCATATACCTTGCTGAAGTTATGTCTGTGTCTGCTTTGTGTGTGTGTGTGTATTTTTTAATGCTGATATTTTTCTTTCGGTCAGGTGAGCCCAGAGGGGAGCAAGAGCTCACTAAGATTTATTTATTTATTTATTTTAAAAAGATACTCCTATTCTCTTTTAACATGGTTTAAAGGCCTTTGCCACTTATGCCCTCCAACATGATGCTGTAGCCATAAGCACCTTGGCTCTTTGCTCTAGCCTTTGGAGGTACCATTCCCTTTGCTAGAAAAAATTTGCCATCCTGAACCCATATTCAGCCAACTCCCACTCATTTTTCTAGCCTCAAACACTGCTTCCTCCAGGAGGCAATCAATGACTACCCAGGTGTCTAAGGTGGGCTTCCACCCTGTCTTTCTACTGTTAAAGCAACAGTCATATGTACTGTACTTGCCTTTTTTCTTATATGTCTCCCCATTAGACTTAGCTCTTTGAGGGCAAAGATTTACTTCCAGACTTACTTCCTTTTAATGGAATAAAAAAAAAAAAGTCTACAGTTCTTGGGCTTCCCTAGTGGCTCAGATGGTAAAGAATCCACCTGCAATGCAGGAGACCTAGGTTCAATCCCTGGGTTGGGAAGATCCCCTGGAAAAGGGAACGGCTACCCAGCCCAGTATTCTGGCCTACAGAATTCCATGGATTGTATAGTCCATGGGGTTGCAAAGAGTCGGACATGACTGACTTTCACTTCAGAAAAAAGGCTGCTTCTAACATGCTTCCCTACCAACTGTTCTCTTACCATATCATTCTCTGAAACAGTGGCTCATTTCTGCTGATCTGGGATTCTACAAGCCCAAATACTACCTGCATCCTCCTCCAAGTCTTAAGAGGCTTTGGTTCCTTGGGGGGTGTTTCTTCTGACTTCTCAAGTCAATCTCTACCTTTTTTTTTTTTTTTAAATTAATCATGGAAGACAGGTTAGGTGGAGGTTTTGTGGAGTCCTTCTAGTAACCATGTCGGTGGCTCCACTTCTAGGTAGGAAACTTAGGTGAAACCAATCACATATATCAGTAAGCCTTCCCCACTGCTCTAACAATAGTGTGATTTTCCCTAAGGGAGGCACCATATCCTAGTTTTTTTTTTTTCATATCTTAGTTTTTTCTTCCTTCTTCCAATGCCCTGAAAAAACATTTGTGGAAATGTTTCATTGACATATATACATGTATATACATGTGTATGTACATGTGTGTATATACCTACGTACAGATTATCTAGATATAGATAGATCTTCTACATAGATGTTTCTTTCATAATATATATATGTTTATACATATATCTATACATAACTGAGAAATTGTGAATTTGGGCCATAAACTGGGTTTTGAGAGGACCCAATCAGTTCCAACACCTTTTAAATCTGAGCCATGAAATTTACATATGCTCTTAAAGGAAAATGTCTTCACCAGTAGCTGCCGCCAAAGGAAAACTACATCATCGCCAGTATCTTGCCTGTAGTATCTGTTTCTTGAATGAGTATTCAAACACTGGTTAGTCAATTCACATTTCTCTGCATGTTCCCCAATCCTAGAGAGGGAAATCTGAGCCATAGCAGATTTTAAATTTCCTGTTGCTGATTTCACCCTCCATCAGAGCACCCAGGAGGGTGCGCTCTACCCTGGTCTCCCTCCTGGTGGTGGCAGCTTCCTCAGCTGATCTGCTCAGAGTCACCCTCTCCACAGCAGCGCCCTGGCTGAGTCCTTTCACAGACCTTTCTGTGCCCAAGCCCAGGCATTCAGGAGCTCTCTTGAGAAACTTATGCTACATCTCATAAAATATGCCACATCTCGTGAAATTCCTCAGTTGTCTTCCTTTATGTGATTTTCTTAGCTATTTTAGACATTTACTCTCCCACATGAATTCTAAGATCATCTTATCTGCTTTTGGAACAATAAACAAAAGAATTCTTGAGGTATTTTAAAAATCTTCCATCATAACAAATATTTAAAGAAATCAAGTTCTCATTGCATTGCTAGTAGTTTTTGCTTGATACACTTAGTAGCTGTATCCCTAGGTGTAAATAAGTTTGTGACATAATTTATTCAGCCTAGCTTCTTAGTGATACAATTTATGCTTTCTCATTTATATATTTTCATTTGACTATTCTTTAAAATTTTCAAGCCTTTTGAAAGCATTTTAAGTGTATTTCTTGTTCAACAGCATATAACGGTTTTTTTTTAACTCAATTGCATACTGTCTTTCAATAGGGAAATTCAGCCCATTTATATTTCATAATAACTATTGTTAGTCTCCCTTTTATTCCTTTCATTTTACTTTAAGTTCACCATTTACCAAGGGTATCCCCTTCTCCACTCTTTTTCTTTTTTTTTGCTTTCCTTATTTTTTACTTTCTCCTGGCTAATTTAGAAATTCTACTGTGTTTATCCATTTTGTCATTTCCTCCCAGTTTCTGACATGATCAAATGCATGTTTCTTTTCTGGGAAATAAAAAGATACAGATTTTCCTCCACTCCCTCCACAAATTCTATATATGTTGTCACAGACAGAGGACTTTGCCCAGTCATATTTGGCTGAGGAGGGGGGGCAGGGCAGGTAAGCAAAGTGGGCTCAGACCTCAGAACGGGACTCCAGGAGCCCCCATCCAACTCTGTCTCTATGGACAGACTAGATCTGACAGTTCCCAGTTACCAACACGCCAAAAGCCCTACTTTTAAAGCTGGAGATGCCTCTCTCAAGATTTGATGCACCTGTCCTCAGACCCCTTTGGGGACTGATGTGGGAGAAGGAGATAAAGAGGCTGCTCCAGGAAGTGCGGAAGTGCGCTTGAAGGGAAGCTATGGGGCCCCTCTGTCTGCAGAGCAGGTATGGAAGCTCCCCACACCAAAGCCAGCTAGGGCGCTGGGCAGCAGGAATGCTGGGGGCTTCGGCTTCGGTGCTCATAGGGAGGAGGGTAAGGCGTGAAGGGGAAGAGTGCTCCTGGGGATCACGGCTCAGGGAGGGGCCCAAAGGTAAACAAAGAGGCCCTGCTGGGGAGGCGGGACTGCAGGAAGACTGAATTCTACGACAGGGGCTTTCCTGCTGTGGAGGATGTGATTTTAACCGGGGAGGAGAGGACAGTATCCTGGGTCTTGTGACTGAAGTGTTTCTTTTCAGGGAACATAGAAGGTCTGGGGTGGTCAGTCAGCCTCAGATTGGGAGTGGGCAGGCCCCTCCTACCCTTGGCCCTCGGCTGGGCACTGCATATTTAAGAGGTTGGTTCAGAGCCTGGGTGAGACTCTTCATTCCCCATGGGGAAGGTAGACTCTCCAGCTCTGGTCAGATTATTCCAAAGACCCAGGATCCTAGACCCCAGCACACCCTAAAAGACAGTGAGGGTCGGGGGTATGCTTTCTCAGGGTCTGCAATCTCAGCTCCACTGTCTAATACTGGGTTCTCATAGAGTGTTGGGCATACAGACGAGAATAAGGTGCACACTAAAGGAGGCTGTGGCTCCTTTGGTGGTAGGGAAGCAGGAAAAAGGCTACTAATTCTCATCTAAGCATGGACTACCCGACGGGCACTGTGAAGTATGAAAATCCTGACAATAAGCATTGTCAACACTCATTTAGAGATGAAAAACCAGAGTCTCTGATTGGATGGCCTGCCCAAGGTAGCACACCTCACCCATGTGGAAAGCTTAGATGAAAGCTGGCCCTGTCCAGTTTCAAAGCCCAAGTCCTAACCTCTAGACTCTCTCAAATTGTTTTGAATACTCTGGTAGCCATAATTCGGAATCTGGCCTTACACTTACAGTGAATGGGGAAGCTACCCAAGGACTGAATAAATAAGATACAGGAGATCCCTTGGTGACAGGGCAGTCTGCTCCCAATTCACAAGTATGCAGTGTGGGTCGTCCTCTGGTCCTTCTCTTAGGGGAAGGTATAATTAATTACTCAGGTCCCTCAGCCCCAATCCATGGTCAATCCCCACTAACCCTTTCCATACCAGTTCCTTGCCCCTGCCCTAAGCTGCCCTTGCCTCCTCTTTCTGTTAGAACCACACTGTGTGGGGAAGGCCTGTGAGTATTAGAGGAAGTTCCCCACCAAGAGCAAACAGGTGTCTCTTGATCAGGTTGTCAAAGGGCTTGGTTCCCTGTTCCCACAGTCTCTTCATATCTCTTAAAAAGTCTTTTAAAATATATTTGCATTGTAGAAAACACAGATAAAAGGAAAATGGAAAGCATTCATCTCATCACTACTAAATAACCACTGTTCCCATTATAGCAAATCTCTCTCCATCTGCCCTGGGAAAGAATAGGCCTATGAAGCAAAGCTTAATTGTTGCCTTTGTGGAGGTAGGAGGTTACAAAGCCTACAGTTTTTGTAAGAAGTTGTGTTGGCTGTTTAACCCATTGTTGTTCAAAAGACTCTGCCATACTAACTTTATAATTTAGATAATATAGGTGATGTTTATTAAACCTGTTATCAACAGGTAATGCTCAATTAAAAATGTTTTTCAAAATGGTATTCATTAAATACCTGAGTTTAATAAGCCAAGCACAAAAGACGTACAGGTCGTGCTTGCCATGAGCAGAAGACTTTTGGATCTGAAGGGTAGCCAGGTAAAGGACATGTGAGTAACTGAGATCCAGAAGAGGGTGATGAAAGGACATAGAAAATGCCAAAAAGACCCAGGAGACACCAGGAACATGGGAGTGACAGCAGCCCAGATGCTTCAGAACAAGTGGCTGTATGACCATCTTTGCTCAGCCAGAGCCCTCTTACCTGCAGATGAGAGCCAGAGGGCTGGTTGGGCAAAAGGGCAGGGAAGAGGCTTAAACGCTGGCCTCAGAATGGAGTAGAGCAGGGAAAAGGAGAAATGGCTTCATCTCTGGGGAGGATTAGGAGGTGAGAAAGGGGCCCATGCCCTGCCCCCATGATCCAGAATAGTCAAAGACTGTTCAACCCATCAAGTTAAAAAAAATGAGACCAGAAGGGCTCAAGGAGAAGGCATACTGGTCTGCCTCCCCAGGTGCAGTGTAGAGCTGCTAATCTGGCATCTAGAGGGCCCACGTGGGGTCTCGGTTGCTGTGGGGAGCGATGGGCAGACAGCCACGACAAGAGGAACAGAACCCCCAGCCTGCGACCAGCCCAGAGCGTCCATGTGACATCCCCAACGTCTCCGGCGCGTGGTGTAGGGCTCGTGCCCAGAACTCCAAGGTCACAGGAGTGAAAGGAGGCGGGGCTGCCCGGGAGAGTCCACGGACCGCTCACCTGGACCTCAGCCCGGTCGTTGGTCAGATCCCTGCAGGGAAGCTCTGAGAAGCCTGCACCCCAGCCGCGCCCCTGCCCAGTCACCCGGGAGACTCCGGGGCGGGGCGGCGAGAGGGCTGGGAAGGGCGCGAGGGGCCGTGCTGTCGTTGAAAGGCGTTGGCCGAGCCCCTCCGCAGCCTTCTTTCCGTTAAGCTCGCTGCGGGCTTCAAGGTTGGCCACACGCCCTCAAGGCTGCAGCAGGCTCGCCAGTCGAGAGGCTGTGGAGGCCGAAGACTCGAAAAACTAAACTGTTGCCCACGCCTTGAACTGTAGCAGAGCCATATATTCTTGTGGTGACCGTGGCCTTAGGAAAAGAATTCTTCCTCTAGGATGATTAGGTTGGAGTTGCTCAAGCCTTATATAATGCAACCAGCCTATGGGGTGGCCTTGGGGGAACCGCTGGAACATTTCAAACCTTGTCCTGGGCAGGGGGTTATATGGTGGATGTTAAATTGGGTAAAATTTGTAGTTACACCCATAAATACAGAGTATGAGCTGATGACTTCTCTTTAGCTCAAAGTTGAGGAGTTTTAGCCAAGTTTTCTGATTCCAAGAGAGGGGCAGACATG
Source organism: Dama dama (assembly GCF_033118175.1). Classification (NCBI taxonomy): domain Eukaryota; kingdom Metazoa; phylum Chordata; class Mammalia; order Artiodactyla; family Cervidae; genus Dama; species Dama dama. Next base: position 54,248,560 of record NC_083692.1, on the reverse strand, counting down.
CCTTCTGCTATGAGTGACTGATGGGATCATCGCCATCAGTTTAGTGAAACCTCCACCCAGATAGGGTTTCATGGATTCAGGCCTCTGCACCCAAATTCCTGTCCCCACGAGACAAGCCTAGGGGTTCCCGTCATTCGGGCCATCTCTATTTTCTTCCGTTCCTTTCTTTTCCCTATCAAAGTCCTCTCCTTCTTCTCTTAGGATACAATAGTTTAACCTCTCTTCCCCTTCTTACTAGATATGAGGAATTCCCCAAATGACTTTTAAGTCACTTTGATGTCGTTGGAGAAATCACTTGGTTAGGGTTAGGGTTAACAGTTAAGCATGCTGTTAGGTTCAGGGGATGAGACAAAAGACTATTGCCCTCCAGTGGGTTCCCTCCCTAATGGGAGGAAGAGTTTGGTGTCTTAAGGCAGACATTCTGGCTTATAGGTTAAGCGGGATATGTGAGCTGCATTAAGTCTCTGAAGTTTGTCTGCTGATGAGGCAAAATTTGTGGTGGCCCTGCACTTGGAGCCCTGAAATGATATTAGACTGGATCTGGATGTGGGCTCACCAGAGTTGCTGGGCATTGTGGGATTGGGGATGGGTGTTTTTCCCAGAAACCAGAACTGGGGAAGTGAAATAGACAATACCTGGGGTAGTGAGAAAGGCTGCCTTTAAGGTCCTGTGGTGGGGCCGCTCTTAGAACTTGTTTTAAAATAGGTTAAGCCAGTATAGGAACTGTTCACATCCATGGTAATAGTCATTAGAAAAGACTTAACTGCAGTCCTCAGGGACCCAAAGGAAAAGAGGATGGCACATCACTGCTGATAGTTGTTCCTGACCTAAGAGATACATGTGGACTTACAGCAAGACTAATTCTTCCTTTCTCCTGAATTATTATTACCCTGTCTCTGTAACTGGGCCTGGAAGATAGAATCAATATTGCAGAGGAATGAAATGGCAGTCAAATGTAATTTTAAGGGCTGTTAAGAGTTTGGGATCCAATCCTGAGATTGAATGCCATTTAGCATTCAAGGTCTGGCAAGTGGGTGTCAGAGTAGCAGGAGTCTGGTGGAGAAGGGGACATATGATATTCGTTAGGCAGTTTGTCAGTATATATGGCATCTCCATGGTCTGCTTACATCTTCTGCCTAACAGCAAGGACCCTGGATGTATGATGTCAGCCATGCATCCACGTTCTAAACTGGGAAAATCTTTTTTGGTAATTTGCTGTTTTGATCTCTTAGCTCTGCCCTCCATGTTTGTATCAGCAAAGTGTCTAAAGTTAGTCTGTGCTGTTGTCCCCCCACTGAAAACCTGCCCTCTATGCGGTTAAACTAGACAAAGTGGGAAAGAGTGTTGGATTCTGGTGGGAAGCGGGGGTTGAATTGGTAAGGATCGTAAGTCTTGTCCCTTCCTCCAGTTGTGAGATCATCTGATGAGGCCAGAAACTTTTGGAAACCAGATTAGAACGGGGAAGAGGGAGTTTGCAGAGGCATCAGCCCTGAGGGAGTTTGCGTTATAATCAGAAAACAGGGAGGGACGTGAGATGCATAGCAGTGGTGCTGAGCAAGGGCTCTGCTGCGGCCTTAGGATGCTAGCTGGGGCCTTTGCTGTCACTCAGAACAGGGCCTCGAGCTGCCTCTTCGGAGCAGTGTGCAGAAAAAGCACCAGGTATCCTCGTGTTGAATGAGGAGACATACCCCTGAAAGCATCAGTTCCCAGGTTGATGGTAACTAGAAGAGTTTTTGGGGTAACTTTGAAGAAGCCAGAGAATAGGTTAGAAAATACACGAATGGAAATGTTTTGTTCTTTGTGATAAGAAAAAGGCAGGGGAAAGAGTGATTTCTATTTACTGAACCCTTGGGCCTTGCTTTTGTGGGCCTCTTCTTTTTGGCTATTGCTTCATTTTTCATCATTTTGAGGTATACCTTTTTTTAGGATTTTTTTTCTTCTCACTTGCTTTAGGTCTGTCAATCCTTACCATAAAGGAAAAATAAATGAGGCCATGAATGATGGAAAAACTAGAGTAAGGAGAGGAGAAACCAGGAAAATTGTAGAGAATAAAAGCATTAGGGAATTTAGGTTACAACAGCAGAGAGAGGAGAAGAACTTGGGGGGAGGGGAATTAGGAGGAAAAATTGATTCAGGTTAGAGATTATGTAAAAGGAAAGATAGAGGAATATTGAGTAAAGGGCAAAGGCTAAGAGAGGGGGTCAGCTAGGGCAGAAGCATAAGAAACCCACAGACAAAACAGGAAGAACTAAACCTCCTTCCCTCTATCTCTACTTTGCTGCTTTCCTCTCTTCCTTCTTTTAGAGCTTGTTGGCTACAAACCAAGTCCTGTATAGGTACTGAGGATAAAAGAACAAGAGTCCTTCCCTGCTCCACAAGAGGTCATATGTAGTGGGGAGATAATGTCTAGGCTGTCTGTAGGATTGTGGGGTGAGAAGTGGGTTTCTAGGAACTCCCTTTTCCATGTATAGGTAAGGAGGGGACTAAGAAAGTGAAGACTTCTGCCCCTGGAATGGATCCTGAAGTTTTCTCTTTTAATTGTTACTGGCCCGAGGGTGGAAGACCAGCTGATATGTATGGTCTAAGGATTCAGACTCTCCTCACTGCTGATTTTTGGGTTGTTTCTTAGGGAAATGTTATAGGCACCCGGCAGGGGTCTAAAGTAAGTCAGGGATAGGATGTTTCCTGTGTCTGGGTGTCACACCCACAAGGCACCGCCAGAGGGGTCAATGATCACATCTTTCCCTGAAATACTTCTGTGAGGTTGCAGGTCGTTCAGCAGCAACGCACCTTGGGCTCTTGCTTGGCAGTCATGCTATGTGCAAAAGAGAGTAAAAAGAAGTTGTGAGAAAATTGGGAAGTACAAAGAAGAATGAAGAAGCATCTTTATCCCAAAATAACCACACACAAAAAATAATAATCTGAAGAAGAACAATTTGGTATCCAATTTATGGGTTCCTAAAGTCCAGGAAGTCCAAAAAACAGAGAACACATACCTCCCCCTCCTCTTTTGTAGAAGAGACCGCCAATATTTAAGGGTTGTTAAGAGTCTTTGCTGAGACTGGGGAGGGGGTGGTGGGACAGAGCAGAAAGAGCTGAGGTTCTCACCCCTTGATGGGAGGGCCTTTTGGGGGGAGGTACTTTTATGAAGGTATTTAAGATCTTCCATATCCTTGCAGGTGGGAGAGTGTACAGAAAGTTTCCAGAACGATAGCCTTCTGAGAGAGTAAAGGTTTACTATGTATCTAGGTTTTTAGTTTTATAAAGCAGACAATGAAAAGTAACTGAGTTTCGGGCAACAGGGTTGGTGGGTTTTGAGTGGATCTGGGAACTCTTTCCTTCATGGTCTGTTCTGAAGGTATTCCCTTCTGTTGAAGCAAATTGAGAGAGGGTCTCAAGGTCCCCTGGCCAGAGTCGAAAAGACCCTGGAACTAATGTACTGAGTGGATGGACACTCTAACCTATAGACACAAAGTCGGATGAAGGACATTAGCTGCACTACTGTCATTTTACCAAATATTTTGAAGAGTGTTTTGTGTACCAAAGTCCTGTAATGATGGGCAGAATGTAAAGCTGGATAGATGTCTTCACTACAACAAGAGCAGCACCACCATATTTTGCTACATTACCATGGGCTTTTGAAAACTTTCAAAAAATTGCCACAGTCTTTGGACAGTATTTAGTTTTTACTGACCCAGCCCACCAACAATGGCATGAAGTCACAAGAGATTCCCCATCTTCATTTCTTTGAGCAGATAGCCAAAGGAGGAGTTCTGGGTCATTGAGGGTGTGACCAGAGACTTTATGGAGATTCTGGAATCTCTGACTTATGAATTGATTAGGGGTTTTCTCACCTGGCTTTGCCCTACTGGAGGTGTTTCTCTGGCCATTTAGCAAGTTTCCTGACATCTTTGTCTTCCTATGACTTTTCCAAGTCTTTTTCTAGCTCTCATAGCTCCCTTTTGGCATACATTATGTCTTTCCTAAGATGTTATTGGCTGTTCTCACGACTAAGCTGTTCTTTGGGAAAAGGCCAGATATTCCTAACTATGGAAAAAATGAAAACCTGTGTATCTTACCACTTCTGGCATCTGGTTTTGTTTTCCTTTAAATGGTGTTTAGTGTCTGGACTCCAAAGCCTGTAATTCTAATGACATTTTTCTGGTAACCCTGCCTGGGAGTAATGCTTGCAGCGTGTGGTGACCCAAGGACTAAAGAACCGATAAAACCAAGGAGGGTCTTGGAATGGAGTAACGGAGAAACCAGACCCTTATGGTCCTTCCCTCCCCCATATTGTAGCTATTAACGGATTTCAGGTCCTCCTGAGCAGTATAACCTCTGTCCCGTCCCACCCCCCACAGGGAGAAGGTATTTGTCTTGCTCTTCCCCCACCCAGTATACGTGCCTCATCCAATCAGCAAATGACCTGCAAGACCCCTGTCCCACTCCTTGTACCCTGACTATAAAAGTGGACTAAGGATCCCTGTTCAGCGTCCGTTCTCCCTCGAGCTGCCCACAGTTCTAACAGTGTCTCCCAGTCTAATAAATTATTTCCCTCTCATTCTGTCTCATGTCTGGAAATTCTTTTCCAACCTGTGCCTGCACCATGACACAGAGTACAACTATAAATAGCACGATAGGTGCCAATCTGCAGTCTCTTATAGTCCTCTTATACTTGATGTTCAGTTTTAAAAATAACTGCTTGTTGAAAGGGGTTGCCAATGAGTTTTCCCTGGGTAGAACCTTCATTCCAAAATGGAAAATATTATTTGTGAAACTGTTTTGAACAGGGAACAAAAAGCCTATGTTCAGGTCCAGGCTGCAGACTATTAGCTGTGTGAATTTTGGCACATCTTCAGATTGCTTTGGGTTTTGGTTTCCTCATGGGTAAAATTGGGATATTATACCTACTTCACAGGGTTGTTGTGAGGATTAAATGTGCTCTATATAAGAGTTCTTTAAGAATATTCCCTTGCCACATAGCAGATATGCTGACATTTCTACTATCAGATTAAAGATTTTCATTGTCATGTATTACATAGTTGTCTTTGGAACAAAATTTTATGTTTTTAGGTAAATATTTCTGGGTGGAAAAGATTCATGGCTTTCATGTTTCCTAAAGAGGGGATTCATTGCCCTAAAAATGTTAAAATTCAGCACTTCAGAATTGGAAAGTTGGATTCAGTAACAGAAATTTATTGCTTCCAGAAGGTCCCTTTTAACACGTCTGCAGTAGTAGTTGCAATGTTTTTTAGATAGTCAAATTCTTAATGTGGTCTGATGACTATACAGAATATTTGGAATCAGAGCTGAAAATCTTGGACATATTGTCATGGTAGCAATTAAATTATCCAATTGCCTACAATGTGAGGGTAGGTGTACAACAAATTATTAACTTATATGGCCCTATGAAAGTCACCTGACCTCATAGAATCTGTTACCTTATTTGTAAAGTAAGAGATTTGACCTTGAATATTTTCAAGGTTGAATTCTAAGTTGAATTCTCTAGGAGAGTGAGACCAAAGTTGGACTTTGATGGAACCCTACTGAGGACGAAATGAACCAGGCTCTGTGGAAGAGGAAAGAGAGGGAGAGTCTGGGTGAGCATCCAGGAAGCCAACCCTCCGTAAAAGTGGAAATGCGGGCCTGCTAAGGTGAAGAGCCAGAGTAGTCTGGGCAGTAGAAGAGCTGGGGGCTACTTAAGGATAAAAGACTTTGATGCACCAGAGGCTTAGCCGCCACCTTTCTCCATGGGACTGACTTGCCAGAACACAAGCTGTTCCTTAGCAAGAGAACACATCATCTCCCAGAACTTTCAAAACTTCTTCCAGCTTTCACAGGAGCAAGTACCTGGAATCTTCCCACTTTCCACGTCAGGAGGTTTACCTATTTCTAGAACCTGCTGCCCTATAGACATCTGAAGCTACAAGTAAGTCAAGGAATGGCAAGGCTGTTTGGAGTGATGAAGAGAACCCCAAGACTGTACTTTTTTAAGGTGCATTGGAATTCCCACTCCCACATGAGGGATTTTAAGCATAAAATATTTATATTCTTAAATTTCTTTATCAATACATGATTATTAACTAAAGTCTATAGCTTACATTCACTATAGGGTTCACTATTTGTGGGTTGTTTCTTTCTTTTTTAACTGGCTTGAGGCTATTTGTGCATGTAGGATGACTGTCTCATCATGTAGTAAGTGTATATTTAGCAGCCAAAGAAACTACCAAATTGTTCTTTGGATTGATGGTACCACTTTACATTCCTACTAACAGCGTATGAGTATTCTATCCTTACCAACACTTGACATTATCCTTTTAATTTTAGCATTTGAATGGATTTTGAGATATCTCATTGTGGTTTAAATTTTCAGTTCTCTAATGACTAGTGATGTTGAACATCTTCCGTTATTTGCCATTCACATTTTCTTTGAGGGCTTGCCTTGTGGCTCAGCTGGTAAAGAATCCAAAATCCATGCTGTTAACCACTGCCTTGTTTAATCTGCCTCAGAGGCCCCACTGCTCTGCAATCACCGGGCTTGAAAATCAAGGCTTTTATTTCTGAACCTTAGTTTTCTCTTCACATACATACTTCATAGTTCATTGTGAATGAAATCTATGCATGGTGCCTCACTAGTAAACGCAAGCAATGTGAGTTATCAACAACATCGTCATCATTACTATTACTAAGGGCCAAATGCCCACAGATACATGTTTCCAGGTTTGCCTGCCCTTCACACTCTCCCTCACCTGTTGCCCTGCAGCAGGTAGGTCTCTGACAGCTCACAGCTACTCCCAGGCTGTCTCCACCTTAGTTTTCAGGCTACTATGTAGCTCAGTGGGCTTCCCTTGTGGTTCAGCTGGTAACGAATCTGCCTGCAATGCGGGAGACCTGGGTTTGATCCCTGGGTTAGGAAGATCCCTTGAAGAAGGGAAAGGCTACCCACCCCAGTGTTCTGGCCTGGAGAATTCCATGGACCATGTATATAGTTCATGGTGTCGCAAAGAGTCAGACACGACTGAGCGACTTTCACTTTCTGTTTTCTCTGAAGTGTCTGTTCAAATCTGTTGTCCTCCTCTCCACTTATTACTGAGTTTCAAGAATTTAAAAAATCTAGATATAAGCCCTTTTACAGATATATCTGATGTTTTCTCCCAGTATGTTTCTTGTCTTTTCATTTAGCAGTGTCTTCTAAAGAGTAGAAATTTACAATTTAGATTAAGTCTAGTTTATCAGTTTGTCTTTTATATATATACATTGTATTTTAGGAGTAGTATCTAAAAAAAACTGTAGCCTAACTAAAGATCACAAAGGTTTTATTTTGCTTTCATCTAGAAGTTTTATAGTTTTAGATTTTACATTTTGAGTTAATGATCTATTTTGAGTTAATTTTTGTATATGGTAAAAAAAGTTGTCTAAAGTACTTCAAAAATACGACTCAAAGTTCACTTTTTATTGGCATATGGGGATCCAGTTGTTCCAACACCGCTTACTGAGAAGATCATTTCTCTACTGCTTTGCAACTTTGTTAAAGATCACTTGTTAATATATGTGTGCTTCTGTTTCTGAACTTTCTATTGTGTTTCATTGATTAATTTGTTCATCTTTGTGCCAATATCATATTGTTTTGATTACTACTACAGTAGCTTTACAATAAGTCTTAAAATCAGTTAGTATAATTGGTCTTCTGACTTCTTCAAAGTTGTTTTGAATCTCCTAGGTCTTTTGCATTTCCATGTGAGTTTTAGAATGAGCTTATCGTCAGTTTCTCAAAAAATGCTTTCTGGAATTTTTATGAGGGTTACTTTGAATCTATAGCTCAATTTTAAGAGAATCGCTGTCTTAATATTGAGTCTTCTGAACTATGAACTGTGGAATAGCTCTCTATGGGTCTCCTGTAATGCAGGCAGATTCTTTACCGTTTGAGTCACCAGGGAAACTTATTTGTTAGATCTTCTTTAATTTCTTTCCACAATGTTTTGCAGTTGCAATTATAGATCTTGTACATCTTTTGTCAGATTTATCCTAAGTAGTTCATATTTTTCAATGCTTTTGTAAATAGTATTGTTTTCTCAATTGTTTGTTGCTGGTTTTGACAAATATAATTGATTTTTGCATATTGATCTTATATTTTACAAATTCACTAGGCAAACTTACTAGTTCTAGTAGGTTTTTTATTTTTAAGACTTCATCAGGTTTTCCTGTTATCCGTGAATAAAGACAGTTTTATTTCTTTTCCGTTCTGGGTGTCTTTCCTTTTATTGCCTTATTGTACTAGTTAGAAACTCCAGTGCTGAATAGAAATGGTGAGAGGGAACATGTTTTTCTTTTTCCTGTAGGAGGAATGCATTCTATTTTATACCGACAAGGTATAGTCTTGTTAAAATTATGATGATAGCTGTAGATTTTCTTAGATGTCCTTTATAAGATTAAGGAAGTTCTCTTCTATTATTGATTCACTGAGAATTTTAAGTCAAGAATGGATGTAGGATTTTGTCAAATGGCAAATGGTTATCATCCTCTGAGATGATTATGTATTGTTGTGGTTATTTTGAAAAAATAAACTAGCTCTATTGACTAGAAAAATTTAGGAGCAAAAGGTTACTTTTTTAATAGTGATACCCTTATTTTATGATTTTCTAGCAATCAGCAAACTTTTTCTGTAGTTAATTTTTCAGATAATATTTTAGGCTTTGTAAGCTACCTACAGTGTCACTTATTCTTTGTTTTTTTTTTAAACTATTCTTAGCTTATATTCTAAAATTTTAGTCTGGCCACCTGAACTAAAAATAATTTTTACATTATTACAGAATTGGCTATATAGTTGTAAAAAAAAAAAAAAAGCAACTTCAGTAGCAACAAAAATGTATATGATCACCAAACCAAAATTATCTACTGGCCCTTTGCAAAAAAAAAACCTTTGCAAATCTCCTATTCTAGAATATTGTTACAGAATACTTTTCAAGGATTATTACATTTTTACATATTGTATATGGCCTAGATTAAATTAAGCCAAGAGTGGCAGCTTCTCCTCATCTGTAATCCTAATTCTTAAACTGGGAATTTTTAAGTGTGATTATTAAATATGTGGCATGAAGAAGCAACTGATAAGGTCAATTTCATTGTTAGTCTGGAAATTAATTGATGGAAACTATGCTTGATTTCTCAGACATTGGAATACCTGGCTCCCAGGTTTAGAAACAGCACTGCCTGAGACTTGCTTCTTTGGAAACAAACCAGGTATAGTCTTGATCGGCTGGGTGTTAAATACTCACTTTAAGTGCATTTAAAACGGACACTTGCATAGCAGTAATTATAGTCCAGGTATTGTGTTATGGGTTTTGTTCTCTGAGCATGTCTCCTTGTCTACAAAATGGGGATGATAACGATGTTAATAACAGCTTCCTTGCAGAGTTGCTGAAGGGGTTGCTTGTGTTTAAGTTACTTAGCTAAGATGCTCATACAGGTGGAAACAGAATCTGGCTCTTAACTCTATATTGTGCTATTTCCCTAGTGCATTAAGTTCTCCTTTCTCTGCTTCCTCCCTTTGCCATTTGATCTTCCTCTCCAGGTCCTCTAGGTTGTCACAAAGACTGAAAAGTTCCATTGACACTAAATAAAGTGAACTACAAGATTTATGGTAGTTTTTAAGCAGCATTCAATTTTAGTTTGCAGTACAAAACAATGTTTTATTAATCTTCATTTCGGTCTGGACTTAATATCTGTTCAAGAATTCAAAACCTTATGAGTGAGGAAGGTCAGAACATTTTAGAAAGGGAGAAAGAGAGAGATAAGAAGAATGAAATTAAAGAAACTACGAACTAGAAAAGCTTCCACCCTTTTCTTACCTGAAAATAGAATTGAAATTTGGAGGTAGTCAAAGTACTTTCTCCCTTATTTGGCTTCATTTGGATCAATTTAACCAGTTTGTGTGTTTTTAGAGGAACCTCTCTGGGGTTGCCATCGACTGCATGTTAATTATGACACTACTTTCAAAGGTCAACAAACAAAATAACCCAAATCAAAATGACATGTCATTCATTATAAACTACGTTGATTCATTCCTCATACCTTGAACATCCCCAGGGCTACTGGTTTTCTTCCTAGGGAATGGGCGAGGATGCACCTGTCTGATGGGGAGTTCCACACAGGTCCACACTACTGATTCACTGTTGTGACTGGTTTCCATCCACTGCCCTGGGCCAGGCCTGATTCAGTTCCCCCACAGGCTCATGGTTCTTGGTTTTCCCCTTTCAGCATAAGTGCATTGCTCTCTTACCAAGCCCCTAGTCATATGGCTTCACATTTACAGCAGTTAAGTAGTGTGGGTCTCTCTCTGCCTGGCAGGGGTCCAGCATTTGACCTATAAGGGAATCAGGGAATGCTACATTATTTTCAAGCTTCAACATTTTCACTTTTTCTTGAGCTTTCAGTGAACTCATGTACTTTCCCATCTGTCTAAAGCCTTTTTATTTTACCTAGATCTGTCCTTTCCCAAGTTCCTGGGCTCTGCAGTGGCAACTGTTACACTGACTATATTTAAAACTCCATCCTAATATCATCAAATATTACTCACATTCATTGTCTAAAGTAGCTTCATGTCCATCTCCCAAGAGAACTATCTAATTCTTAAGAGACAAAGGGTTCTACTGTGGAACACCATCATTTTGGTAAATCTAGAAAATATCGACAAGCAATGAGATAAAGATTGGAATTATCTGCAACCATCCAGAGTCAACTTGCTGGCAACATTTTAGTGGATATCCCCACAGTGTGTGCCCTATATACATTTTTTCTTTCAGAAACGGGATCATTTAGTACAATTCTGTCTACCACACTGATTTTTTAATCTTTCATATAAGTGTGCTTTAATTTAATTAACAAATTAACAAATTTGTTAATAAATTAACAAAATTAACAAATCTCCTGTGGTCCACAGGCCCCGTCCCAGGAGGATTTTCATGTGGAAGGTGAATGGACAGCAACTAGAGACTAGAGACGCTGAGAACAAGGACCCCCTGTGTTGCTCTGTCTCCTGAGTGAGAGGGCAAGTGTGCTTTTAAGTGTGGGATATTTGAGTTCCTTTGTGTGAGGTTTCCTTGAAACTGCATTTCCACTCACGAAACAAATGGTGCCATAGAATGCCTGGCACTAAGGTATGTAAATGACTATTGAAACCTTCCTGACATTTGTGCTATCTTACAACATATATACTTCAAGGTGATACTAGAGCATTGTGATAAAGTGGACTTTTGATGACATATGATCTGACAAAGCATTTATTTGTGTGAAATATCTTTCAAAGATGACACAAATTAAGTAATATTTAGTACTATCTGTTTTAGATAAGGATTTCTTCATACTACTTGTATACAAAAATGTCATATAACTTGAAGCCCTCACTTGCAAAGGGCAGCAGTAAGTGTTATGTATTAGCCATTGGAGGGCCCTTCACTATTGAGACTGTACCAAGGCCCAAAGTCTTAACTCAGAAAATATTCAAGGGAGTGTGGGGAGCTTTTGTTTTTTAGTCCATTAGTTCATCTTGAAGATGCCTGAACTCCACTGACCCCGGGCTGGGCTGGCTGCAGTGAACTTACCACTGCTACTCTCAAAAGCTGTGTTCATGGTATATAGCTTCCCGTGGGGCCATTATGTTTTCTCCTTTCCAATATGCCTCTGTCTCAGGGATGCTGAATGTGAGTAGAGTGATAATATTATTATATTAGCTACCATCCAAACTGGAAAGCCCAGCCACCTCAGTGGATCCAGAACCCGTCTTTTTTTCAAATTGGGCAGTTCGTCCTTGTTGGAGCCTTGTTGGATCTCTGTCATCTAGTCAAACAAAGTGGTGACAAAGGGGATTATTCAAGCTGGTTTGTCTGCAACTGGCTTGAAACACGCACACGGTATCATTCCAACTGTGAACCAGAAAATATGACTCAAGACAAATGTCAGACTGTACTTCTATATAGAGAGACTTTCAATTTTTACCAAAGCACTCCAGTCATCTCTCTTAAAAAAGACCCCCTTCACAGCACACAGAACTTTAAAAGTAGAAGGCAGAGGGACATGGCAGGTTATGCTAACAGTATTTGAATAAAATCTATTTAAGGAAAATGCTAATTGCAGAGAATGTCTGGCATTGTAAGAGAAAAAAATTGCTCTTAAGTTGAACCAAGTTTTATCCTTTGTAGTATGGAGAATGAAAAGTATTTTATAGCCCTTTAAATTTCCTTAAGCAGCAACTGTTCTTTAGCAAATCTGAGAAAGCTTCATGGACAAGGCAAGACCCTGCCAAATTGAGAAATTTCATGTTTCCCTTGGGAAACAGATTTGAATAGTCTTGTTGAAAAGCAGAGGTGTAAAGGTGATCTCTCGTTGCTTATGCGGCGGACAGTTGATTTGGTTCCTACGATGATTCCTGTCTGTCCCAGCACTGAAGTTGTGCCATCTTCTCAATTGATGAGAATGGATACTGCTGACAGTAATCATAGCAACAGGAATAATGTCCCACTTTTGTTTGCTGTGTGGCTGAACCTGGCTAATATCATGAATCTCTGAAGTCCCAGGTCAAATACCACTATTTACTGTAATATTTTCTGTCTTCTCTGTACAAAATTGATCCTCTTTGGCTTTTCCAAAATTCTTGTTTTTGTGTGTGAGAGTGTGTTCCATTACATGTGAAAAGTTTTCTCATAAAACTTACAGAAAATGTACATAATTCCATAGCTCCAGAGGGAGTAGTTTGAGAAGCATGGTGCTAAATAATAACTGATTACAGCTCACTGAGTGCCTATCTAGTAAGGCATCAGATGGTGCTCTGTGAGGAGGAATTTCTGAAACCTGGAATAAAGGGAGATTTGGGGAGCACCACTCAGGCAGCAATCACCTTATTAGTTGTATCTTATTCTAACAAAAATTTGTTGGGGCTTCCCTGGAGGTTCAGTGATTAAGACTTCATGCTTCCAATGCAGGAGACACAGATTCGATCCCTTGTTGGGGAAACCTGAGACCTGGCATGTCACATCACAAAAAGAAAAAAAACATTTTAAGTTGCTACTGACTGGGCCTTTGGAATTAGTTCCAAGCTCAAGTTACACTTTACACTCTCGTTTATTGCAGGTAGAAAAATACCTCCTAGATAGCTGAGAAGATGAAATGATAATTGAGATATATTTAGTGTTCTCTGAAATTTCTGTAAACATTACCTAATATTCTAAAAGCATTTGCCTAGGTTTGGACGGATCTGTATGACTTACAAACTAGCTTGTGCTTTTCCATATTAACACAGAGTAACCACTGACTACATCTTAATTTTGGACACTGATCATTAAAAACCAAGAATAAATTAATCAAAGACAAAACTGCACATGTCATTAAGAGTAAATCATTCTTCCTTAAAGGCACTTTTCCCAAGTGACTAATCTTCTTCCTTGAGAATAGGTCAGAATCTTCCCATCACATGCTCAGTTCAACTCAAGTCAACATCTGGCATGTAGGTGCAATGGGCAGTTCCCGTGCAGCGTCCCATGACAGGCGTGAGGGCTTTTCCCACGGGAAGATGTTAATGTCTGTCTGCAACAGCATGTTGTTTCCTTAACTTTCTCTGAGCTGATAGACTTCAGTGACATAGACTGACATACACACAGTTAAGTGGTTGGATTTAATGGCCTTGCAGCTCACAAAGCTCATTTGATGCGCTCTTTTGTCAGCCCAAATGAGCCACCCCTTCTGCCCCCACTTTTCTGTGGTGGTCCTAGGAAAGCCCCAGGTAAAACTGTAATGTTAGTGGGTGTCCTGTGAGACAATTACTTTTTCAAATTGTTTATACTTTGGGGAAAGTATTTCAGAGAACTCATACTTCCTGACAAATGTCTAGACTAGAAAGAAACAGGAGAAATTTAATATTGTATATTGTTTAACCCAATATATCCAAAATATTATCATCTCAAGATGTAGTATTAAAATTATTAATGGTATATTTTACATTTTTAATACTAAATCTTTGGAATCTTGTACTTTACAGTTAAAGCACATGGCAGTTTGAACCAGCCACATTTTAAGTGCCCAAAAGTCACATGTGGCTGATGGTCAGTGTTTTGAACAGCACAGGTCTAAACCTTCTTCTTTTACTCAGACCTGTCCTTCCCTAAATTTCCTGGGATCTGAAGTGGCCAGTATAATATACAAATTCCATTTAAAGTCCTGTTCCTAATTTCTTCCCCTGATGATTAAACAAATCACTACTTGATTAACATAGTCATAAGGCCTGCTCTTCCCAAACTGTATCTACCCTTCAGAGGAGAAACAGTTGTTTTGTCCTATTACAGAAGTAACATGCTTATTGGGTTGATCAGAAAATACATTTAAGCAAGAGGAGAAAAATTTGAATACTATATAATCCCATCACTGTCCAGAGATAACTACACACCCTGTTTTAGTGGCCATTCTGAAAGGCTTCATATGTATACCTTTCCCCAGAAATGAGATCATATGGTGCACATTGTTTTCTTATATTGTCAGCCATAACTTTAGTTTAAGTGATCTCTAACATAACGGATATTATTGTGTTGTTCAGTTGCTAAGTTGTGTCTGACTTTTTTGTGACCCCATGGACAGTGGCCACCGCTGTGTTCCTCTGTCCTTGGGGTTTCTCAGGTAAGAATACTGGAGTGCATTGCTATTTCTTTCTTCAGGGAATCTTCTCAACCTAGAGATCGAACCCATTTCTCTTCCTCGGCAGGCAGATTCCTCACTACTGAAGCCATGGATGTTATACCTCAGTGTATTTAACCAGTCTGCCCAGAGGTTATCAGAAATGAGAACTTGCTATTGACAAGAAATGAATATTATCTGGATACACCTTAAAAGTGGTCCTACCACTCAGGAAGGACATGAGTGCATTTGTGATTAAATGAGGGATGGGTGAATTGTGTTAAGTGGAGGAATCTTTAGGATTAGATATTTCTACAAACGGAGTGAAGGACATCAGCATGTGCAGAGTGGCCATGGTGTGTGTGTTTTGAATGTGTCACCTCTCTGGTAGTCACTCCAGAGTGAGAACAATTGAACATAAGAACAATCACTTACGAGGCTGTGGTGTGTTGCCCAGACTACCACCCCCACTTCAGTTTCTAGACACTCATTCTAGCTGCTAACAAAACACAGATAAATTCTTCTCCAGGAAGGAACTGCCTTAGTTGAGGGACTCAACCATGATGAAGGTCATGCCCACTTCCCTGGGAGACCTCTTGGCCAATGATTGATCGATGAGGGCAAGAGGGATAATAATTGCCTGCCTCCTTACTTCACACTGAGATAACTCCTCAGGCCGCTTCCAGTTCCAGAGCTCTTTGTGGAATCTGCAGAGGCCTGTGTGGGGACTGCATCGCCACTTTCACCCGTTGGCCCAATCCTGCTCTCTTCATTCCCCACAGGTGTATCTCTCAAGAGCATCTTCCAATAACATAGTTAATGTGCACATCTCTAGTTTACTCTATTTCTCAGGGAACCTGGTCTGTGACAGACACTTAAAATTTTATAGATATGACAAAGAGTTTATGTGTATATTTTACAGAAACAACTATTTAGTTCTAATGGTAATAGTTACAGATTTCTCCACAATACTGGTGTTACTGGAAATGAAATATTTCCCTTCTAAGTGAGATCTGGCTTGAATTTCTTCTTTCTTGAGAAGACGACTGAAAGTGTTCTCTATCCCTCCTTCTCTATGGCTCTTTCCAGGCTTCCCTGGTGGCTCAGATGGTAAAGAATCTACCCTGCAATGTGGGAGACCTAGGTTCAATCCCTGGGTTGGGAAGATCCCCTGGAGGAGGGCATGGCAGCGCACTCCAGTATTCTTGCCTGGAGAACCCCATGGATAGACGAGCCTGGCGGCTACAGTCCATGGGGTCACAAAGATTCAGACACTACTGAAGCTACTTAGCATGCATGCATGCATGGCTCTTTCCTTACCATTTGGACTGTACCAAGATCCCAGGTCTCTCGTCTGACAAAAAGTTGACAGGGAGGTGGGGAGGCCCTGCCCAGGCCTTAGCAGTCTTCTCCCTGGAGGCAGGCCGGTCCCCTTGTGGCACCCCTTGCCCTGAGCTGGCCTGGGCGCTTGCATGCTCTACTCTGTACCCGTGTGGCTCCACAGCTCCCCACGTGGGGGAAAAATGCTCTACAACCTATTTCCTTCCTAGAAATTCCAGGCTTTATTCAGTCATTTCCTTATTCACGATGAGCGGATTTTATTCTTTAAACAGCAACAGTTGGTTGTGAGCCAGTTGGAAGCAGCCTCAGGAAAGTGGCAGAGCCTTAAGTGAATTGGCTAACTTTCACGTTTCCCCTGAAGAGGCAACAATTATAAATAGCTCTACCCAAGAAGCAGAGGTGTGGAAGTGACCTCTGGTTCCTGTGCTGGGAATAACGGGTGGTTCAATTTTTATGGGGATTCCTACATTTTTTCCTGTTTTAGAACCTGAAATTCCCCAGAAGTCATTGATGACAGATGGATCAGACATGGTATGATTCAGTCATTGTTATGGGTTGAATTGTTTCTCCCCAAAGTATTTGTGGAAGATCTAACTCCAGTACCTCAGAATGTGGCCAAATTTATAAAAATAGCATCTTTACAGATGTAATTGGTTAAGGTGAAGTCATATGGGAGTAGGGTAGACCCTTAATCCAATAAGACTTGTGTCTTTTTGAGCAGAGGTGAAATGCAGAGGCACAGACTCAGGGGAGAACGCCACGCACAGAGGCAGGCAGAGACTAAAGCGTTGCCACTGTAAAGCCAAGGAGCTCCCAGAGCTTCCGGCGAGTAACCAGGAGCCGGGAAGAGGCAAGGAAGGAGACTTCCTACAGGTTTCAGAGGAAGCACGGCTCTGCTGACACCTTCATTTTAGACTTCTAGCATCCAGAATTAGGAGACAATTTCTGTTTTCTATTTCTCAAAAGGCATCATAAAAATATGAAAAGCAAGTCACAGGGGAGATAGGTACAGTACTTAAAAGTGATCAGGAAGTAGTGTTCAATGTGTGTATATATGTATAAGAGAAGGAAATGACACAATGATATATATATTTTTTGAATTTAAGACAATTTTATAGAAAGCTGCATGATTAATTACATGCAAAATTGCTAAACCTCAATTATCAATGACAGAAATGCAAATTAGCATGATAATTTACTATTTTAAAATCACTGTATTAGAGTGAAGTAAGCCAGAAAGATAAACACCAATACAGTATACTAATGCATATATATGGAATTTAGAAAGATGGTAACGATAACCCTATATGCAAGACAGAAAAAGAGACACAAATGTATAGAACAGACTTTTGGACTGTATGGGAGAAGGCGAGGGTGGGATGATCTGAGAGAACGGCATCGAAACATGTATATTATCAAGTGTGAAACAGATCGCCAGTCCAGGTTGGATGCATGAGACAAGTGCTCGGGACTGGTGCACTGGGATGACCCAGAGGGATGGGATGGGGAGGGAGGTGGGAGGGGGGTTCAGGATGGAGAACACATGTAAATCCACGGCTGATTCATGTCAATGTATGGCAAAAACCACTACAATACTGTAATTAGCCTCCAACTAATTAAAATTGGGAAAAAAAAATAAAAAGCAGAGACATTACTTTGCCAACAGAAAAAAAATAAAAATAAAATCACTGTATTAGTATAGGGCTGCCATAACAAGGAACTACAGACCACAGGGCTTAAATAATGGAAATTTATTTCTGCACAGATCTGGAGCTGGGAGTCCAAATCCAGATGTTCTGTTGACTTCTAAGGGACTCTCTCCTTGGCTTGCAAGTGACAATCTTCTTCATATTATCTTCCCTCTGTGCATGTCTGTTCTAATCTCTTCTTATAAGGATACCAGTCACATCAGATTATGGCCCCCTCTAATGACCTCATTTAACCTCAAATACCTTTTTATTTTATTTTATATATTTTTTTTTGCTGGTGAAGACTCTTGAGAGTCCCTTTATTTTTTTCCATTTGTTTTTATTAGTTGGAGGCTAATTACTTTACAATATTGTAGTGGCTCTTGCCATACATTTTTAAACCAGCAATCTTGAATGGTAAAGAAGGCTAAGTGCCAAAGAATTGATGCTTTCAAATTGTGGTGTAGGAGACGACTCTTGAGAGTCCCTTGGACAACAAGGAGATCAAACCAATCAATCTTAAAGGAAATCAACCCTGACTATTCATTGGAAGGACTGTTGCTGAAGCTGAACCTGCAGTCCTTTGGCCACCTGAGCCAACTCATTGGAAAAGACCCTGATGCTGGGCAAGGTTGAAGGCAAAAGAAGAGGGCAGAAGAGGATGAGATGGTTAGACAGCATCACCAACTGAACGCACGTGAATTTGAGCGAATCCAGGAGATAGTGAAGGACAGGGGAGCCTGGCGTGCTGCAGTCCATGGGTTTGCAGAGTCAGACACGACTGAGACACTGAACAACAACAACAACAACCTCTTTAAAAGATCTTGTCCCTGAATATAGTCACATTCTGAGCCACTACAGGTTAGGATGTCACATGTGAATTTTGGGAGGGCACAATTCAGCCCACAACACTCACCATATTAGCAATATTTTAAAATCTGGGGCGTCCCTGGTGGCTCAGTGGTAAACAACCCAGTTGTCAGTGGAGGGACGCAGGTTCAGTCCCATATATTGAGGATCCCGTATGCCGCGGAGCAACTAAGCCCCTGCGCAGCAACTATCAAGCCTGTGCTCTAGGTCGTAGGAACCACCACTACTGCTGAAGTGAGAGTGCCCTAGAGCCCGTGATCCACAACAAAAGAAGCCACTGCAATGAGAAGCCTGGGCACCATAACTAGAGAGCAGCCCCTGCTCACCACAACTAGAGAAAAGCCCACACAGCAACAAGAAGACCCAGCACAGCCAAAAATAAAATTATTTTTTAAAAATCTGATCATACTACATGTAGTTGAGGATGGGAGCAATAGAAAGTCTTATATACTGCTGTGAGGAAAGTGATTTTGCATTAAAACTGAAGGTGCAAATACAATAGAGATATACTCTAGAAAATCTTTGCACAGGTGACTGAGAAGACCTGTATACCTGAGCTCATCCCAGCTGTGGAAAAACTGGAAACAATCCGAGCAGCCATCAGCAAGAGAATGAAGCACGTTTACACAATGGAATGCTGCACATCAGTAAGAATGAATGAACTAGAGCTCCACATGTGCACATACATGAATCTTACAATGTAGAGTGAAAAAAAGCAAACTGTGAAAGAATGTCTAGAATTATAATTTTTATGAAAATAAAAAATGGAAAAAATAACTTTTTAGGGAGAAATATGTATATATGTTGTTATTATTTTGTCTTTAAGTCTTCTGACTCTTTTTGACCCTATGGTCTGCAGTGCATCAGGCTCTTCTGTCCATGGGATTCTCCAGGCAAGAATACTGGAGCGGGTTGCCATTTCCTTCTCCAGGGGATCTTCCAAACCCAGAGACTGAACTCAGGTCTCCTGCATTGGTAGGCAGACTCTTTACCACTGAGCTACCAGGGAAGCCCACATGTGTATAGGCAATAAAACTAATATTTAAAGAGGAGGGGAGGGACTTCCGTGGCAGCCCAGTGGCTAAGATGCCTTGCTCAATGCAGGGGGCCCAGGTTTGATTCCTGGTTGGGGAACTAGATCTCACATCCTGCAATGCAGATCAAAGATCTTCCTGCATGCCTGCAACTAACACCTGGCACAGTCAAATAAATAAACAAAATAAAGGGGTGGGGGAGAGAGAGGCAGAGAAATGAGAGAACAATAGCCCCAAATTCAAGATAGTACTTAAATCTGGGGAAGAGACAAGAGTGTGGTTAAAAAGTGTTGCCTAGGGAGCTTTAACTGTTTTGAAAATGGTTTTTTTTTTTTTTAAGCTGGTTGGTGGGTAAACAGGTGTTCACTATATTATGCTTTGGTTTTTACATACATGAAATGCATTTTTTCCTAAAACCTAGAAAAGAAAAATTGAAGAAAATGTGAATGGAATCTAGATACCTTGGACAAAGAACAAAAATAAGTCTTCAACAGGAATGTTACTTCTGGTCAGCATTAAAGTAGTGATAGGAAAGAGAATGGAATACTTAAAAATTCGGTTGCTGTTTACAGAGAAAAGACAGATAAATCAGTGACTACCTAGGATCAAGCATTTGACCGGCGATCAAGGCTAGTAGAGTTTATTTTCTAGACAGCCCATAAGGAAGTATAAGCAGCTATGCATTAATTACTGTGTTCACCAGTTTTAATAAGTCATATCAAGTACTTGATTTAATATGAAGATATCATAATCACTATCATAATGTAAATGTAATACATGGTTAAGATTTTAAAAGACTATTTGACTTACAGAGATTGAAATAACATTAATGACACTGTACATAACTTGAATTAAGCAATAACTAAGACAAGCACCACCGGAAAAAACATACAGCTACCACAGGAAAGAATATACTAACTTGGGGTGGAAATGAACAGTTAATACTACAATGAGGATCCATTATATAGCACAGGGAACTATATTCAATATCTTGAAATAACCGTTAATGGAAAACAATTGAAAAAGAATATATATATATATATATATGTATATATATCTGATCACTTTTCTATATACCTGAAACTAACACAAC
This sequence comes from Dama dama, assembly GCF_033118175.1. Classification (NCBI taxonomy): domain Eukaryota; kingdom Metazoa; phylum Chordata; class Mammalia; order Artiodactyla; family Cervidae; genus Dama; species Dama dama. The sequence continues at coordinate 54,227,876 of NC_083692.1, read as the reverse complement.
ATTATAAAACAACTATACTTCGATTGAGAAAAAATAAAGTTACCCCCAGCTCCCCATGGGAGCTTCTTTTATTGCTTTCACACCTTGTTCTTCCCATTTTGGGGTAATAGGTAGTGTCAACTGGTGACTTCACTCAGGGTTCTTAGCTAATTGCATGTCTTTTCCATTTTCACCATGTCAGGCTTTAGCTGACAATAAATTGTCTGGGTCTTTATTATGCGGATCACCTCAAATCCTATTCTGGAACCAAGGTATGGTATAAATACAGAAGCATCAGTACACTTCCCGAGAAGACAAGGATTCTGTCTACAAGTGGTATAGCTAGTGACTTCCTGCTTAGGACAGTTGCATGCTTTAATCTTTTAGGTGCTGGTATCGTCAATAATGTGTGTAGTTTCAATGCAAGGCCTTGGGACATGGCTTTCTTTTCCTTTTGTCTAACTACCTGGAGAGGAGATGGGTTCAGGAAAAGCAGCTTTGAGGGTGGCACTATAGTGAAGCGGTTAAAGCACACAGGGAATGAGCCGAATTGATCTGAATCTGAGTCCCAGCGCCACTCTTACTGGATGGGAGATTTTGGACAATTGTTTACTCTCTACAAGCTGCAGTTTTTAAATCCCTATCTTCTTTAGAGGGTTGTTTAGGGATTAAATAAGACCCCAGTACGTAGTGAGTATTCAGTAAACATTAATATCATTAATGGCATAGTTTCTTTAACAATTTCAGAGCCTGAATAAAAGATGATGGTGAACCTTTTGTATTTATTTGTTGGTGTTCAGTCACTCAGTTGCGTCTGACTTTTTGTGACCCCAAGGACTGCAGCACACCAGGCTTCCCTGTCCTTCACCGTTTCCTAGAGCTTGCTCAAATTCATATCCGTTGAGTCGGTGATGCCATCCAACCATCTCATCCTCTGTCATCCCTTTCTCCTGCTTTCAATAGTTGCAGCATCAGAGCCTTTTCTAATGAGTCAGTTCTTCGCATCAGGTGGCCAAAGTATTGGGGCTTCAGCATCAGTCCTTCCAATGAATATTCAGGGTTGATTTCCTTTAGGATTGACTGGTTGGATCTCCTTGCAGTCCAAGGGACTTTCAAGAATCTTCTCCAACATCACAGTTCAAAGGCATCAATTCTTTGGTGCTCAGTCTTTTTTTTGGTCCAGCTCTCACATCCATACATGACTACTGGAAAAATAATAACTTTGACTATACAGACCTCTGAAGGCAAAGTAATGGCTCTTCTTTAAATATACTGTCTAGGTTCGTCATAGTTTTTCTTCCAAGGAGTAAGCACCTTTTAATTTCATGGCTGCAGTCACCATCTGCAGTGACTTTGGAGCGCAAGAAAATAAAGTCTTTCACTGTTTCCATTGTTTCCCCATCTATTTGCCGTGAAGCGATGGGACCGGATGCCGTGATTTTTGCATTCTGAATGTTGAGTTTTAAGTCAGTTGTTTCACTCTCCTCTTTCACCTTCATCAAGAAGGTCTTTAATTCCTCTTTGCTTTCTGCCATAAGTCACAAAATAATGAAATAATGGGTGTGATCAGAGTTTCCACTGGGGAGGGGATTTTCACGTTCTACTATTGTGACTTAAGAATCAGGAAGGATACCAGGCCTCTAATTCTGGACTCAGCCTGTAGCTATTGGTTTAGATGAATGAATGACTGAAGTGTATTCCAGTGTAAGTAATTTAATTGTCCTGTATCTTAGGTCTCTTCTGTAGAATATTGATCTATGGAAAACTAATTATTTTGTGTTTATAGATGTGCTTATGTTTTTCCATGAACATGGCTGTATTGGTAGCATAATTTCTCAAATCTCATGTCCTGCTTTTAGTGGATTTACTCACTGACAGAAGTTCTGTGTGTTCATGTCACAAAGACCTTCAGGAGAGGGAAAGCCATTTTCACTGAGGTTTCATTGGAAGTGAGCTGGCTCCTGGGCAGGATATCATGCAAGTGTGCTATGCTTAGAGAAGGCCATTCACCCAAGAATTTGCAGACTGGCCTGAAGAATCAATAGGAAAGATGCAGTCGGAGACCTCTGGGAATTCTTTTGCTTGCAAGTTTGACTTCAGCAGGTCTGGTTACTACTCTGTGGCTGCATATTGATTCATGCTTGCCCTTTCAAAAAACAGAACAACAGTGATCACTTTTAAAAGAAAGTATTAACTATTCATTTATGGAAAACATTCACTTTCCTTACCTTTAAAAATTTGGAAATAATGGTACTTAATCCAAAGCAAAGATAATGGAAACTACTTAGGAGACTGAGTTGCTTTAAGAATGAAAATTCTGGATGTTAAGTGCAATACAAAACATGCACCCAATCTCTGACATATAGTGAACTCAGTGAATGAAACTGAGCTGAGTGGATGAATGGAAGGAGAAAGGAAAGAGAAGGAAGAAATTAGCAAAACGCTAGGATTTACAATACATGGGCTGCGATTCATAATTTGACTGATGAGCCTCAGTTTCTTATATCATAAACAGAAGCAATGTCCACCGCACTGGTTTGTTGTGAGAAAGAAATTGAACAAAGCAGAGAGAGATGTGGTTAAAAGCACATGACAGTCATAAGACCAGATCAAGCTAAATACAACACAATATAATTCATCAAATATTTACTGAGCACTTATTATTTGCCCGGCACTGTATGTCCAGGCACTGAAAGTGGAGGAGATGAATAAGACAGCTAGGCTTGTCGCTTAGAGAGGTCTGCTTTGGGATGGAGGCAGACGCAGGTTCCAGACAGTAGTCCTTCTCTTTATTTTACATATACTGATAGTAGGTCCCACAGACTCCTCTCTGGTTGTCTTACCACGGTCCTTGCCCTCAAGAAACTCCCTAGTTTAGTAGAGAAGGCAAACTTGTCAACCAAAAATTCCACAGCAGGCTGCTGAATGCAGCAGTGGTGGTACATTGAATGCCCATGAAGGGAATAAGGAGACATGGAGAACTGTAGCGAAGGAGTAGAGCAGAGGATTCTGAACAGGTTGATGTCTGGCTAAAGTAAAACAAAAGGAGTTCTTTATAGAGGAAAAAAAAAAAAAAAAAAGCAGAGAAGGGCATTTCAGATAACAGGAAGTATCACGTGCAAAAGCAAACTGACAGGAAATTGCTGGTTCCAGCTTCTGCCATTAATTAGTTCTGTGGAACCCTTTACAGGATTTCATCAAGTCCCACTGGACTTCCAGTTTTCTCATCTTAGAAAATGAAGGTTGGGAATGAGGCAACGTGGATTTTTTTGTAAGATGCTTTCTAACTGGATACCTTCATGATGGAGCAGAGAGAACAGGGCAGCTTTGAAATATCGTGTCATGTTTAGGGCCTGAGCCAAAAACCCATCATTTGTGACAATCGAGATGATAGGCAGGGACTTCCCTAGTGATTCAGTGGCTAAGATTGCATTCCCAGCGCTTGGGACCCGGGGTTCCAACCCTGATCAGGGGACTAGATCCCACATGCCGAAACCAAGACAAACAAACAAATAAATATTTAAGTTGACAGGCAGAGCTGGTAGTCATTCAGAGATTTTTGCATACTTTAATTCACCCACTCCACCAACATATATGGCATTGACTGAGGCAGTCAATGATACTCTTTAAGAAGGCCAAGGTCTAGCAGAGGGAGACAAAAGCATAAATAAGTACACGAGTACCATGGGAACTATACTGGTCTACAGACTGCAGGTTCATGGGGGCAGTAAAACAGAAGCCCCTAGTGCGTGTAGTTCACATGCCGGGTTGGGGGTGGGATTTAGCTCCCAGCTAAAAAGAACTTCTTGCTTCCTTATCCTTCACCTTTTCCGAGAAGCCGCCAACATTTTCAGCTGCCAATTCTTCCTGGCAGCCGACCCGGGCGTCCTCCCTCCACCGGCCTTTCGCAGGCCGGTGCGAGAGGTTCCCTGCACGCAGAGCGGATGCAGGCCCCAGGGCTGAGCAGAAGGGGGCTGGCTCTCGCCACAGCTTCGCTCCCACGCGAACCCCAGCGGCTCTGGCGAGAAGGGGCCGCCGGAAGGGCGAGCCGCCCGGCGGCTCCAGGGGTTGGACTCCTGACCAGCTGGGCGGGACTCAGGCTGCAATATAAGGGGGAGCGCCCCTGTCCCGGCTACAGTGCTGAAGCTGGAGCGTCAGCAGGCACCAGAAGGCAACTTGAAACTCACGAACCAGAGGAACTGAAAAAGACGCAGCAGGTCTGATTTCTCCTTCTTTGTTTAATTAGTACCAATGAATGGAAGGCGGGTGGTTTTGTGGGCGCGCGCGAGCTCGCCGGGACTGGCAGGGGATTGTTGGAGCGTTGGTACCCCCGAGGACCCTGGATAGGTGTCCAGCCACTCTCGAGAGGCCCCCAAACTCATTCGCTTCTCTCCCCCGCAGGAGCGCTTCTTCCCGCCACTCCCAGCCCCAGCCTCGGAAGATGGGGCTCCTCGGGAAACTCCGCGCCTCGGCGGCGGGCAGCGCGCCTCTGGAGCCTGCCTTCTCCAATGTGCTCACCCCGAACCGCATCCCCGAGTTCTTCATCCCGCCGCGGCTGCCCACCCCCTATGCTCCCGAGTCCTCGCCCTCGGCCGCCGCGCTGCCCCGGAGGTGCGCTGCTGAGCCGGACCTTTGGCTTCGAGGAGCCGACGACGGCGCGGGGCGCACGGACTGGGACCCGCGTTCGCAGGCCGCACTCTCACTGCCGCACCTGCCCCGGGCGCGCACCGCCTACGGCTTCTGCGCGCTGCTCGAGAGCCCGCACACCCGCCGCAAGGAGTCGCTCTTCCTCGGGGACCCGGGCGCCGCCGCGCTCCCGCCCGCCCCCCGTCCCCGGGCCCACACCTACGGGGGCGGCGGCGGAGACGCTCCCATGGCGCCCGGGGCGAGAGCGCCCATTGCGACCCCCAAAGCCCACGGCGGCCCCAGCCCATCCCTGGACACGTTCGCCCCGCCGCCCCGCTGCCGCCGTCTCCTACGCGCCCCGGAGGGGCTGCTGCGCCGAGCATTGCGGGCCGGGAGGAGCCGAGGCCTGACCCGCGCCCGCTCCGTCTCCAGCGGGGACGGGGAAGATGATGACGAGGACGAACGCCGCGCCAGCTCCGAGTCCCCGACGCGGGCCCCCGTCACATCCCTTTCGCCGCATCGCGACCCGCGTCCCGAGCGCCTGGAGGCCGAGGGCACCGTGACTCTGGGCCGCGCCGGGGGCGCCCTGCGCCTGGCCGCCGAATACAATCGGGCCAGCGGGCGCCTCCGCGTCCGGTTGGTCCGTGCTGAGGGCCCGGCTGGAGGGGCCGCCGAGCCCCGCGCCCCCGTAGGCTGCAGAGTCAGCTTCGTCCTGAAGCCGCGGGGCGCCGTGGTCCGGCGGAGTCGCAGGGCCGTCTTGGAGCAGGACTTGTGCCTGGACGGGCTCTCGGAGGACGAGGTGCGCCGCCTGGCCGTGCGCGTCAAGGCCGAGAACCGGGGCCGCGGGCTGGAGCGGGGCCGCCTGCTGGGCCAGGGCGAACTGCTGCTGGGCCCCCTCCTGCTCCTCTGAGGGCGCGCTCTGCCGCGGGGCCTCTCGGACACTGATAGCCCCTTTGTACAAAATAAATGTTATTTATTTATTTTTCTAATCATGTTCTTGCTTTGTTGCCGTTTTAATTCTTAGATGTCTGGATTTGTCATCGTTTATTGGTAGGGAAGGATAAAATTATGACTCCCTCTTCTAGTCAAAACACTGAATCCTTTTTTCCAGGCTTTTTTTTTTTTTTTTTTTCCATAAAAGATTGGCTTGTGGCTGGACGAAAGGAAAAAGAACCACACTCTATCTGCGTTGTTTTGTCATTCCCAATTTATTAATATAGCAGTACCAAACAACTTACGGGTTTTTAAAAAAATGTGATTCCTTCAGAATCATGCCCAATGCCAAGATGCACATAGACAGTTCTCCATGTTTGGTGTGGTGTGGGTTCATGTTCTCATTCGTGCACACACACCTCAGGGTGGGAACCTTCTGTCACACGGATACCTTGGTGAGAAAAGAATTCCTTTCCCATGAAGAAAGAACAGGATCTTTTTGAAAGTGGAGTCTTCAATAATGGGTGAGGAAGAAGAAAAGAGAGGAAGCCAAGGAGCTTCCAGTGGGTGGTATGTGGGCAGTAGAAACTCCTGGCCTCCCCTTCTGCCTTCTCCAGAAGGAGCCCTGGGAAATTGGGCTATTTCAGAAGGGAAGTCATTCCTATCTCTGTAAACAAGGTGATATTTGTGGCTTTATTTCTACCTAGCTATATGTATGGTGCTCTGTCATTTCAGTCCTGTCTCTCTGAGACCCCATGGACTGTAGCCCACCAGGTTCCTCTGTCCATGGAATTTTCCAGGAAAGAATACTGGAGTGGGTTGCCATTTCCTACTCCAGGGGATCTTGCCAGCCCAGGGATCAAGTGTGTCTTGCAGGCAGAGTCTTTACTGTTGAGCCACTGGGAAAGCCCTGTATATAGTAATTAATCCTATTGGATTTCCCAGATGAGTTGAAATGTAAACTGCCAGGTTTTTGAAAACAGGGTTCTAAGAGGGGGTTTCTTAATCCAACTTATTTTCATTTGTTGATTCAACAAATGGACCTGAGTCCACTGAAGACTGATTATACCCAAAAGGGTATGCCCTTGACTACAGGCATCTGTGGTATGATGGAGAGCAAGAGGAAGTTGGGGGTGATGTAGATTCCAATCTTTTATCTGCTGCTTGTCACTTGTCTGTACTATGGCAAATCAGTTCATCTCCTGGAAATCAGTGAAAGGGGGAGTTAATACCTACCTCACCGGGTTTTGTGGCGATATGCCTTAACATCCAAATAACCCTTAAATACATCTGAAATATGCTAGCATCCCTGAAAAGAGTTGAACTGTACTAGTGAACAGGTGCTCAATGATGTTCCATAAAATGAACTCCTTCATTTACTCTCCTTTCTTTCTAATTGTTTCTCCCTGATCCTGGAGTGGAAGCTAGCAGAATGAATAGCCTCCTGAGACTGAGGATTTAGGGCAGCCCAGGTGGGGTTATAGAACTGTTAAGCATCCCCATGGTGAATTTCCCCAGAAGCAGTAGTTTGCACTCACGCTTCATCAAAACACACTTCAACATTGTTATTACCAAAATGAAGTTCTGGGTACTGATTTGCTTAGAATAAATAGATAAAAATCCTGGATTTTAAGCATAATTTCAAAGTTGACAAATCAGCCCTTAGAAATCAGCTAATCAAATGACTTCTGAAACTGATAATATACCACAGAAGTGACAAAGCCAGAAGGTCCAAACCCAGTGACTAGCTGGGCTCAGACAAGGGCCAAGATGTCCTCCTGACTTCTGTAGAGGACTGACCTACCCTTTGTTTTTTTCCTTCAGCAATTAGATGTTGAGTTCTTACTCTGAGTAAGAATGGTACCAAGTTCAGGGGACAAAGCTATAAACAAGGCAAAGTTCCTGTTCTCCCAGGAGTTAATTTTTGTGAGGGTACCAAACCAAAGCCAAATTTTGTTATTATAGTTTGAGATGACTATCATGAAGATAGTAAATTATGGAGGATGATAGAGATCCTGTTGGCTGGGGAGGTGGCAAGTGGGACGTTCTCAGAGACAGAGTGGTCAGAAAAGTCTTAAGACCTGAGGAAGGAATCATCCACAAGAGAAATCTGACCTATCCAAATAACTGCTTAATATGGACATGTGACTCATCAACACCTCCAAACCAGAATTCTTGATTTTCTCCTCCCAAATCTCTTCCTCCCCCGATTTTTCTTATCTCACTAAATGGCACCATCCTTCTTTCTTTCACTCAGACTAGAAACCTGGAATCAGCTTTAACTTCTCTCTCACACATACTCCACTTTTCTCAGATGTAAATGTCACCTCCTTAGAGCATCCTCCACTGGCCTTCATATTTTTAAAAAGCATCATTGTCGCTGGCACTGCTTTATTCTTCTCCATAGCACTTATCACTACTTATATTATAGACTTATTAGTTTTTGTTTATTTTTTTTCCACTAGAATGTATGCTTTATAAAGACAGATTTGTTTATTTATTCAGTGCTCTATTTCCAGTGCCTAGAAAAGAGTCTGACATACAGTAGATACTCAACAAGTATTGATTGAGTGTTGAATGAATAGAGGAAGAGATGGAATAAATAGAGGAGAGTAGAGGACCTAGGACCAAGTATTGAGACAGTCCAACATTTGGAAATATAGAGGAGGTAATGTCAGTGTAGAGGATAGAGAAGCAGCAGCCAATGAGGTAGGGGAGAGGCCAGGGTAGCATGGAGTCCTGGAAGGCAAGACAGGAATGTATTCCAAGAAGAAGAGGGTATTCAGCTCATTTACATCCTGCTGGAAAGTCTAGAGAAATGAAAACAGAGAAATGCCTATTGACATTGGGAAGGTGAAGGTCAGTGGTGAACTTGACAGGGGAAAGTCCAAGAGAATAGTGACGTTAGGAATCAAACTAGAATGGATTAAAACATGAATGGAAGGAGAGAGTGTACAGACAAAGTTTTGTACAAGGAAAGGAGAGAAAAAGAGTTGTAACAGGAAGAGAATACAGAGTCAAAGGATAATAATTGCTTTAAAAAATTTTTTAAAGATTTTTTTCATGTGGGCCATTTTTAAAGTCTTTATTGAATTTGTTACAATATTGCTTCTGTCTTATATGTTTTGGGTTTTTTGGCCTGAAGGCATGTGGGATCTTAGCTCCCTGACCAGGAATTGAACCTACATCCCCTGCATTGGAAGATGAACTGTTAACCACTGGACCACCAGGGAAGTCCCACATTTTGTTTTAATCTGAAATAATCCAACACATGTTTGCAATTTCCGGGATGGAGGGAGATATTGATAATGAAGAGAAAGAAAACCGGCAATAATTATGGAAGTACAGTCTTATAAACGCAAGAGAGGGTCCAGAACACCAGTGGTTAGAAACAGGGTAAAGAACACACGTTCCTGGTGCATCTCTTGTTCCATAGCTCCGTTCTGCCATCCACGCATCATTCCATCCTGGGGCAGCTCACACTTGCAGTCTGAGGATGCTGGGACTACCCTCTGATTTCTCATCAGAGACCAGGCTGGACAGAAGGCCTTGCTTCTACACACATTCCCGTAAGACTAAGAATGAATTTCCCTGGAAAACCCCAGCGAACTTCTCCACATGTTTTATTGGCACAAATTGGATCTGTCGCTGAGTGTGAGGTCAGTGTCTACTGAGGCCCATGCTTCTTCCTATTAGGAAATAAGACAGGAAATGATGGGGAGTATTAAAAGAAACCAAAAGCCTGATGCTGGAAAGACTTCGCTTCAAATCTCGGCTCTGCTGCCAACTAATTGTTTGATCTTGGGGTAAATGTTTAACTTCTTTGAATTGAGGTTTTTGTCTTTTCTAAAATACTGAGTGTGAAGACGTGTGTGTGTGCTCAGTCACGTCCAGCTCTTTTGCGACCCCATGGACTATAGCCTGCCAGGCTTCTCTGTCCATGGCATTTTCCAGGCAAGAATACTGGAGTGGGTTACCATTTCCTCCTCCAGGGGATCTTCCTGACCTGGGGATGGAACCCTCATCTCCTGGATCTACTGTGTGAAGATGGCCAGGGTTAAAATAGAGAATTCCATTTCATCCCAGGAAGCTTTGCATTAGCAGAGGAAGGGGCCCTTCTGTTTTCAAATATATTGTGAACACCCTTCTTTAGCGCTTGCTGATGAGTATCATTTTGCTGAATGGTTTTATGTTCACCTATGGTTCTAGTCTTAAGTCTGTACAAAGGGCAGGCTACTGGGAACCTGTCTGGGTGGCTGCACTAAGTGACATAAACACGAAGAATTGCATCTTTCCATTCCACTGGTTGTGCCCTTCAGACTCCATCTGCCGTGTTCCCAAGAGAGGAACAACAGCTTCGCTGATGTGTGCTTCTCAAACCCAGCCATTACCATGAGGAGGTTTCATCGTTTGTGAACAGCAAGTCCTTGATAAATATCCCCAGTGGTCAGACACTGTTTGTCTTGATATAGAAAATCCAAACTTTATTTTACTTGGCAAAAAGAACAGGATTTATTTTGCAGATTGCTAACACTTTTTAAAAAAGAAGCAGTGTCTCCCGTCTTCACCTGTCTGTCAGGAAACAGTGCCTCGTTTGTCAGAACTGCCCTCACAATGCTCAGGATCCTTCCCTCTTCCTCCTCCTGGTCACCGTGGCTAGAACCACCCTCTTTCCTGCACTTAGGCTGCTCTGCATTGCCTCTTCACCATCATCAAACTTTTAATTTTTATTTTGAAATACTTTTAGGTTTATAGAACAGTTGCAAAAGCGGTACTAAAAATTCCTGTATACCCTTCACCCACCCAAATTCTCCAAGTGATAACATTTTCCATATTTTTATGATTATCATTATTTATTTATAATCTCTTCTATGTATCCATCTGTCTGTCTTTTTTTATTTTTCCTGAAAGATTTCAGAATAAGTTGTGTACACGTGCCATTTTACCCCTCAAAGCTACTTTAAGGGCATAATATGCTGAGAGCGAGAAGGCCCCTACTCACCCCTCTGTGTACAGAACCCCTGCTCTAATTTGTTGTGTTTTTGGCCACGTCCCACAGCATGTGGGATCATAGTTCCCAAGCCAAGGATTGAACCCTCACCCTCTGTATTGGAAGTCTGAGTCTTAACCACTGCACCATCAGGGAAGTTCACCTCTGACCTTTCCTGAGAGCCTCTGACATCTGGACCAATGACGGGCACCAATGACAGTGCTAATAGCTCTGTTGGTAAAACTTAATTTCCCGCTTTTAAGATGAAAACATAAATAAGTATATTGATATCTTCTTCTCTGAAATGGATTATCTTTCCCCTAGGGTGCATAGAATCCATAGAATCTAATCCTCTAGATTGTTAATTGTCAAGGAGATCAAGTACTCATTAGGAAGATGAATCTACTTATTCCCTGAAAGAAATTGCTTTGATCCTTAATAGAGAAATCAAAGAATTCTAATACTAACAGAGGAATTCATAGAGAATGAGCAGAGAGTGTAAATGTTAGACTTCTTGAGGCTAGTAAATTGCCAACATCCATTGAATCATAGAAGAAAGCAAGAGAATTCCAGGAAAATATCTACTTTTGCTTTATTGACTATACTAAAGCCCTTGACTGTGTGGATCACAACAAACTGTGGAAAATTCTTAAAGAGATGGGGATATCAGACCACCTTACCTGCCTCCTGTGAAACCTATATGCAGGTCAAGAAGCAATAGTTAGAACTAGACATGAAACAACAGACTGGTTCCAAATTAGGAAAGGAGTTAGTCAAAGCTGTGTATTGTCATCCTGCTTATTTAACTTATATGCAGAGTACATCATGAGAAACGCTGGGCTGGATGAAGCACAAGCTGGAATCAAGAATATCAATAACCTCAGATATGCAGATGACACCACTGTTATGGCAGAGAGCAAAGAGGAACTAAAGAGCCTCTTTATCAAAGTGAAAGAGGAAAGTGAAAAAACTGGCTTAAAACTCAACATTCAAAAAATGAAGATCATGGCTCCTGGTCCTATCACTTCATGGCAAATAGATGGGGAAACAATGGAAACAGTGAGAGACTTTATTTTCTTGGGCTCCAAAATCACTGCAGATGGTGACTGCAGTCACGAAATTAAAAGACACTGCTCCTTGGAAGAAAAGCTATGACAAACCTAAACAGAGTATTAAAAAGCGGAGACATTATTTTGCCAACAAAGATCCACCTAGTCAAAGCTATGGTTTTTCCAGTAGTCTCGTATGGATGTGAGAGTTGGACCATAAAGAAAGCTGAGCACCAAAGAATTGATGCTTTTGAGCTGTGGTGTTGAAGAAGACTCTTGAGAATCCCTTGGACTGCAAGGAGATCAAACCAGTCAATCCTAAAGGAAATCAATCCTGCATATCCATTGGAAGGACTGATGCCGAAGCTGAAGCTCCAATACTTTGGCCACCTGATGTGACGAACTGACTCATTGGAAAAGACCCTCGTGCTGGGAAAGACTGAAAGCAGGAGAAGGGAATGACAGAGGATGAGATGGTTGGCTGGCATCACTGACTCAATGGTCATAAGGTTGAGTAAGTTCTGGGAGATGGTGAAGGACAGGGAAGCCTGATGTGCTGCAGTCCATGGGTCACAAAGAGTTGGACACGACTGAGCGACTGAACAACAACAAAGCATAGTAAATGTCTGAGGCCTTGAATTGGGTTGGCCAAAAAGTTCATTCCTATTTTTCTAAACATTGTATCAAAAAAACCAAATGAACTTTTTGGCCAACCCAATACTTGTGACTTGTCTGACAAGTGATTTCTGACCATTCTCTTCTAATGAGTACTGTGTCCCGTATTTGGATCAGTAGTGGATATTTACTGATAATTACTCCTTGTGGCAGCAGTATCTTGATTTTCTTAAGTGGCATCACTCTACCAGTTCTCTCAGTTGATATGTTTCAGGTGATTCTGCATTGTTTCAGAGGCAGGTCTGACTCCGGCCTGGCCAATGAGAGTATTTCTTATTCTCGGCCTCAATGATTGGTTTGAGGATGGAACTGTGATCCAGTGAAGCTCGCGTTTGGTTCAGTGAGATTCAAACCTAGGAGTTGTGTTGAGAAGAGAAAGTCACTCAGTCGTGTCTGACTCTTTGCAACCCCATGGACTATACAGTCCATGGAATTCTCCAGGCCAGAATACTGGAGTGGGTAGCCTTTCCCTTCTCCAGGAAAGAGAGAGAAAGAGACAGACTATTTGTGTTAAGAAAGAGACAGACTATTTGCTACTGAATTTGAACCTGACGAGACGCAGGCCTGGAGCTCCTGCTTGCTTTCTTGCCGGTGCATTGAATGCAAGGATAAAGGCAGTGTGGAGGGGAGCAGAAGGATAAATGAAAAGTTAGCATCCCAGTGACATCACTTGCGTTCTGAATCTAGCTGTGGCTATAGCTGGGTTACCCTCATCTCTCTTCAGTTGAGCTGGGTTTGAATTGGACTTTCTGTCACTGCATCAAAAAAGAGCTTTGACTGGATACACCAGAACTTGAACTCACCTTATTTCTCATCTCCTTCCCATTATGGACACTACTTGTACCCTTGATTTCTAACTCAGGAAGTCAGTGCTGGAGTGAGGTGAAGACTAGAACATGACTCGATAATGGGGTAAGTATGCATATTTCATGTGTTGATTCGTCACTAAAAAAAAAAACATCTAGAAGCTTAAAGATTTGTTTGTGGGCCAGGTCAAAACATGCCCATGTCAAGTTGACCGTGTCACAGTGTCAGATACTTTCCAGGTAAGACTGTACCTGGCAGCAGCTCACCTGAATTGCGTGCATCACATCTTGTGGAAAAAGGTCTCTGAAAAGATAATATTGGAAATTTGAAGCTTGCAAAGGGACAAAAATCTGAGAGGTGCTGTTTGTGTTGTGAAAACATTTTATATGAATAATAACAAGAGTTCCCTGCCTATCACTTTCTAGCCTGTAAAGTGCTTTCACTGGATGATTTATTGCTCTTGATCCAAACAGCAACCCTTTAAGTCAGATGTAGATACTTTTACTGTTATTGTCAGTTGCCCTATTTTACAGATTAAGAATTGTAATAAATTACTCCTGCAAGCCCAGTGAGTAACTGAGGGAACCAGGAATCAGTCCCAGGTCTTCTGATTATTATCAACATGTCCCAGTGGAATTGTCAGCTCTTTGAATCAAGGGCCATTTCTCACACATCTTTACATGTCCCTGCCAATACCCACTGCCCACTGCCCGCCCCCCACCCCCCAGCCCAGCCGTATTCCATGAGGTAGGCCTAAATGGTTCTGTGCTGGGCATTTGGGGACCAAATCAAAAAAGGACAGGATAGAGAAATGTCACACGGAGCTTCAGCCAGTTGAGCAGATGTGACAGGTCCCTCAGACCAAACCAGAGTTTTATCACCACTAACCTTCCTTCCCTATTCTTCCTCTCACTTTCCACAACCCATATTCTAGGATGTTCTGGGTGTCAGTCACAAATTTCTAAAACTCTGTGTAAAATTTATTATAGGAGGTCCTTGTTTCTGATAAGCTCAGCTTAAAAAAAAATTAAAGTTAAAACAAAAACCAAAATTGTCCCCCCACCCCAAAACCTAGACTTGATGTGGTTAGTTAATGATAAAGAGGAAAAAAGAAACAGAAGTAAAGTTCCTATTTTAACTTTGGCTTTGATTTACAGAATACATTAATAAATATGTCACTGGATTATATGCCTACATAATTTTAGCAGTTCACCTAGAAGCTTGGCTACAGTGTAGTTTAGATTATAAAATAATGGCTCAGAGATATTAGTCATGGGATATAAACTTTCAGTTATAAGGTGAATAAATTCTGGAATCCTGTACACCATCTGTACAGCATGGTGACTGTAGTTAATAGTAATATATTACATACTAGAACTTTGCTAAGAGAGTAGATCTCATGTTTTTCACTATACATATATACAAAGTAACTATGGGAGGTGATGGGTGTGTTAACTAGATTGTGATAATCACTGCACAGTGCATACATGTATCAAAACATTACCTTAAACACCTTAGATATATGCAGTTTTTAATTGTCAAAAATGCATTAATTAAAATATTTTAAAAACTATATGGCTCAAAGAGACAGATTTGTCTCTAAAGGGGCACTTGCTTGACTTAATTTTATATCCATGCTTGATTATGCTATTTTTCTCCCAGGGTCAAGTTGGAGTCACTCTGGATTTATTCCAGGGTCACTATAGAATCCCACGGTGAGTATTTCTGGGCCCCCTCAATGCTGTGGTGAGGAGCACTCCCAACTGCTCCACAGAGGCAGTAAATCGGGAGAAAAGTCAGTCTTTGCAGAGATAGACAAAACTCAGCGAGTAATACATATCATGAATATTACTGCTATTAGGAGTGTGTGATTGTGGTCATGAATTTCTTTATTGATAATCATTTTTTCCAAGCTGAGTTTATAATTTAAAAAACAATTAAAACACCCCACTCAATTTTACAGAGATCTGTCTTAGAACCTGAAAGAATGATCCTTGAGTGCAGAACTTAATCTTGCTAAGCCTCAGCTCTATTTACATTCATGGTGATGGTTTAGTCACTAACTCATGTCCGACTCTTGTGACCCCCTGGATTGTAGCCAGGTAGGCTCCTCTGTCCATGGGATTCTCCAGGCAAGAATATGGGGGTGGGTAGCCTTTCCCATCTCCAGGGGATCTTCCCAACCCAGGGATTGAACTCAGGTCTCCTGCATTGCAGGCAGATTCTTTACCAGCTAAGCCACAAGGGAAGCCCACTGAGCTTACATAGTAGCCTGAAAACTAAGGTGGAGACAGCCTGGGAGTAGCTGTGAGCTGTCAGAGACCTACCTTAAGACAGGGCAACAGGTGAGGGAGAGTGTGAGGGGCAGGCAAACCTGGAAACGAGGATCTGTGGGCATTTTGTACTTAGTAATGATGATGATGTTGTTGTTAACTCACATTGCTTGTGTTTACTAGTGAGGAACCATGCTGAGGACTCTGCATGCATAGATTTAATTCTCAGAATGAACTATAAAGTATGTGTATGAAGAGAAAACTAAGGCTCAGAAATAAAAGTCTAGATTTTCAAGCCAGGTGATTACAGAGCAGTGGGGCCTCTGAGCCAGGATAAACAAGGTAGTGGTTAAGAGCATGGATTTTGGATTTTAACCATCTCTCTTCCACTTAAGAGCCATGTGACCTTCAGAGATTTGCTTTTTTACCTGTCTGAAATCAAGGTGTAACACCACCTACCCTGGAGAGTTCTCAGGAGGATTAAATCAATCAATATGTTAATTACTAGCCTATTCCAGGCAACTGTCAGGTTGTTCCCTTTAGACCAGGGCTGAAATGAAAGGATGTTTACAGACGCAGAGTCACAGTGAGAACTCCTTCTTTTAAAAAAAATTATTTGTTTATGTATTTGGCTGCACAAGGTCTTAGTTGTGGCAAAGGGGATCTTCGACCTTCGTTGCACCATGCAAAATCTTTCAGTCACAGCATGTGAACTTTCAGTTGCAGCATGTGGGGTCTAGTTCCCTGACCATGGATCGAACCCGGGTCCCCTTCATTGGAAGTGCGGAATCCTAGCCACTGGACCACCAAGGAACTCGTGGGACCACCTTCTTAGCTGGAAGTCTAGAAGTTCAGCTCTCCTGGCTGACTTTGCACAGGGTGGACTTGTGTTTCGGCCCCCAGCCTTGTCCCGCTCTATCCCTCCATCCTCTGACTCTGGTACCTCTGGGCCCACTCACCCTACTCCCAGCCTGTGGTGGAGATGCTGAGGCTGACTCTGTAGATCTTGTCAAGTCCCTGACTCTGGAGTGATCACCCAGTGTCAATCACATGTGTGTGTGCGTGCCCACCTTTGGGAGAATGGAGTGTGAGAAGAGAACTTTTGTGTGCTCCCCACGCTGTCTGCATCAGGACCTCAGACACTGGGTGGGGCTGGGAAGCAATGCTGGGAGAAGGGACATTGTTTCTGGAGAAAACGCCTGAGTTAGGTGCAGGGCAGAGGTTCATCTATGGAGGGGTGTGATGAAGAGATAAAAGAATATTTACCTCTTTGGGGTGTCCTGGGCTGGGCCCCTCCTCAAAGCAAAGGGGGAAAAAATCAGCAACGAGGGACTTGTGCACGAAAATGAGCTGGTCTCTAGCCTGAATCTCAGCAAGGAGGGCTTGAACTCTGCCCCACATGGCAAAAGGCAATATGCTTTTGCCTCTGGAAGTGAGGTTTTCTGAGTAGGAGGAGAAGGGCTGTGCAATCTCTTGACTCCCAGAGCAGAATCAACCTTGGTCACAGAAGATCAGGCTTCTAAGAAGGAAGCCTGTCCCAAGATCTTTTCAAGCTGCTTGGGGCTGAAAGCGTTCTGTGGTGGGTACCTTTTGGGATGGGGCTGCTAGTTTACTGGTGAGCCTGGCAGGAAGGCCAAGCTGTGGTTGGTGAATGTAGCCCTCACCCAGAGCTGCCTAGGGGCAAAGAAAGACTAGTGAGCGAGGAAGCCAAGGGTGTTAGGACAGGAGTGGGTGCTGCCAGCACTCAGGGATGTGATAAGGGGAGGGCTGATGGGTAGATACAGCAGTCCTGGAGCTGTGTCTTCCTGCAACTGCCAAGCAATGTGTGATTGGAGGAAGGGTGAGAACAAGAAGGAAAGGAAATTGTGATGGGGTAGGTGATCAGGACCCTATTGAGAGGAACAATTCTTGACCCTGCTTTTGGAGGTTTTATTTGGGCAGAAGGTCACAATTTTTTAAAGTATTATTATTTATCGTCTCAGTCTGAGTGCAAGGCACTGTTCTAAGTGCTTGAAATTTATTCAGATATTTCATGCTCATGGCCAGGGGCCCACAACCTCTGGGATCTAATGCCTGATGATCTGAAGTGGAGCTGATGTAACAATGACAGAAATAAAGTGCAAAATAAATGTAACACACTTGAATCATCCCCAAACCACTGCCTCTTCCCCAGCCCCCAGTGTCCATGGAAAAAAAAACTGTTTTCCATGAGACTGGTCCCTGGTGCCAAAAAGGTTGGCGACTGCTGCTCGTGGCATTATTGTTCCTACTTTGCAAATGAGCAGAATGAGCGACAGTGGAATCTAGTATCTTGCCTAAGGTCACACGACTAGGAAGGGGTAGAGCTTAGATTTGACCCCAGACAGGCTGGCAGGAGAGGTCAAGCTTTTAACCCTAATTCCTCTCTTTGGAAGACACTAGACATGAGCTAAGGAGCCTGCTGCAGGTGGGGATATTGGGTTGGCAAAGGAGGGAGAATTTGAAAACAAACTCCACCCCTCTCCCAACCTTTTTACAGGAACTGACCTTAAAAAGGGCTTCCCTGGTGGCTCGGTGGTAAAAAAAAAATCTACCTGCTAATGCCAGGAGACCTGGGCAAATTAAACCCCAAACTGTTTAATCAGTTCTGTTCTTTGTGTTTCCATTCACTGTAATGTGGTCATGGTTACAATGTCATTTTTGTTCCTAGGAACAGAATTCCTGAAAGAGAAAGGATCAGGTGAGAGAAAGAGGAGCGTGTGAGAGCAGAGAGGTTTCCTGATACCCTGAGCTCACTCCAAAGTGCATTAGTCTGGACTGAGTTTTTCTTGCCGATGGGTCACCATTGGTTTGCCCTCTTCTAAAGAGGAGAGCATGATTATGGAACGAAGAGAAGGCTTGGGCTTCACTGGTAGCTGAGACGGTAAAGAATCCACCTGTAATACAGAATACCTGGATTTGATTCCTGGGTCGGGAAGATCCCTGGAGAAGGGAATGGCAACCCACTCCAGTATTCTTGCCTGGGAAATCCCCTGGACAGAGGAGCCAGGTGGGCTACAGTCCATGGGGTTGCAAAGAATCAGACATGACTGAGTGACCAAGCACAGACACTACCTTAAAAAGTAAATCCTGTGGAAATAAGGCTTAGAGAGAATGTCCACATGTACTTTACCCTGGGATATTAATACTATAACTATCCCGGGAAGCAAATATGTATCTACCTTTCAGAAAGTTTTTCTAAAAATGGATATCTTAAGGGCACTTAAAAAAACAAAAAAGGTGGATGGCATCACCGACTCGATGGACATGGGTGGACTCCGGGAGTTGGTGATGGACAGGGAGGCCTGGCGTGCTGCGGTTCATGGGGTTGCAAAGAGTCAGACATGACTGAGCGACTGAACTGAACTGAGATACATTCTTTGAAAGGGGACAAGTAAAAATAATTAGTAAAATAACTAATGCACAGAAAAGGCTAAAAAACTTAAAGAGATGTGAATAAAACATTTGATGTAGGTTTGGTTTCAGGTACATCACGTGACAAGAAACCCCAAACAGTTTAATCAGTTCTGTTCTTTGTGTTTCCATTCACTGTAATGTGGTCATGGTTACAATGTCATTTTTGTTCCTAGGAATAGAAATCCAGAAAGGGAAAGGACCAGGTGAGGAAAAGAGAGGGTGAGAGCAGAGAGATTTCCTGACACCCTGAGCTCACTCCAAAGTGTGTTAGTCTGGACTGAGTTTTCCTTTGCCGAAGGGCCCCCATGGGTTCATCCTCTTCTAAAGAGGAGAGTGTGATTATGGAAACTTAGAGAAGGCTTGGGCTTCACTGGTCACTCAGATGGTAAACGATAGCCTGCAATGCAGGAGATGGAGCTTCGAGCCCTGGGTTGGGAAGATCCCTGGAGAAGGGAATGGCAACCCACTCCAGTATTCTTGCCTGGAAAAGTCCATGGACAGAGGAGCCTGGTAGGCTACAGTCCATGGGGTCACAAAGAGTCAGACACAACTGAACGACTTTCAGTTCACTTCAGAGAAGGTTTATGAAGCATTTCCTCTGGGCTGCCTTCAAGGAACTTATAATCCAGTGGAAGAGAAGGCATGTCTACAAGACAAGACAAAGTGAACGAGTCCAATAGGGGCAGAAGCTGACATGCTGAAAAGGGCTGATTAGCTTCAAGGACCCCTCCCGGGCAGGGCTGATCTGTGCTCTTCCTTCTGCTTTCTCTCTTGTGGCTTCCTGAGTGGGAACACAGCACCCAGGACTGATTCTGATGGAGATTAACTCAGTTCCCAAGGTACTTTCCTAGCACACACTGGAAGGCACCATGAAGGGAGGGGACACAGGTGGAGAGTTTGATTTTCGTGGAGCCTCACCCAGAGCATGGGGAGGCATGGACTGGTGGAACAGCCTGGGATCACCTGCCTGGGCCTGGGAGGCTGGGTCCAGGGCCAAGACAGAGGATGCAGGGACAGAGGACATCTTGTTGGAAGGCTGGCTTCCTGGGGGCTGGCGAGGGCTTGCTCAGTGTCTAGGTGTGAGGAGCAAAGGAGGAGGGCATAGTGAGGATTTGGGTTGGGGGTAAGGACTATGGCATTATCTATACCTACACACTATGCCTACACACACCAAGCTTCCCTGGTGTCTCATTTGGTAAAGAACCGCGTGCAGTGCGGGAAACCTGGGTTTGATCCCTAGGTTGGGAAGTTCCCCTGGAGGAGGGCAGGGCAACCGACTCCAGTATTCTTGCCTGGAGAACTCCCATGGACAGAGGAACCTGGAGGGCTACAGTCCATGGGGTTTCAACGAGTCAGACACAACTAAGTGACTAAGCACAGCACAGCACACGCCCATACAACGGTTGCACTGGGTCAGCTTCCTTACCTGCTCCCCCACCTCCTCAAGATCTGTTCCCAGAAGCTTGTATGGGACCTGAACATTTGCAAAATGGGTTCTATTCTTACGCCTTCCTGTATTGTACTTCCTAAGATGTTTTACCATTTCTGTTTGGTCCTCAATTGTCAGTTTCCACAAACTTCAGATTTAACAGATGTTCTGTTTCATCCTCTCCTCTTCAAGCCAAACTTCTCCCTAATTCTTCCAGCTCACATGTACACTCTTAAATAAAAAGGAATGGTTTTGTTTCAAGGAGTACTCCAATAATTCCTTCTTAGAATTTTGCTTTTCTTTCTATGCATTCCCCTACTATTTGTGCAGAGGCAGAGTGATGTGAGACCATCTGAGTTCCATTAAGGCTCGGCCACCTAATACCTCAGGTAATTTACCTAGTGACCTCAGGTAATTTAGTAAACTTGTATCAGCCTCAAGTTTGTTACTGAGAATAGCAGTATCCATCTAATTTAGGATTGTACTAAGAATTAGAGATAATACGTGCAAAGACCTGGCACATAACAAGCACTTGGTAATGGATAACTATTTATATTGTTGTAAAAGAGGTCATTTCAGTGCTTTTAATACTTTGACAAATAAGCCACAGCATGCACAATCCTAGGAATTTGTAACTCAGACACCGTGAGAATTGCTCAGAAGCTTTGAGGTGTGTCCTGTTTCAGGGAAAGTTTAATATTTCATGGGTTGTTTGGAGGTAAGGATTAAAATAAGCTGTTTTCACTGTGAAATGTGCGTACTTGCTTGCTAAGTTGCTTCAGTTGTATCCCATTCTTTGCAACCCTATGAACTGTAGCCCTCCAGGCTCCTCTGTCCGTGGGATTCTCCAGGAAAGAATACTGGAGTGGGTTGCCATGCCTTCTGCCAGGGTATCCTCTCGACCTAGAGACTGAACCCTCATCTCTTATGACTCCTGCATTGGCAGGTAGGTTCTTTACCACTAGCACCACAGGGGAAACCTGCTTATTGTCTACCTTGAAACATTAGACTAACTTCCATGAGATCAGGATTTTTGTTTTGTCTTGATTATTACTAGATCCCCAATACCTAGAATAGTACCTGGCACATAGTAGGCACTCGAT
This sequence comes from Dama dama, assembly GCF_033118175.1. Lineage (NCBI taxonomy): Eukaryota > Metazoa > Chordata > Mammalia > Artiodactyla > Cervidae > Dama > Dama dama. Next base: position 54,206,577 of record NC_083692.1, on the reverse strand, counting down.
CGATATTATCCGATAAATACATGTCAGATTATTTCCAGTAAACTGTTTAGGAAAACAAGAAGACATGTCTATGTTTCGTATGTGTGTGTGTTTATTTATATATTTTCTTTTTAGATCTCTGACAACATTGGTCATCACTTTATTCTTTTATAGTTTTATTTATCTATTTATTTTTGGCTGTGCTGGGTCTTCGTTGCTGCAGAGGCTTTTCTCTCATTTTGGCGAGCAGGGCTATTCTCTAGTTTCAGCAGGGAGGCTTCTCACTGCGGTGCCTTCTCTTGTTGCAGAGCACGGGCTTCAGTGGTTGTGGCACCTGGGCTCAGAAGCTGCAGCTCCCAGGCTCCATAGCAGCTCCCAGCACAGGCTCCATACTTGTGATGCACGGGCTTAGTTGCTCCTCTGCATGTGGGATCCTCCCGGACCAGGGATCAGACCAGAGTTCCAGACCAGAACTCGTGTCTCCTGAGTTGGCAGGCAGACTCTCCACCACTGAGCCACCAGGGAAGCCCTGGTCATCACTTTTTAAATGCTACTAGATGAATGCCTTGTCGTGGGGCCTGCATGGGAGGACGGCAGTGGCTGAGGGAAGAAGGCCAACCTGTGGAGTTGGGGTAAGCTCACGTTGTGTGATAAGGCCCCAGAAAGCATATAGAATCCCGCAGGGCACCCCAAGAGGCACTCAGCAGTGACTGAGAGCCAGCTGGTCCACCCAGAAGGGCCTGGGGTCAGAACCAAGAAGTAGAGCGTGTGGGCCCATTTGAGCAGAGGCCATGATGAGACGTGAGCAACTATAGTGAGACCAGTTCATAGGAATGATGACCAGCTGAGGAGCAGGAGACCACCAGTCAGCAGAGCCAGGCACCTCTGACAGTGGTTCTCTGTACATACACCTCCCTGCTGAAAGGAGGAATGAAAGGTAGAGAAAGGTGGGAGATCTTGAACTGATGGAGTTTAAACTCTGAATTCACCATGTTTAAATATGGAAATTACGGAGTTACTTTAAACACAATACACACATACACGCTCAATGCAGGAATCCCTCCAGGCAAAAAGCTTTCATGGTATCTAAAGTCAAGTGTTTAAAATTATGTGATTTCAAAAAATAACATGTGTAACAAAACCTCGAAACATGGGCTCTCTAAAATCCTTGCAAATTGGTTTGGCCTGGCAGGTGTCAGGGTCAAAGTTAACCTGATAAGTAAATTGTTTATTGGAAATGCAGCTGCTTGTGGGAAGTTTGAACTTTGGTCTAAGTTGACAGTTTCTAAAGAAACAGGTGGCTGAGGTGAAAAACTAGGATTGGGTTACACAAGCCAGAGTCTGGCTTCACTCTTTCTCTTTTTTTAATTGAAGTATAGTTGATTTACAATATTGTGTTAGTTTCAGCAAAGTGATTCAGCTATTCCTTTGTGATATATATATATATATTCAGATTTTTTCCCATTATAGGTTATTTCAAAATATTGAATATAGTTTCCTGTGCTAATTCCCTATGCCATACAATAAAACTTTGTTGCTTATTAATTTTATGTATAGTGGTTTGTATCTGTTAAACCCATACTCTTAATTTATCCCTCCCCTCTCCCTTTCCCCTTTGGTACCTATATTTATTTTCATGTCTGTGAGTCTGTTTCTGTTTTGTATATAGATTCATTTGTACCATATTTTAGATTCCACATATAAGTGATATCATATATTTGTCTTTCTCTGACTTAATTTGTATGATAGTCTCTAGGTTCATTCATGTGGCTGCAAATGGCATTATTTCATTACTTTTTAATGGCTGAACAATATTCCATTGTATATATGTTTCACGTCTTCTTTATCCGTTCATCTGTCAATAGACATTAGGCTGCTTTCATGTCTTGTCTATTGTAAACAGCACTGCAATGAATGTTGGGGGGCATGTATCCTTTTGAACCATGGTTTTCTCTGCATATACACCTAGGAATGGGATTGCTGCATCCTATGGCAGTTGTATTTTAGTTTTCTAAGGAACCTCCACGCTGTTTTCCATAGTGACTGCACCAGTTTAAATTCCCACCAACAGTGTAGCAGAGTTCCTTTCTCTCCACACCCTCTCCAGCATTTATTGCTTGTAGACTTTTGGTGACTGGCTTTACTTTCAACGGGATATTATGACTTTGAGGGCAATGCCCTGTAGTGGCCACAGTTGCTATGATGCTCACGTGGGTAACGTGAGACCCTGGGGTCTTGATAGCTACTGTGTCTTACCCGTTTGTCACTCTCGCTTTTCCACAAGTGCCCCACAAGATTCGTTGTTTAGCTGTAGACAGAACATATGGACTGGGAATCTGGGTTGGGGGCGCACTCAGGAAGTCATGAGGACAAGTGGATGGCATGAATAGGAGGCTGGGAATGGAGGAAACTTCCAGGCCTCTGAGTAGAATGGGAAATACACAAGAAATGAGAGCTGAGTGAGAACTGAGTGAGGTGTTCCAAAAGAGGACTAGTTGATACCAACAGTTATCAAATCTGGGGCTAAATTAGTTGCTAAGAAGACTTGGTGCTAAACTCCACAATGTATCTGATTACACCTTTTTGCATCAGATCACGGTAGGGCCCGGGAACTGGGAACAAGAATGACCCAGCTGGTGCAGATTCTCCAGCTTTGGCCAGGAAACAAGCTGGGTCCAAGAGTCTGTCCCAGCATCTGCAGCCTTGAATCACAGTATAACAGTGTGATAAGAGTCCCATAGGCCTGTGTCCTGTCGTCCCAACTAGACCAGAAGGCAGGGACCACGCTGCATACTTCTTTGCATTAAGCACATCATTCACCTTCTTGTTGATATTCAGTGAATGTATGCTCTGGATTGATGGGTCTTGTTCCTTCAAGTTACAAAAAAAGACTGAAAAATCATCTCCTAGGTAGCCTGGCTATGTTCAGAGAAGTTGTTTTCCTGGTTTCCTGCATGGGAAATGATGAGAGAATAATCATGGAGCTGGAAGCCGGGTCTAGGAAGCCTCTCTGGAGGAGGGGAAGTTTATGAGGCAGGGTGGCTTGTGATCAAGTCAGGATCAAGAGGGACACTCTGGAGATCCTCTCACCTTTCCCTGCTGCAAACTCCCACAGCCGCATTCCTCTGGAAGATGGAGCTAAAGGCATCTCTGGGCTCCAGGCTCCACCCCATATCTCAAGGCTCCAACAGTTATAGTCTTGGCATGTATGCCTTTCATTTTAGGTTTTGCTCACCAAATACTTCCATGTCCTCTGTCTCCCAGAATCCTCATGTTCGAGGACTCTCCCCTTCCTTGGAACATCTGAATCCCACCAATCTGTGTGCATAGAGCAGGGCCCAGGTGTCCTTGATTCCCTATGATTGTCCCTGTAGACTTGGTCTTGGTGTGAGTCAGAGATGATGGGGGAGAAGGAAAGATTCTCTCTTCAGGCCCAGGAAGGCCAGAGAATTTTGTGCTGGCCTCTGCTCCGAAGCTTCTTGAAGGGACCAGAGCCAGAAATTTCAGAGCAGGATCAGGGAGGTCAAGAGAAGCTGATGGGGACTGAAGTTCTGGAGGCAAAAGGAATCAGGGATTGGATGTTGGTTTTAGGGAGAGCCTGAGGTCAGACTAAAATTAGGATGAGCGTTGGAGGGTGGAGTTGGTCAGGTGGGGTGGCTTGATTCAAAGGCAAAAGGTCCAAAGAGACACTGAAGCTCTGACAAGATCATGGTTGACTTTTGAAATAGCTCTGTTCTTGAAAAGTAAAAACAAACTATATGAAAGGTCCAGTGGAGAATATAAAGGAATTGTTTAGATTTATACCTGCATCAATTCTTTTAATGTTTGTAACTACCATGTTATTGCCATGATAATGCCCATTTATGCCCAGTGTAGTAATATGGAAAGAGTCCTAGTCAGGTTTCTGGGGTCTAGTCTCTTCAATAGAAAGCCACTTATCTCTCTGAGCCTCAGTCTTCTTATCTGTAAAATGGGACAGTACTAATACTCTCAATGTGCTGATGGAATTGGAGGTAATTGAAGCTATTTCTTAAGAAGCCCAATGGCCAATACCATTATAAGAGAAAGAGTTTTAATTATTTACTATCCCAGCTGTGGAAAGATGTGGATTTGGAGAGGTTGTTATGTGTGGAGTGTGTGGGCAAAATACTAGCATTTTAAATTTATTTCCCATGTTATTTGGTTTTTCTCTTTTGTATCAGATGAATAGGGGCCCCTGAGACCAAATTTTAAAAGGTAAAGAAAGACATCAGTGAAATTTTGATATCCTGTAAGCAGAGCCCAGTCTCCTGATAAGATATTTACATTTCCACTAGATATTAATGGACATGTGTTTTAACAGGAAAAAAATAAAGGTTTTTTCAGGTCTTGATAACAGTCTACCTGAACCATATTTCTTAGCCAGCCATATTTTTGCTTGCCCAGAGGAACAAGGTCTCTCTTGCTGTTGGTTAGTATTGATTTTTTGCTATGTTGATAATCCTGTTACAATTTCACCTCTTTTAATATTTTGTAAACAGTATCTTAATGGTGTATTTCAAGGAAGAATATTTCAAGAATTCTGATGACATTGCTGTGCAGCCAGTGTTTACAATGTGGACCTGTATCAAAATGAAGATTTGTGATACAATACGTAGTTCAAGGGCTTAATGATAAATTGTCAAAATGCTAGAGACAGTGAAAGAAATCGTCTGTTGGGCTTCCCTGGTGGCTCACTGGTAAAGAATCTGCCTGCCAACGCAGGAGACACTGGTTCAATCCCTGATCCAGGAAGATCTCACATGCCTCAGAGCAACTATGCCCATGCGCTGCGATTACTGAGGCTGTGCCCTAGAGCCTGTGCTTCACAACAGAAACCACTGGAATAAGCCTGCACACTGCAACTACAGAGTAACCCCTGTTTACCACAACTAGAAAAAAGCCCAAGCAATGAGAACCCAGCACAGCCAAAATAAAGTATTCTTTTTAAAATATTTTTTTTTGTTCTTAAAGAGCTGGCTTAACCCTAATGAGAAACAATTTTAATGTGAAACTAGGGGAAGATCTGATAAAAACACAAGGAATGAGAGTAAAAATTTGAAGATTTAAGAGAGTTAGAGTGGAAATAATGCCCAACAGAAAAGCTTGCAAAATGGGATCAGAAGTCTCAAGGTCCTCAGTTGTAAATAATATGCCTTTGTCTGTACTGTTTTATCAAAAGTAACTTATTGAAATTATTTTAATTTGAATACTGTGCAAACATTTCTGAAAGTTAGGAAACAAAGAGGATATATCAACCACAATTCTACCACCTTATCACAACAGCTAGAATATTTTCATATTTCCTTCCCTCTTTGCTAACTTTTCAAAATTACGGTTGTACACTTCCTACAATGCGGTACATTTCCACATTTTACAGTCTTCATAGTTACGGTTTTCATAGGCATGTTTTGCTTGTTTTGTTTCTTTCACTGATTTCTTTTCCTTGTCTTACAAATATATTCAGATTTCTTTTAATTGAAATATAGTTGATTTACAATGTTGTGTTAGTTTCTATGTATACAGCAAAGTGATTTAGTTATACAAATATATATATTCTTTTTCTTATTGTTTTCTATTATGGTTTATTACAGGATATTAAATATAGCTACCTGTGCTAGCCTCAGATTTCTTCATCATAAAAAAGTATTCCTCATCTCTTTATTTTAAATAGAAAAATTCAATATATATATTTCCCAGTGGAAAAAAGTCAAGCTCAGGAAAAAAATGTGTATGGAATGCTCCTTGCTCCTTAGAAGTAAGACATTCACTTTGATTATAGCCAGCATAGGATTTTGAGACTCCTCTAGATAGGAAGGGTTATAATTCTACCAACAGCAAAGGTTTTGTGCTCTGTTTAGCAATTCCTGGGCAGCTTTCTCTTTCCCCTACAATCCTTATCTTTCCCATTTGCTTCCTAATTTAATGTTATTTCCATATTCTATCTGGGGAGCCAAACCTATAAAGTCACTGCCTCAACTTTATGATTCAACCTCTGTTAGGTATCCATTGTTAAAAGATAAACTGAAGCATATTAAAAACTTTAAGAGTTTATTTGAACAAAGATCAATTTCAGTTGGGCAGTGCCAGAGTGCAAGTGGTTAGGAGCCCTCTGTGGACAGGAACTTAGGGGGAGAATTTTATAGAGGAAAGGCAGAAGCAAGGTAATGAAATTATTGACGGGGTCTAACTGCAAGCCTCGGTGGCTGTTTGTGATTGGTTGTCCTTGTGTTTCGATTTTGTAATCTTGAGACATTCACAGGCATAAAGTGTGGTTTGCTTACATAGGCTACCATGGCATTAGAGCCACCTCAGTCTGATGATCTCCCTATTTAATTAGTTTAAGAACATTTAGAGGACCCCAGGAAGGTTTGATATAAACCCCTTAGACCTGAGGCAGGACTTAGCCTTAATACTGTGGATTTACAAACAAATTTGCTTCCAGACTGCAGTCATTGCTCTGCCTTAGAGTCCTTTTAAGCCTCAGAATTAATCTCTACAAACATCTAGGGCATGAGAATATTTTACACTTTAATTTTGTATCCTATTAGTATATATACTTGGGGGCTTCCCAGGTAGTGCTAGTGGTAAAGAACAAGCCTGCCCATGCAAGAGATGTAAGAGATGTGGGCCCTATCCCTGGGTTGGGAAGACCCCCTGGAGGAGGGCAAGGCAACCCACTCCAGTATTCTTGCCTGGAGGATCCCATGGACAGAGCAGCCTGGCAGGCTACAGTCCATAGGGTCACAAAGAGTCGGACACGACTGAAACGACTAAGCATGCACACAGCACATATACCTAGGTCAATATTTCTTGAAAAGCAGATATGAGCCAAGTATTTTAATGAGATCCCCCACCACTTAGATTAATTATCATCAGTATTTGATAAAATCAACCAGGTGATTCCTTCTCTTTTCTGAATTATTTTCCCAATTTCAGACAGTACTCTTTTAGAACATCCAAAGCCCTCACTTTCTCCCACTTTCCTCTCTTTTTAGCAAAGCATATTTCAGCACTTGGAACACTGCTCAGTACATAATAGGGATTTAACAAATTTATTAAGTGAGTGAATGTAAAGTATGAATTCTTATAAAGCACTTATTGAGATGCTATGCAGTATTTCACATCAGACCTTCTTTAAATCCTATAATCTTGCAGAGTAGGTATTATTATCCCCATTTACAGAGGAAAACAGAAAGATTCAGAGAATAAAGTGACTTTTTTTTTTTAAGTTCACTTGTCCACTTGTGGTAGGTTGGATAATGGTCCCCCAGAGAGATCCATATCCCAGTTCCCAGAACCTATGGATACATTGGGTTTCCCTGGTGGCTCAGATAGTAAATGCGGGAGACCTGGGTTCGATCTCTGAGTTGGGAAGGTCCCCTGGAGGAGGGCAACCAATCCACTTCAATATTCTTGCCTGGAGAATCCCCATGGACAGAGGACAGAGGAGCCTGGCAGGCTACAGTCCACGGGGTTGCAAAGAGTCAGACATGACTGAGCGACTAAGCAAACATGAAGACTTTGCCTTACCTGGTAAAGGAGACTTTGCAGAAGTATTACGTGAAGCATATTGAAATGGGAAGATTACCCTGGATTATTAGGAGAGGAGTGGTCAATGAATCACAAGGGTCCTTAAAGAGGGAGGCAGAAGAGTCAGCTAGATGGAAGGCAACATAATGATGGAAGCTGAGGGAGAACTAGAACCCGTGATGTGATTTGAGACTGTGAGCCAAGGAACGTGAGCAGCCTCTAGAAGCAGTTAAGGGTAAGCAAACAGATCCTCCCCTGGAACCTGCAGAAGGAACACAGGCTTGATTTTGGCTTGTAAAACCCACTTTGGACTTCTAATGTTCAGAATGGTAAGATTATACATTTGTGATGTTTTAATACACTGTGTTTGCAGTCCTATGTTACAGCACTTGTAGGAAGCTAGTACGCTGCTCTAACTGGTCATCAAGGGGGCAGGACTCATAAGAGCAATATTACAGAGACCTCATCTTTTCTCACCCCACTCCTGCTGTGGGGCTGGTTCTTTGGCCTGAGATGAAATCTCATGCCGGTGCCATAACTTCTCCTATGTAATAAAAGTCCCCAGTCACCTTAGCCCTTTAAGTCATCTCCAATAATAACTAAAATGTCAATTACAGTGTAACTTTTAAATTTTTAGCTGTTCTGGGTCTTTATTGCTGTTTGGCTTTTCTCTAGCTGTGGAGAGTGGGGGATACTCTTTATTGTGGTGCACAGTTTCTCATTGCGGTGTCTTCTCTGGTGTAGAACAGGCTCTAGGACTTGCGGGCTTCAGTAGTTGCCACATGTGGGCTCAGGACTTGTGGTTCCTGGACTCTAGAGCACAGGCTAGTAGTTGTGGTGCATGGCCTTAGTTGCTCCACAGCATGTGGGATCTTCCCAGACCAGGGGTCAAACCTGCGTCTCCTGCATTAGCAGGTGGATTCTTTACCACTGAGCCTCTAGGGAAGCCCTATGTAATTTCATTTTTAAAACACAAACAAACCCTAAACTTTAAACATGAATCTTCTCTGTCTCCCCAGCCAGGACCTCTGGTGGGAGCAAAGCTGCCTTGGGCACTGGCTCTCCTGACATCACTGCTTCTTTCCACATCAGACTTGCTCTAAATTCAGATGACTCCAAAGTTGCAGTGGTGAGAGGAAGGGAAGGAAAAGACAGGAAGGGTCTTATTTGACCAGCCCTGGTCTGATTTCAGTTTCGTCTGACCTGGCAAATGTCTAAGGATGATTTTCTCTTTGGTGGTTTTCTTGGAGATGAAGAAAGAAAGATGAATTTCTTTCTTCCAGGCTGAAAATCCTTTTCCTGCCATTCCCTTGTTGGTGGTAGATGTGTATCGTCTGGCTGGTCATTTAGTAACTCCTCCCTCTACCCCTCTGACGCTCAGTGCAACTTTGGCCCTTGTTCTTCCAAGGCCCTTGTTCTTCCTTGGGGTGGGACCCCAAGGTCTCCAGGCAAGGTCTCTCTACTAGGGCTCCCATCTGGACCTGGGCAGTCACCAGCACATCCTTGGACCTCCAGGAGTGCACTGACACCATAACAGCATCCCCTTCTACTGCCCCAGGCTGCATCTGCTGCCTCTCCTCTCGAACTGTCTGTTTCACTGACAAATGCAGTCCTCTGAGCAAGCATCATGGCTCTCCCGCCCCTTCCTTCCCGTCCACATCACACACACACATCTTTCTCTTTGGCATGAGGGCTGGGACTCACAGCGCCCTGGCAGTTCTCTAAAGAGATACTCCAATCTTCAGGTTCTCTCCAGCTCTCTGACTGTTAACTTTTGGGGTTTGTAAGTGGTAGCAAGAGTTCCAGCTACCTGGAAATTTGAAAGCAAAATTGATACTTTGCCCTGCTGCCATTTTAAGTAATGTGGACATCATTTTTTCACAACCAAGGAGGACAAAAAAAGTCAAATCAGGTTGTAATAGGAGATTAAAATAAATAGATCACTATGTCTGGTTCTCCTTCCCTAAATAAACGAAGCCTTGACCTTGTCCAGTAATGATAGGTTTCTAGCCACTGTAACTGCTTCCTCAGGGGTAGAGCTGTCATTTGATTCTTACCTGACTTGAACAAAAACTTTACCCTGCTGACATCTGACCACAAGTTACGACTCTGAGATTATGACAATCACATGCTGCTTTTCTACCACAACAGCTAATTGAAACTAGGCGGCTTTTTTCTAATATTGAGTGTTTTCCCTCTTTAAATATCTCTATGGATTTTATTTTAATTTTTGCCAACCTGTCCTTCTGAAGACAGATTCTCTTGAATCCTTTTTAAAGTAAACTTCTTTCCTGGGCTTCCCCAGTAGCTCAGCTGTTTAAGAATCCACCTCCAATGCAGGAGACCCTGGTTTGATTTCTGGGTCAGGAAGATCCCCTAGAGAAGGGAATAGCTGCCCACTCCAGTGTTATGGCCTGAAGAATTCCATGGACAGAGGAACCTGGCAGGCTACAGTTCATGGGATTGCAAAGATTCAGACGTGAAACTTCTTTTCTTTCCTAAATGTTTTTGTCTCTGAATCTTCTCTTCTCAAATCCACATGGGCTGTCCATGCAGCCTACACAGTGGGCACCTATCATCTTGGACATTGTCTCATGTCAGCCAGAATTGAGACTGACATCACTCCACGGTCACATCTCGGCCCACGAGTCGGTTACGAGGCTGGGAGTCATAAATGGGCATCGTGGAGTAAAAGCGTCCGAGCTTCTTTACTCATTCTAGTTGTGTTTAGACTTTCATCTCTCCTGGAGCTGGACAAAGGGAGGTGTTGTCATCAATGCCTCCACTTCCCTTAGGTGACCTAAGAGCTTCATTGCACCCACACCTTTGCTCTTAGAGCTGTGGGCTGGAGGCAGCAGGGTGCCTTCAGGATGATGTACAGTAAGAGGAGGCCAGAGGGAACCCTCTCCTGGTGGCAGGGTCACCCACTGGTGACTTCGTTAATGTGGGTACTGTGTTCTTTTCCAGGCCAAGGCTGTCACACCACTCCCCTCTAAGCATTTCCCATCAGCACTGCCATCTTCCAGGCGGGGCTTCTCCCCTGTGCTCTCCATGTCTCCTGTTGAATTTCCTGTCTCACTACTGGTCTGTCCGCCAAGACCCACCACTCGGCACCCAGTCCTGATGCCGCTGGTGCTGCTGGCTGTGTCTCCACCCACCTCCATCAGACTGGCCGTATCTCCACCCGGCTCCACCAGACTGGCCTGACCTAAGGGTCTGTGAGCCGGCTAGTCACTAGCAGCATTAGCATTAGCATAATAGCCTGAGCAAGGTAACCGAAGTGACACCTTATCTGTCCTCATGCCTCTCATTCTCGTTACCTTTTTTTTTTTTTAAGGTGCTTTTAGGATCAGTGGTGTGTTGAGCCCTCTGGAGACCTGAGTACTCACAGCTTGGTGAGGGGGCAGACTTGCAACAGATGACTGCCGTCAGTGTGATAAAATACTGTCAAGTTCATTTGTAGAAATTGATGATGATCTTAGGGTGGTTTCCTACCCAGATGAAGGCACTCTGCTCAGTTCTTTGGCTCATTCAATGTGAGGTTCTTAAAGTGGAACAGGTATCATGATGGTTATGACTGTGTATGTGTGTATGTGCGCACACTCACCACCCATCTCCTGGGGCTTCTCAAAGTGTTCCATCTTCTCTGTGATGCCAAGGATAGGGTCACACCCACAGGATTTAGGCAGAATCATAAGCCTAGGTCCCATCTCGACCAGGTGGACTGGGGAAAGCCATTTAAATACTCTGAGTTTCAGTTTCCTCATCCTTGAAACCAAAATTGGATCTTGCCTTGAGGGGCTGTTGTGAGGATCAAGAGTTAATGTATATGACAAACGGAACACACAGAACTTGCAGTGACCCCAGCCAAGTTTGGGGGTGTTTGTTTAGAGTAGGCTGCAGGCTGGCCCCCGGGGCTGGACTTGTAAATGCCTTGGGCTCTTGGAGAGCTGGGAAGAGCCCCGCTGTGCTTGCCATGGCGTCTCCTCCCACACCCTGTGTCCTGTACACACCTGGGCAGAACCTATCTGCTTTGCTGCTCAAGTTGCCAGGAATGTTGGCTGCTGCTGGGAAACCTAAATGAAGAAGAAGGGGCAGCGTGCCAGGGAAAATAGGAAGTTGGCACATTTGAACAATAATGGGGATTTTTTTTGGTTGGGAGATAAGGGTGTTTTTGTTAGTTTAAGAGAGGCAGGGGGCTTATAGCAGTTATCTGAACAGAATTTGTTTGTGATGGCTCCAGGCTGCAGAGCTGGCAGGTGCTGGCACTAGGCGAAACTGAAGTGTTTTGAACCCAGAGGAAAATCCCGAAGGCTCCTGATTATTGCTATAGTGCTAAAGTCTGCAGAATGGACCAATACTCAGGCCAGCTTAGAGCCTTCGCGGAGGTCACAGAGATGCTGCCAAGACCCTGGGACTGGGTGTCGGGCTTGTGCTAAGATAAAACCAGGAGCTGGGGGAGCCCAGAGAGTGTCAGGGCTCTGACACTCTCCTCTATCTGGTCTGCAGTGAACAAGCTGCAATACCTACTCAGGGGACCAGGCAAGAATTTCTCATGGCGCCAAGGGTGAATTCCTAGACACAGGCTCTGTAACCCTGTGCTGCCTAGTTCTGCAGGCCAGGGTCAAAGCCCTCTGTGAGCTGATGCAGTCTAGCCCTCCCTCAACCTCACATCAGCCCTCTTGGCTACATACCCTTCACTCTTTGAAATTCCCTGATCTTGCAGGTGCCCTTTGTCTCCCCGTAACTTTGCCCCTGCTTGACATCCCCTCTCCCCCAGCCCAAACCCATTGCCTTTCTTATTTGTGACCCGGGGATGGGGCGGGGGATACAGCGTCTTCTCAGTACTCTTAGGTGGAGCTGATACTCCTTCTTGGGTTTCCTGGGGCTTTTCATGGTACAAACCTGCTTAATAACCTTTGTTGCAACCCACATCTAGGCATCTGTCTCCCCTGGTGAGGCTGAAGGCAGACCCTGTGTCCCCTTGGTTTTCCTTATATCTCCAATAAATTAAATCTCTGATGTGCCGATGTGCTCAATTGCTCAGTCATGGCCAACTCTTTGTGACCCCATGTATTGTAGCCTGCCAGGCTCCTATGTCCATGGGATTTTCTAGGCAAGAATGCTGGGGTGGGTTGCCATTCCTTCTCCAGGGAAATCTCTGATAAATTAAATAAATTAAATTCTTGACACATTAAACCTCTGAAGTATCCTGAAGCTCCAACACTTTGGCCACCTGATGTGAAGAGCCAACTCATTGGAAAAGCCCCTGATGCTGGGAAAGATTGAGGGCAAGAGGAGAAGGAGGCAGCAGAGGATGAGACAGTTGGAAGACATCACTGATTCAATGGACATGAGTTTGAGTGAACTCTGGGAGATAGTGAAAGACAGGGAAGCCTGGTGAACTGCAGTTCATGGGTTGCAAAGAGCTGAGCACAACTTAGTGACTAAACAACAATAACGAGAATCCTGATAAACAGTGAGACACACGGATAGACTTTTATCTTTTTTTCTATATGGCTAGCCAATTCTCCCCCAAACCAGAAATTCACAAGTCCAGCTCATCCTCATTGATTTGGCATACCCCTCTACTCATTCAGTTCAGTCAGTTCTGTCGCTCAGTCGTGTCCGACTCTCTGCGACCCCATGAACCGCAGCCAGGCCTCCCTGTCCATCACCAACTCCTGGAGTCCACCCAAACCCATGTCCATTGAGTTGGTGATGCCGTCCAACCATCTCATCCTCTGTCATCCCCTTCTCCTCCTGCCTTCAGTCTTTCCCAGCATCAGGGTCTTTTCAAATGAGTCAGCTCTTCGCATCAGGTGGCCAAAGTATTGGAGGTTCAGCTTCAACATCAGTCCTTCCAGTGAACACCCAGGACTGATCTCCTTTAGGATGGACTGGTTGGATCTCCTTGCAGTCCAAGGGACTCTCGAGAGTCTTCCCCAACACCACAGTTCAGAAGCATCAATTCTTTGGTGCTCAGTTTTCTTTATAGTCCAACTCTCACATCCATACCTGACTACTGGAAAAAATATAGCCTTGACTAGATGGACCTTTGTTGGCAAAGTAATGTCTCTGCTTTTTAATATGCTGTCTAGGTTGGGCACAACTTTCCTTCCAAGGTGTAAGCGTCTTTTAATTTCATGGCTGCAGTCACCATCTGCAGTGATTTTGGAGCCCAGAAAAATAAAGTCAGCCACTGTTTCCACTGTTTCCCCATCTATTTCCCATGAAGTGATGGGACCAGATGCCATGATCTTAGTTTTCTGAATGTTGAGCTTTAAGCCAACTTTTTCACTCTCCTCTTTCGCTTTCATCAGGAGTTTTTAAGTTCTTCAGATTCTGCTATAAGGGTGGTGTCATCCGCATATCTGAGGTTATTGATATTTGTCCCAGCAATCTTGATTCCAGCTTGTGCTTCCTCCAGCCTAGCGTTTCTCATGATGTACTCTACATGTAAGTTAAATAAGCAGGGTGACAATATAGAGCCTTGACGTACTCCTTTACCTATTTGGTATTATAAAAGGATATTTAATTAGCAAACTGATTCTCCTATCTATGTGGAGGAGAAAATGTGTAGGCTAGTTTTCCGGTCCCAAGCATTTTTGCCAATAAAGAACATCGAAGGAGGACTTACTAAATATCAACATGAAATGAAAAATTACAGCATGTGAAAACCATATGATACTGATATTGCCCAAGAACTAGAGATCAAAGAACCTAAAAACAAACAAAAACAGCCCTGCATAGTTGAAAATTAGGTTCTTGAGGAAGGTAATATTTTAAATGTTTGAGAGAAGGATGGGTGACATTTATATAGAAAATTTCTTCCTGATTTTTTTTGTGTGTGTGCACATGAACTTGGGGAAACTTTGGGAGATAGTGAGGGACAGGGAGGTCTGGGATGCTGCAGTCCATGGGGTTGCAAAAAGTTGGACACAACCTAGTGACTGAACAACAACAACAACATATATAACAATAGAGTCAGAGGCAATCTGGGGCTTTTGTATTTGGTCCAGAGACTTACTGGTTTAAGATATATATTGAGACTCCTTTTAGAGGGTCACTAGAATAAATTAGAAGTATCTTAGGCTTACAATATAAACAATTTTTTGATGATGATATACGATGTAAGAGTGAACACATAACTATGATTGATTGACCAGAAGGGCGTAGAGAATGAGCTTGCTGGGCATATCTGGTAGTAATCACAGTTACACCCTGATAAGCTCTTGACAAAACAACTGCTTACCTTGGCAATGACCAGCTCTCTACCTGTGCTAAGTGCTCAGGGGAGCACTGCCCAACCCAGGAACTCCAGACACAAGTGCTCTGTGTCCCCTGGAAAGAAGGAGCTACTCCTTACCTTTATTTTATGCTTAAATTTATTTATTTATTTGGCTGTGCCAGACCTTAGTTGAGGCATGTGGAATCTTTCACGTTCATGGTGGCATGTGGGATCTTTTTCAGTTGTGGCAGGTGAACTCTTTGTTGCAGTGTGTGGGGTCTAGTTCTTGGACCAGGGATCAAAGCGTGGCCTCTTGCTTTGGAAGAGCAGAGTCTTAGCCACAGGACTACCAGGGAAGCCCATACCCCTTAGCTTTAGGGGGCCTGCCATTGGTCTGGCTGGGAACACAGCTGGGTGCGTATAACTGTACAGGTACCTTCTCACTTCCCGATTCCTACTCCTAGCTCTCTGGGTCAAGGGCAGGAGACGGCAGCCATAAAATATGTTTGAGTTTTAATGAAACTCTTCCTGTAAATGTGTGCTCTTTACACTAGGTCTAACCCACAGAAACAAAAGCTAGACACACTGTAGTGAAACTGAAAAAGTTAGAGGATACAGAGAAAACCTTGAAAGCAGTAAATGGGAGGAGAGGAAGGAAAGAGGCCAGTGATAACTGGAGAAAGGCTTAGGAAAAGAGATTTTTTTACTTGTTTCCTTGGTGTTTGTTTCTGAAGATGAGAGTGATTTGAGGCTATTTATGCTGAGGGGAAGAAACTTTTTTAAAAGGCTTAGGATAAGGGAGTTCTGACAAAATATGGTCCACTGGAGAAGGGAATGGCAAACCACTTCAGTATTCTTGCCTTGAGAACCCCATGAATAGTGTGAAAAGGCAAAAAGATAGGACCCTGAAAGATGAACTCCCCCGATCAGTAGGTACCCAATATACTGCTGGAGATCAGTGGAGAAATAACTCCAGAAAGAATGAAGAGACGGAACCAAAGCAAAAACAACACCCAGCTGTGGATGTGACTGGTGATGGAAGTAAAGTCCGATGTTGTAAAGAGCAATATAGCATAGGAACGTGGAATGTTAGGTCCATGAATCAAGGCAAATTGGAAGTGGTCAAACAGGAGATGGCAAGAGTGAACATCGACATTTTAAGAATCAGTGAACTAAAATGGACTGAAATGGGTGAATTTAACTCAGATGACCATTATATCTACTACTATGGGCAAGAATCCCTTAGAAGAAATGGAGTAGCCATTATAGACAACAAAAGAGTCTAAAATGCAGTACTTGAATGTAATCTCAAAAACGACAGAATGATCTCTGTTCGTTTCCAAGGCAAACCATTCAATATCACAGTAATCCAAGTCTATGCCCCGACAAGTAATGCTGAAGAAGCTGAAGGTGAACGGTTCTATGAAGACCTACAAGACCTCTTAGAACTAACATCCAAAAAAGATGTCCTTTTCATTATAGGGGACTGGAATGCAAAAGTAGGAAGTCAAGAAACACCTGGAGTAACAGGCACTTTTGGCCGTGGAGTACGGAATGAAGCAGGGCAAAGGCTAATAGAGTTTTGCCAAGAGAATGCACTGGTCATAGCAAACACCCTCGTCCGACAACACAAGAGAAAATTCTACACATGGACATCACTAGATGGTCAACATCAAAATCAGATTGATTATATTCTTTGCAGCTAAAGATGGAGAAGCTCTATACAGTCAGCAAAAAAAAGACCAGGAGATGACTGTGGCTCAGATCATGAACTCCTTATTGCCAGATTCAGACTTAAATTGAAGAAAGTGAGGAAAACCACTAGACTATTCAGGTATGACCTAAATCAAATCCCTTACGATTATACAATGGAAGTGAAAAATAGATTCAAGGGATTAAATGTGATAGATTGAGTGCCTGAAGAACTATGGACGGAAGTTTGTGACATTGTACAGGAGACAGGGATCAAGACCATCTCCAAGAAAAAGAAATGCAAAAAAGCAAAATGGCTGTCTGAGGAGGCCTTACAAATAGCTGAGAAAAGAAGAGAAACAAAAAGCAAAGGAGAAAGGGAAAGATATTCCCATTTGAATGCAGAGTTCCAAAGAATAGCAAGGAGAGATAAAAAAGCCTTCCTCAGTGATCAGTGCAAAGATATAGAGGAAAACAACAGAATGGGAAAGACTAGAGATCTCTTCAAGAAAATTCGAGATACCAAGGGAACATTTCATGCAAAGATGGGCTCAATAAAGGAAAGAAATGGTATGGACCTAACAGAAGCAGATGTTAAGAAGAGGTGGCAAGAATACACAGAACTATACAAAAAAGATCTTCATGACCCAGATAATCACGATGGTGTGATCACTCACCTAGAGCCAGATATCCTGAAATGTGAAGTCAAGTGGGCCTTAGGAAGCATCACTGCAAACAAAACTAGCAGAAGTGATGGAATTCCAGTTGAGCTATTTCAAATCCTGAAAGATGATGCTGTGAAAGTGCTGCACTCAATATGCCAGCAAATTTGGAAAACTCGGCAGGGGCCACAGGACTGGAAAATGTTAGTTTTCATTACAATCTCAAAGAAAGGCAATACCAAAGAATGCTCAAACTACCGCACAATTACACTCATCTCACACGCTGGTAAAGTAATGCTCAAAATTCTCCAAGCCAGGCTTCAGCAACATGTGAACCGTGAACTTCCAGATGTTCAAGCTGGTTTTAAAAAAGGCAGAGATAAATGCTGGAGAGTGTGTGGAGAAAAGGGAACCCTCTCACACTGTTGGTGGAAATGCAAACTAGTACAGCCACTATGGAGAACAGTGTGGAGATTTCTTAAAAAACTGGAAATAGAACTGCCATATGACCCAGCAATCCCACTTCTGGGCATACACACTGAGGAAACCAGATCTGAAAGAGACACGTGCGCCCCAATGTTCATCGCAGCACTGTTTATAAAAGCCAGGACCTGGAAGCAACCTAGATGTCCATCAGCAGATGAATGGATAAAGAAGCTGTGGTACATATACACCATGGAATATTACTCAGCCATTAAGAATTCATTTGAATCAGTTCTAATGAGATGGATGAAACTGGAGCCCATTATACTGAGTGAAGTAAGCCAGAAAGATAAAGAACATTACAGCATACTAACACATATATATGGAATTTAGAAAGATGGTAATGATAACCCTATATGCAAAACAGAAAAAGAGACACAGAAGTACAGAACAGACTTTTGAACTCTGTGGGAGAAGGTGAGGGTGGGATGTTTCGAGAGAACAGCATGTATACTATCTATAGTGAAACAGATCACCAGCCCAGGTGGAATGCATGAGACAAGTGCTCGGGCCTGGTGCACTGGGAAGACCCAGAGGAATCGGGTGGAGAGGGAGGTGGGAGGGGGGATCGGGATAGGGAATACATGTAATTCCATGGCTGATTCATGTCAATGTATGACAAAACCCACTACAATATTGTAAAGTAATTAGCCTCCAACTAATAAAAATAAATGAAAAAAAAATACATTAATTAAAATAAATAAATAAAAGTCAACTTAAAACTGAAGAAAAGATAAAAGAAATAAAAAATAAAAAACGCAGAGGAACCAGAGATCAAATTGCCAACATCTGTTGGATCATCAAAAAAGAAAGTTCCAGAAAAACATCTATTTCTGCTTTATTGACTATGCCAAAACCTTTGACTGTGTGGATCACAACAAACTGTGGAAAGTTCTGAGAAAGATGGGAATACCAGACCACCTGACCTGCCTCTTGAGAAATCTGTATGTAGGTCAGGAGGCAACAGTTAGAACTGGACATCGAACAACAGACTGGTTTCAAATAGGGGAAGGAGTATGTCAAGGCTGTATATTGTCACCCTGCTTATTTAACTTGTATGCAGAGTACATCATGAGAAATGCTAGGCTAGATGAAGCACACACTGGAATCAAGATTGCTGGGACAAATATCAATATAACCTCAGACATGCAGATGACACCACCCTTATGGCAGAATATGAAGAAGAACTAAAGAGCCTCTTGATGAAAGTGAAAGAGGAGAGTGAAAAAGTTGGCTTAACGCTCAACATTAAAAAAACTAAGATCTGGAGAAGGAAATGGCAACCCACTCCAGTACTCTTGCCTAGAAAATTCCATGGATGGAGGAGCCTGGTGGGCTACAGTCCATGGGGTCGTAAAAGAGTTGGACACGACTGAGCGACTTCATAATTGGTGTCAATAAACATTAAAAAAAAAAACAAATAAAAAGGAATAAATTAACAAGAAAAAAAATTTAAAAAATTAAAAAACTAAGATCATGGCATCTGGTCCCATCACTTCATGGGAAATAGGGGGGGAAACAGTGGAAGCAGCGGCTGACTTTATTTTTTTGGGCTCCAAAATCACTGCAGATGGTGACTGCAGCCGTGAAATTAAAAGACACTTACTCCTTGGAAGGAAAGTTATGACCAACCTAGACAGCATATTAAAAAGCAGAGACATTACTTTGCCAACAAAGGTCCGTCTAGTCAAGGTCATGGTTTTTCCAGTGGTCATGCAGGGATGTGAGAGTTGGACTATAAAGAAAGCTGAGCACTGAAGAATTGATGCTTCTGAACTGTGGTGTTGGGGAAGACTCTTGAGAGTCCCTTGGACTGCAAAGAGATCCAACAAGTCCATTCTAAAGCAGATGAGTCCTGGGTGTTCATTGGAAGGACTGATGTTGAAGCTGAACCTCCAATACTTTGGCCACCTGATGTGAAGGGCTGACTCATTTGAAAAGACCCTGATGCTGGGAAAGATTGAAGGCAGGAGGAGAAGGGGATGACAGAGGATGAGATGGTTGGATGGCATCAGCAACTCAATGGAGATGAGGTTGAATAGACTCCGGGAGTTGGTGATGGACAGGGAGCCTGGTGTGCTGTGGTCCACGGGGTCGTGAAGAGTCGGACACGACTGAGCGACTGAACTGAACTGAACTGAAGATAGGTGAGAAAATTGTCTCCAGAATCTCATCAATGGTCACAGCTTCAGTGACCACATAAGCTGTCATTCCTAGTCCTCTCCTTTAAAATTCCTGTTCTCAACTACCTACCTGACTTTAGCCTTATCTGTAACATCATAATTTCTTAAATGAAAAATCCATTCATGTCATTAATGAATAATTGGTAATTAATTTAAAACTCCCAAATCAGGAGGGAGGCAAGTTGTTTTAAAGAATGAGGTCCAGTATATTAAGTTAACCTTAAAAATACACTCCAAAATACTTGTTTAATATGCATGCTTCATGGACTAGAGCCCACCAGTCTCCTCTGTCCATGGAATTTACCAGGCGAGAATACTGGGGTGGTTGCCATTTCCTATTCCAAGGGAAGATCCCTTGGAATCAAACCCAGGGATTTGACCCAGGGATCAAACCCACGTCTCCTGTGTCTCCTGTATTGGCAGACAGATTCTTTATTACTGTGTCACCTGGGAAGCCCCTAACTTAGGTGCAGACAAATACTGTTTGATTCCACTTATACAAGGTACCTAGAATAGTCAGATTCATGGAATCAGAAAGTACATTGGTAGGTTTTGTGTCTGGAGGGTGGGAGTGGGGTGGGGAGGGGGAATGGGGAGTTAGTGTTTAATGGGAACAGAGTTTCAGATTAGGAAGGTGAAAAATCCAGGAGATGGATAATGGTGTACAACAGTGTGAATATACTTAGTGCTGCTGAACTGTACAGTTAAAGATGATTCAAATAGAATGTTTTATATTATGGAACTTTTACCACTATAAAAAACCATTGAAAAAAAAGGATGCAGTCCAGGGCATAGGTGACATAAAGTTTAGACTTGGATAGAGAGGAGTGAATATAATAATAATGAATAAAAACAGGAGAAAATTTGCAAAATACAACAAAAGATAGCATCTTTCTCTAGGAAGTGGTACACACATCCTTTCACACACTGGGTACCAGTGGTTTAGCCTTTTCCTAAACTTGGACAGGTTGGGGGAGGGTGCTTCTCAGGTTTCAATGAAAGGAAATGTGACCAGGTCCCACATCCCATCTATTGGTTCATTGAATTTGAGGGAACTGTTCCTTTATACCCATCCTGGTAACTCATTGTGCTAAATTGTGTGAATCCTCTTCTGAGCTGAGCCAAGAGAAGCTGCTGACAGGTGAGGCTTGCTTTGATGGATTGACTGACAGGGTCGTAATGTATGGGTGGGTCTACTCAGGCTAAAGGACTAGGAACAAAGTGAGCAAATTAGAGAGATCAGCTGCTGAGCATCAGGAAGTGTGGAACAGAGAAAGGCTGAGGATAGTGTGTCAAGGAAGCTGCTGAAAGATTTGCCAGTGAGCATCAAGACCCCATCATGGGTCAGGAAGATCCCTGGAGAAGGAAATGGAAACCCACTCTAGTATTCTTGCTAGGAGAACCCTAAGAACAGAGGAGCTGGGTAGACTAGAGTCCATGGAGTTGCAAAGGGTCAGACATGACTGAGTGTCTGAGAACACACATCCAGGCCCCAGGTGAAGTTCGTAACCTGCTCTCCAGGTAGAAAGGTGAGATAAGGAGTGATTTCCTGTTTCATTTTACCTAAAATATCACAACTTCTTTTACTCACTAGTGCTACTGCAAAATGATTGCATGAATGTGAAAGTTGCTCAGTCATGAAACCCCATGGCCTGTAGCCCACCAGGCTCCTCTGTCCATGGAATTCTCCAGGCCAGAATACTGGAGTGGGTAGCCATTCCCTTCTCCAGAGGATCTTCCCAACCTGGGGATCGAACCCAGGTCTCCTGCACTGGGGGCAGATTCTTTACCAGAGCCAATGGTGAAGCCCTGCAAATGGTTATGGGTCTGAATTTTTCCAAGGACTAATGGATTTCAAACAGCTTGCCTATAATATCAGTGATTCAGGAGCAGTCAATATTTGTACAGCCTTGTGTTACTTGAGGTTGCAAATGATTACCTGTCAGTAAAATACAAGCAGTTTCCTAATCTCTGAACAGGCTTATTGTATTTTTTCCTATTGAAGACTTTTAGTCTTTTGTTGAGAAAGAAGCTAAAGTAGAAAGGCCATCTCAACGTAGTGATCAAGAACAGTCTCTGGAGAGAGGCTCTCGGTGTGTGAATCCTGATTTTGGTATTATGGCCCTGTGATTTTGCAAGCTGCTCAATTTCTTTGGGTCTGTTTCCTCATTCTACATAATCTGAATAATAGTAGAATGGGCCCCCTAGCATTGTCATGGGACTATAATGACATAATCTAGGCAAAGTGCCTTGAGCAGTACCAGGATCCAGTAAACACTGAATGCATCCTGATTGTATATAACATGTGTATTAAGAATGTTAAAAAATCCTGGGTAGTCTACAAATGACTAAAAAATAAATCAGAAGTTTAGAGCTTAAAAGAGATGCTTGAGATAATTTCTGTGAGGATGGTAAATACCTAGCCTATTTTCCACCACAGCAGATAATCACTGAAATTCTGATAATCCTGAAATTCTTTCCCACAGAACTCAGTTAGGAGTCTGAGTCCTCCAACAAGGTATCTTATGTGATCGTTACCAATGGACTGGTGTAGATCCTTGAAATGAAACCCATTTGCCACTCTTAGTTGTGGAAGTGACCCTCCTAGTGTGACCCAGGTGATTAGGATCAGAGCTTGGACAAAAACAGTCACTTGTTGCATTGTTGACTGTATCCATCACTGTATGTTTTATAGCCTTATAGAATACAAAAAGAGGATCTAAAAAATACATGCTCTTGGAAGGAAAAGGGTAGCTGGAAGTAAATTTGGGGCTGAAGAAAATGAGAAATGGGAAGTTATTATTGTCTACACTTGAACTCTTTTCAATATTGGCCATTGGTCATGGTTTGGATGATGGAAAAATTTAAGGTGACTGCAGAAATCATACATTCCACACCATTCCAAAAAACTTTGTTTACGAATTCAACAAACATTATATTTGGTAGAAATGAGATTGTATGGAGGAAGAGATTCCTCTCTACCCTGGGGCAGAGAGAAAGAGAGAGAATTCCTACAAGAAAGACATGGACAAAACTGGGTGCATCAGTAATTTCATTTCAGTAAAGACATGTTCAGGGTACCATGGGGAACAAGTGGTCAATTCTACACAGGGAATGGAAATCAGAAAGACTGCTTGACCTGAATCTTCAAGGAAAAAGTAACCTCTGTCAACTAAAGAAAATAGTCACAACCTAAAATTTGAGAGTTTGTGTTTTAATTATTGAGAGTTTTTAGGACTTCAAGCCCAGGAGACAGCGTCTCAAGTGACGATGAGAGAACTTTTCCGAGGAGGTGGTGGTGGTGGGAGGTGGGAGCAGTCAGGTTATATAGAAGTTTGCAACAAGAGGCAGGTAGTCTGAACATCAAAAGATTATTGTTAATTAAGGAAAACCAGATATCTTAGACTTAAGGAATTTAGCACTTTTCTATGTATGGGAAGAGTTTGGGCTTACTGAAATCATACCTTTCATATGCATCTCAGCTATCTGGGGCCAGTATCCTGGGCAGACCCAGTATCCTGGGTCTCACTGCTTGTGGTAGGGAGTGCAGGCAACTTGATAGTCGCCAGAGAGCGGGCATTGTTCTTCCTATGCACCCTCCAGGCTCAGAAATTCATATTTGGAGGGCAGGAAAAATTGATAGCTGTGACATCTGTGTTTATTCATATAGCAGAAAATACTCTATTTCTCACCTCAACAACCCAGAGATTCTGAAAAATGTTAGTAACCATACTGGCAGGCTAGAAGATGCATTTTGAGGGTGATGAGATATACGTGGACTTAAATTTACTGTTATAAATTACTAATAGTCATATGGGCTTCCCAGGTGGCACTAGTGATAAAGAACCTGCCTGCAAATGCAGGAGACATAAGAGACATAGGTTGGATCCCTGGGTTGGGAAGATTCCCCTGGAGGAGGGCATGGCAACCCACTCCAGTATCCTTGCCTGGAGAATCCCCATGGACAGAGGAGCTTGGCAGACTGCAGTCCATGGTATCACAGAGTCAGACATGACTAAAGCAACTTAGCATGAATAATCATATGGTTTTGTTAAGGGGAGGCCACAGTGAATGTGGCTGCCTGCCGTAAGACTAATGTCACAAAGCAATGTTTGCCACAACCACATCTCAGGAACAGATTGCTTTGCATATTTACCTGAGGGCTAAATACACTTCCTAGTCTACCAGCCTCTCCTTGTGTGTCTGAACAGTGAATGTCAAGGAGTTCACTGACACTGCAGGAACCCTGTAGGTTCAAATCTGTGTGAACTCTGCAGGCTCAAACCTGCAAGACCAAACTGATGCTCTACCCTGTTTGACGTCATAGTCTTAAAATCAAATTTGCTTACCCTCATTCTTTCATTGTTAAACACACTCTGGTTATTGTTCTGCTGTTTCCTTAAGGAAAAAAGATAAAGAGGCTCTAAAATTCTAGGCTATAAAAAAAAACTCATGGTGGCTGCAAACCTGCCATCCAGATGCCCTTGGGCAACTGGTGGACAATGAAACCTAGGGTCAAGTAGGTCACTCAACCTGTTAAGGCTAAAATTGGTGGACTGACTTCTAAAAGTGTTTTTCCACTTTCTTTGCCAGGGATAAGAGGAAATGCACTCAGAGAGGTCAAGAAAATCAAGTTTGCCTGGAGCTTTGCAGCTAATGAAAGGCTCTGTTCCAATGTGGACCATGGCAAAATATCATTGACCCAAATCCTGTGTTGAATGAACACCAATAAGGGATGCTGACCCAGTTTCTTTCCATATGGCCTTTATTTTCTCTTTTTATGTTTGGATTTAAGTTACTACAGATGCCAAGAAACAAAGGTTTCTTTGGGTCAAAGACTTGGTGTGAATTGTGCAATCACTCCTCTAGGAGCCACTGAAATGAAATTTGAGGCTGAGCCTGAGATGCCCTTGGATTATATCAAATGTAGACTGGACTCTTACAGAGGAAATTTGGTTAAAACAAATGTCAATATATTTTACCCAGTGGTATTAGTAGCTCTTAATGCTTCAGGCCACCATGGAGTCAGGAGTAAGATTGGAATTAGGAGAAATGGCGCGCTGCAGGGAACAGTATGGTTGGGGGGGGGGGTGTACAGGAGTGAATGGAGATGCATGGGTACTGTGGGCAAGATAATAGTCTAGAGCCCCTTCAAAGATTGTTTGATGTTATGTTGGAGGAGTGCTCTGCCTGGAAGGAAGAGAAATGAGGTAAGTCTGTCGCCACCAAGAGCCTCTCCTTGCTGGTCTGATCTACTCAGCTCTGGATCCAAATTTGTAGACTCCTAACAGAAGGCAAGATGATTGAATAGCATCACTGACTCAATGGACATGAGTGAGCACACTCCAGGAGATGGTGAAGGACAGGGAAGCCTGGTGTGTTGCAATCCATGGGGGTTGCAGAGTCAGACACCACTTTGTGACTGAACAGTAACTCAGCAAAGCAAAAGTCTGAAGGCAGCCAAGGTATTTACTCCCCTTTACTGCCCCAGAGCACACCTCTTGGGGATCTAGATGCTGCATCAGTATATAACAGCATACAGTACCATGTTGCAGTAACTATGATGTTCTCCGAATTTCTGCATTTCCGGTGGGTCTTCCGTGCCTTATATAGAGGGCTGCTCTAGGGGAAAGACTGGCCAGTGATCCCTGCTGGAGAAAACAAGTAGTGCTGGGAAGAAAACTCAAGATGCCTGCTCTGAGCCCACACGCTGGCATAGCTGCCAGAGAGGGGGTTCTTTGAGTGGTCCTTTGTCCAGCTGAGCATGGATGGGCAGGACTGAAAGCTAAGTCCTGAGAATAGAAGAGCAGCCCGGAGGCTGAAGCAGCCAACTCTGGCTACAGGGCTGGGCTCACCAAACAATGGTCTGGTTGTGCTAAATCCTAAAACATGATAAAAATATAATTTTAAAAGAAATGTTGAGTCTCAGTATTCAGAGCCTCTCATATTAGTGGCAAACGTTTCTGTGTTCAATTTTGGCCTTTGACCTCATGCCACTTTTCTATTTTCATGAATCTCCTCTCTTTACTTAAAACATATTCATACAGCATCTTATTGTTGATGTACAGTTCTAGGCACTGGAGGTAGGACTAGCTCTCTGTTTTCTTGGATACTATGTTTTATTGGAGAAACAGACAGAAACAAAGACATAAGTATATACTACATAAATACATGCTATATGAGATGGTTGGATGACATCACCAACTCGATGGACCTGAGTTTGAGCAAGCTCTGGGGGTTGCTGATGGACAGGGAAGCTTGGCGTGCTACAGTCCATGGGGTTGCAAAGAATCGGACATGACTGAGTGACTGAACTGAACTGATATATATTACACCGTATCACATCATACCATACCATATCACATCACACATACATATATTTTTTTGATGTGAACCATTTTTAAAGTCTTTATTGAATTTTTTACAATGTTGTTTCTGTTTTATGTTTGCTGTTTTGGCCACGAAGCATGTGGGATCCTAGCTCCCTGATCAGGGATCGAACCTACATCCCCTGCACTGGAAGGTGAAGTCTTAACCACTGGACCACGAGGCATACATTCCCTCATACATACTTTTTTTTTTTTTAACGTGATGCTGAGTCTCCTCCCTAAGGGAGGAGAGAAGGTGGGGTCAGTCAGAGAGGTGTCTCTTACATATTACACCTTCTCTGGCTTAGAGCATGAATTCTCTTCTGTGGATGAAAATCTGGACTGGGAAGTAAGTTTTCCCTTCAATATGAGTAACACAGGAGGCAGGAAATGTGGGTGAGTTCCTCAAGCAATACTTCTTGCCCTGGGCAAGGGGGGGCTGCTGTCTTCCTAATCCTTGAGCCTGGCCTGTCGGATGCTGGAGAATCCATCTGTTGAGCACGGCTGGCTGGCAGAGAACCATGCCAGCCGTCAGGGTCAGCTCAGGCTCCTCCTATCCCACTCTGACAGCTTATTTATCTTATCACCTGGATATCAGTTGTAGCAAAGTGGAAGGTGGGGGGTCTCTGCCATTAGAGATGACATTATGCTGGACAGCAGAGCCATCCTGATGTTTAGTGAAAAGACAGTGACCCTGGCCTTGCTCTCAGCCAGAGGGACTTCATCTCTGGTGACCTGCCTGGTGATGACTGGGGGATTTGGGGACTCTGATTTAGCAGGGGGCCGGAAAGAGAAGGTGAGGGGTCAAACAAGTCTAGGTGGTGTTGCCACACAGTAAAGGGCATGGAGAGTGACAGCGAGTGGGTGTGCAGTTACATTCTGGGATGAGAAAAATGGTTTAGAATTAGAGAGGGGTGATGGCTCCACAAGTTTAAGGATATACTAAAAACCACTGAATTGTACCCTTTTATCGGGTGAATTTTATGGTATATGAACTTTATCTTTTTTACACTTATTTTTAAAATTTTACTGGAGTATAGTTGATTTATAAGGTTGCATTAGTCTTAGGTGTACAGCAAAGTGATTCAGTTACACATATAATGTGCTGCTGCTGCTGCTAAGTCGCTTCAGTCGTGTCTGACTCTGTGCGACCCCATAGATGGCAGCCCACCAGGCTCCCCCACCCCTGGGATTCTCCAGGCAGGAACACTGGAGTAGGTTGCCATTTCCTTCTCCAAGGCATGAAAGTGAAAAATGAAAGTGAAGTCGCTCAGTCGAATCCGACTCCTAGCGACCCCATGGACTGCAGCCCACCAGGCTCCTCCATCCATGGGATTTTCCAGGCAAGAGTACTGGAGTGGGACATATAATGTGAAGTGGTAATTAACACAAATAACTTCAAATTCAGCAGAAACAGGGGAGGAGACTTGATTTCCTGACCTCAACTCTTAATATTCTTCCCATCTCACCACAGCCACCTCTTAATTATGCTATTATGTTACCTTATTTTTCATCAAAGGAAAACATCATAAATTCAAAACGATCTGACCAGTTCTGCTTCAGGGTGCCCAGGGACTTGTGGTTCCAATTTTGTTTATAAGCGAAGTCATTTAACCCCAGCTCAGGCAAAAATAAAAGCAGTGTACTAACAGGAAGTCACGGCCCACACCTGTACACAACAGCACAAACATGAATTCCCATAAGAACAGCACGTTTCTGAATCATTGGTGTGATGAGTAAGTGAGAAGAAGCCAAACAGGGTCACGGTATTGCTGAAGGCCCGAGCTGATTTATGTCTCCCAAACTGTTGAATTCTAGAGAGGCCTAGGCAAGGGGGGCTGCTGTGTTCCTAATCCCTGAGACTGGCCTAATGGATGCTGGAGAATCCATCTGTTGAGCACGGCTGGCTGGCAGAGAACCATGCCAGCAGTCAGGGCCAGCTCAGTCTGGCCCTGCAATTAAAATCAGGTGGTGGGTGGGGGGGAGGTCTGCAATTAAAATCAGTAACCCCACACCCTAAACCCATAATGACAGCGCCACCTTGATAGGAGAGAGAAAGGAAGCATATTGTGCAGAAGATGGAAGCTTTGGGGGGAGAAAGTAGTCTTCCCCTTGCTTCCTATAACCACAGTAACACCTTGAATCCAGTGGAGGTGGGAAGCGTTACAACCATCACCCCTTAACTTACTGGGAAGATCAGCAAAGAACTCTCCTGCTTAGGCCACTTCCACCTATAAGATCTAAGGATGTCACAGGCCTTCCTGAGCCTCAGTTTCTTCATCTGTATAGTGGGCATAGTAACAGTTCATCCCTGGTAAGGTCGATAGAAGGGTTAAATGGGATACTGCCTGTGTACCCTGCCTGCATACAACTAAGATGTTAAAAATACGGTAGCTCTTTTTGGCCAGGAGGTAGTCAGGGAGGTGCTGTGGTCTGATTTAACAAACAGAGGAACTGCAGCCAGAAAGAGTGATTCATGGCCTTCCAGAGACAGAACTGAATAAACTCCTGTTTCATGGCCTAGCCTAACAAACTGCCAATGTTATCTTAAAGATAACATACAAAAGAATTAAGAGAGGCAAAACAGAATATGGAGCCTCACAGAGTCACTCCCCAGAGAACTCATGTTGCAAACTGTCTCCTGCCTTCTCTTTGTGTGTGTGTGTGTGTGTGTGTGTGTGTGTGTGAGAGAGAGAGAGAGAGAGAGAGAGAGAGAGAGAGAGACTGTATTGATTCTTAGTTGCAGCACATGGAGCTTGGTTGTGGCATATGGGATCTTGGTTGCTGCATGTGGAATCTTTAGTTGTGGCATGAGGGATCTAGTTCTCTGACAGGGGATTGAACCTGGACCCCTTGCGTTGGGAGTCCTAGCTCCTGGACCACCAGGGAAGTCCCCTGCCTTGCCTTTTGAAATCACATGTCAGATCATGACACAAGTCATGTTAATTCCCCTTTCCTTTCAGGAGAAATTCTGGGCTTGCTGCTGGGACGTTTCAGGCCCTTCAGACAAGGGCCCAATTCTGCTGCCCAGACTTCCCTCCTGATCCTTCCCTCAGTCTATTCTTGGTGTGTCTGTGCCATATGGGTCACCCTCCATGCCTTAGCACAGGTCAGAGCCTCTGTCCAGAACACCCTTTCATCTCCCACTCAACCTTGAAGGTCTATTTCATTTGCTGCTGCCCCGAGAAGCTTCTTCACTCACTAGGCTTCATTTCACTATGGTTTCACACATGGGTGACTCCTTACGCCCAAGGACTCACTGTCTGAAACCCCATGGGATGGGATGAGATGAGATGAGATGAGAGAATCTTACAGTTAAATATCTTAAAGCCTTGGGTCCTGAATCAAGGCTAGCAGTTTGCTGAAGCTGTTGGTTTCAAGAAGGAGTCTAGAGAAGTCTCTATCTTTGGTCTGTTGGCCTTTCAGAACTTAGGAAATGTAATAGTCAATTCATTAGAAAGAAACATCTCAGTCATTGGTGATACATACGGACTAACACTTCTGGTTGATTAATACTAGAATTCCAAAATTGAGAGGTCTCTGATTTAACTTGTTCATTAGAATTATAATACTGTTAAATCTAATTACTACCCCCCAAAGTTCCTGTGGATCTAAAATTAGTGGGATGATTCTGAACTGTGAGCTCTGTCTGAGTATTATCCTTTTGTATGATCAGAGTCCTGACTTGTATATTTTAGACTTCATTCACATTAGAAACTTATATTTACTATTGGGCTGTAAAACATTTTGAGTTCTATATTGGATTGTGAAAGTGCATCCCTATTGCACTTTTGAGACAATCGAGACACTAATTGAGAAATTGGGACACTATTGTCTCAATTGACACAATTGTCTCTGTTGGGACACTAACTGAGAAAGTTACTTACATTCATAGTAAATGCACTTCTTAAATATTATGATCTTTATTATATCGAAGGCATAAATCTTGCCAGATTTCATTTCCCTGGCAAGATATACAAATATTTGGATAGTAAAATGTATCTTTTTAATACCAACAAAGGAAATTTTTCTTGCTCTTTAGAAAGGAAAACTAATTTTTTTCTATTCTGTTTATTATATATTTAACCAATTTAAATAAATAACTTAAGGCCTTAAGTGAAACATAGAATTGGAGACACTGAGGTCACAGATCCACCAAAAACCCTTATTTTAATTTTTATGCTTAACTAACTAAAATAATAGGAACTATACCACTACTAAACCATTGGTAATATTTTTATACATATTAAGTAATAATTCCTTAGAAATATTTCAGAATCTGCCTCCCTTGCAGTTTAAATGAGAAGCTTGTGTGTACATTTATATGCATGCCTAAAGGTATTTTGTTTTCCTTGTCTGATTTTATGACTCGAACCTGGTGTTTCTTGTTATCAGCTCCCACCTTGTCCCCAAAGAAACCCACTTAAATGCAGGCCTTAACTCTCCTCCTTCTCACAAATGGGGGATGTGGTTAAAATACCAGGGTTTACATTCCTTGTCTTGTTTTAGTTTTTAAAATTTTATTTATTTATTATTTTTGGTCACACTGGGTCTCTGTCACTGCATGCAGGTTTTCACTAGTTGTGGTGAGCGGGGCCTCCTCTCTACTTGTGGTGTGCAGGCTTCTCATTGTGGTGGCTTCTCTTCTTGCAAAGCACAGGCTCTAGGGTGTGCGGGCTTCAGTTGTTGTGGCTTACTGGCTTAGTTGCCCCATGGCATGTGGAATCTTCCCAGAGCAGGGATTGAACCCGTGTCCTCTGCAATGGCTGACAGATTCTTAACCACTGACCACCAGAGAACACCTTGTCATTTTTAATCTCTCCCCGGGATGCATTGTAAATACCTTTACTCCTAACTGCTATATGGACTATAATTCTTTTTTTCTCTCCGACCCTTCCCCCCACCTCAATTATATTAGATGTCACCACAAAGAAGTGACATCTGATAATCTGGGTGCTGAGGAGATGTGTAAAGAAACAACGCATGCAAATACCAAAACTTGGCAAAAGAAGAATGCATCAATAGAATGTAATTACTTATCTTATTTGGGGAACAAGATACAGATTTCCTAACAAAAGTTCATCCGGTGGGTGAATGAATGAATAAATTTGTAAAGATAGAAACAGGATGAATAAAGGGCAGGGTGAACTTAGGTTTGAAGAACAAGAATAATGACTGCTTTTATTTGGATCAGGGCAGGAAGAACTACAAAGGCGTGAGCCTGTTTGGGGTAGATGATAACATGTTTAAAGTGACAAAGAGAAAATGCACCTGTTTTTTAACTTTGCCCTTCTATCAAGGTTAATGATCGACACAATGCAAAACATGGGGACCAGGAAATGGAAGCCCAAGGTAGGGGAAGGAATGGGGGAAAAAAAAACACCTGTTTTGAATAAGTTCATATCCTGGTTCAGTCAAATTGCAGGTAAATGGACTAGAATGCCTGTCAGTCATCTCTGAGGAATTATGAAAAACAGGAAGGTATGGAAAGGCTGAAGATAAGAAAACACTGGTCTAGACCCAGCCGTCCCGGGCCAGGCCCCCACCCCCAGGCCTCAGGCTTCAGCCTTCCAGCCTCAGGTCCCTAACAAGTGCCTTCTGTGACCCCCTTCACACCCCAGGCCCCAAGGACCCAGACCTGGGGGCAGCTGCCTCCCTCCTGGTGAAAGTCTTGCCACTGCCCAGCTCTCAGGCATGCTGGCCAGGTATGGCTGGGCTCCTGCAGGCCTCTGCCCACCGCGGGCCCAGCATCCCCCAAGGCCTGTGGGCCCCCCAGGTGCTGCCTGCCTCCCCCAGGGAGCTTCTCCGCCCCCCTGTTGGCCTGGGACACTGCCTGGGCAGTCCATGCTGACCAAGGCAGCCAGCCGGTGCCATCTGCTCCTGTTCCATCGGCCCCAGGCCCTGGCAGCTCCCCGCTGCCCCCCACCTCCTCCCCCACCTCCACCCTCTGAATGAGCTCTGCATGTTCCACTAACCCATGTAGGTGGCGGGGGGAGGTGCCTGGCTTTGACTGCTTTGGAGGGCAGAACACTAAGCTGATCATGGTGGGCCTGCCATGCTCGCCTCAGTAAAAGCAATTCCAACCTCAAAAAAGAAAAGAAAAGAAAAGAAAGAAAGAAAACACTGCCCTAATTGTCAAAAAACGAACGAAGGTAGAATCAGGACTTAACCCGGCAGCCCAGTGGTTAATACTTCATCTTTTATTGCAGGGGGGTTGGATTAGATCCTGGGTCAGGGAGCTGAGAGCCTACATTCCTTTTGGCCAAAAAACCAAAACATAAAACAAAAGCAATATTGTAATAAATAAAGACTTCTTTTAAAAAAGGAAAGAAGGTGGAATCTAGAAAGTCTCTAGGGAATTATCAAGTGAGTGTTTTGTGAATTCTTAGTCAAGCAAGTAGAAATTCACCTGGAGCCAGCAGTGACTCACTGTAAATCACACCCAGATCTTTTATTTCCCCTCCCAGTGGGACTACTGGTCGATCAGATTGGGGGTATGTATGTAGCAGGTATGGTATATCTGGACTGTAAGAGCCATTAAAGTTATAAAAGGAAGAAATGCTGATTGAGTTAGGAGAGAGATTAATCTGTGACTTTTTAAAAGACGGAATCTAAAACATTATTGATTGAAGAATGGGTGACAGACTGGAAGAAAGCTTCTAAATACCTTCTGAGAAGCTTTGATCTTTAACAGTCATGTTCAGGGTTCATATCAGTGACTCAGACTCACACTATATGTCTTAATCAAATTTGAGATTTGTAGAAAGACAAATGATAGTGAATTTGATGTAATTCTACAATTAGGGCCCAAAACAATTTCAGCAAGGTGGTACAGCTGCCTGATGTCATCAAGGTGGAATGTCATGGATGGAAATGTACAGTCTTGCCTTGATTGATGAGTATAGGAGACAATGGTATGAGAGAATGGTATGTCTGGCTATCAGAAAACTGAATTTATACCTAAGAATCTTGTTGGAAGCATTTATATCCAATAACCAGAAAATAATTAATGATGCTAAAAGAATAAGAGTATGGTATTTGGATGAAAAATAGTCTTTCATTTGCAGAGCAGACAATGTTTGGAGCACAGAGTTCAGTTTTGGGTGCTCTGATTAAAAGGGACTTTGATACGGAGGAGGACATCCCAGAATAGACATTGGGATGTCCTAGAGCCCTGAAAACACCCTACATGCTTGCATGCTAGGACACGTCAGTCGTGTCCAACTCTTTGCAACTCTGTGGACTGTAGCCCACCAGGCACCTCTGTCCATGGGATTCTCCAGGCAAGAACACTGGAGAGAATTGCCTTGCCCTTCCCCAGGGGATCTTTCTGACCCAGGAATCAAACCAGCAGGGGATTATTGAAGGTCCTGGGAATGCTCAGCTTCTAAAGGAGAAAATCTGGGATTCCCCTGGTGGTCCAGTGGTTAAGGCTCCGTGATCCCAAGGCAGGGGGCCTGGGTTCCATCCCTGATCAGGGAACCAGCTCCCACATGCCACTACTAAGACCCCGCCCAACTAAATAAACTTAAAAAAAAAAAGACTGTTTTTGCTTAGCAAAATGAAATAAAGGAGAAGACCTATGGGAAAATGAAGAGTCGTTTTCATAAATCTGGGTAAGAAGATCAGGCCTAGAGATGCATGAGAACATCGGTGTGGTCTTTCTGATGATGAGAGCTGTCTGGCAGTGGAAAGAGGTGGTACGCTCCCTGTCACTGGAGCTATCAGAGCAATCAGGCTGAAGAACCCCTTACAGACAGTGATTTCCTGGACTGAATAAGCATAGTTGCACTCAGTGGCCTCTAGGGGATGCCAGGGCCAAGCCCTGTGGGAAGGGAGGACTTCCCAGGGTTCCAGGCCCTCTCCTCGATGCACGTTCTGTCCTCCAGCCCACTGTGGGATTGCCCCTGAGTGCGCATGAATTTCAGGGCAGGCTCTTCTGACAGTTTTGGTCATTGTGTATTTCTTGTCCCTGTAGCTGTCTTCTTTGACCATTAGGACACCAGTGGAGTTGGGACCAGAGCAAAAGTGAGTGGGAGCAGGAGGTCATGGGACAGCTGGGGCCACCATATGGGCAGAGTGAGTGGGGTTCACAGGTGGTGTGTTGACCTAAGGGACCAATATGGGGCAGCCATTGGCAGGGGTGACGGCTGACCACGCGCTGACAGAGCCTGATCTGTGTTAACGTGTGAGGATGATGGTAATGGAAAGAATGAGACAGGAGGGAATTGCGAGGTAATTACTTCTTGACAGCCTGATAAGGAAAATGAGATAATCCCCAGCAGTGGGGACAGCGATGAGTGTTCATGAGCTTTAAAGGCAGAGAGCCTCAGGGTTGAATCTTGGCACTGCCACTAGTCAACTGTGTGTCCATGGGCAGGTCACTTAACCCCTTGAGCCTCTCTTTTCTCTCTAGTCTGAAGGGCACAGTATACCAGCTCTCATGCTGTCAGAAAGAATAGTGGATTCTCAGGCTTGATGGAAAGCATGTGCCTGGCATGGAGGGAGTCTTTTGGTCTTGTTTTGTTTTCTGACCTTGTCCTACTGCATGTGGAATCTTAGTTCCCCAACCAGGGATCAAACATGTGCCCCTTACAAGGAAGCATGGAGTCCTAACCACTGGGCTACCAGGGAAGTCCACAAAGGGAATCTTTTTTTTTTTTTTCCCCATGTATTTATATTAGTTGGAGGCTAATTACTTTACAATATTGTAGTGGTTTTCGCCATACATTGATATGAATCAGCCATGGATTTACATGTGTTCCCCATCCTGAACCCCCCTTCCACCTCCCTCCTCATCCCATCCCTCTGGGTATCCTAGTGCACCAGCCCTGAGCACTTGTCTCATGCATCAAACCTGGACTGACAATCTGTTTCACAATTGATAATATACATGTTTCAATGTATTCTCTCAGATCATCCCACCCTCACCTTCTCCCACAGAGTCCAAAAGTCTGTTCTATACATCTGTGTCTCTTTTTCTATCTTGCATACAGGGTTATCATTACCACCTTTCTAAAGTCCATATATATGCGTTAGTATACTGTATTGGTGTTTTTCTTTCTGGCTTACTTCACTCTGTATAATGGGCTCCAGTTTCATCCACCTCATTAGAGCTGATTCAAATGTATTCTTTTTAATGGCTGAGTAATATTCCATTGTGTATATGTACCACAGCTTTCTTATCCATTCGTCTGCTGATGGGCATCTAGGTTGCTTTCATGTCCTGGATATTGTAAACAGTGCTGTGATGAACACTGGGGTACATGTGTCTCTTTCAGTTCTGGTTTCCTCAGTGTGTTTGCCCAGGAGTGGGATTGCTGGATCATATGGCAGTTCTCTTTCCAGTTTTTTAAGGAATCTCCACACTGTTCTCCATATTGGCTGTACTAGTTTGCATTCCCACCAACAGTGTAAGAGGGTTCCCTTTTCTCCACACCCTCTCCAGCATTTATTGCTTGTAGACTTTTGGATAGCAGCCATTCTGATTGGCATGAAATGGTACATCATTGTGGTTTTGATTTGTATTTCTCTAATAATGAGTGATGTTGAGCATCTTTTCATGTGTTTGTTAGCCATCTGTATGTCTTCTTTGGAGAAATGTCTGTTTAGTTCTTTGGCCCATTTTTTGATTGGGTCGTTTATTTTTCTGGAATTGAGCTGCAGGAGTTGTTGTATATTTTTGAGATTAATTCTTTGTTGCTTCCTTTGCTATTATTTTCTCCCATTCTGAAGATTGTCTTTTCACCTTACTTATAGTTTCCTTTGTTTTGCAAAAGCTTTTAAGTTTCATTAGGTCCCATTTTTTAATTTTTGCTTTTATTTCCAATATTCTGGGAGGTGGGTCATAGAGGATCTTGCTGTGATTTATGTCACAGAGTGTTTTGCCTATGTTCTCCTCTAAGAGTTTTATAG
The DNA here is from genome assembly GCF_033118175.1 of Dama dama. Lineage (NCBI taxonomy): Eukaryota > Metazoa > Chordata > Mammalia > Artiodactyla > Cervidae > Dama > Dama dama. The sequence goes on along the minus strand of NC_083692.1, from coordinate 54,170,513 downwards.
TTTCTGGTCTTACACTTATATCTTTAATCCATTTTGAGTTTATTTTTGTGTATGGTGTTAGAAAGTGTTCTAGTTTCATTCTTTTACAAGTGGTTGACCAGTTTTCCCAGGACCACTTGTTAAAGAGATTGTCTTTTCTCCATTGTATATTCTTGTCTCCTTTGTTGAAGATAAGGTGTCCATAGGTATGTGGATTTATCTCTGGGCTTTCTATTTTGTTCCATTGATCTATATTTCTGTCTTTGTGCCAGTACCATACTGTCTTGATGACTGTGGCTTTGTAGTAGAGCCTGAAGTCAGGCAGGTTGATTCCTCCAGTTCCATTCTTCTTTCTCAAGCTTGCTTTGGCTATTCGAGGTTTTTTGTATTTCCATACAAATTGTGAAATTATTTGTTCTAGTTCTGTAAAAAATACCATTGGTAGCTTGATAGGGATTGCATTGAATCTATAGATTGCTTTGGGTAGTATAGTCATTTTCACAATATTGATTCTTCCAATCCATGAACACAGTATATTTCTCCATCTATTTGTGTCCTCTTTGATGTCTTTCATCAGTGTTTTATAGTTTTCTATATATAGGTCTTTTGTTTCTTTAGGTAGATATATTCCTGAGTATTTTATTCTTTTCATTGCAGTGGTGAATGGTATTGTTTCCTTAATTTCTCTTTTTGTTTTCTCATTGTTAGTGTATAGGGATGCAAGGGATTTCTGTGTGTTAATTTTATATCCTGCAACTTTACTATATTCATTGATTAGCTCTAGTAATTTTCTGGTAGAGTCTTTAGGGTTTTCTATGTAGAGGACCATGTCATCTGCAAACAGTGAGAGTTTTACATCTTCTTTTCCTTTCTGGATTCCTTTTATTTCTTTTTCTGCTCTGGTTGCTGTGGCCAAAACTCCCAAAACTATGTTGAATAGTAGTGGTGAGAATGGGCACCCTTGCCTTGTTCCTGACTTTAGGGGAAATGTTTTCAATTTTTCACCATTGAGGATAATGTTTGCTGTGGGTTTGTCATATATAGCTTTTATTATGTTGAGGTATGTTCCTTCTATTCCTGCTTTCTGGAGAGTTTTTATCATAAATGGATGTTGCATTTTGTCAAAGGCTTTCTCTGCATCTATTGAGATAATCATATGGTTTTTATCTTTCAATTTGTTAATGTGGTGTATTACATTGATTGATTTGCAGATATTAAAGAATCCTTGCATTCCACAGAGGGAATCTTGAAAGGAATTTCATCTGGGCTCTTCTCCCTTCCCTGGCTTCTATGTTCTCCTTTTTTCTTTTTCATTTATTTTCTCAACTGTGATAGACTGGCCAAAGCCAGTTCCCTATTTCTAAGCAGAGTTGGGGCAAACACTCCCATAGGAAAACCTGACAAGGATGGTGGGTGGGTCCATGGTTGACAGCTCCATGGCTGGCAGATCAAGACCACTAGTTGTCCTTCCAGGGCCATTAATTTAATAGAATATGTTCTTGTGCAAGAGATGAAATATCATCTTCAGCAAAATGGTGGTTGTACCTGACAAGCCCCCTACCCCTCAGGGAAACTGCCTGGAGCTCCAGTGGTGTTAGTTCAAATGAGATTGGTCTGTGTTTCCTATTCACATGGGCTTCCCAGGTGGCACAGTAGCAGAGAATTCACTTGCCAATACATGAGATACAAGTTTGATCCCTGGAGTAGGAAAGGTCCCCTGGAGTAGGAAATGGCAACCCACTCTGGTATTCTTGCCTGAAGAATTCCATGGACAGAGGAACCTGGTGGGCTACAGTCCATGGAGTCACAAAGATTTGAGCGTGACTGAATGACTGAACACGCACATATTCACATGGCAAGTCATGCTTAGACACTAACCATCTTCCTTGTGGCAGCAACCATTTAGGCCAAATTTCTTGCCCTTCCATGTCCTCTGTCTTCTCAGACTATCCCCGTATTCCTTGCCCAGTGGACAGCAGGGCAACTACTCTGCTTTCCTCCACTCACGAACATTCTCTGTTTATATTGAGTTGGCTAAAAGGTTTGTTACATAAGATGTTATGGAATACCCAAACAAATCTTTAGGCCAACTCAATATTTTTAGGAATATCTTGGAAAAAATACACCCATGTTTTGAAGAAACAAAACCTTAAATCCAGATGGACGCATGGGAGTCAACCTTCGCAGTGTGAGAAAACACATCACCACAGCACTGGTATGTGCTGCAATTAATGATGGAGAGCTTGCTTTACAGCTTATACAAGCCTTATGTCTTCCATTTTCGGGGCACTCATAGGGCAAGACTACTTATACATGAAGTTATAAAACTGCCCCCTGCAAAATGAGGAGGGTGTGGCACGCTCTTTAGAAACAATGGAGAAAAGCAAAGAGAGAAGCTAACTAGATTCTAGGCACTTTGCAGGTTTCTGGGGGCCAGAGCATAGTCACTCTAGCCCTGGGGAGCACTAGTCAGCCTGACCCTGAGTGTCTGATGGTGAGTCTGAGTCCTGGTTGAGGGCAGGCCTTGAAGTGCTGGTGGGTGGGTATGATATAGGTATATCATGTGCCACTGTTTGACCACCTTCTCTACAAGTCACAGATTTGACTATTGGCACGTCAGTTGTTAGATTGTTTTTGTTATTGTTTTTTAACACACATTTCTCCAATGATTTTTTTTTTTCTCTTAAAGAATGGATTTTGAAGAGAAAAAAAATTGGGGGCAGAGATGTATAGGATATAAAATGTTGATTAAATGCAAATGTAAGCTGTCTTGCTAACTGCTTTATAACTACAACAAACTAGTACAGGGAATGCCCTGTACAGGACAACACAATAAAATTTCAAAGATCGAGCCATTCTCTTAGGCCAAACTGAAGATTTCGGTCTTGTGTATTTGGAATTTAGCCTGCAGTCCTTGTGTTCTGGTGGATCACAGGGTGTGTGGGGCACAGTCCATGCTCTGAACCAGATTTGAACAGAAGAATGGCCACTTGGCACAGGTAGAAGGAGATGACGCGTTGGTTTCTTGTGTTGTGTAATTACAGTTGTTCCTCCCCATGGTGCAGTGTCAGGTGGGCTGGACTTACTGTCAAACTCCTTGACATCATACTTCTTCTAACCTGGCAACAGGAGCTCAGTGACCCTGCTACCCACATGTCTCCTTAAATTGTTAAAAATGTATCTCTTTAGAGAACTCTAGCTCTCCCAAGTATGTCCTATCTCCTCACTAGCTTAGCTTCCTGAGAGAAACCCCACTTTCCTTCCAACATAGTCTCTGTTTTTTTTTTTTTTTTAATGTTTATTTATTTGGCTGCATTTGGGTCTTATTTATGGCATGCAGAATTTTTAGTTGCAAATGTAGGATCTAGTTCCCTGATCAGGGATCAAACCTAACCCCCTGCATTAGGAACGCAGAGTCTTAGCCACTGGACCACCAAGGAAGTCCATATAGTCCCTGCTTTTTGCTGAGCTAGTTGGAGAGGATTTCTGTTCTTTTTGCCTAAAGGAAGGGGAGTCTGAACAAAGAGGATGGTGCACAGTTGCTTCTTGAGCCTGGGGCAGCAAAAGGATGCCTGTGGGTAGGAGGGGGAAATTGACCTCACTGAAGCAGCACTAGAAAACCCTTTGAAGTAGCTGAGGTGTGGACAGAGGTAGAATTTGTTAATTCCAAGTTTGATCATCATTCCTTTGTTCCATGATTAGAAAATGTGGGTTGACCTTTTAACCAAAGGGTTCCATAACTATCATTGGAAATGCTTTTCATCTTATTTTCCTGTTTACCACATCTCAGCTCAGCAGAGAGAAAACAGCCCATCGGTGACATTCATATTAACGTGGGTCAAAGAGACATGTGAGTAATGTTTGGCTTTAGGAAAGAATGTACAATAATGATGAGAGAGATGTGAGTAAATTATTCTGACAGTGACTCAGTCATTCCGCTGCCCCACATGAATCATTTGTAGAGGCCAAACAAGTATTAATACAGAGATGTGTCCCAAACACAGGGACAGATTTGACATTCTGTAATAGCTCTCTTTGTCATTGATGGTCCAAAACAGATGAGTTTTGGAACATGTAATTTTATTGCTGAAATCAATCAAGGCTGGCCTCGAGCCAGGGCTTAGAATAGCTGTTGCAACTGTCTGGCAGATGGAGAGAGTGTTGCCTCAGGCCTCCTGGGCTTGCCCTTCTGTTGGCCCAGACTCAAACCCGGTCCCCAACCCTCTATCTTCAGCCCCAGCCCACGGATGCCGAATCCCTTCCCCACATTCACTGAAGGTCACAGCTCAGACTCAGCGTCACCACAGCTTGGGGTGATGTAGCTTGGCCTCTCTTTCTCAGAAAGTAAACCAAGCCAAACAAACCATTATTTTTCCATGCTCCACAGTACAGTCTGAGTCATAAAGGCCACCAGTCATTTTGAGAATTTTCTCCGTCCTCTGGGAAAGGATTTCAGGCTTGGCTATGTGCTGACATCTATCGCTGCCCTTACTGGGGGGCACTAGGAACCCCCTGGAACTCTGGTGTCTTGTTAAGAGCACTGACCAAGGAGGCTGAAGTTAAAGGTTCTCATTGTAGTGGTGCCTTGAATGGGCTGTGTGAGCCAGGCAGGACCCCACATTTCTCTGGGCCTTATTCCTCCAACTATATTTGGCTCAATTTGGGCAGGGATCGGGGTCCTGCAGAGATGCTTCAGTTCAGTTCAGCTCAGTCACTCAGTCGTGTCTGACTCTTTGTGACCCCATGAACCGCAGCACACCAGGCCTCCCTGTCCATCACCAACTCCCGGAGTTTATTGTGATCCACACAGTCAAAGGCTTTGGCATAGTCAATAAAGCAGAAATAGATGTTTTTCTGGAACTCTCTTGCTTTTTCAATGATTCAGGGACTCTGCAAACTCTTGAGTCAAATTTCGTTAAAAAATGAAAGCAGCTTTCAGTCAGTCAGTTCAGTCGCTCAGTCGTGTCCAACTCTTTGCGACCCTGTGAATTGCAGCACACCAGGCCTCCCTGTCCATCACCAACTCCCGGAGTTTACTCAGACTCATGTGCATCAGGTCAGTGATGCCATCCAGCCATCTCATCCTCTGTCATCCCCTTCTCATCCTGACCCCAATCCCTCCCAGCATCAGGGTCTTTTTCAATGAGTCAACTCTTCGCATGAGGTGGCCAAAGTACTCGAGTTTCAGCTTCAGCATCAGTCCTTCCAATGAACACCCAGGACTGATCTCCTTCAAGATGGACGGGTTTGATCTCCTTGCAGTCCAAGGGACTCTCAGAAGTCTTCTCAAGGGTCTATTGAACACCACAGTTCAAAAGCATCAATTCTTTGGCACTCAGTTTTATTTATGGTGCAACTCTCACATCCATATATGACTACTGGAAATACCACAGCTTTGACTAGATGGACCTGTACAAGCTTTAGGGATGTTTTTCTCAAAGTGTTTCCCAAGATTGACAGAAGAGCTGTTAAAAGACTGGGACCATTAACAACATGCAGCCCAGTTTCCTAGATCCTGAACAATTCAAACAAGTTATTGAAGATGATAGAAAATGTAACTGTCATCTAATGCCCTAATTTCAACACAGTCTTCTTGTTCATACGTTTTTGGGTTATAATGAGCAGAGGTTATACAATTGCACTGAAAATTTTTATATTGATGAAATAGGATATGTTCCTGTTTTATAAATATCAGGATCCAGGGTAAGATTTAGCTTGATAGAAGAGAGATAGTTTCTACTATAAATGTCTGCACTCTCCTGGGGGGATGATCCTTCTTACCTTACACTGCCCTTCCAATCAAGGCCACCCCGTAAGAGGAGGACACCTATCTGGTGTGATTGAGGCCACCAGAAAGGTCCTTGCTATTGATGTGGTTTTCTTTACCAAGCCTCTTTTTTCCCTGGTGGGGCTGAATAGTTATCATAGCAAGCTTTTGGATGGAATGTTCAGAGAAGTAGAAATTCACCTAAGGTGGCAAAGATTGACATCAGAGCCTTTCCAGAGAGTGGGTTTCGGCTGCTGTGGCAGCTCCCAGGTACATAAAGGAGGAAAAGTGGGGAATTTCAAGGAAAATGGAAGCTGGAGTTTTTGGATTTCCTCAGTGGTTTTGACAAGAGAATTTTTGTTCTAACTCTAGAGAAAATAATTTGCTGATGATTGGGGTGGGAAGGCTCAGTATTTTTAACATACCAACTATGAGCTCATAGTCATAGCAGACATTCTTACCTTCAATGTCTTAATCCTCACAACAACTTTTCAGGGTAGTTACTATTACTTCCAAAGAACAGGTAAGGAAATTGAGATGCCTGGTAAAAGGCAAGACAGGATTGAAAAGCCTGGTCTTTCCTTCACATTCCACATCAGGGTAGAGGATCGAACCTGTAGCCCTTTTTCCCTTTGCTGGAACTAGGAGGGGAATGCGCTTCCATGGCATTGGAGGTTTGTGAATGCAGCCAAGATGATAGCCACCAGATGAAGCTGGAGGATGCACTGTGGGAGTGAGCATGTTGGCACTGGGGTTTGCCCTTTGCAGGGAATCTCACAGCAGTCTGAGTTGAGTCATTCCTCCTGGTTTTAGCTGGAAGATGTGCAGATGAAGCTCTTAGCAAGGAAGAACTGAGGGGGAAAACAGGATGAATGAGAACCTCTGAGCCTATCCTCATGGAACTTTATATTTGTTACTGATTGATAACAGTTATAACAAGTCCTTCTTGCCTCCAGCTGATTCTAGTTACTGATTTAACCAGGCATTGTAATGTGGCTGCAATTCTGTGCACGAGGCTTTTGAAGCTGTTAATTCCATCTGCTGGCTTGGAGCTCTGGTGGGCAGAGGCTGTCCCATTCAGTACCCTCCCCACCCCAGCACCTGGCATACCAACTCTCAAGGACAGTGACCCCCTGCAGAGATGAGCCCAGAAAAATGCACTGGAAAACAAAATTTCTATGAGTAATTTTGATGTCAGACAATCAGGGCTGAGACTCACCTAGTACCTAATAGGTAGTTACTTTATTTTTCTTGAGCAATTTAATAAATGAAGACTGAATGTCACAGTGACCATGGAAATGCACCATAGATCTCCTGCCAGCAGTGGGATAATTAACTGAGGGCCCCAGATCTGGCCCCTTTGAATGCACCACAGTGTTTGCACAAGGCCATGTGTCCTGTGGGCTGGCTTCCAGCCAAGAACAGAACATAGCGAGTATACTCAAGGTGTCCCATTGCTATGAGACACATGGGTCCTCTGATGGGCAACTGGCTTGAGGACACCCTTCTTGCCTGTTACGGAGTGAATTGCATTCCCCCAAAGTTCCTATGTTGAAGTCCTAACCCTAGTACCTCAGAATATGACTTTTAAGAGGTAATTAAGTTAAAATGGGGGCTCCCCAGGTGGCTCAGTGGTAAATAATCAGCCTGCCAATGCAGAAGATGTGGGTTTTATCTCTGGGTTTGAAAGATCCCCTGGAGAAGGAAGTGGCAACCCACTCCAGTATTCTTGCCTGGGAAATCTCATGGATAGAGGAGCCTGGTGGGCTACAGTCCATGGGGTCAAAAGAGTCAGACATGACTTTGTAACTAAACAAAACAAGTTGAAATGAGGTCATGATGGTGGATCTTAATCCAATATGACTGGTTTCCTTATCAGAAGGGGAGATTAGGGGGATTTCCCTGGTGGTCCAGTGGCTAAGACTCTATTTTCCCAATATAAGGGGACTAGGTTCGATCCCGGTCAGGGAACTAGATCCCACATGCCACAGATAAAACATCCTGTATGCTGCACCTAAGACCCGGTGCAAACAAACTAACAAATAAATCCTAAAACACAAGAAGGGGATGTTATGATATAGACCTCTACAGAGGGAAAATGAAGTACAGGCGCAGGGGGAGGACAGGTGTCTACAAGTCAAGAAGAAAGCCCTTGGAATAAAACCAATCCTGCTAACACCTTGATCTCAGAAACGTAGCCTCCAGAACTATAGGAAAGTTTCCATTCTTTAGGCCACACAGTCCATGGTCCTTTGTTGTGGCAGCCCTCAGAAACTGATTTCAGTGGATCCGAAATGTTCTTAGAGCACCTACAGTCTGAGACCTTTCCTCCCCCGCCTTCCAGTGTCTCGTAAGTGACAGACCTGCTTCGGGGCCTGGATCTCTCTCCCACCTCCCCTGGCTCCCTCTGTGCTTTTCCCTCACAGATGTTTCCTCAGTAAATCTCCTATATGTCTAGGCCTCTCTTGGCATCTGCTTCTCAAGGGAACTGAGTGATCACAAATGTGATATGTAACATATTCCTGAGATTATTTCTAGACTTAAAAAAAATTATTATTTATTTATTTTTTACTGTGCTGGGTCTTCTTGCTGAGTAGGCTTTTCTGTAGTTGCAGCGAGCAGGGACTACTCTCTAGTTATGGTGCGTGGGCTTCTCACGGCGGTGGCTTCTCTTGGGGCAGAGTATGGGCTCTAGAGCATGCAGGCTTCAGTAGTTGCAGCACATGGGCTCAGTAGTTGTGGCTCCTGGGTTTTAGAGCACAGGCTCAGTACTTGTGGCACACGAGCTTAGTTGCTCTGCAGCATGTGGGATCTTCCTGGATCAGGGTTCAAACCCGTGTCTCCTGCCTTGACAGTTGGATTCTTTACCACTGAGCCACTAGGGAAGTCCCTAAATTTTTAAAATACTAATTTTTATTTATTTGTTTGGCTGCACTGAGTCTTAGTTGCAGTTTCTTCAATCTTCTATGCAGCATTCAGGGTCTTTAGTTACTGCACATGACCCCTGTGTTCCAACATGTGGCATCTAGTTCCCTGACCAGGGATTGAACCTGAGACCCCTGCTGTTGGGAGTACTGAGTCTTAGCCACTGGATCACCAGGGAAGTCCTGAGATTATTTTAAAGTAAGTTCTAATAGTAAGTGACAGATTTTTGGGGAAAAAAAAATATATATCTATATATTTTACACATCAGTCTCCCTTGACAGTATAGACAGCTTTTTAATGCTCTGACCATGTTTTCTGCCATGGTCCTCTAGAGAATACAGCTGTCTTGGGGCTGCCTACTTCTGCTTGGGAAGGGAAGGGAGGGAAGTGACCCCTATCTTGTAAGACTATAGCTGCTAGAGCTGGAAAGGACCTCAGAGATGATGACTCAATTTCTGCCCCTTACCTCCATTTGGAGAGACTGAGAACCCACATGGTTAAGTGTCCTGATGACTCACCAGGGTCACAGAGCTGACAAATGGCTCTTATTGACATTTCCAAGAATGTGTTTTTTAGAAGTAAATAGATACTGTTATTTAAAATGACATGTTTGGATCACCTATGAGTTACTAGTCACTTCTATTGGTTACCTGTGGTCCTGTTGATGAAATTCTGGCTCTCTAGTCTCACATGCAGTCAGAAGGAAGGATGCACTTTTCCCTTTTACCAATACCTGGGGCTGTTTCTAGGCACAAGCTTCTGACAGTATGCAGTGGGGTTGATTTTTTATGAGCTGTCAGAAACATAAAGCCTAGCTCAGTAAGTGAAGCCCACAGTGCACCCACATCAAATAACAAGGTCTGCCTTGGGCTGGAAGCAAGCTGGATAGGGTCTGCCTGCCTCTTCCTCCATCTGTCCCCAGCAGATCTCATGTGGCATCGCCAGCAAGCTGGCTGAGCCTGCCCTTGTCAGCTTGGGGTTGAGGAGGGTGAGTGTGCAGCTAGAGATATAGGGCAGAGGCTCTGCTTGAATCCAAGGCCTCCCACCATTCTTCTTTCTTCAAAATCAAGTGAATGGCTTGTGCTATTAATATGGGAGTGAGTGAAAGTCGCTCAGTCACGTCCAACTCTTTGCAACCCCATGGACTATACAGTCCATGAAATTCTCCAGGCCAGAATACTGGAGTGGGTAGCCTTTCCTTTCTCCAGGGGATCTTCCCAACCCAGATCTCCCACATTGCAGGCAGATTCTTTACTAGATAAGCCACAAGAGAAGCCCAACAATACTGGAGTGAGTAGCCTATCGCTTCTCCAGCCAATCTTCCTGACCCAGGAATCAAACTAGGCTCTCCTGTGTTGCAGGCAGATTCTTTACCAACTGAGCTATCAGGGAAGCCCAAGTTGCTCAGTCATGTCCGACTCTTTGTGACCCCATGGACTGTGTCCTTGGAATTCTCCAGGCCAGAATACTAGAGAGGGTAGCCTTTCCCTTCTCCAGGGGATCTTCTCAACCCAGGGATTGAACCCAATTCTCCTGCATTGCAGGTGGATTCTTTACCGGCTGAGTAACAAGGAATGATCCTAATTGTTAGGGAAATGGAGCATCCTCTGCTTTCCCACACCTCCCTGAATCAGGAGGCCAATTTAGGGCTGACTTACAGCCTGGTGGCTCAGACGGTAAGGAGTCTGCCTGCAATGAAAGACCCAGGTTTGATTCCTGGGATCAGGAAAATCCTATGGACAAGGGAATCTTCTCCAACCCACTCCATTATTCTTGCCTGGGGAATTCCATTAGTAGAAGAGCCTGGTGGGATATGGTCCATGGGGTCATAAAGAGTCAGACACAACTGAGCGACTAACACTGAAACAGGTATAGGATAAGAAGGGCTTCTTCCCTGGTGACTCAGTGGTAAAGAACCCATCTGGCAGTGCAGGAGACATGAGTTTGATCCCTGGGTTGGGAAGATCCTTTGGAGAAGGAAATGGCAACACACTCCAGTATTCTGGCCTGGGAAATCCTATGGACAGAGGAGCCTAGCAGGCTATAGTCCACGGGGTCACAGTCAGATGTGACTTAGCATCTGAGCACGCACGCACATAGGATAAGAACATCTCACAATTCCTGAGTTCCCAGAAGCCCTAGGACGCAGAAAGTTTCTTCTAGAACATCAAAAATTTCTCAGGCAGTGGTGAGGCAGAGCCTAACTCCCCAAGGAGGTAGCCTCGCCACTGTTAAAAAAGTTACTTGTTAATAAAAACAAAATGCAAGCAGGTGCTCACTTTGGCAGCACATATAGTAAGATTGGAACGATACAGAGAAGACTAGCTTGGCCCCTGAAAGCATGACATGAAAATTCCTGAAGTGTTTCATCTTTTTTTTTTAAAAAGAAGCCAGCCTGCATGCTGTAGTTTTCCAGTCCAGTTTTTTTTTTTTTTTTTAAGTGCATTAAAATATTATTTAACTTGCTGAGTTTTTGGTGCCCTCTTAAATTTCACACCCAAGGCAAGTCTCAGCTTTAAGATACCTACTGCTTTCTGTACAGCATCTCCTCCTCTTTGGTTCCAGGACATCCAGTTTCTTTGGAAAATTACCCCTCTGTCCCTGTTCTTACTTACCTGGTTTGGATGGGATTGACCCCACCCCTAATCCAGGATTGGGCTATGATTGACTTAAACCAGTCAATATATCCCTTTCTCATAGGCTGGTTGGTTCAAAGGGAAGGCAATTAAGCTTGTCCAGGGACTTCCCTGGTTAAGTTTGATCCCTGATTGGGTAACTAAGATGCTGCATGCCACAGGGACAAAAATATATACATATATATTTTTTTAATATTAAAAAAAGACTTACCCAAGAGGAGTGACCTTGGAAATTAAGCTGGGAATGCAGAGCCACAGACACCTTCTCCTCCTTAGGTTTACAGTATAAAGACTTCTGGTCAGAGATTGCTGGGAAAGGAGCTTCCCTGGTGGCTCAGATGATAAAAAATCTGCCTGCAATGCGGGAGACCTGAGTTTGATCCCTGGGTTGGGAAGATCCTGTGGAGAAGGAAATGGCTACCCCACTCCAGTAGGAACCTGATGGATTACAGTCCATGGGGTCAAAAAGAGTCAGACACAACTGAGCAATTAACACTGAGAGTAACCTTGAAGCTCTGGGCCACTCTCTGGGTCCTTCTAAAAGGATGAATCCAGGGATAAATACAGGTTCTGTGAGGTCTGCAGCTTATAAAGTTTTGGTGATCTCTTTAAGAAAATGAACAATAATTACAAATGCATAAGTACCTATGTGAATATTTAATTTGAATGAGAAAAGAAGACAAATGACAAGCTAGAGAGACTTGACAAATACCACAAACATAACAAAATCCTGATAAACAGCATGACATTATTATGAATGAATATTTGACACATTGAAAGTACCTTTGTCAAGTTTTAGGCTGCATAATATTTGATCACCCTTTCATATTACATTAATTTAATAATAACAATTTTATAGAGAGGAAAAATAGGTACTCTTCCCTTTAGTATGAATTGTTTAAATATTTTACTATTGATGGCTTAGAAAAATTTGTTTCAGCATTATAATTCATTAATGGTAGTGTCGTGGAAAGTTTCTAGGATTGCTGTCAAATATGGAAAGCTTAAGCTTCACTAGCTTCATGGTAGACCTACCTCTTTTTAAAAATTTTATTTATTTATTTGGCTGCTCTGGGTCTTAGTTGCAGCACTCAGGATATTTGCTGCAGCATGCAAACTCTTAGTTGCAGCATGTGAGATCTAGTTCAATTCCCTGACTGAAGATAGAACCTAGGCCCCCTGCTTTGGGAGCACAGACTGTTAGCTGCTGGAGCAAGAGGGAGGTCCCTAGACCTACCTCTTACCTTACTCTTTTCCCCAACACAAACTACTTATTAGATGATGTCTTCCTGCCTCTTAAGATCTCTATAAGACTTAGCTCAAATTTCTATTCCAGGCTTTGTTAAAAAGTAAAGTGCCGTTCCCAAGACTTCTACAATTTCTGGGTAGGGTCTTATATACTCATGGTAGTGGTTTTAGGGTAGCCCAATATCTATTCTCCCTGTTTCTAGTAACAGTATTTTTGGTCTTTCTTTTCTTCCCTCTGTATTAGTCTACACGGTGAAATGGGTTGTTGTTGTGTAGTCACTAAGTCATGTCCAACTCTTCTGCGATCCCATAGACTGTAGCCTGCCAGGCCCCTCTGTCCATGGGATTTTCCAGGTTTGGAGTACCTGTCCTATATATAAAGCCTTCTGGCCACCACCTTTAGTTCTAGAATGGGCATGAGGCTCAGTCAGAATTTATGATATTCAGTGAGTCTTTTGTTGAAACTATTTGGAAAGAGATGTTTGCTGCAGATGATCAGTCCTGGGTGTTCGTTGGAAGGACAGATGCTGATGCTGAAACTCTTGGCCACCTCATGCGAAGAGTTGACTCACTGGAAAAGACCCTGATGCTGGGAGGGATTGGGGGCAGGAGAAGGGGATGACAGAGGATGAGATGGCTGGATGGCATCACCGACTTGATGGACATGAGTTTGAGTAAACTCTGGGAGTTGGTGATGGACAGGGAGGCCTGGCATGCTGTGATTCATGGGGTCACAAAGAGTCAGACATGACTGAGCAACTGAACTGAACTGAAGAAAAGTTTTAGGTTATAATATTAAAAGTGTCCAAATAATTGCAGTACTGTGTGAACTAGTTTGGAGAAAGGAAGAAAGCTGGGCTAAATTTAGCCTTTTTTGCTCCTTTGTAATATTTGGGAAAATATTACAATCTAACATGTTCCTTTGTTAGACTGATGGATGTCATGGTTACTACCAAAAGGAAGAAGACACCAAAAAGGGAACTGAGGAGAATGAGCAAAAGACTGAATTTGATTATCTTAAGTAGAGGAACACATCCAGATTCTTAAAAGTTAAGAATAAATAATGAGCCCAGCCAAGGGCAGGACAAACTAATCTCTTTATGGCCGAAAAGGTTCATAAACCTTAACCCAGTGACCTATTTATTTTGAGTAACATTTAGTATATGGAGTGTTTGAGTTGGGAGAACCGTTCTTAAAAGGCAGGGCTTAGAAATATTAGGATTTCAAATATTAGAGTAAAAAATAAAGTTCATACTCAGTGGGAGCTTGGCTTGTTATTTTTTATTAATCTTGTTTCTCAAAGCTCCAATGACACCAGGAATCCCCATATATAGATAGATAGATAGAAAGAACTTTTGACAGAATTAGTTATTCACCCATTTGATCTCCCATGCAACTTGACTCATTCTGATCATGAGAGCCCTTTTTTTAGTCTATGTCAATGTGTTTATGGATCTCTCTCTTCCGCGAGACTTCAAGCTCCTTCAAAAGCTCTTGCTTATATTGCATTTTCCCCAACAATGCCTGGCCAGATTTGGAGTCTCAGTTCTTTCCCTGGCTGACTAAATATCCTTGGACAAATTATTTTAACCTTTATGAAAGGTCTCAACACATGCTTCATGCAGAATATATGCTCTTCCCTCTGAGTGAATGAGGCTGAGGGAAAAAAATGATGATTCCCAGGAAACCATTAAGAATATGTGTGATAAGAATCCATGACTTTTGCACGCTTTGCCTAAGCATCTTACTTGCAAATCTTTCTTCAGCTAAGAGAAAGCCATTGATGAAACTCATTTCCCAAATCCAGGTTTTTCATGTTTGGCAGGGGAACTGTAATCCATAGCAACTCCTCGCCATGGTGGATAGGATGCTATACCAAAGGAACCATGTGGCTGGGCTTTATGCACAGCTGATTAAATATTTGAGCAACTCATTTTATAATGTGACTTCACTAAGTGCATACTTATCACACCAAATCTATTGGCAGTTAGAGGGCTCAGAATCTCCTTGAATGCAAAGGCACATCCTTCACTGCTTAAAATAGAAAAATCACTAACCCTCTCCTGATGGATACAAATAGAGATGTTGGAAAAAAAAAAAAAAAACAAATAGAGATGTTGGGACATATGCCATTTTTTAATGACTCAACCTGAGACAAGTCTCTGTCAATGGGACTTCTCCGAGGTTGCCCAAATGTTACATGACAAGCAGCTGTAAAGCATGATTTAGAACTTGTATTCTGGTGGTAAAACCAAGTGAGTGTGTAGCTAAGGTTGGGATTTACATTCATGTTAAGCTCCTGGCGAGCAATAACTGCCTTTTGAGTTGTCCATAGCTGCTTCACTTCCTCTGACGTCAATGAATTAGGCAGACTTCCTTCTAAACACATTAAAAAAATAAAAGAATCTAATGAGTTAGAATTTTCCATTCACTTGAAGCATACTGAGTCATGACCAGAATTTTTTTTTTTTTAGTAAATGGAATAGAATCCTGTAGAATAGAAAACCTCAGCATCTTTCACAGTAGTAAGAGTAGTAGTGTTCTATGTATGTCTTAGTTTCATGCATGAAATGTATTATTATATAAATGTGTTACTTATGATGGGTCATAGAAAAAAATTGAAAGCTACTGGATTTGAGAATACAGGATCTTTGTTTTCCAACCAAGGATCAAACCTAGACCCCTTGCAGTGGAAGCATGGAGTCTTCACCACTGGACCATCAGGGAAGTCCCAGGACTCTTGTTTTTAAGATGACTTTATCATCACCATGGATGACTTTACCATCTTTATTTGTTTTCATCTATTACCACAAATCTTTCAATGAAAATTAAATACTGTCACAGTCATTTTGGTAATAACATCCACTATTTGTTGGATACCCACTACATTCCTGACATTGTGGAAGTTGCTTCCCATAACTTATTTGCAAGCTAAGTTTTAATATTCCTCTATCAGCACTTAAGAATCTAAGGTTTAAAGCTGATCATTGTGGCCTTCTCTGGTGGTCCAGTGGCTAAGACTCTGCACTCCCAGTGCAGGAGCCCAGGTTTGATCCCTGGTCAGGGTCCTAGATCCCCTATGCTGTAGCTATGATTTCTCATGCTAGAAACAAAGATGGGAGATCCAGCATGCTGCAGCTAAGACCAGGTACAGCCAACCAAATAGGTGATTTTCAAAAATTAAAAAAAATAAAGCTGTTCATTTGGTGTGCCTACCATCATGCCAACTGCAAATATCTCACTTTAGGAGTCACCTTTTCCTTATTCACAGCATTTTAATGAAACAATGATAAAAGTATAAAGTGCTCTAAAAATCTGTTAATTTGGGTTTAGAAGAGATTTGAACTCTTTGGACACGGTTGTTGGAGAATTTGCCTTGCACACACAAAGATCTGGGATAATACTGGACAAGATAGAGGCAAAAGAATGGATAGCCAACTGCCCACGCTTCCTTGAAACTGACTCAAATGATCTAAGGAAGATAAAAATAGAAGACACCGGGCATCAACTCTGAAGCCAGAGAAAGTATCCTCTACATGACCAGCTTGGAGGAACTGCTGTCACATGTAATCACCCAGGACTGAATCACAGCTCTGTTTACTGAGGAAGTAGTACTAAGTCATGGAAAATCCTAGTAGCCTCCCCAGTCCCTGGCTCAGGTATCCTTAATTTGGAGGGTTGATAAACTGCCATCTCTACCTTTAATTCGGAAAAGGCAATGGCAGCCCACTCCAGTAGTCCTGCCTGGAAAATCCCATGGACGGAGGAGCCTGGTAGGCTGCAGTCCATGCGGTCTCAAAGAGTCGGACATGACTGAGCGACTTCACTTTCACTCTTCACTTTCATGCATTGGAGAAGGAAATGGCAACCCACTCCCGTGTTCTTGCCTGGAGAATCCCAGGGACGCGGAGCCTGGTGGGCTGCCGTCTATGGGGTTGCACAGAGTCGGACACGACTGAAGTGATTTAGCAGCAGCAGCAGCAGCTTCTAATCTCCTCTCCTCCTCCTCCTCCCAGATCTTCATTCAGTGCTTGCCAACACGAGCAAAGAGATCTCAGGGTGGGTTTGCCTCTCCTGGGCTTTCTTACTCTTAAAACACTTCCTTCTATTGGCTCCCTGCTTTCCCAACTCCTGGGCAATGTATTCCTTGCCTTAAAGATCCATGATTTTAAGTACTCAGGGTCATTTCTGTTTTCCAGGTTAGACCCTGACGGAGTCACCATTCTCTGAATCCCAGTTATATTCAGCTGGAACGCCTTGCCACGTGTCTGTGTACATATGTGTTCAGTTGCTCAGTCATATCTAACTCTTTGAAACCCCATGGACTGCAGTCCACCAACTCCTCTGTCCACTGAATTTTCCTGACAAGAATACTGGAGTGGGTTGCCACTTCCTCCTACTCTGGGGATCTTGCTGACCCCGGGATCGAACCTGAGTCTCCTGCATCTACTGCATTGGCAGGAAGCTTCTTCACCAGTGAGTTGGCTACATGTTTACTCCAAGATAAGTATGGCCAAGTGAGTGGGTAAATAATAAAGTGTCTGAGAAATTACCTACATGCAGGTGAGATGGAGAATGTGGGCTCTGGACCACAGGTGTCCTGGCTGTAAAGCAGTATCATGACTGCTCTCCAGGTCTGAACCTTTGATGGTTGACTCCCATCACCGCCTGGAGCACAGAACTAGCCGACCCTGCTAAGCAGGGGAAGGAAGGAAGGAAGGAAGTGCTCCCCTACCACCTCCACTGCCATATACTTAATTCCTGTCTAATGACTGTACAGCAAATAAAGGCCTTGCCTGGTTGTAAAAAAGGACAAAGATCCAAGATACTCAGGGGTTTCCAGCTAAAGTATATTCTTCACCTGGCCTTGGCAGTTTGTATCTTTAGATTTTATGGCAAATAAAATGGATCCTGAGATAAAACTCATAAATAATAAAAACTTACCTATACTTATAACTGTATTTTTATTTTTTTTGACGGCACCATGTGGCATGTGGGATCTTGATTTCCAGACCAGGAATCGAGCCCGCACTCCCTGTGTTGGAAGCACAGAGTCTTAACTACTGGACCACCCCAGGTAAGTCCATAACTTTATAAAAGTAATATGATACCACAACTACGTGTGCGTGCTAAGTCATTTCAGTCATGTCTGACTCTTTGTGACCCTATGGACTGTAGCCCACTAGGCTCCTCTGACCATGGGATTCTCCAGGCAAGAATACTGGAATGGGTTGCCATTTCCTCCTCCGGGGGATCTTCCCAACCCAGGGATCAAATCCTCATCTCTTATGTCTCCTGCATTGGCAGGTGGGTTCTTTACCTTTAGCACCACCTGGGAAGCCCACCACAACTATAATGGAGAAATAAAAGAAATGTAACAATGATAAAATTTATTTCATCATTTAAATGGTAAGGAAACACTTCACTAAAGGACAGTGAATTGATCAGATGGTTGTATGTATGCCTAATAAATGAGTCAGGCTTTAATAGAATAAAACAGATAAGATATCATCCAAAATACAAGATACAAGGGAGAATAAAAGAGCAATAGTATCTGGGGAAGTCACTGCAGGAGGAACTAGCATGAGGATACATATTAGCAGACCAGAGTCATTTATCTGTGATAAGAGAAAGTGGGAAGTAACCTTAGTTGAAGTAGGGATAACATGCCAAGATAAACTACATACTAACATAGTACAGAAAAAGAGGAAGTATGACATCACCTCCCTAGCGGGCTCAGACCTATTTATCAATATAGTATCAGTCGTTGGTTTTGTTATGAGATTAACTGAGAAGGAACTGGGTTTTATGGAAAAGGTCCTATTTTTAAATTCTGCCACATGTTGAGTTTTTTTTAATTCCATCTCTAGTACATGAGAACAGCTTTGGGGACCGTAAACTTCAGTAGGTGATGAACGGTAAAAGACAGACTGGAAGAAGAACTGTCATTCAGGAGCAGACATTGAAGGTTATTAGTAGAGTAAGATGAAGAAGAACCCAGGCAATACTAAATGTTTAATTGCAATACTAGGTTTCTTATCACTTCTAAAAAATTATAAATAAGTGATAGCAAAATTGTGAATATTAAGAAAAAGTTTTAAGGAAATTCATGATGTTTATATATAAACATATGTTACCATATAGCCATATTTTAATACAGAGTAGGAAATGGCAACCCACTCCGGTAATCTTGCCTGGGAAATCCCATGGACAGAGGAGCCTGGCAGACTACAGTCCATGGAGACAGGACTGAGCGACTGAGCATGTTTTAATAACATTTGGATCTAAATCTGTTTAAGAATCTGCTGAAGGGAGTCTCAAATGTGTTTAGCTACATTTTTACATGAGATAGTTATAAATAGAGACTAACAGGTGTGTGCAGTACCAAATCAGCAAGTAGAGTGATTCTCCACAATGATAAACAACTTTTGATATAATTCTGAACAAAACAAATTACTGATTTCCATAGTATTTATGCTCATGAAAAAAGAAATCAGTTTCTGTTGAGACAAATCCAAGCTGACTTCAAGTTACATGTAAAGATAGAGGCAGGTTCTGTGAATGCTTAGTTGTTCAGTCATGTCTGACTTTTGTGACTCCACGGACCAGGCTCCTTCGTCCATGGGATTTTTCAGGCAGGAATACTGGAGTGGGTAGCCATTTCCTCCTCCCAGGTTGGGAGGTCCTGGGATCTTCCCAACCTAGGAATCGAACCCACATCTCCTGTGTCTCCTGCACTGCAGGCGACACCTGAGCCATCTAGGAAACCCCAGGCTCATTTAATGATAAAGAGGTTTTTCCACTATGTGGATACCTGCTGGAACATTTAATAGTCATGCCAGACTTGGAAAAATTCTTCCTTATCTGAAACTATCAAATTGCAGGCCACTTAGGATTCCCAGTATATCCACCACAGGTGGACAGTGTTCCTATGTCACTGTGCTGGCCAAAAGCCCTTCTTCAAATTACCAAAATACCTCCTGAGATATGCTATCATCCCATTAAGAACCACTGCTTAAGTCATGAAATGAGCTTATCTGACTCTTCCCCAGCTGTTCTAGTCTCCCCTCCCCACTCCGATGCGGGGGTGACCACAGGGGCTGAGCTGAGGCCTGTTGTCCAGTGAACAGCTGAAGTGGCTTTCCTGGGACAGGACCCCGCTGCTGTGTGGTACTGCACACAGGGTGAGCAGCGCGTAGTCCACCAACTGGAATGTGAGCCAGGGAGAGGGAGAAGGGGAGGTTTCTATCACGTACCCCACCAGAGGATACGTCTTGACTCCTAAACTTTTACCATGAACATAACAGCAGCTTATTCAGCAGGATTCCTCTTGCTACTCCTCCCACTTCCAGTGATCGAAAGATTCAAGATCTCTGGAGGGTTGAATGCTGATTCATCAGTTCCTCTGTCCAGGTCCTTGCTAGCCCACGTGATGGTGATGGTGATGCCATCCCATAAAGTACTAAAAGACACCCTCAAGACGCTTCAGTAGGAAAATGCCATAATATGCTGATTTTGTTGTGATAAATCCACAGATCTGTACGGTCTACAGTGTGAATGTCCCCCTCCCCCACCCTCAGTACTCAGCCCGCTCAAACCTTTGGGCAGCCCTGGATTTTTCAGTCTGTGTGAATCAGGCCATGGCTCCCCTCTGGTCACTGCTGATTGTAATCATTCTGACTCTGAATTAACTCAGCAAACGCCTATTAATCTCCCACTACAGGTAAGGCTCTGTGCTCAGCCCTGAGAGGGAAACATAAAAGGGATTATTAAGATAGGGCCTCTTGAGGAACTCATAATTTAAGTTTGTGAAAAGAAAGTGTGCTGCGTATTTCCCTGGCTGCTGCTTTTGGATTAGTAACTTGAGGTAGATAACTTGCTGAAGTTTATTGCAGATGGTTTTCCAATAGGAATTCAACTGGTCTCCTACCAATATAATAGTAATTGTATGAGATATGAGGACTGGGAGAAAGAATCAATACCTTAGACATTTTAAAAATTGGGGCGTACATGACTTTCTCCCATATAAACATAATTGCTTTGGAATCTGCATCTTGCTGGAAACTGTAACCTCTTGCTTCGTAAGAGATTCAGTTTTATCTTGAGGCCAGTTGAAAGAGTCACTTTTTAGAGTCTGCTGAGCAGTTTTTTCTAGTGATTTCTGGTGAGCTGCTTTTATTTTTCAGCTGACAGTGCACATTGGATGTGACCTTCCCAGGGAAAAACTGCAAGCTAAAGATGGTAACGATAACCCTATATGCAAAACAGAAAAAGAGACACAGAAATACAGAACAGACTTTTGAACTCTGTGGGAGAAGGTGAGGGTGGGATGTTTTGAAAGAACAGCATGTATGTTATCTATGGTGAAACAGATCACCAGCCCAGGTGGGATGCATGAGACAAGTGCTCCGGCCTGGTGCACTGGGAAGACCCAGAGGAATCGGGTGGAGAGGGAGGTGGGAGGGGGGGATCGGGATGGGGAATACGTGTAAATCTATGGCTGATTCATATCAATGTATGACAAAACCCACTGAAATGTTGTGAAGTAATTAGCCTCCAACTAATAAAAAATAAAATAAAATTTAAAAAAAAGAGAAAAAAAAATTATATGCCTTTAATTAGTTCTTTGACATAAATACAAAAATCATATTTTCCTTTAGGAGCACTTCAATTCTGCTCTCATGATTAAAGTGCACTAATAAAGTCAAAGAACCACTCAGCAAGTTATAAGAGTTCAAGGACTAGATCAGTACTGACTTGTTCACATTCCAGGCTCTAAATTATGTCATTTAAATTGGTGAAAAAAATACCATAACTTCAAGAAAAATGTATTGAATCAAGCAATACAAATTTGACAAAAGATACAAGAGATGTACTTCAAATAACTTGCACATCATTATCATTTGCCCAAGATCATCAAAAAGAGAAATTGGAATTTTCTGTAAATGTGCTACCATAGCATTACATATGATGAAATGAGGGCAAGGTTTTTTGAAGCATATCCTTTGCAAGTCTTGTTTTTGACAACTTACATTACTAGCAGAATAGCTTCTCTCTTCCCAAATAAAAACTCTTTAAGGAACTCTGGAGGAAAAGAAAATTTAACAAGTTACCACAACTTAGAATTAAAAGTGCTTCCCAGGTGGCTCAGTGGTAAAGAATCTGCCCGCCAATGCAGAAGATGCAGGTTAGACCCCTGGGCTGGGAAGATCCCCTGGAGAAGAAAATGGCAACCCACTCCAGTATTCTTTCCTGGGAAATCCCATGGACAGAGGAGTCTGGCAGGCTACAGTCCGTGGGGTCGCAAAGAGTTGGCCATGACTTAGCAGCTAAACAACAAAAAAGCAGAATAAAAATGAAGTTATAATATTATCAGTGATATGATTCACATTTTAAAGTTTGTTTTGTATTGACAGAATACCTTCTTTACTTTTTGTTGCTGGTGGTTTCAGATTTCCAAGTTGATAAACATAGTAATTTTTCCTTCAGAAGAAATAATGGTATTTGGTTATTAATAAAGTTATGTTCCCATGTGTAGCAAAGTAAGCCTATTTTTATGTATTAGGGGTGGGTATTGGAGGACAAACATCTGTTGTTTTTGCCTGGCATCCCTGTGCTCTCTGTCCTGGGATAGCACCCCTTCCTTGGAGTAACTGGCCCTCCATCGCTCCATGAGGTTTTGGTCCCACTGCCAACAGTGGGACCCTGGGCCATGGTGATTGGCCCAGGGAGCGTCCTATGACTAGGCTATGCCAGTCAGAGGCTTCCCTGGGAACGGTATTGCTCTTCTTTCCTCTGAGGTTATTAGGTTAGTTTAATACATGCTGAAGATGTTGGCAGCCGTGGCCTCCACTCATGATTTTCTCCACTCCATGGAAGAAACCTGATCACTGTAGGAGAACTGGAGATGGAGTGAGAGACAGAGAGGACCATAGATGGGTTGTGGTGGTTAAGTATCTTTTGATGATCCAAGCTCCCATCCTGCTTGACAATACCCTGTGCACCCTTATTGCCAGCATATAGCAATCATTAGCTCAACCTTGTTCCCAACTGTAAACAGTAATAGTAATAGGAGTAACAGTGAATACTTACTGAGCTTGTTTGTTTAAGCTGTGCTAAGCTCTGTAGTCCCAGTGTCTTATTTGGTTCTTACAGCCACTCCAGAATTATTATCAGTTCAGTTCAGTCACTCAGTCATGTCCGACTCTTTGCGACTCCATGAATTGCAGCACGCCAGGCCTCCCTGTCCATCACCAACTCCCGGAGTTTACACAAAGTCATGCCCATCGAGTCGGTGATGCCATCCAGCCATCTCATCCTCTGTCCCCTTCTCTTCCTGCCCCCAAATCCCTCCAAGCATCAGGGTCTTTTCCAATGAGTCAACTCTTCGCATGAGGTGGCCAAAGTATTGGAGTTTCAGCTTCAGCATCAGTCCTTCCAATGAACACCCAGCACTTATCTTCTTCAAGATAGACTTGTTGGATCTCCTTGCAGTCCAAGGGACTCTCAAGAGTCTTCTCCAACACCACAGTTCAAAAGCATCAATTTTTCGGCACTCAGCTTTCTTCACAGTTCAACTCTCATATCCTTACATGACCACTGGAAAAACCATAGCCTTGACCAGATGGACCTTTGTTGGTAAAGTAATGTCTCTGCTTTTTAATATGCTATCTAGGTTGGTCATAACTTTCCTTCCAAGGAGGAAGCGTCTTTTAATTTCATGGCTGCAGTCACCATCTGCAGTGATTTTGGAGCCCCCCCCAAAAAAGTCTGACACTGTTTCCACTGTCTCCCCATCTATTTCCCATGAGGTGATGAGACCAGATGCCATGATCTTAGTTTTCTGAATGTTAAGCTTTAAGCCAACTTTTTCACTCTCCTCTTTCACTTTCATCAAGAGGCTTTTTAGTTCCTCTTCACTTTCTGCCATAAGGGTGGTGCCATCTGCATATCTGAGGTTATTGATATTTCTCCCGGCAATCTTGATTCCAGCTTGTGCTTCTTCCAGCCCAGTGTTTCTCATGATGTACTCTGCATATAAGTTAAATAAGCAGGGTGACAATATGCAGCCATGATGTATTCCTTTTCCTATTTGGAACCAGTCTGTTGTTCCATGTCCAGTTCTGACTGTTGCTTCCTGACCTGCATACAGGTTTCTCAAGAGGCAGGTCAGGTGGTCTGGTATTCCCATCTCCTTCAGAATTTTCCACAGTTTATTGTGATCCACACAGTCGAAGGTTTGGCATAGTCAATAAAGCAGAAATAGATGTTTTTCTGGAACTCTCTTGCTTTTTCGATGATCCAGTGGATATTGGCAATTTGATCTCTGGTTCCTCTGCCTTTTCTAAAACCAGCTTGAACATCTGGAAGTTCTCAGTTCACGTGTTGCTGAAGCCTGGCTTGGATAATTTTGAGCATTACTTTACTAGTGTGTGAAATGAGCGCAATTTTGTGGTAGTTTGAGCATTCTTTGGCATTGCCTTTCTTGGGGATTGGAATGAAAATGGACCTTTTCCAGTCCTTTGGCCACTGCTGAGTTTTCCAAATTTGCTGGCATATTGAGTGCAGCACTTTCACAGCATCATCTTTTAAGATTTGAAATAGCTCAACTGGAATTCTATCACATCCACTAGCTTTGTTCGTAGTGATGCTTTCTAAAGCCCACTTGACTTCACATTCCAGGATGTCTGGCTCTAGGTGAGTGATCACACCATTGTGATTATCTGGGTCATGAAGATCTTTTTGTACAGTTCTTCTGTGTATTCTCTTCTTAATATCTTCTGCTTCTGTTAGGTCCATACCATTTCTGTCCTTTATTGAGCCCATTTTTGCATGAAATGTTCCCTTGGTATCTCTAATTTTCTTGAAGAGATCTCAAGTCTTTCCCATTCTGTTGTTTTCTTCTATTTCTTTGCATTGATTACTGAGGAAGGCTTTCTTATCTCTCCTGGCTATTCTTTGGAACTCTGCATTCAAATGGGAATATCTTTCCTTTTCTCCTTTGCTTTTTGCTTCTCTTCTTTTCACAGCTATTTGTAAGGCCTCCTCAGACAACCATTTTGCCTTTTTGCATTTCTTTTCCATGGGGATGGTCTTGATCCCTGTCTCCTGTACAAAGTCATGAACCTCCACCCATAGTTCATCAGGCTCTCTATCAGATCTAGTCCCTTAAATCTATTTCTCACTTCCACTGTATAGTCATAAGGGATTTGATTTAGGTCATACCTAAATGGTCTAGTGGTTATCCCTACTCTCTTCGGTTTAAGTCTGAATTTGGCAATAAGGAGTTCATGATCTGAGACACAGTCAGCTCCAGGTCTTGTTTTTGCTGACTGTATAGAGCTTCTCTATCTTTGGCTGCAAAGAATATAATCAATCTGATTTCAATGGTGGCCATCTGGTGATGTCCATGTGTAGACATGTGTTGTTGTGTTGTTGGAAGAGGGTGTTTGCTATGACCAGTGCGTTCTCTTGGCAAAACTCTATTAGCCTTTTCCCTGCTTCATTCCGTACTCCAAGGGCAAATTTGCCTGTTACTCCAGGTGTTTCTTGACTTCCTACTTTTGCATTCCAGTCCCCTATAATGAAAAGGACATCTTTTTTGGGTGTTAGTTCTAAAAGGTCTTGTAGGTCTTCATAGAACTGTTCAACTTCGGCTTCTTCAGCGTTACTGGTTGGAGCATAGGCTTGGATTACCGTGATATTGAATGGTTTGCCTTGGAAATGAACAGAGATCATTCTGCCAACTAGCCAACTTGATCACAGGGCCACAGTCTTGTATAACTCAATGAATCTAAGTCATGCCGTGTGGGGCCACCCAAGACGGTCAGGTCATGGTGGAGAGGTCTGACAGAATGTGGTCCACTGGAGAAGGGAATGGAAAACCACTTCAGTATTCTTGCCTCGAGAACCCCATGAACAGTATGAGAAGGCAAAATGATAGGATACTGAAAGAGAAACTCCCCCAGGTCGTTAGGTGCCCAATATGCTACTGGAGATCAGTAGAGAAATAACTCCAGAAAGAATGAAGGGATGGAGCCAAAGCAAAAACAACACCCAGTTGTGGATGGGACTGGTTATAGAGGCAAGGTCTGATGCTATAAAGGGCAATATTGCATAGGAACCTGGAATGTTAGGTCCATGAATCAAGGCAAATTGGAAGTGGTCAAACAGGAGATGGCAAGAGTGAATGTCGACATTCTAGGAATCAGCAAACTAAAATGGACTGGAATGGGTGAGTTTAACTCAGATGACCATTATATCTACTACTGTGGGCAGGAATCCCTTAGAAGAAATGGAGTATCCATCATAGTCAACAAAAGAATTATTATAGCCTAACAGAAATACTGCCTCTAGTTTAAAGTTGAGAAAACAGACACAGAGAAGTTAAGAAATGTGTCCAAGACTACATTTTCTAGAGACAGGTGACATTCAAAGTTAGGAAGTTGCACCCCACAGCCTCAGTGGGGTTTCCAAGATTCCAATATGAGAGATGCAGACACAGGAATTCATGACTCCTCCTTGAAGCCCTCCTGCATCACAGAGGTGTTATTAAACTCCCTATTATCTCAGCTTTATTTACCCTTGTAGCCACTTCTCCAAGTGGTTAACACAAGAAGCAACACAGAGTGTGGTTAAGAGTCTGGGTTCAAATTCTAGCTTGACCTCTTCTAGTGACCTCAACTTTAGTTTCCTCATTTGTAAAATGGGGATAAAAATATAGTACCTCACTCTTGACATTGTTGCATGCATTAACATGGTAATATATGTAAGGCATTTAGAGAAGGATCTGTCTCTTAGTATGTAAGTATTAGTTGTTATCATCCTAATGTTCTCCAAATGTTTTTGATGTCCATGTTGCCTCTCTGTGTAGAGTTTAAGGTCTGTGAACCCTGAATCCCTTTTCCCTCTAGAATCCTCCAAAGAGGCTGATGATACATCACACAGTGTGTGAGGAGGAACACTGAGTAGGCACTTATGGATTAAATGCCTGTGGGTGAAGCCTTCTATTTTTTGACTCAGTGTCCTGTCTCATAAGCATTATTAAAGATGCATAAGGCAAAAAAAAAAAAAAAAAAAAGGTGGGGGGGGGGCTTCCCTAATAGCTCAGTTGGTAAAGAATCCACCTGCATTGCAGGAGACCCCAGTTAGATTCCTGGGTAGGGAAGATCCCCTGGAGAAGGGATAGGCTACCCACTCCAGTACGCTTGGGCTTCCCTTGTGGCTCAGCTGGTAAAGAATCCGCTTGCAATGTGGGAGACCTGAGTTTGATCCCTGGGTTGGGAAAACCCCCTGGAGAACGGAAAGGCTACCCACTCCATTATTCTGGCCTGGAGAATGCCATGGACTACATAGTCCATGGGATCAAAAAGAGTCGGACACAACTAAACGACTTTCACTTTCAAGGCAAAAATGCTCATTTGGAATTTTGCTTTTCATGCCCTATATTCACATTATCTGTGACAGTGGAAACCTACATTAAATGTTGTTGTGTTAGTCGTTCAGTTGTGTCCAACTCTTTGTGACCCCATGGACTGCAGCTTGCCAGGCTCCTCTGTCCATGGGATTTCCCAGGCAAGAATGCTGGAGTGGGAAGCCATTTCCTTCTCCAGGGGATCTTCCTGACCCAGGGATCAAACCTGGGTGTCATGCTTTGCAGGCAGATTCTTCACCATTTGAGCCACCAGGGAAGCCTTATGTTTCTGCCCTATAAAATCAGACCTGAAAATCAGGCACACTTTCTGGGAAGTTCCCCAGTTCTGGCTCAGCATATGAAAGCCTGACCTTCCCAGCAACCATCCAACAGGTGGTGGCTTGGGGAGGACCAGGGAAGGGAGGGAACTGGAGAGGAAATATGAGCTCTGAAAAAACAGTCATCTCTTTCAAAATATCACCAGCAGAATGAGGCACGTCACATCCAGCTGACATTTTCATTTTATTGAAGAGATGCAAACAAAGCGTTGGGTAAGGGCTTCAGCATTTATTGAATCAAGGTTAATAGCCCTTGGGGCTTTACTTAGTGAAATCACAAAGATCACCAGGCTTATGTTACTAGAGTCATCTTGGAGATGAACAACTTCATTATTTGTCAGCTGGTGACATCCATTAGTAGGTAATTTATCTCTGCAAATTATGTGCATGAGCTTAAAGCGCCAATTTCAAATTTGAAAGAAAGGACAAAGAATTGGAGGTGGATTCAGAACCTGGATCTTCTGCCTGTACCTGTGTGACAATCCAGTTCCTCTATGTAAAACAGATATAATGGGTGGGTTGCGGTGAGAATTTGAGATAACATATGGCAAGTACCTAAACCGTGCCTTGAAAACATTTGGTGCTCAAAAAATAACTCTCATGAAAGAGATGATGGCAAAAGGAAATGGACAAAATGGCTGGGTTGAATGTTAACCAGATTTTCATTCAACAGTTACTTCCTAATTAAACAGAGTTGGACCAGGCTATATCCAACTTAAAGACTCAGATGCATGTGTGCATGCTAGCTAAGTTGCTTCAGTCTTTTCCGACTCTGTGCCATGCTCTGGACTATAGCCTGCCAGGCTCCTCTGTCCATGGGATTCTCTAGGCAAGAATACAGGAGTGGATTGCCATGCCCTCCTCCAAGGGATCTTCCCAACCCAGGGACTGAACCCACATCTCTTATCTCTCCTATATTGGCAGGCAAGTTCTTTACCACTACTGCCACCAGATTTACATACTTTAAAAATGGAGTTTACCTCTTTAAAACATATCTAACATTTGAATGGATGTTCAACTGGCCTCATTACTGATAAGTTTCTCTGTTTGTCTTTGTATTTTAACTGGCACCTTGAAATATAGGGCTTTTGAGTATAAGAAAAAGGTTTAAAATAGGAATAAAATGTGTGACAATGCCTTCTTACCACATTCATGGCAGACATTATTGATCAATCAGTTTTTCTTTTCCTTGTTGCTGAACCCAGATGTGGTTTCTCTATCTTTTTCAACACATTGCTCCAAATAGACTTTTCTAATTGGTCATATTTGATATTTGAAATAAATTCTATTTGTCATCCTTGCTTAAATTGGGATAATTGTAGAAATAATAGAAGCCTATAGGGTAAATAATTTAGCTGAGTGGATCCTATGTGCCCCTCAAATAAAATCACAAGCAACTGTCTATCAGGTTCAACTCAAGTGAACAAAACCAAAAATCCATCCTTCTTTATGACTCTGATTTTGCTGCTTATAGTATAGTGGGGGGGGGGGGGATTGTTTTTAACCATTTGATTAATTTATTTACTTGGCTGCACCAGATCTTAGTCGCGACATGCAAACTCTTAGTTGTGGCAAGTGGGATCTAGTTCCCTGATCAGTGATTGAACCCAAGACCCTGAATTGGGAGTACAGAGTCTTAGCCACTGGACTAACAGGGAAGTCCTGTAAAGTAGTTTTTATGTGGAACTACTGGTATGGATTTGAATCAATACACGTTTCCTTTGAGACCTTGCTGTGTGTAATACCTGGAGTTATCGCCAATATGACAACGCAAAAAGCACAGAAGCAGTCTGTAGAGGGATCTGGGGGTTGTGGTGCCAAGGGCATGCTGTTCCCTTTCTGTCATCAGAGGAGCAGGAAGGATGGATGGAACCTGCACCCGAGAGCCCACCGCATGCTGGAGGCCCTCACTGGAGCTCTTGCCTACAGCAAGGCACACGAGGTTATTCTCCAAGCCAGAACTAATGGTGTGGAGGCTTGCGATAGACTCTGATGCTGACTTAGAAGCCAAATTATTTCTCATTATCCAAAATTTAAATGTTTAGCTTGGAGGAAAATTTAGGTCCAGTGGTTCATACCATCCCCTAGGTAGCTCCTTTAACATTAGCGATTAGTGCTCTGGCTTTACTGGAGATGGGGACCAGAGCCAGTAGGGAAACCAGCAGGTCAGAACGGCCATGGATTTGCAAAACATACTCTTGAAGTCTGAGGAATTCCAGGAGGATGCTGGAAGCAGTTATGGGAGTGAATAGGAGACTGAGAGGTAGGGCTTGAAACTGTGTCCAGATCCTTGACACATTTCTAGTGCTTCTTCCCTGAATTTATGTCTGTGCTTTCATCCTCATTGCCATCTAGTTTATTTTCAATGCAGCAGCTACAATGAGTCTGTTAAAATAGAAGTCACATTAGGTAACTCCTTGACTCAAAACCCTACAGTGGTTTCCCCATTTCACTCAACATAAAGGCCAGATTCCTGGCCCAGACTCTTCAAGGCCTTGCACAGTCTAGCCCCCCTTTACCTCTCCAATCTCTTCTCCCGTTCCTCTCCTCCTCACTCACTGCCTTCCTGCCACCCTGGTATTTTTGCTGTTGCTCCATTGTGCAGGTGTGCTATCATGCAGAGCCTTTGCTCAGGCTATTCTCCCTCCTGGGTGCTCTTCTCCCAGACACCTACTTGGTGGTTCTTCATTTCCTTCTCAAAAATTTGTTCAAACCTCACTTTCCCTATGAGAACATCTCTGACTTCCTTCTCTATTGCAATTTTCCCCCACATCAGTTGGGCACTCTGGATTCTCCTTCCTCTAGTTTACTTTTCTCTTTCCTGTTTTATTTATCACCATTTATACCATTGTTTCACCACGATTTGCCAACATAGTACATATATTTACTATATGTTCATTTACTCTGTTTATTGTTTATCTGCCCTCTCGCTAAGAAGGAAGTTTCATAAGGGCAGGGATATTTATCTGTTTTGCTCACTGATGTTTTCCAGGCAGTTAAAACACTGCCTGACACATAACAGGATTTCAAAAAAATATTTGCTGAATTAGTGTATGAAAAAATGAATGGATTTTTGGGTCCCTCACCTCTTCATCAACCAGAGCAACTTCATCTTTAAAATAAGCATTGATGTTAGATCTCTCTCTGTAAGATTTCATTTGCAGAGTCTCTTCATAAAATTTCATTTGAAAAAGTCCATTTAGAAACCACCACCCTGGTCCAAGGCTCCCTTTACATTTATTAGGGAGACAGCACCCAGGGGAGTCACTGGTCTGGTTACAGCAGAACCGGAAGAGGAACCATCTCTCTGATTTATAATCTTACCCTTCTTCAGTCTTTCACTCTCATCACGCCCGCCTAATGCCTTCCCTACTTCTTCCTTATCTCTTTACACCTGCTTTCAAAGAAGAAGCATTTCACAATTATTTCAATCAATAGTTCCGCTGCTGAGAAATAGTAGCAGGAGCTACTCTCTGAAAATCCTCCTCCTCTGCTGCTTTTTTAAGCTCTGGTTACCATAAGTGACAGGTTTATAAGTATGTGATAAGCTGGGTTTTCTGTTTCCAGCTCAACCACCTCAGGTGTGATTAGGCTTATTGATGCTGTTATTACCAGCAATTAGCTTACATAAATATCTATATTCTTCTGGCTATGCCAAGTTCCTAGAAATTTCGCAAGCATTTCTTACATATGCAAAGGTTAATGAAGTGATAAACATCACCATCTGTTCTGTATTTTCCTCCCCAGGATTTTGTTTTTTGTTTTTTTTCCTTCCCTTCTTTTTTATGGTATCTTATGAGGAAAACAGTTGGTTAATCAGTCAGCCGGAGTTATAAACCCTTCCTGGGCTTTATCCTGTTTCCAACTTTAAATAAAAAGGAGAAAAAAAAATCTACAAAAGAATTGCTAATGCTTATCTCAGTGAGATTTTCATGTTCTGGAGTGAACAATTTGACCAGAAGGACCATATTATGCTGCTGATGACAGAGCATTATAAGGGTACCCCTCCTTCTATGATGGGTGGTCATGGCGGTTGCAGGGGCTCTTCCCTCAGTCTGAGATGCCTCACGCCCAGGCCTACCACGGTTGGCCTACCTTGGTCTCCGTATCATCACCGTCACCTGAGACAGGGCTTCCCTGTCGCCAGTCTATCACATCACTCTTGCGTCATTTCACGTTAATTCCCATACCTTGTTTAGCTATTTTTAAAAACTCATTTACTATCTGTCTCCAATCCCTTGGATCCAGGACCCCTCTTTCTTGTTCCTTTCTGTATTCCAGTGCCTGGAAGAAGGCTTGGCATGAGTCGCATACTTTCATATAACCATGTTTTAGAAGCTTGTACCTCATTTAGAGTTGTTCATCTCTGGGTCACCTAAACATCTTTTTTTTGCAGACACAGTCCTTCCCACCCTGTGGAAGCAATTCACTATATTTTCTTATCTTTGTTCGAAACACCCAAATCGGTTTTATTTTCATGATTGGACCTGTCAACAAGTGATGAGACCACCACTCAATATCTGAAATGAAAAACAAAAGTGAGATTATTGCCCACTATAGGTAGAGGGCTGAGTTGGTCAGGCACATCCATTTTGAGCAGAGAAGGCTGCTAATATCTTTTAGGGGTATTGGGGAAAGCATGGAGGTCAGGGATTAGAGGACGTTTTGAGGCAAAACTGATGATGTTCTCTGCAGCCGCTGGCTGATACAGCTGAGATGTTGACTGGTAGTCACTCAGAGGAGAAGGCAATGGCATCCATTCGAGTACTCTTGCCTGGAAAATCCCATGGACGGAGGAGCCTGGTAGGCTACAGTCCATGGAGTCACTAAGAGTCAGACACGACTGAGTGACTTCACTTTCACTTTTCATTTTCATGCATTGGAAAAGGAAATGGCAACCCACTCCAGTGTTCTTGCCTGGAGAATCCCAGGGATGGAGGAGCCTGGAGGAGCCTGGTGGGCTGCCGTCTTTGGGGCCGCACAGAGACGGACACGACTGAAGCGACTTAGCAGCAGCAGCAGTCCCTCAGAGGCAGACTTGCGGAAGTGAGTTCATCTCTGATTGGCTAGCCTCCAGAAGTGGTGGTTGATTCTGAATGGTTGGTTTTAGAAGTGTGTTCAGTGCGGCAAGTTGTTGATCAATGAAACAGGTTTAATACCAGTTTTTGTGACTTCTCATTACCATAGTTATATACCAGTCTTTTCCTAAAGTTAATGGGAACTTATTGTAAGGCTCAGCCCTAATCAGTACACTCACCTTAGTCTAGTTCTGAATTCTAGGTCTGTTTCCCACTATGCCCCTTATTAATGTTGTAACATTTCTTACTCCTTGGAAGGAAAGTGATGACCAACCTAGATAGCATATTAAAAAGCAGAGAAGTTACTTTGCCAACAAAGGTCTGTCTAGTCAAGGCTATGGTTTTTCCAATGGTCATGTATGGATGTGAGAGTTGGACTGTGAAGAAAGCTGAATGCCGAAAAATTGATGCTTTTGAACTGTGGTGTTGGAGAAGACTCTTGAGAGTCCCTTGGACTGCAAGGAGATCCAACAAGTCCATCCTAATGGAGATCAGTCCTGGGTGTTCATTGGAAGGACTGATGCTGAAGCTGAAACTCCAATACTTTGGCCACCTCATGTGAAGAGTTGACTCATTGGAAAAGACCCTGATGCTGGGAGGGATTGGGGGCAGGAGGAGAAGGGGACGACAGAGGATGAGATGGCTGGATGGCATCACCGACTCGATGGGCATGAGTTTGAGTAAACTCCGGGAGTTGGTGATGGACAGGGAGGCCTGGCGGGCTGCAATTCATGGG
This sequence comes from Dama dama, assembly GCF_033118175.1. NCBI lineage: Eukaryota > Metazoa > Chordata > Mammalia > Artiodactyla > Cervidae > Dama > Dama dama. Next base: position 54,137,393 of record NC_083692.1, on the reverse strand, counting down.
GTGGCAAAGAGTCAGACACAACTGAACGACTGAACTGAACTAAACTGAATGATACCTACTTCTAGGGCTATTGTGAAGATTAAATGTTATAATGGTTGTGAAAACTCTGTAAACTTCTCAAAACTCTGAAATCTTCTCAAAATTTGATAATGTATTCCAAGATGATGTGTAAATTCTGAAGTGCTATAGTAAAAAATATATCATCTTTTTTAGTATTTATATTATTATTATCTTGCCCTGTTCTTTAAGACTCAAATCAAGTCCAAGAAATATCCCTGATTACCCAGGTCTGGAGAAGGAAATGGCAACCAACTCCAGTATTCTTGCCTAGGAAATCCCACAAGCAGAGGAGCCTGACAGGACCACAGAGTCACAGAGTCAGACACGACTTAACAACACAACAACAGCAACCCAAGGTTGAATTAATAAATTGATCTTTGTATTCTCTCAGTTTTGACATTTATCATCTATACCACACAAATTAGCCCTTATAATTTTTCCACCTCGATTTATTCAATTTATTTAATTTCTGGTGCTTGGTCTTATTTCCTCAAGCAGATTTTAAGTTACTTAAGGCACAAATCTTATCTTCATTAACATCAAAGAATAGCAGAGTTGGAGTGCTCTTGAGACCAGGGCCAATAAGTAGTAGCACAAGTATCCATACTTCTATGTGAACCTACACAGACATAGCTAATCAATCAATAGTACTCTTTGCTGCTGAGTCCGATGTTGTCTTAACAATCATTTCACCATAGCACTCCAGGCCACCACTATAAGTTCAGTGGAGCTTATGCCTGAGATAAAACCTACTTGCCATTCTGTATCTACTCTAAGCTTCTCATTTTCCAAATGAGGAAATTAGGACCCAAAGAGGAAGTGACTTGCTCATGGCACTCATAGCTAGAACTAGAACTCAAGTCTCCTATTTCTTGTCATCTTCTTTCTTCACTGTTGTTAATATCCCCAAGGGTGCCTGACACAGTTGCTAAGTTCATACTGGGTGCTCAACAAACACTTATGACCATATTTCTCAGGGTTGAGTTTACTCAGGTGTTTGGAAAGCAGAGTATTTCACAATGTTATTGACACTGTAATTTAATATCATTGGCTCTGCTTGGGGTGGCAGCTTAATTCATGATTGTGAATTATCTGACATCTCAGTTCAAATTTGTAGTTTCAAACTCTTTTCCTCCTGTAATGAGATCTACAAAAGATATCCCAAATCTATTAAATACATAACCCCTTTCACCACTTGCAACAGTTTTATATCAGTCATGCAAATGGAGTCTATAGTTGTACAAAACCTTCTTGGTTAAGTATGAAAAAGTATATCAATTGCATTCATAATGAACATTAGATTTTAAAAGCTTAGGTCTAAAAATATATTTGCCCAAAATCAGTTTATTCTCCTCCAAATGAGTTAAGACTGAGTTTGTTGCTTATGAGCAAATTGTTCTTCCCAGTTCTTTTTCCAGGCGCTTAGAAAGGTGCTTAACAAAATGCAATTAAAGACAATGGGGTTTTCAAAATCCCACAGGAAATAGCATTTTTGCTCTTTGGGGCCTCTTGTAAACTAGACCCTGACATGGGAAAAATGAGATTGGAGAGGAAGGTTTCCATGCTCACAAGCAGTTCAGACCAGCAAATCCTTTGAGAAAATCCTTACTATCCATTAACATATGGCAGTAGTTTTACCTACCCTAGTAATCAAGCCATATTCATTCCTTTTCACTTGCTGTGTTATCTCTGAAAACACTGTGCCTTCTACAAATGTGTTCAGTTCTTTAGTTACAAGCCTATTAAACTTAGAGTTTTTCTCCTTACAGTACTTCTCTTCCCCATTTCACTTTGTAAAAGAAAATATAGCAAACTGGAAAAGACGGTTTATTAAGGTGTATTAGGATTCCCTGGTGGCTCAGATGGTTGGTAAAGAACCTTTAATGTTATTGACACTGTAATTTAATATCATTGGCTCTGCTTGGGGTGGCAGCTTAATTCATGATTGTGAATTATCTGACATCTCAGTTCAAATTTGTAGTTTCAAACTCTTTTCCTCCTGTAATGAGATCTACAAAAGATATCCCAAATCTATTAAATACATAACCCCTTTCACCACTTGCAACAGTTTTATATCAGTCATGCAAATGGAGTCTATAGTTGTACAAAACCTTCTTGGTTAAGTATGAAAAAGTATATCAATTGCATTCATAATGAACAAATTCCTGTTGGCTGTCTATTTCACATATGGTAATGTAAGTTCCATATTACTCTTTCCATATATCTCACCCTCTCCTCCCCTCTCCCCATGTCCACAAGTCTATTCTCTATGTCTGTTTCTCCATTGCCGCCTTGAAAATAAATTCTTCAGTACCATTTTTCTAGATTCTGTATATATGCATTAGAATATGATATTTATCTTTCTTTTTCTGACTCACTTTACTCTGTATAATAGGTTCTAGGTTCATCCACCTCATCAGAACTGACACAAATGCTTTCCTTTTTGTGACTGAGTAATATTCAGTTAGGAAGATCCCTTGGAGGAGGTCATGGCAACCCACTCCAGTACTCTTGCCTGGAGAATCCCCATGGACAGAGGAGCCTAGCAGGCTACAGTCCATGGGGTCTCAAAGAGTCTGACATGACTGAGCAACTGAGCACACACAGGAGAGATTACCTTGTTCATAGCCTTTAATCCTGAAATCACATCACTTAGAATTTATTCAAGAAAAAAAAATTAGAGAAAAAGATTGGGAAGAGTGAAAAATGTTCAACAATAGGGATAATGTGATATTAATTATTATATGCCTACTTCAGGAGCTTTAATAACAAAGGCCAATGGCAACATGAACAACTCAAATTATAATCATAAAGAAAAAATAGGGTCTTCCCTGGTGGTCCAGTGGTTAAGACTTCATGTTCCCAATGCAGGGGGCATGGGTTAGACGCCTGGTCAGGGAACTAATACCTACATGCTTTAAGGCATGGCCAAAAAATAATTAAATGAAAAATAAAGTAAATTAAAAATAGAAAAAAATTCTATGTGTACATAAACTATTCTTGAAACTGTGTAAGTACTGATATACTTACCAACAAAGACTGGCAAGTAATGAATAAAGACAAAAGTTATTTAAATGGATCAGAGTGGCAGAAGAGTGGTTGTGTTTTTTTTTTAATTTTTTTTTAATTGAAGGATAATTGCTTTACAAAATTTTGTTGTTTTCCGTCAAACCTCAACATGAGTCAGCCATAGGTGTACATATATCCCCTCCCTTTTGAACCTCCCTCCCATATCCCACCCTATCCCACCCCATCCCACCCCTCTAGATTGAAACAGAGCCCCTGTTTGAGTTTCCTGAGCCATACAGCAAATTCCTGTTGGCTGTCTATTTCACTTATGGTAATGTAAGTTCCATATTACTCTTTCCATATATCTCACCCTCTCCTCCCCTCTCCCCATGTCCACAAGTCTATTCTCTATGTCTGTTTCTCCATTGCCGCCTTGAAAATAAATTCTTCAGTACCATTTTTCTAGATTCTGTATATATGCATTAGAATATGATATTTATCTTTCTTTTTCTGACTCACTTTACTCTGTATAATAGGTTCTAGGTTCATCCACCTCATCAGAACTGACACAAATGCTTTCCTTTTTGTGACTGAGTAATATTCCATTGTTTATATGTACCACAACTTCTTTATCCATTCATCTGTCATGGACATCTAGTTTACTTCCATGTTTTAGCTATTGTAAATAGTGCTGCAATGAACAGTGGGATATATGTGTCTTTTTCAATTTTGGTTTCCTCAGGGTACATGCTTAGGAGTGGGATTGCTGGGTCATATGGTGGTTTTATTCATAGTTTTTTAAGGAATCTCCTTACCATCTTCCATAGCAGCTGTATCAATTTACATTCCCATCAACAGTGCAAGAGCGTTCCCTTTTCTCCACACCCACTCCAGGATTTATTGTTTGTAGACTTTTTGATAATGACCATTCTGACTGGTGTAAAGTGATATCTCATTATTGTTTTGATTTGCATTTCCCTAATAATGAGCAGTATTGAGCATTTTTCCATATGTTTATTAGCCGTCTGTATGTCTTCTTTGGAGAGATGTCTGTTTAGGTCTTTTCCCCAATTTTTTATTGGGTTGTTTGTTTTTCTGGTATTGAGTTGTATGAGCTGCTTGTATATTTTGAAAATTAATCCTTTGTCAGTTGTTTCATTTGCCATTATTTTCTCTCATTCTGAGGGTTGTCTTTTCACCTTGCTTAGAGTTTCCTTTGCTGTGCAAAAGCTTTTAAGTTTCATCATGCCCCACTTTGTTTTTATTTCCATTACTCTAGGAGGTGGGTCATAGAGGATCTTACTTTGATTTATGTCATCGAGTGTTCTGCCTATGTTTTCCTCTAAGAGTTTTATAGTTTCTGGTCTTACATTTAGGTCTTTAATTCATTTTGAGTTTATCTTTGTTTATGGTGTTAGGAAGTATTCTAATTTCATTCTTTTACATGTCACTGCCCAGTTTTCCCAGCACTATTTATTGAACATGCTGTCTTTGCCCCATTGTATATTCTTGCCTCCTCTGTCAAAAATAAGTTTCCCATAGGTGCATGTGTTTATATTTGTGCTTTCTATCTTGTTCCATTGGTCTATATTTCTGTTTTTGTGCCAGTGCCATACGGTCTTGATGACCATAGCCTTGTAGTATAATCTTAAGTCAGGAAGATTGATTCCTCCAGCTCCATTCTTCTTTCTCAAGACTGCTTTGGCTACTGGGGTCTTTTGTGTTTCCATATGAATTGTGAAAGTTTTTGTTCTTGTTCTGTGAAAAATGCCATTAATAATTTGATAGGGGTTGCATTGAATCTGTAGATTGTGATTGGTAATATAGTCATTTTCACAATATTGATTCTTCCTACCCAGGAACATGGAATATCTCTCCATCTGTTTATGTCGTCTTTGATTTCTTTCATTAGTGTCTTATAATTTTCTGTGTACAGTTCTTTTGTCTCCTTGGGTAAGTTTATTCCTAGATATTTAATTCTTTTTGTTGCAATGGTGAGTGGGATTGATTCCTTAATTTCTCTTTCTGATTTTTCATTGTTAGTGTATAGAAATGCAAGTGATACCTGTGTTTTGATTTTGTATCCTGCAACTTTGCCAAATTCAATGGTTAGCTCTAGTAATTTTCTGATACTATCTTTAAGGTTTTCTATGTACAGTATCATGTCATTGCAAACAGTGAGAGCTTTACTTTTTCTTTTCCAATCTGGATTCCTTTTATTTCTTTTTCTTCTCTGATTGCTGTAGCTAGGACATCCAGAACTATGTTGAATAATAGTGGTGAAAGTGGACACCCTTGTCTTGTTCCTGATCTTAGGGGGAATGCTTTCAGTTTTTCACCATTGAGAATAACGTTTGCTGTAGGCTTACCATATATGGCCTTTACTATGTTGAGGTAGGTTCCTTTTATGCCCATTTTTTGAAGAGTTTCAATCATAAATGGGTACTCAATTTTGTCAAAGGCTTTTTCTGCCTCTATTGAGATGATAATATGGTTTTTATCTTTAAGTTTGTTAATACAGTGTATCATATTGATTGATTTGCATATATTGAAGAATTTTTGCATTCCTGGAATAAACCCAACTTGATCATGGTGTATGAGCTTTTTGATGTGTTGCTGAACTCTGTTTGCTAAAATTCTGTTGAGGATTTTTGTATCTAAGTTCATCAGTGAGACTGGCCTGTGTATTTCTTTTTTTGTGTTGTCTTTGTCTGGTTCTGGTATCAAGGTGATGGTGGCCTTGTAGAATGAGTTTAGAAATCTTCCTTCCTCTGCAATTTTTTGAAAGAGTTTTAGAAGGGTAGGCATTAGCTCTTCTCTAAATGTTTGATAAAATTCTCCTGTGAAGCCATCTGGTCCTGGGCTTTTGTTTTTGGGGAGATTTTTGATCACAGCTTCAATTTCAGTGCTTGTAATTGGGTTGTTCATAGTTTCTATTTCTTGTCGGTTCAGTCTTGGAAAATGAACTTTTCTAAGGATCTATCCATTTCTTCCAGGTTATCCATTTTATTGCCATATAGTTGTTCAAAATAGTCTCTTATAATCCTTTGTATTTCTGCACTGTCTATTGTAACCTCTCCTTTTTCATTTCTAATTTTGTTGATTTAATTCTTCTCTCTTTTTTTCTTGATAAGCCTTTAGTCTGGCTAAAGGCTTGTCAATTTAATCTTCTCAAAGAACCAGCTTTTAGTTTTATTTATCTTTACTATTGTTTCTTTCATTTCTTTTTCATTTATTTCTTCTCGGATCTTTATGATTTCTTTCCTTCTACTAGTTCTGGGGCTTTCTGTTTTTCTTTTTTCCAGTTGTTTTAGGTGTAAAGTTAGGTTGTCTATTCGATATTTTTCTTGTTTCTTGAGGTAGGATTGTATTGCTATAAACATCTCTCTTAGAACTGCTTTCTCTGCATCCCGTAGCTTTTGAGTTGTCATGTTTTCATTGTCATTTGTTTCCAGAAATGTTCTGATCTCCCTTTTGATTTTTTCTGTAACCTGTTTTGTTATTTAGAAATGTGTTGTTTAAGCTCCATGTGTTTGTGTTTCTTACAGTGTTTTTTTCTTGTAATTGATACCTAGTCTTATAGTGTTGTGGTTGGAGAAGATGCTTGAAAGATTTCAATTTTCTTAAACTTACTGAGGTTTGATTTGTGACCCAAGATGTGGTCTACCCTGGAGAATGTTTCATGTGCACTTGAGAAGAAGGTGTATTCTTCTGCATTTGGATGGAATGTCCTGAAGATATCAATGAGATTCATCTCATCTCATGTATCATTTAAGACTTCTGTTTACCTATTAATTTTCTGTTTTGATGATCTGTCCATTGGTGTGAGTGGGGTGTTAAAGTCTCCTACTATTATTGTGTTACTGTCAATTTCTCCTTTTATGTTTGTTATAGTGTTTTTTTTTTTTTATGTGTTGAGATGCTCCGATGTTGGGTGCATAGATATTTACAATTGTTATGTCTTTGGCTTGGATTGATCCCTTGATCATTATGTAGTGTCCTTTCTTAGCTCTTGTAATCTTTATTTTAAGGTCTGTTTTATCTGATATGAGGATTGCTATTCCAGCCTTCTTTTGCTTCCTATTTGCATGGAATTTATTTTTCCATCCTCTTGCCTTCAGTCTATATGTGTCTTGAGGTCTGAAGTGGGTTTCTTGTAGAGAGCATATATATGGGTCTTGTTTTTGTATCCATTTAACCAGTCTGTGTCTTTTGGTTGAAGCACTTAATCCATTTACATTAAAAGTAATTGTTGATACATATATTCCTATTGCCATTTTCTTAAATGTTTGGGGTTGATTTTGTAGATCTTTTTTCTTTTCTTGTATTTCTTGACTATATAAGTCCCTTTAACACTTGTTGTAAAGCTGGTTTGGTGGTACTGAAGTCTCTTAACTTTTGCGTGTGTGAAAAGCTTTTTATTTCTCCATCAATTTTGAATGAGATCCTTGCTGGGTACTGTAATCTTGGTTGTAGATTTTTCCCTTTCAGTACTTTAAATATATCCTGCCATTCCCTTCTGGCCTGCAGAGTTTCTGTTGAAAGATCAGCTGTTAAGTGTATGGGGTTTCCCTTGTATGTTACTTGTTACTTTTCCCTTGCTGCTTTAAATATTCTATCTTTGTGTTTAGTCTTTTTTAGTTTGATTAGTATGTGTCTTGGCATGTTTCCCCTTGGGTTTATTCTGTATGGGACTCTTTGTGCCTCTTGGACTTGATCGACTATTTCCTTTTTCATGTTGGGGAAATTTTCAACTATAATCTCTTCAAAATTTTCCTCATACCCTTTCTTTTTCTCTTCTTCTTATGGGACCCCTATAATTCAAATGTTGGTGTGTTTGATATTGTCCCAGAGGTCTCTGAGACTATCCTCAGGTCTTTTCATTCTTTTTACTTTATTCTGATCTTCAAAAGTTATTTCCACCATTTTATCTTCCAGCTCCCTGATTCATTGCTCTGCTTCAGATATTCTGCTGTTGATTCCTTCTAGATTATTTTTAATTTCAGTAATTGTGTTGCTTGTCTCTGCATGTTTATTCTTTAATTCTTCTAGGTCTTTGTTAATTGATTCTTGCATTTTCTCCATTTTGATTTCAAGGTTTTTGATCATCTTTACTATCATTATTCTGAATTCTTTTTCAGGGATTTTGCCTATTTCCTCTTCATTTATTTGGACTTCTGTGTTTCTAGTCTGTTTCTTTACTTACGTAGTATTTCTCTGCCTGTTCATTATTTTTGTTTTAACTTATTGTGTTTGAGGTCTCCCAAACTTTCCCAGGCTTCAAGGTTGAATTCTTTCTTCCTCTTGGTTTCTGCCCTCCTAAGGTTGGTCCAGTGGTTTGTGTAAGCTTTGTGTAGGAAATTTGTGCTGAGTTTTTGTTTGTTTGTTTTTCCTCTGATGGACAAGGCTGAGTGAGGTGGTAATCCTGTCTGCTGATTACTGGGTTTGTATTTTTGTTTTGTTTATTCTTTAGATGAGGTATCCCACCCAAGGTGCTACTGGTGGTTGCGTGATGCCAGGTCTTGTATTCAAGTGGTTTCCTTTGTGTGAGTTCTCACTATTTGATACTCCCTAGGGTTAGTTCTCTGATGGTCTAGGGTCTTGGAGTCAGTGCTCCCACTCCAAAGGCTCAGGGCTTAATCTCTCTCCAAGGACCAGCCTAGGTCCAATCTATCAAGATGAATTTCATCCGAAATGAAAGGGCCTTTACTTGAGTTCCAAAAGCCAGTGCAGAAGAATACAGTGGAGATCCCTGACCCAGTGGAAACTCGGTATTGCCTGCTGTGTGGGCTGGCCTCCTTGGATTGCAACAGATGACTAGAGGGTCTGTCCTTGGCAGTGGTCAGCAGAACTGTGGTTGTGTTTTGATGGTGACCATTTGTTAAATGTTCTTTAATAATACAAAAACTTAACAGTCTACCAGTGTGGTTAGTATTATGGCAGATGAAGGGAGAAGGGGTTCTAAATTGGGAGTCAAGATATGTCACTACCTGACGATATGATTCTGCAAAATCCTTTCACTGTTTGATCTCACTTTTTTCATCTATAAAACGAGGACACTCAGCAGAATTTTTCTAAGTTGATCTAAATTCTATTATCTTCACAGACTTACATTCTTCTTTATCTAAATTGACATTTGAAAGTGTTTTACTGCTATGTATAAAATAGATAACTAATGAGGACCTACTGTATAGCACGGAACTCTACTTTGCAATGACCTATATGGGAAAAGAATCTTAAAAAGAGTAGATATATGTATATGTATAATTGACATACTTTGTGGCACAGCAGAAAGTAACACAACATTGTAAATCAATATACTCCACTACAAATTAAAACAAAAAAGTCAAATATTTTAAAATGTTTAAGGATGGTAAATACTTGTCACATTTCAGGGCCTTGGTCCAAAAAAGAACTCTCAAGCCTCAATCCCAAGTTTAGAGAAATGAGTTATATAACATAAAAAGTAATATATCTGTCTTGGTTCAAAATCTGTCATTTTTTTTCTTAAGTGAAAAACCTTTGATTTGTCCCTTTTTTTTTTTTCCAGAAAAGCTCATACTTAGAACCTACTGCTGGATACATAGTTAACCGTGCAATAAAATATCTTTAAAAGATGGAGAAATAATGTTGTCCATGGGTGACATGATATTATGAGTGAATAAATCTTGACTGCTAACATAGGATGAGCTGCTCTCTGCTAATTGTTGCAAGGCAGAGTGGTATCTATGTTTTAGTTAATTTATGTGCCAGGACGTCAGCAAGCCAAAGTTCTCCACAGGTGGGACATGGTCACCAAAGATGTTCCCAGGGGCTGTTGGGGATTTAAGAAGCAGTGTTTCCAGAACACAGTTCACTTATCATGGATTCAAAACTTAGCTCCTTTTTAAGGTTGCTCTTCTCCCTTTTCTCTTTAAACCCAAATTAATCCTCCTCTTGGGTACCCAGAGTCTAGTAGAGGCCGTATGGTCATATGTTGTTGTTGTTTAGTCTCTCTGTCGCATCTGATGCTTTGTGACCCCGTGAACTGGTCATATGTACTCAGTTCCAAATCAGTGTCTTTCCTTTTACCAGCCATATGAAATGCATCTTTTCTGGGCATCAGAATCTATTTTTTTTTAAAAATGGAGTATAATTGTTTTACAAGGTTGTGTTATATTCTGTTGTACAACAGTGTGAATCAGTTTTAAGTATACATGTCTCCTCTCTCTCTTGAGCCTCCCTCCCACCCCACCCTTCCCACCTCCCTAGGTTGTCACAGAGTACTGAGCTCCCTGTGCGATATAGCAGCTCCCCACCAGCTCTTTATTTTACACATGGTATTGTACACACGTTAGTGCTACTCTCGGAGAAGGCAATGGCAACCCACTCCAGTGTTCTTGCCTGGAGAATCCCAGGGACGGGGGAGCCTGGTGGGCTGCCATCTATGGGGTTGCAAAGAGTCGGACACGCCTGAGGCGACTTAGCAGCAGCAGCAGCGCCACTCTCTCACTTCATACCAGCCTCTCCTTCCTCCCACTGCCCTGTGTCCACAAGTCTATTCTCTGCGTCTCCATATCTATTCCTGTCCTGCAAATAGGTTCATCAGTAGCATTTTTTCTAGACTCCACATATATGCATTAATAGACAATATTTGTCTCTTTCTGACTTACTTCACTCTGTATGATGGAGTCTAATTCATCCACATCACTACAAATGATCCAATTTCATTCCTTTTCTGGTTGACTAATATTCCATTGCATATAGGGTACCACATTTTATCCATTCATCTGTCAATGGACATCTAGGGTGCTTCCATGTCCTAGCTGTTAAAAGGTCTTTTTATCACTTTGCAGTGGCACAAAGATATCTAATACTGATTGTGCCTCTAGTATAATATCTGGAACATCAGTATTAAGTAAAGGTCAGAGCCTTTCTCATTTCTCAATTCCCCCTTTTAAGAATTCTTGTCTAGAGTACTATTATCTGTAACATTTGCTTTGGCAATTTGTATCACTCCTCAAATGAGTCATATGATTATAACTTATCTACTAAATCCCTTAGATGTCAGGTTCTAGCTACAGGATAAGCAACTATTGAACATTCCAGAAGCTTGGGGGAAAAGTCCAGAAACATCATTGATTATGAAGAAACCAAAAATAGAACTACTATTTACTGAGTGGTTCTACATAATAGGCCCTGTGCAGAGGACATTGAATTCATTATCTTCTTTAATCTTTACACAAACCCTATGTGGTAGGCAACATTATTACGTCTCTTCTAACTAAGAAATGACATTTAGAAAAGCTAACTGATGTGACCAAGAGACATGGATAGTAAACATCAGCTGAGATCTGGAATCCATGTCCCTCTGACTTTGAATATGAACTCCTCTTTTAAAAAATGGATTTACTGTCAGTGACCAACACTTGGAGAGTTGCTGCAGTCTCCAGGCCCAGATTTGTATGTGGAGTGGCACCTAGGATTAATGACTGTCAGAAACTGGCTCTGCAGCTGTGTTCTAGCTCTGGTGGCATCAGATAACTCATATTTCTGTTCCCCCAACTTCAGGTTGATATAGAAAGGAAAGAAGAGATTGTTGATCCCTTGACAAAGATGATTTCTATTAACCTACCTACCAGAAAAGTAAGAGTGTCTCTAAGCTCCATCTGTTCAGACTTTTCTCTAGTGATATAATTATTTCCTTTAACTGACTCTCACAGAATTTGATCCTGATCTATGATAAATCTCTTTTATCTGAATTGTTGTAAGTGACTAAACTACTGGCTTTGGGAAAGAAGTTCAAAGATTCATGAAACTTGAAAGGAATTGCCATTGAATATTTTAAAAATTCTGATGTTCTAGGATTCTTTTAATGCACCCAGATATTTTATAGATATGTTATACCAATATAATAATGGTTACATTACTTTGAATTTCTGCCCTAATTGAGACCTTTGCCAATTATTAATGCTACATTTTAATTATTAAAGTAAAACTGTCATCAAAATTCTTGAGGGGACTGAGGTACATGGTTATAACAACACATAAGCAACAGAATAGAAACTTTGTAAAATGTAAAAATATATATATAGAAACTTTGAATATGTGTTTCCTTCAAAAGATCTTTATATGTGCAAGCTTTGGTGAGGATGTAGGGCAAACAGAACTCTGACATGTTAGTGGGAAATTTAAATGGTATAATCATTTTGTCACTTTCTTATATGATGATCCACTCTAGGTATTTATGCAAGAGAAATGAAAGTGCATGCTCACACAAAATCTTGTATATGATTAGTCACAGTAGCTTTATTTGGAATAGTAAAAAACTAGAAACAACCTAAATCTCCATTAATAGGTGAATGCTGATTCTAGAAGTCTAGCTTCCTAAATGGGGTCAGATTTTCTTTTTTTTAAAAAAAATTTATTCTATTGAAGTATAGTTGATTTACAAGGCTATGATAATTTCTGCTTTACAGTAAAGTGATTATATATATATATATATACATATATATATATATATATTCATTTTCTCTTATGGATTTTCACAGGATATTGAATATAGTTCCCTGTGCTATACAGTAGGGCCTTGCTGTTTATCCATCTGCGGGTCAGCTTTTCTCTAGCTACTTCCCTGGTGGCTCAGATGGTAAAGAATCTGCCTGCAATACAGGAGACCCGGGTGCGATCACTGGGTTGGGAAGATCCCCTGGAGACACAACTGGCAACTCACTCCAGTATTCTTGCCTGGGAAATATCATGGACAGAGGATCCTGGTGGGCTACAGTCCATGGGGTTGCAAGGAATCAGACACAGCTAAGTGACTAACACACACACAAATAGTTGTAAATGTATACTGCAAGCAACAAGGCAACCGCTAAAGAAAATTCTTCAAAGAAATATAATTGATATGAAGAGGGAGAAGAGAAAATGAAATCCTATAAAATGTTCAGTTAAAAGCAAACAATGCAGAAAAAGAAGGAAAGGGGGGTAAAAAAAAAAAAACCAAATAACAAGTATGAGAAATAGAAAATAGTTACAAACAGGTGAATAAATAAAAGAGTTGTGGTTTATCCATTCAATAGCTCTTCATTTAGCAATATAAACACACAATTGATATGGAAAAAATATGGATATACCTCAAAATACTAATGCTACGTGAAAGAAGGTAATCTTCCCACTGACTCCAAATATATAATTTTTCTATTTACATAAAATTTTATAAACTAATCTGTAGTGAAGAAAGCAGATGGTTCCCTGAGGACCAGAGAGGGGAGGTGAAGAGGGCAGGAGAAAGGGATTACAAAGGAGCATAAAGAAGCTATTGGGAATCAGGAACGTGTTCATTATCTTGATTTTGGTGCTGGTCTCATGGGTGCGTGTGTATGTCAAAACTCATGAAATTGTATGCTTAAAACAAGTGTCATGTATTGTATGCCAATTGTACTTAAAATTTTTTTTTAATAGCTTACATGAGGAAAGATGATGAGATGTGAAAAAAGCAGTGAGCATGGAGGTCTGAGAGGTCTGTAATTAAATTCATGATTTAGTTAGTGCAAGACCTCATGAAACTTTTTAAATTCTTCTGAGTAAAAATGTCCTTCTCTGTAAAATGGATATTGTCTGTATCAGTTAAGATTGTGTTCACATAGATCTGAATACTTGACAATGGCTGAAACAGGTAAAGGATGTATTTGTCTCATAAACAGGAACTTTGGGTTTAGGCTGTCCAGAGCTAGCTTGGAAGACTGGTGATGTCATTGGGGAACCAAGATCATTTGGGAAAGACTAGATATCTCTTCAAGAACATTAGAGATACCAGGGGAACATTTCATGAAAAGATAGACACAATAAAGGACAGAAATGGTATGGACCTAACAAAAGCAGAAGATATTAAGAGGTGGCCAGAAAACAGAGAAGAACTGTACAAAAAAGGTCAGGAAGCAACAGTTAGAACCAGACATGAAAAAACAGACTGGTTCCAAATTGGGAAAGGAGTACGTCAAGGCTGTATATTGTCACCCTGTTTATTTAACTTCTATACAGATTACATCATGTGAAATGCTGGGCTGGATGAAGCACAAGTTGGAATCAAGATTGCTGGGAGAAATATCAGTAACCTCAGAGAGACAGATGACACCACCCTTATGGCAGAAAGTGAAGAACTAAAGAGCCTCTTGATGAAAGTGAAAGAGGAGAGTGAAAAAGTTGGCTTAAAACTCAATATTCAAAAAACAAAGATCATGGCATCCGGTCCCATCACTTCATGGTAAATAGATAGGGAAACAATGGAAACAGGACAGAAACAATGGACAGACTTTGGTTTTTTTTGGGCTCCAAAATCACTGCAGATGGTGACTGCAGCCATGAAATTAAAAGACACTTACTCCTTGGAAGAAAAGTTATGACCAACCTAGACAGCATGTTAAAAAGCAGAGACATTACTTTGCCAACAAAGGTCTGTCTAGCCAAAGCTGTAGTTTTCCAGCAGTCATGTATGAATGTGAGAACTGGACCATAAAGAAAGCTGAGTGCCAAAGAATTGATGCTTTTGAGCTGTGGTGTTGGAGAAGACTCTTGAGAGTCCCTTGCGCTACAAGGAGATCAAGCCAGTCATTCCTAAGGAAATCAATCCTGAATATTCATTGGACAGCTTGATGCTGAAGCTGAAGCTCCAATACTTTGGCCACCTGATGCAAAGAACTGACTCACTGGAAAGACCCTGATGCTGGGAAAGATTGAAGGCAGGAGGAGAAGGGGATGACTGAGGATGAGATGGTTGGATGGCATCAGGAACTCAGTGGATACGAGTTTGAGCAAGCTCTGGGAGATGATGGACAGGGAAGCCTGGCATGCTGCAGTCCATGGGGTCATAAAAAGTCAGACACCACTGAGTGACTGAACAGCAACAACAAAGATTATTTTACTGTCCTTCACGATATCTGCCATTTCTCAGGTACCTTGTGTCCCAGGAGGGAGAGGGAAGGGGCAGAGACACCATCTGCTGACTTCTCCCCAGCTTTCATTGGCCATAGTGAGTTGCTTGGCTGTCCTCAGCTGAAAAGGGGCCTGGGAAGGCAACTTTTTGTTCTCTAGCCTCTAGAGCACAGAAATTAAAGCAATAAGGGTTTGGATTGTGTGTTGAAGGAGCCAGACTACAGCATCTACCCCAGGTATACTACGAGTAACTAGCCCAAACTGTCTATGAGACGATTTAAGCATACAAGGATAAAAATTTCCTTGAAGTACTTCCTTGGTGGTCCAGTGGCCAAGACTCCAACCTCCCTGGTGGTCCAGTGGCTGACGCCATGCTTCCAATGCAAGGGAGCCTGGGTTAAACTCCTGGTCAGGGAACTAAATCCCACATGCAGCAGCTAAGACTCATGCAGCCAAATAAATAAAAATAAATATTTTAAAATTTTTGTTTGAAAATTATAACATTGCAGAAAAAAATCATATTGCTATTTGCTTCCTAATATCCTGAAGGCCTAATCTGACCAGAGTTTGTATTTCTCTCAGATTAATGCCAGACTATTCATAGCACCATAATAAATCCTTAGCTATGGGATTTTGCCATGCTAAATTATGCACTGTAGTGAAAAGTGGGTTTATAAACCCTATTGGCTGCCTCAAGTCAATTTCATCTTTTGAACTAATAAACTTGGAGGCAGATCTCCTACATAGCAATGCTGAACCCCACAGGAAGTATTTCTCACTAGTGATAACTTACTAGCAGAATTCCTAGGAAAACACTTGTCAGATCCCCTGGGAGGTCAGGAAGTCCTCAGATCAGGACATTGTATTAAAATATGACAGTAATATGTATGTGACCATAAGAGGCTCAGCGTCAGTATACAGGCCTTTCTTAACCATCCAATCTAAGGTACCGCTTCATCCAAGTCACAGTCTTCACCATTAGCACATTTAATTTTTTTAAACACTACTAAAATTATTTGTTTATTGTCTATCTCTTACCCTGGCTTTGGAAAGTTAATTCCCTATGAGCAAGGACCTTTTATGTCTGATTTACATCTACAAATGTAGCATCTTGAACATGATAGGTGTTCTAAATGAACCTCTTTGGTACCTTTTTATCCACTTATATATTTTTATTACTTTAATGTCATAGGGATCACATAGTACCCACTTCTTGCCCTGTCTCTCAAATATCTTTGACTAACAGAGTAATTTTTACCTAGGTCCTGGGGATGGACTTAGGGAGAATTGTTGAAGTCTGGGTAAAAGAAAATTAGATTCTAAAGAAACAATATTCTAGGCATGTTTCAGTCATATTAAAGCTAATATTTTAGATGTAGAATGCATTGTCTTAGCAAGGCTAAGTGACCAAAATGTTGATTTGATTTTAAATTTGCACTTAATGCTATTTAAATTGACGTATTTCCCATTGTTGTACAGTTGTTTTTTTTTTTTAAATATGTTCAGATATTAAACCACAAGGAGACAGGATTGTGCTGTGTCATTCACGGGAAAGATAATGGGTAGCTAAAGCTCAACCGGAAACATGAGAACTCTTAAAGCAGTTTTCTGCAACCAACAAACTGTTGCCATACACACCCAGCTTCATTATTACTGGGAAAGTTTTTTTTTAATCTAAAATATCTTGGCACCTTTTATGCTCAGATAGCTGTATTTAGTTATTTTTGTGATGTGACTCTTGCTGTCATCTGGTATTAGCACACATTTTCAAGGTTATTGTGTTGTGGCATTGGGTTGGTTGAAACGGTCCAATAGGAAGAAGACAGACCTACTGCCAGAACTCGAGGGATCCACTAGAGGGCAGCAAAATACAAACCAAATTTGCCCCTAGAGAGACATGTCCTCACAAAAATGCACTCTAAATAAGATTCCTTAAACGCAGAAAATTCACATTAGATTAGTCGTAAAATAATTTATGCACAAGTATTTTTCCTTTCTTGGAAACACTGGTCCAAGAGCAAAATGAAGACAGAATTGTGTGAAGAGCTCTTTTACTAATTGTGTATGGGGCAATCGACAATATGCCTCTCTGGTCCTTTTCTATGATACATGGATTTGTATTTGTACAAAATGATTCTCAGCATTCTTTTCAACTCTAAAATTACATGGTTTTATGATTAATGATTCTATTTAAGTCATTTAAAATCTTTTTGATTAGGCTATTATATTATTTAATCAACTGTGACAACATTAATGGGGATTGTGTTTGAGTATTCCCCAACTGTTATTTCATGGAAAACTTAGGTCCCTGATTTGCACTGATTTACCGTCTTAATAAAATTACACTTCTGTCCCCAAATTGTCACTTGTATATAATCTAGTGACAATCGTGGTTATAGTGTATTCTGGAATAAATTTTATGATTTGAGCCATCAAGGCAATCTGTTTGTATTTTAAAAAAGATAAAAACATAATGGTATTATAAATACCCAGGTTGTTCTTAGTTTCCATTTATTAATATTTTCCTTTTAAAGTACTGCATATGTGAACTCAGTATTAGTCACTGTACCAAAATTCTAAATGATTAAGAAGATTTTGTATATATTATATACCCAGGTCTCCTTCATTGCAGGTGGATTCTTCACTGTCTGAGCCACCAAGGAAGCCATATACATATATTTTTTTTTCTTAAAGCATTGATTTGAAGACCAAGGAAACAGTGACTGTGAGTAGATAAAAGAATGTGTTAAAAATATGAACTACCGTGATGTCATCAATCATTTAGTCAATCAATCACTTTGAGCTTCCAGATGTGACTGATTTTGACAGTCAACGAATTCACACTCTTCATATTTGTTCAGTGAATGTCATTATAAATATCCATAATAATAACCCATCTTCAGTTTATGCCTGAGCTATTATTAAAACCAAAACTCTTTTCTAAATAGCATTTTTCATGGGCACCAATGGATAAAACTATCAGCAGTTTAGTAAAAGCAGAAACCATTTCCAAACCCAGACTGATAATGTAGTCATATTTATCAGTACACCACATGTTTAAATATTTTCAGCCCTCATTTAGGATACATTTTCCTCCTATATGCATAAGAAAGGAAGTAATATGCCTGGCTGGCAATGAATTTGAGGGATGAAGGAAAACATCCTTTAAAACATAGTAAACTTATTATTGAGCTTCCCTGGTGTCTCAGTGGTAAAGAATCTGCCCATAATGCAGGAGATGTGGGTTTGATCCCTGGATTGGGAAGGTCCCTTGGAGAGAGAAGTGGCAATCCACTCCAAGATTCTTGCCTGGAAAATTTCATGGACAGAGGAGCCTGGTGGGCTACAGTCCATGGGGTCGCAAGAGTCAGACACAACTTAGTGACTTAAAAAAAGTGAAGGTCGCTCAGTCATGTCCAACTCCTTGTGACCCCATGGCCTACACAGTTCGTGGAATTCGCCAGGCCAGAATACTGGAGTGGGTAACCATTTCCTTCTCCAGGGGATCCTCCTAACTCAGGGACTGAGCGCAGGTCTCCCACATTGGAGGTGGATTCTTTTACCAGCTAAGCCACCAGGGAAGCCCAAGTGACTAAACCACCACACAAACCTATTACTACCATCAGAAGCCAGAGGAGGGAGAATAACAGTATAGGTATTCTTGACTCTGCCCTAGCACATTAGCTCACCTGGTGTCAGTAAGTCTGGTACCCCTTTTTTCTATGACTCTGAGGTCCTTAGCTTCCACTTCAGACAATCGTAGACACAGCTCATCTCAATGCCTGATGTCAGCAGCTTGAGATGATAAATCAATCATTTTAATGTATTTGCTTTTCTACTGGAGGGTGAGAAATGTGAGGAGACCTCAGCCTCAGAGTCAACAATTTCAGATATAAGTTGCAGTTTCACAACACTAGTAAGATAAGCCTTTCAGACATTGTAGTATTACTTATACAGCTTAATGAGGAAAATACTGATAACTTAAGTGCAAATTCTGCTTGTCTTTATTCTGTACCTCCATACTCTTATCTGTAAAATGGGGATATAGCCATACCAGTTTTTAAGGTTGTCTTAAGAATTAAATAAGTTGATATTTGTAAAACTATTACAATTATTATTTAAGCTCAGAATATTAAAATGGTTTCAATTCTTCCTATGTTTTTCCAAGATGTAGCCAAGAGTACGAGATTGGAGTTCCTACTAACAGTTCACTGTTGACCTTTAACAGGTCAGTTTCTCTCCATCTCATTTTCTCGATCAAGGTCTAAAACAATGCTTCAAAAGTAATTCATGTTCAAAGATGGTCTCAATGGATGTTGTGGAATGAACAAACTTCAAAATGAGGATATTGGAGCAAAGAGACCAGCAGGAAACCCTCTAACTTTAATACTTCTTGTGATTCATTATTGCTCAATAAGACCCTGGGTAACACAGGAAATGCCATTGGTTATCCACATTGGGAAACACCACTGCAAAACTCCATACCGTTTACTAAAAAAGAATGTTGACAGTATCTACACAAAATATCCACATAGACAAAACAAGTGTGTATATGTTAGTAACAGTTGTGTCTGACTCTGCAACACCCCTGCAGACTATAGCCTGCAGGCTCTTTTGTCTGTGGAATTCCCCAGGCAAGGATACTGGGGGGTGCCATTCCCTTCTTCAGGGGATCTTCCCGATCCATTGCAGGCAGATTCTTTACAGTCTGAGCTACCAGGGACGCCCCCTCATAGCCAAAGCTATGGTTTTTTCCAATAGTCATGTATGGATGTGAGAGTTGGATCTTAAAGGCTGAGCGCCAAAAAGTTGAGGCTTTTGAATTGTGGTGCTGGAGAAGGCTCTTGAGAGTCCCTTGGACAGCAAGGAGATCAAACCAGGCAATCCCAAAGGAAATCAATCCTGAATATTCATTTAAAACACCAATGCTGAAGCCAAACTCTAATACTTTGGCCACATGATGCAAAGAGCCAACTCAGTGGGAAAAACCCTGATGCTGGGAAAGATTGAGGACAGAAGGAGAAGGGGCTGACAGAGGATGAGATGGTTGGATGGTATCATTGACTCAATGGACATGAGTTTGCGCAAACTCCGGGAGATAATGAAGGACAGGGAAGCCTGGAGTGCTACAGTCCGTGAGGTCTCAAAGACTGCGACACTATTGAGCGACTGAACAACAACACAAAATATAGCATCCTTTATCATGGTAATTAATCCACTATCATCTCTGCCAATACTGGACCTGGCTGAGTAAACAAAGGCCTGAGGAGAAGAATGAAAACACACTTATTTTGTACAAAGGGGCTATCAGTGTCCGAGAGGCCCCGCGGCAGAGCGCGCCCTCAGAGGAGCAGGAGGGGGCCCAGCAGCAGTTCGCCCTGGCCCAGCAGGCGGCCCCGCTCCAGCCCGCGGCCCCGGTTCTCGGCCTTGACGCGCACGGCCAGGCGGCGCACCTCGTCCTCCGAGAGCCCGTCCAGGCACAAGTCCTGCTCCAAGACGGCCCTGCGACTCCGCCGGACCACGGCGCCCCGCGGCTTCAGGACGAAGCTGACTCTGCAGCCTACGGGGGCGCGGGGCTCGGCGGCCCCTCCAGCCGGGCCCTCAGCACGGACCAACCGGACGCGGAGGCGCCCGCTGGCCCTACTGTACTCAGCGGCCAGGCGCAGGGCGCCCCCGGCGCGGCCCAGAGTCACGGTGCCCTCGGCCTCCAGGCGCTCGGGACGCGAGTTGGGAGTTGGCGAGGGGGACGAGCCGGGGGCCCGCTCCGGGGAGCCGGAGCCGGGGGGGCCCTCGTTCTCGTCCTCGTCGTCTCCGTCCGTGCTGGAAACAGAGCAGGCGCGGGCCAGGTCTCGGTTCCTCTGGGTCCGCAGCACGCGGCGCAGCAGCTCCTCGGAGGCGTGCAGGAAGCGGCGGCAGCGGGGCCCGGGGCCGAGCGCGTCCAGGAGGGAGCCACTGCGGGCCTCGCGGGGCGCAGTGGGCGCTCTCGCCCGGGGCGTGAGGGGGTAGTCTCCGCCGCCGCCCCCGTAGGTGTGGGCCCGGCGGCGCCCGGGCCCCCGAGGAACAGCGACTCCCTGCGGCGGGTGTGCGGGCTCTCGAGCAGCGCGCAGAAGCCGTAGGCGGTGCGCGCCCGGGGCAGGTGCGGCAGTGAGAGTGCGGCCTGCGAGCGCGGGTCCCAGTCCGTGCGCCCCGCGCCGTCGTCGGTCCCTGCTTGTTCTCCCCAGGAGTCTCGGATTGCAGTCAGAGTCGGGCAGGGCACGAGTCGCGGGGGGATGCAGAACTCGGGGATGCGGTCCGGGGTGAGCACGTTTGCGCACCTGGCGGGCGTGAGGGCCGTTGTTCGGCGTGCTGCATCCTGGTAAAGCCGGTTTCTGCCCCGCAGGAGGCGCTCGGGTCCCAGGCGGAGCCGCTCCAGGCACCACATCAGGCAGCAGGTGCCGGTTCCTGAGGAAGCTCCGCTGGAGCTGGTCATCCTGCAACGCACAAGCACACACGGATCTCAGGGTGAGCTCTGCAGGGCGCAGGAGCTCCGCTCTCCGGTCTCTTCTACTTACGGGGTGCCTCCTCCTGCCTTCCTTGGAACCCTGCAAACTGCCCCTCACGCTGCTATCGCAGATGTTTCCGTATTTCTCTGATGTCTTCTCTATTCCTCAGGGCTGTACACTTTGGGTTTGTTGCCTTAATCTAGACCTGCCCTCGCTGTCGTAAGTCAGAGCTTTTCAACATGTTTGCCTCGCGTTGTCCTTGGTGCCAAGAGGCACTATGCTTGTGCAATAGTTTCCTGAATCCTTGGATTATTGCATTCTAATCCTCAGAGAGATTTAAAATAATTATTATTCTTTCTAGGATATTCGGCTTGCTCCCCGCTTTTAAGCTCAAAGAGCCTCAGACGAGTCCCGGGGAGAGTTAAGCAAGGCTATGGCCTCACCTAATACACCTGGGGTCCAGCGTCATACAGGTCTCCGCACCGTTCTGCCTGGGGCACCAAACTGTAGAGGTGCACGGCCTCTGGGGAGATCAAAGTTCCTCCTGCGGGGTTCAGTAAAGTTTAAAGGCCGTCGGCCTGAACCTTTATACCTGAGGCCTGGGAAGCCTGCCAATGGGCGGGCTGGATTGGTACTGCTAGGTAATCTGACGCCAAGCCTTCCAACTTTTGCTCTGCCACGTGGCTGGATCCACAGTGCAAATTGTAGGCATTCAGTTCTGAATGTAAGTGCTTCTGTTTACTTATGTGCAAAAGAGGGCCCAGTCTTTACTATATGGCAAAGTCATTGTGAGGATCAATGGGCATACTGAATTGAATCACAGAAGCTCTCTATACCCACCATGAAGAGGATACAAAACTCATTCTTAGTTGATATCCTCCCCCCAATCCAGCCTTTAGTCTGCCCAGGTTTCAAAGTTCCCTACCTGCCTTCTGGCTTTCTGTTCTGATTTTAAATCATTTTCCTTTGTTGACTACAAACCACTGTGTGTACAGGGAACCTTATAGGTTGCTGGAAATATTCTGCATCTTGATCTGGGTGGGGTTACTGGATTGTATTCATATGTAAAAAGATATTCTAGCATGCATTTAAGATTAGATATAAGATTATGTATCTTATACCTCAATTTAAACAATAACAACCTGCTTCTTAAACCTTGTGTGCTGATTTTTAAATTTGGAAATTATATTCCTGCACACAGCTGGGCTGTTGGACCCATCTTTTGGAGGCACCCTAACCACATCTGGCCTTTGTAGACAGTGCTCACCTGAGAGACCTTTTCCTTCCTTTTGAAAACTGACCTAAGTTCACATTCTAAGTGACCTTCTTCCAACTAGCTTAGGGTGAAAGAGATCTGAGGCATTTTGTTTGGGTGTATGTTATTTCTGGGCTTCCTTGGTGGCTCAGTGGTAAAGAATCTGCCTGCAAAGCAGATGTAGGTACCATCCTTAGGTCAGGAAGGTCTCCTGGAGAAGGAAATGGCAACCCACTCCAGTATTCTTGCCTGGAAATCCCATGGACAGAGGAGTCTGATGGGCTACAGTTCATAGGGTCTCAAAAGAGTCAGACAACTAACTGAATTAGTTGTCTAAGACAACTAAGAAAAGAATCAGACAATTCACAAAAGAGTCAGATAAAGCAAGAGAGTCAGACTTAACAACTAAACAGCAACATGCTATTTATGCTTAAGATTCAGGTCAGTCTCTCGGTCATGTCTGACTCTTTGTGACCCCATGGACTGCAGCATGCCAGGCTTCCCTGTCCATCACCAACTCCAACAGTGATCATCCTTTCACTTTTGAGACTGCATCCAAGTACTACAATTCAGACTCTTTTGTTGACTATAATGGCTACTCCATTTCTTCTAAGGGATTCTTGCCCATAGTAGTAGATATAATGGTCATCTGAGTTAAATTCAACCATTCCACTCCATTTTAGTTTGCTGACTCCTAAAATGTTGATGTTCACTCTTGCCATCTCCTGTTTGACCACTTCCAATTTGCCTTGATTCATGGACCTAACATTGCAGGTTCCTATGCAATATTGCTTTTTACAGCATTGGACTTTACTTCCATCACCAGTCACAGCCACAGCTGTGTGTTGTTTTTGCTTTGGCTCCATCTCTTCATGCTTTCTGGAGTTATTTCTCCACTGATCTCCAGTAGCATATTGGGGACCTACCAACCTGGGGAGTTCATCTTTCAGTGTCCTATCTTTTTGCCTTTTCATAGTAGTTTATGGGGTTCTCAAGGCAAGAATACTGAAGTGGTTTGCCATTCCCTTCTCTCGTGGACCATGTTTTGTCAGGACTCTTCACCATGACCTGTCCATCTTGGGTGGCCCTACATGGCATGGCTCATAGTTTCACTGAGTTAGACAAGGTGGCTGTGTGGCACTGGAGTGATTTTGAGGAGATACCCCATGTCCAAGGGCAAAGGAGAAGCCCCAGCAAGACAGTAGGAGGGGCAAAATAGCATTTAGAATCAAACCCCATATCCACCAGAGACATTCAGAGGGCTCAAACAACCCTTGTGTGCACCAGGACCCAGAGACCCCGCAGAGACTGAGACAGAACTGTGTTTGAGTGTGTCCTGCAGAGGTACAGGTCAGCATTGGATTGCTGCAGGGGCAGGGGCTCTGGGTGCCGTAAACCTTGGTATGTCTTAGCCCTCTTGGAAGAGGTCACCAATAACCCCACCATAGAGCCATCAGAACTTACACAGGACTGGGAAACAGACTCTCTTGGAGGGCACAAATAAAATCTTGTGCATACCAGGACCCAGGAGAAAGGAGCAGTGACCCCACAAGAGACTGACCCAGACTCGCCCGTGAGTGTTCAGGAGTCTCCAGCAGAGGCATGGGTCGGCAGTGGCCTGCTGCAGGGTTGGGGGCACTGAGTGTAGCGGGACCTTTCTAAGGAGGTCACCATTATCTTTATTATTTCCACCATAGTCTGGCCTCAGGTCAAATAACAGGGAGGGAAGACAGCCCCGCCCATTGACAGAAAATTAAGGATTTACTGAGCATGGCCCCTCCCATCAGAACAAGACCCAGTTTCCCCCTCAGTCAGTCTCTCCCATCAGGAAGCTTCCATAAGCCTCTTATTCTTCTCTTCAGAGGGTAAGGGGATTAGTGACCTTAAAAAAGAGACCCAGGAGAACTCCCTTGCCCCTTCTGGTAGTAATAATACCCATCTATCTATTGTTATTGTTCTTGTTCTTGTTTATTCCCTAAGTTGTGGCCAACTTTCTGCAATGCCATGGACAGTAA
Source organism: Dama dama (assembly GCF_033118175.1). NCBI lineage: Eukaryota > Metazoa > Chordata > Mammalia > Artiodactyla > Cervidae > Dama > Dama dama. Next base: position 54,112,656 of record NC_083692.1, on the reverse strand, counting down.
CCGCCAAGGCTCCTCTGTCCATGGGATTTCCCAGGCAAGAATACTGGAGTGGGTTGCCATTTCCTTCTCCCAGGGAACTTCCCTACCCAGGGATCAAACTGGCATCTCCTGTGTCTCCTGCATTGCAGGAGGACTCTACCACTGAGACAGCAGGGAAGCCCATACAATAAGATAATTCAGATGAAAAGTTTAGCATAGAGCCTGATATACACATTGTCAGGTATTTATTGTTAGTACAGAGGAGAGCAAATGTCCATTAGTCCATTTATTCATTCAAAGTGATGTTGACTGGATGCATCCTGGCTTCCAGCCACTATGCTAGGCAGGTAAATCCTGTTGTACAAGATCATATTAGCTTTGTACATCTGTAAGAAGAGGAATGAAATAATGAGGGTGGCATGTTTGAACTTTGCCTGGCTGAGGCAGAAATGAGAGGAGACTATTGAAAACTGTTTATATATCTAGCCTGGGGGCAGGGTTGGTACATCCTTGAGTTTGTCATGCCTTTGACTACCTACTTCTTTGTCTTTACATGAGCTCCACTCCTGGCCAAATTTCTTCTTGTTGTTGTTCAGTTGCTAGGTCATGTCCGACTCTTTGCGACCCCATAGACTGCAGCACGCCAGGCTTCCCTGTCCTTCACTATCTCCCCGAGTTTGCTTATTTGTAAGGCCTCCTCAGACAACCATTGTGCCTTCTTGCATTTCTTTTTCTTGGGAATGGTTTTGATCACTGCCTTCTGTAGAATGTCATGAACCTCCATCCACTGTTGTTTTTTTTTTTTTTTTGGTCCACTGTTGTTGATCATGCACTCAGTAATGTCTGACTCTTTGCGACCCCATGGACTGCAGCATGCCAGGCTTCCCTGTACTTCACTGTCTCCCAGAGCTTGATCAAACTCATGTCCATTGAGTTGATGATGCCATTCAACTATCTCATCCTCTATCATCCCCTTTTGCTCCTGACCTCAATCTTTCCCAGCATCAGGGGCTTTCCTAATGAGTCAGCACTTCACCTCAGGTGGCCAAAGAACTGGAGCTTCAGCTCAGCATCAGTTCTTTCAATGAACATTCAGGACTGATTTCCTTCAGGATGGACTGGTTGGATCTCCTTGTAGTCCAAGGGTCTCTCAAGAGTCTTCTCCAACACCACAGTTTAAAAGCATCAATTCTTTAGTGCTCAGCCTTGTTTATGGTTCAACTCTCACTTCCATACATGACTACTGGCAAAACCATAGCTTTGACTATATAGACCTTTGTTGGCAAAATAATGTCTCTACTTTTTAATATTTGTCTAGGTTTGTCATAGTTTTTCTTCCAAGGAGCAAATGCCTTTTATTTTTGTGGCTGAAGTCACTATCTGCAGTGATTTTGGAACCCAAGAAAATAAAGTCTGTCACTGTTTCCATTGTTTCCCCATCTATTTGACATGAAGTGATGGGACCAGATGCCGTGATCTTAGTTTTCTGAATGTTGAGTTTTAAGCCAGGTTTTTCACTCTCCTCTTTTACCTTCATCAAGAGACTCTTTAGTTCCTCTTCATTTTCTGCCATAAGGGTGATGTCATCTGCATATCTGACATTATTGATATTTCTCCAGGCAATCTTGATTCCAGCTTCTGCTTCATCCAGCATGGCATTTCTCATGACGTACTCTGCACATAAGTTAAATAAGCAGGGTGACAATATACTCCCTTGACATATTCTTTTCCCAATTTGGAACAGGTCCATTGTCCCATGTCCAGTTCTGACTGTTGCTTCTTGACCTGCATACAGATTTTGCAGGAGGCAGATAAGGTGATCTGGAATTCCCATCGCTTGAATTTCCTACAGTGGTTTGTGATCCACACAGTCAAAGGCTTTAGCACAGTCAATGAAGCAGAAATAGATGTTCTTCTGGAATTCTCTTGCTTTTTCTATGATGCAGCAGATGTTGGCAATTTGATCTCTGGTTCCTCTGCCTTTTCTAAATCCAGCTTGAACATCTGGAAGTTCTCAGTTCATGTACTACTGAAGCCTGGTTTGGAGAATTTTGAGCATTACTTTGCTAGCGTATGAAATGTGTGCAATTGTGCGGTAGTTTGAACATTCTTTGGCATTGCCCTTCTTTGAGATTTTAATGAAAACAGCTTTTTCAATCCTGTGGCCACTGCTGAGTTTTCCAAATTTGCTGGCATATTGAGTGCAGCACTTTCACAGCATCATCGTTTAGGATTTGAAATAGCTCAACTGGAATTCCATCACCTCCACTAGCTTTGTTTGTAGTGATGCTTCCTCAGACTCACTTGACTTCGCACTCCAGGATGACTGGCTCTAGGTGAGTGATCACACCATTGTGGTTATCTGGGTCATTAAGATCTTTTTTTGCATAGTTCTTCTGTTCTTGAATCTATTTGTCACTGCTACTGTATAATTATAAGGGATTTGATGTAGGTCAAATACCTCAATGGTCTAGTGGTTTTCCCTACTTTCTTCAATTTAAGTCTGAATTTTATAATAATGAGCTCATGATCTGAGCCACACTCTGCTCCCAGTCTTGTTTTTGCTGACTGTATAGAGTTTTCCATATTTGACTTCAAAGAATATAATTAGTCTGATTTCAGTATTGACCATCTGGTGATGTCCATGTGTAGATTCCCCTTTTGTGTTGTTGGAAGTGGGTGTTTGCTATGACCAGTGCATTCTCTTGGCAAAAGTCTGTTAGCCTTTGCCCTGTTTCATTTTGTACTTCAAGGCCAAACTTATCTGTTACTCCAGGTATTTCTTGACTTCCTACTTTTGCATTCCAGTGCCCTATAAGGAAAAGGACATTTGTTTTGGGTGTTAGTTTTAGAAGGTCTTGTAGTTCTTCATACAACTGTTGGACTTCAGCTTCTTCAGCATCAGTGGTTGGGGCATAGCCTTGGATTACTGTGATATTGAATAGTTTGCCTTGGAAACGAACAGAGATCATCCTGTTATTTTTGAGATTGCACTCAAGTACTGCATTTCAGACTCTTTTGTTGTGTATGAGGGCTACTCCATTCCTTCTAAGTGATTCTTGCCCACAGTGGTACATACAGTGGTCACCTGAGTTCAATTCACCCATTCCATCCATTTTAATTCACTGATTCCTAAAATGTACATATTCACCTGTGCCACTTCCTGTTGACCACATCCAACTTACCTTGATTCATGGAACTAACATTCCAGGTTCCTATGCAATATTGTTCTTTACAGCATCAGAATATACTTTCACCACCAGTGAAAGTGAAAGTCTCTCAGTCATGTCTGACTCTTTGTGACCCAATGGACTACACAGTCCATGGAATTCTCCAGGCTAGAATATTGGAATGGGTAGACTTTCCCTTTTCCAGGGGATCTTCCCAACCCAGGGATTGAACCCAGGTGTCCCGCACTACAGGCAGATTCTTTACCAGCTGAGCTCTCAGGGAAGCCCTTCACCACCAGACACATCTACAACTGGGTGTCCTTTCCACTGTGGCTCAGCCTCTTCATTCTTTTTGGAGCTGTTTCTCCACTCTTTCCCATTAGCACACTGGGTACCTACTGACCTGGTGGGCTTATCTTTCAGTTTCATATCTTTTTGCCTTTTCATACTGTTCATGGGGTTCTCAAGGCAAGAATTCTGAAGTGGTTTGCCATTCCCTTCCAATGGACCACGTTTTGTCGGACCTCTCCACCATGTCCCATCTGTCTTGGGTGACCCTGCACAGTGTGACTTATAGCTTCATTGAGTTACACAAAGCTGTGATCCATGTGATCATTTTGGTTAGTTTTCCTTGATTGTGGTTTTCACTCTGGAGGCCATCCGATTGTAGTTCTTGCTTCTTCTGTCTGCCCTCTGATGAATGAGAATAAGAGGCTAATGCAAGCTTCCCGATGGGAGAGATTGGCTGGGGAAAGCTGGATCTTGCTCTGGTAGACAAGGCCATTCTCAGTAAATCTTAACTTCCTGCTGATGGGTGGCACTGTGCTCCCTCACTATAGTCTGACCTGAGGTGGCCCAGAACTTGAGCATGCAGTCTCTGTGTGCTTAGTCGCTCAGCTGTGTCCGCCTCTTTTCCACCCCATGGATCCTATGTAGCCTGCCAGCCTCCTCTGTCCATGTGTATTATGCAGGCAAGAATACTGGAGTGGGTTGCCATGCCCTACTCCAGGGGATCTTCCCAACCCGGGGATTGAACCCAGGTCTCCCACATTGCATGCAGTCTCTATGGTAGGGCTAATGACGACCTCCTCCAAGAGGACTTAGGCCGTGCCTCTTAGACCTTCTGCGCTTCTGGCCCTGCGGCAGGCCATTGTTGACCCACACCTCTGCAGGAGACCCTCCAACACTCAAAAGGGGTCACTGCTCCTTTCTCCTGTTTCCTGGTGCATACCAGGTTTTGTTTGTGCACTTCAAGCGTCTCTGGAGGGTATGAGGTTTGATTTTAACATGATTGCTCCCCTTTTGGAGAAGGAAATGGCAACCTACTCCAGTATTCTTGCCTGGAAAATCCCATGGACAGAGGAGCCTGGTAGGCTGCAGTCCATGGGGTCGCGAAGAATCAGACACGACTGAGCGACTTCACTTTCACTTTTCCCTTTCATGCATTGGAGAAGGAAATGGCAACCCACTCCAGTGTTCCTGCCTGGAGCATCCCAGGGACAGTGGAGCCTGGTGGGCTGCTGTCTGTGGGGTTGCACAGAGTCGGACACGACTGAAGCGACTTAGCAGCAGCAGCTCCCCTTCTACTGTCACGTTACAGCTTCTCCTTTGTCCTTGGATGTGGGGTATCTTTTTTTTTTTGCCTTAGGTCACTGTTAAACCTATGGGAGAACGTTTACCAATTATACACTCAAGGGTCACGTGATTGTGTTTTGACTCATCTTTTCTCAGGAGGCAAGATGCTGTTAGCTCTGCAAATGAGAGCCCAGAGAGCCCTGGATTAAAATAGTGAGGCTTACAATCTGAGAAGCTGTCTGAGAAGTGGTTAAGCAAAGCTGTGTTGTGGAGGGAGAGATGAATTAGGGGTAAAGAAACATAGACTTTGGAGCTATCCATCCTCGGTTCAAATATTATGCAGCTTTTTAACTATGGAACTGTGGGCAAGTTAATTAACTTCTCTAAGTTGAAGTTGTATAATGGCGGTTACAAGGCCTACCACACGTTATCATTGTGAGGGTTAAATGCATGAAACATCTGGTACATAGTAAGTGCTGGTTATCACTTAGCAGTTATTATTATAAGAGTCTGCTTGGTTAAGGATTAGGTGATTCACACATGGATTCCCTTAAAAACATTTCTCTTTCTGGCTAAGCCAAGTAGATTTGCTTTGCTTTTATTAATAAATCACCTTCTTCAATAACACTTTGGAAACATTTCCTATATAAGATGTCTTGAAAATAGCAGAAACATGCCCTTGCATGGCTGGTCCCCTGTGACCACATTAAGCCTAATGCTTTACTTACCTCGGAAGCATGATCCATGCAGTATTCAGATGGTTTGTCTAACAGGATGAGGCTCTGTTCATGGAACACCCAAATCTATTCAGAGGAAGACTGTCATTATCCGAACTCACAGCTATGGGAACATTCAATGATGGAGCTGGAAAACAATTCTGCAAACAAGCATAAATAGATCACTCACCATTGAGGTCACAGGTGCTCTTGGAGTAGAAGACAGACCATTTAAAGCAGACCTTGAACTGGTGGTCCAGTGACTAAGACTCCATGCTCCCAATGCACTGGGCCCAGGTTCAATCCCTGGTCAGGGAACTAGATATTTAGCATGCCACAGCTAAATATCCCACATATTGCCATGAAAATCAATGATTCTGTGTGCCACAGTTAAGACTCGGCTCAGCCAAATAAATAAATATTAAAAAATAAAGCAGACTTGCAAGATAACATATAGATGTCAAGGAAAGCAAGAAGAAGAAAGTTTATAGCCAAATAAAATACTGGTGTTCTGATTTACTCATCTCGTTCAACAGAATTAGAGTGTGAAGTAATGCAAAGTACACAGACCAGGGAATTAGGACACTTGGATTTTAGCTCTGATAGTAACTTCCTGAGGGACTTTGGCTAGTCCCTTAATTCTCTCTCGCACTCAAGTGTCCCCGTCTGCCAAAGGAGGGGGTTGGATTAACCACATGATATTTGATCTCTTCTCTGACATTCTGCAATCCTCTCACAAGCCTTCTCCCAGTTAAACTTCTAACTTTTCTGAAAAACCACAGTCCGTTCTCATTCTCTAGCTTTCTCCTCCGTTTCCTTTTTCCGCCAAATCCCTTTGTTTTTCTAAACAAAGTCGAGGACTAGGAGGAATGGGGTGTGGGTGGGAGGTAGTAGTGTGACACTACAATTTCTTATTTTTCAGTCTTTAAGCAAAAGTCATCAATTTCTAAAGTGTCCCTAATTTTGACTTTTAAAAAAACATAAATAATACTTTGCTAATCAGTTTTGATTGCTCAGTCCCTCCTTGCAGTGTAGCTTTGCAATTGCCTTTGTTAAATTTCTCATTGTCCTGAAGCTGGAATGAATATAGGAACTATAATTAATAGAATGCTTATGTTTTTTAGTTAACCTGTGTGTCCAAATTCCTTTTGGTATAGTGTGTTACAGGGCTAATGATGCTTCTTTCATTAGTTATGGTTTGTTTTGCATTAGGATCTTTTCAAGAAGTATATGAAATTTGGAGCATTACTCTGTACACATAATAACCAATTCCTCAAAATATACTTAAAAGGTAAAATATTAAAACTTAAAAACTTTTTATCCTATATGGTAATAGCATTATTTGTACTGACAATTTTGAGCTGAATTTTTCTACTCTGAGATTTTCCATTCTGACAGTACCCTTTCAAAACAAGATCTCTGAGAATTATTACTAGCCTAGTGGTGATTTGACTCAACTTATTAAAAGAGAAAAAGTGGCAGTGCTCAGGGAGCTAAGGGAAAGAAATACCTGCTGTGTAGTTTTATGTAATTCATTTAATTTTATGTAAATCACTGACTTTAATTTTCCTATAAATGAAGACAGTACTATTATCTGCATTACTTGTCTCGCAGATCTTTTGTGAGGATTATGTGAAAATGTATACCTTGGCGTAATACTGGAATGATAGCTCATGCGGTACAACTGCAGACATATTAATAAAATGGAATCATGCTTATAAAGGTAGGCTTATGCATTATGTTACATTCTTTCAAAAGTGTAAAGTACCATACAAGTACAAGAAGTTACTGTTATGCAAGCATTAGTATTGCCCACTTCTCCCAGCAAATTTCCCCTTCTGTTCCATTTCCTTGACCACACTCTTCGGCTTGACACCTCTTATCCTCTTGTACAGTTATTCATATATCCTTGCATTGTTTGTTTCTCAACTTTTTCTGGTGCACACCTATCTCAGTAAGAATGTATAGGTATCTATATGGATCTATCTATACATCTTTTTTTTCATTCTTCCCAGTGCATAGTTGGTGAGCATGTACAAGGGGAGAGGGGTGGTTGGGAGCAGATTAGAAACAAGTTTGGGACAGGTTAGCAGGTGATTGTGTAGTTTGGATGAGATATAAAGAGAATTTAGGAAATATGCAAAAGCAGAAGAGACACGATTGGCTGTTAATTGGTTGTGAATGGTCAAGGAATGAAGTATGAAGTGCTTCAAAATACATCCTAGGTATTTTGTCAGGGTGACTAAGCTAGGAAAAACAAGTGGTTAAGGTTTTATTTTCTGTGGGCTGGAGTGAAGGATGAAGGTGGTTATTGATAGCATTAGTACTGTTTAGTGTTGATTCTTTTACAGCCATTTTACATAACACCAATTCTAGATATTTTGACTTTCTTCTCCAGTGAACTTTGTATTTAAGGAATAATTTTTCTTTTTGATTCTCTTGTTAGTCTATTTGGGCTACTATTACAGGATACCACAGGCTGGGTAGTTTAAAAATAATACAATTTTCACAGTTATTGAAGTTAGGAAGTTCAAGATCAAGGTGCCAGTTGATTCCCTCTAGTGAGGGCCCACTTCCTGATTCATAGATGTCAGTCTTCTTGCTGTATCTTCACATGGCAGAAGGGGTGAGGGAGCTCTCTGGGGTCTCTTTCATAGAGGTACTAATCCCATCCATGAGGGCTCTACTTAATTATCTAATGACCTAATTATCTCCCAAAGGCCCCACTTCCTAATACTATGACAGTAGAGGTTAGAATTTCAACATTTGCATGTTGATGTTTGACAGAAAACAACAAAATTCTGTGAAGCAATTATCCTTCAATTAAATAAAAAGAATTTCAACATTTGAATCTGGGGGTTACACAATGTCTGTATAAGTTGTTTAAGAGCAATTCTCACATAGTTTTTCAGACATGTGCAGCAATGCATTTAATAAACATGTGACCACAAATAATCTTATTATCGCTCAGGTTTATGTTTGTAAACTATCCCAACAGTTTTTTTGAAATAAATTTTTAAAAATGTCCTGTTCTCTAAAGAGAATTGGCTTGTCAATGAGTGGCTAAATTTTACTAAAAGTCCTTGAATTATAAAAGCCTCACTTTCCGAAATAGTTCAATGATTGAAAGAGATGAAGTTAACAGCTAACCTACACTTAACGGGGGGAAAAAAAGGAAGTACTACGTCGTTTTGTTCTTTATTTCCTTAAGTTAGCATGTAATTAAGAAGTGACTCCGGAATTAACTAAATGCCCATCAAGCACAGAAGGGAGTAAAAGAAAGAGTTAACGAAATGCATACTGAGTTGCCATTCTGCCATCTTACGATGCAGTTCTGTTTCCCCTCCTCCCACTTGTAAATTACTGAAGTGTGTTTTCCGGAAGCAAAAGGAGGCAGAGAGCTGGTGCCAGGTGCGGCTGATGTGTAGCAGGACGAGGGTGCAGGGTCTCCTAGTTTCCCCTCCTGAACGGATGGTTACTTATGAGGCTGCTCAGTGTGGACTGCAGGCCCGGGAAGCGCCGGGTAGCCATTCGGTCGGCTCCGGCGCCGCACAGCTGCTTCCCACCCGGACGGCGGGGTCCTACGGTCCTCAAGGCCAAAGAAGGCGACTCAGAGGAAGCAGAGGGACCCCAAAGATGTCCCCGTGCTCAGTAACTCCTGCCTCCCTTTTCTTTCTCTAACATCTCTTTCCTCTGGAGCTGGCCGCTGAGCCAAGCCCCAAAGCAGCTTCGCCGCCGCTCCGCCCGCTGTCAGGTGCCCTGGCGGCCTGCGGCCAGGGGATCACGAGTTTGCGCCGCGCCCCCGAAGCTCCAGCTCCGGGCGGCGGCAACCACAGCGGCGGCGGCTGTGGCGCGCCTGCGCACATCCGGATCACGCGCGGTGCAGCGCGGCGCCGGGGCGGGTCGGCGCCCGGGGGGGCTGTCATTCGCAGCTCTGGTCGCCGCCCTCAGCTGCGCCGGTCGGTTCCGGCTCCTCCCTCTTCTGCGCCTGGGTCCCACCATGGTGCTGGAATCGGTGGTCGCGGACCTGCTGAACCGCTTTCTGGGGGACTACGTGGAGAACCTGAACAAGTCCCAGCTGAAGCTGGGGATCTGGGGCGGTAAGCGAGAGGGCGCGGCCGCGAGTTGCTGGGGGTTGCAGACGCTGGCCGAGGGGCCCCAGCCGCAGGCTGCTCCCCTCCTGGTTCCAGCCCGGGCCGAGTTCCTTTTGCCGTCTGAGGCTCCGCCTCCGGGGAGGGCGCTCAGTGGGGCCCCCTCCCTGGGCCGCAGGTGCCGGGCGTGGGGAGGCCTGTGCCCGCCTCCACCGCCACCGGGTCCTGGGCGCTCGCAGGGGCTGGAGAGGCTCGGTTGGATCGCGCCCGCCCCGCGGAGATTCCCAGCTTCCCTGTCCCTGAGTCCGAAGTCCCTGCCCGGTCCCACCTGCCCACCCTGGGGGACCTCTGCCTGCCCTCGGCCTGGCTCCTTCGACTCCACAGAACCCTCCCTTTCTCACTCCAGGTGGAGCGAGGCTGGCCGCGTGGTCCCACACGCCCAAAGTGGCATCAAGGAAGGAGAAACGGGAAATTGTGTTTCGCAGTTATCTTTTCTGGCAGTTGATAGCTGTCAGGAACTGGCTTTTCGCTAAAGCGTTTGGGGAACGATTGGCAAGTAGGGGAAGATCGTTAGGAGAGGCTCGTCGGTAGAAATTCTTAACTCGTAATACTCTGAGCTACTGAGAAAGTGACTACTTCCCTTAGGATTGATTTTCCTCTTAAGAAGAGGAGTTTCAATTTTGTTTTTGGAGCAACAGAGAAATTCAAGCCACGACCTACATCGTCGTTAATTAGGTGCTGCTTGGTTGCACACTGATTTGACACCAACGCTTCTAGCCTAGAGGTCGTGTATAGAAGTAGATGAGTGTGCTTCTCCATCTTCAGAAAGCTTATTTGCACCAATTACCTGAAAAGCTCTGGGGACACTGGGGATACTTCCTTACTCTACAGAAGAGTTTTGGGAATTTTGTCAGCTTTGAAGGGATATCTAAAGTAGTACTCAAATGGATGTTCAGTTCAGACGCTCAGTCATATCTGACTGTTTGCGACCCCGTGGACTGCAGCACGTCAGGCCTCCCTGTCCATCACCAACTCCTGGAGTTTACTCAAACTCATGTACATTGAGTCGGGGATGCCGAATGGATGTATCTGCTTTTAATTCAGTCAGCAAGTCGTTCCAGCTGTCCTATAGTGTAGCCACTATGAGAACACTTGCAGTGTAGTTAGTGCAAAATAAGGTGTGCCAAATGTATAAAGTACACAGCAAGTTTTGAAAATACTCAGTAGGAGAAAGTGTAATATCTCAGCAGTTTTTTATATTGATCACGTGGTGAAATAATATTTGAATATATTGGGTTAAATAAAATATACCGTTAGAATTTATTCCATTTCTTTTTGAGCTTCCATGGTGGCTCAGATGGTAAAGAGTTGGCCTACGATGTGGGAGACCCAGGTTCCATCCCTGGGTGGGAAAGATCCTTTGGAGAAAGGAATGGCTACCCACGCCAGTATTGTTGCCTGGAGAACCCCATGGACAGAGGAGCCTTGCAGGCTACAGTCCATAGAGTCACACAGTGTCAGACACAACTGAAGTGACTTGGTACTCAGTGCGTTATGCCCGTGGCCAGCATCTTTATAGTAGGCCCTGGGAAATAAACCCATTTCTTTTAGGAAATGCCCCCGATGGAAGTCCATTCACGTTTATCAGACCACAGCTAAACTTGTATAAAGTTTTGCTGCCTTTTATTTTTGTGATAAGCATAAAGAAAGAAATAAGTTATGAGCTTTTACAGCGATTGCTCAAGTATTTTGTTTATAATGCTAATTCTCATTAAAATAGGCAAAAATGTGAGTTGGTGATTTCTGTTCTTTGAATAAATTTATCTTACACTTTTTATAGTAAAACAAATGAGATTATTATTATTATTAAGAAAACAGCTGATATTTATGACATCTTTGACATTGACAAGCTTTATAAAGAATTTAAAATTTTATATAATAATTACTTGAAAACTGGTTTAGCAGATAAGGTTTATGGAGTCATAGAGTTTGACCTTTTCAGTTTTTTTCTTAAATTTTCATATGTTGAGAAAGGGAATAATTCCATCTGCAAACATTTCACACAGCTGATCTACTATTCTTTCCAAACAAGGAATAAATTGATACTTCTTTGATTAATCTATGGCAGTGGTTTTCAACCAGGAATGACTTTGCTTCCAAGAGAATATTTGCATATCTGAGACACTTTTGATTGTCACGCTGTGGGGAGATGTGTGCTTTTGGTATTTCCTGGGTGAACCCCTAAAGACTGTTATGTTCTACAATGCTCAAGACAGCTCCCCACAGCAAAAAGTTGTTGTTTAGTTGCCAAGTCATGTCTGACACTTTGTGACCCCATGGACTGTAGTACTCAGCCCAAAATGTTGGTTGAGAAACCCTAGTCTAAGGGGAATATTGAGGTTGTATTTTGCATTTATAGTAGACCTTCTGGTGCTGAATAGGTTTTAGTAGGAAGTTAAAAGGTACTTAGAGGAATTATATGCTTCATGAAATTTTTAACTTAAGAAAGAAACAGAAGTTTTAAGAAGTGACTTGGTATCATGTAGGTAAAAATGCATAATCTTTGCTTGGATGGTATCAGGAAGGAGTTTTAGAAAACAAAGTGATGGGTTGATATAATTTGAAAAATTTGCTGTGCATATATTCATACATATATAGGCATTCCCAATGAAATCCACAATAAACAAAAAATTAGAGTGAGAAGGATGGGGAGAATTATTGGAAGGCCTAGAATCTGAAAGTTTATTGTGAATATTGCCTTAAATTGCAACACACACACACACACACACACACACACACACACACACACACGAAAGCTTTGTCATCTTCTGTTTTTATTCATATAAAGATTTTTTTAATGCCTAGCAGTTCTCTATATTTTTAAAAGTGATTTACACATAATGATTTTTTAAAAATTCTTGTTGTGGTAGAAAAATGAAAACTTACTTACTAGCTGTGGGATATAGGAGAAATATTTTAATTCTTTAAGCCTTAGTTTTCTTATCTCCCTTTTAAAATGGGGAAATAACACTGTGTTTGTAAGGTAAATCATGTGAAAAGTTTTTGTAATTATAATTGTTAAATTGTTAATACTGATAGTAATGGTGATGATACACAAACCTAGCCGAGTGATGGAAACCAGCCTGCTTGTTTTATTTTATACGAATACCTTGAGAAATATTGAGAGTTTGGTTCCAGGCCACTGCAATAAAGTGAATATCAAAGCAAGTCACATGAACTTTCTCGTTTTCTAGTGCTTATTAAAGTTAATGTTTGGAACAAAGATTAGTAGTCTTTCAAGTGTACAATAGCAGTATGTCAGAAAATGTACATACTTAATTTAAAATACTTTATTGCTAAAAAATGCTACCCATTATCTGAGCTTTCAGTGAGTCATGATCCTTTGCAGTAGGTACATCAAAAATCACTGATCACTATAGCAAATATAATAATAATGAAAAATTTGATATTTTTTTTTGAAAAATTTGATATATTGCCAAAATTACCAAAATGTGACACAAGAGACATGAAGTGAGTAAATAGTGTTGGAAAAATGGCACCCGTAGGCTTGCTTGACAGGGTTGCCACAAACCTTCCATTTGTAAAAAATTTTGTAAAAAACAGTATCTATGAAGCTCAGTAAAGTGAAGTGCAGTAAAATGAGCTATGCCTATATTTTCATAAGTATGACCTCTAAGGTTTTCACATTCTTCAGTGTAATAATTTTGTGTAGAGCTAATACCACATTTCCGAAGATTGTTCTTAAAAGAAAAAAAAACTATTTGCATTTGAGCTTACACTTATAGTACTTATACTACTTGCCGTGTATTTTGTAAGTCAGATTTTCAAAGGTTCAGAAAAGTGCCTGGTGGGCATGTTGCTGCCTATGCAGGCAGAAAGGCTTATCTAGGTTTTTGTTCCCCATACACTGGTACCAGCAGATAAGTTGCACAGCCTTTAGCTATTTGAGGCAGGTCCAGGGTTTAATTGTTTTAAGAGTAACATGTTTGAGAAGATATGTTGAAACACCAGATCTTTTGCAATTTGGTTTAGGCAGGATTGTGGCAATGTAGAACCTTTTTCAGTTTGATTTTTCAAGGTGACTTGCCATGAAAAGTCATCAGAAAATCTCCATTCAGAATTCTGCTGCTCTCGCTTCCATTTGATAGGTAGACTATACATAGAGGCTGTGAAGAGTTGGATGCAGGTGGCTGTAGTGACCTTCTGGCCACCAGCAGGAGTAGGAGCCAGGTGGAGTGCCCTCAGAGTTTTAATTTTGCAAACAAGGCCAAGCCTGTGCTGATTACTCTATTGTCCTTCATTCCACCCTTGACCCTTTCCCATCAGCTGCCAGATGTTCTTGGAGCTGAGCAGCATAAGGGAGGAGGAAACGTGGGATCTAATTATATGTCCAGTACTGCCTGGTTCATTGATTTTTAGCAAGTCACTGCCCAGTGACTACTAGCTTCTTATCTGTAAATGAGAAGGCGAGGCAAGGTCGTTTCTTCTGGCTTTGAACTTTCGTGACTTGAACAAGGCCAGATCCATGTGGGCTCCTTCGTTAAGTACTCCCACCTGTTCTGCATTCATGGTGAGAAATGATAGTCAAATCATGTGTACCTTTTTGTTCTTCACTCACTACTGGTGAGCAGAGTCACAGTCATGAAATATGACAGGAAGAATGAAGTTCCAGCTTCATGCTGATATTTACAAATCCAAATCTATATATTACATTGTCTTAACAGGTAGCTGAAGGGCAGCCTGAAAAAACAGGCCTCTTTGCTTCTTTCTAACCTTAACCCATAAAGCATAGCAATATCTCAGTATTTCTAAACCTGTTGAGGAGTTTTTTTAATTTCTCTCCTCCCAGCCAACACAGCCTAGTGAAAGCCACACTTCTCATTAGTTTGCCCTGTCACATGTGTTTACATGTGAAAAAAGTTCAATATCGTAACATACTTAAGCATTTAAATATCATTATTTAAAAACAATGCTTTAAAATTTTATTGAAACAACTTTCCACAAATTTGAATAGTATGGTAAATTAAAACTTCACCCCTTTCTACAAATAGAGCTGGAAGTTGGTACTTGGGTAACCATTCTGTGAAGGGGCTCTGCCACACTACTTACTCTTATGAGAGCCCTGAAATGTATTTGAAAAGGAGAAAGTTCAGTGGTGACATGGCTGCTTTCCAACTTTCTTTGCTGAGACTTCCTGTTTCAATAGGGAAACGGGAGAGTGAGAGTCAGTTGTTTCCTCTCCTTCCCCCAGCTTACCCTCTCAAGACAAAGTTACTGTGAACTCCTATTAAAAGGACTCTAGATGAAGTAATTTGGGTTAAATAGCTAGATTCAACTGAAATGAGTTGATATAATATTTTAAAGTATTTTTACTAAAGCAATAGTTATCAAAATAATTTGATTTATTTTAGAAATGTTCATTCATTTACTTTAGCTTAGGGCTTCCCTGGTGGCTCAGATGGTAAACAATCTACCTGCAATGCAGAAGACCCAGGTTTGATCCCTGGGTTGGGAAGATCTCCTGGAGAAGGGAATGGCTACCCATTCCAGTATTCTTGCCTGGAGAATTCTGTGGATAGAGGAGCCCTGTGATTGTAAAGAGTTGAACTTGAATAAGTGACTAACACTTTCACTTACTTTAGCTCACGTCCTTGGGAAGTGAATGTGTTTGAATATTTATACATACTTTCAAATAAATAATGAGAGTTTATGTTACAGATAAGCAAAGGGAATCTTAAATAAAAAGTGAATAGCACCACATATTCTTTTTTCACCATTTTATAACATGCAAAGCTAGTTTCATGGCTGAGGGCATTTTTATTTATTGGTTGATTTTTTGTTTTTAATCCCAGTTTTGTATTCGTCTGTGTGTTTTATATTAAGAACATTGACCAGGGAGTCGGGAGACATAGATTCTATTCTGAGCACTGTTGCTGTTTAGTTGCTAAGTCATGTCCGACTCTTTGCCACCCCTTGGACTGTAGCCCGCCAGGCTCCTCTGTCCATGGTATTTCCCAGGCAGGAATATTGGAGTGGGTTGCCATTTCCTTTTCAGGGGATCTTCCCGACCCAGGGTTCGAACCTGCAGTTCCTGCTTGGCAGGCATCTCCTGCATTGGTGGGCAGGTTCTTTACCACTGAGCCGCCTGGGAAACTATTATGTATTAATTGTATAACCTTGCATAAACCACCCAGTCTCTTTAAAAGATTTCTTCATGTAGAAAGTGAAAGCAGATTAGGTTTTAAGGTCTTCATGGTCCTAAAAAGCTCTAAATCATAACTTATGAATTTCTTTTGTTTTTGGGAAAATGTAGATTTTTAAAAAGTACTGAAATGACCCTTTGCAATGCTATCTCCTGCTTCTGTGTTTTCCACAGAGACACATTTCTTTTTCTTAACATAAAGCTTGACTTTCCTTTACTTTCTGGTTATGTCTTTGCTAGTAATACTGATTTTAGTTATACTTTTTGGTTTTGGGTTTCTAAAGAAATTCTTTTAAAAAGCAAAAACCAAAAATGGCCCCCAGCTATCCAGGCCTCTCAATGTGGGGTCCAGTTCTTATATGGCATTTTTTTTTTTTTCTTCAAGGAAGATAGAATTATCATCAGATTCTCTAATGTATCTGTGCTATTTGGGAGATAGTGTAATGTTTTTAATACAGCATGGGGCATCAGGAGATTTGAGCCCTGGCTCCACCACTTACTATGTCCATATAGTGTTCTTAGGCCAATCATTTAACCTCTAAGCCCCGGTTTGTTTTTACATCCTGCCTCCTTTTATACCCAGGAGGCTGTGAGGATCAAGTAATGTGGTAGATCTGAGAGTGTTTTCTGTCAATAACATAGAAAGATTTATATTCTTAATGTAGTCATTTCTGTTTCAGTACAAATGGCAACCACTCCAGTGTTCTTGCCTGGGAAATCCCATGGAGAGAGGAGCCTGGTGGGCTGCAGTCCATTGGGTTGCAAAGAGTTGGACACACCTGAGTGACTAACACACACACAGGCATTCTAATTAACGGAGTGTGTTTGCTGAGTGCCATGAGGAGGATCAATGAGTTTGAAGTCAGGTTGGGGATTTATATACCTGAGTGTTAAGTGCCAGAAGAATAGTGTAGTGAAACTTCTGTGAAAGTTCAGATTATTTCTGACTGGAGGTATTTAACCATCAGCACTGTATTTCTTACATTTATTTTGTAGGCCATCATGTGTTTTAAAAGCTATTCTTCTTGGACTGGGGCGAACTTGCTCCACATTATATCAGTGGCATTGGATTTTTATTCACAAATGTACCAACTTTGTTATTTTCTATAATTTAGCAGTCTTGTCTTTTTCTTTTGAAATTTTTCTGAGCTGGCTCCAACTCTGCCTGCTTGGTTTCATTTGCTAATTTAATGGGTTTACTTTCATTTCTCTCCTCTGGTTCATTCTTAAAGATTATTAAGTTAAATTTTGATTGAGGATTTACTCTTTTAAGATGCTTCTTTGAAATATCCTTCAGGATTAGCTTTGAAAGTTTATATGTGACACTCTAGTCACGTGTGCTCAGCCAGAATGTTTCTCTTTATTCATGATTTACTTTCATTTCTTTCATCATATAGTGCATACATTTCTTTCATCATATAGTGAGTGCATTGAGAGGCCTGGGTAGCTGGTGGGCCATCATTTACTTTCATCATGTAGGGTCAAAATCAGAAACCTTGTCTTCTGAAGCCAGACTAACTTTTGCTCTCATCCTTCAGACTTGGCAATCCATCATAGAAGGAAATCATTTCACAGAACCTCTTTTCTTCTTTCTACCTTGGTCTCCTTAGAAATTTGTGGGATTCGAGACACTTGATTGTGGGATTGGCTTTAGTGCCTTCCTCGCTGGCAGAGTTAAGTTTATCCACCTCCAATTATTAGTCTTTCTTTCCTCCCTTTTTTGGGAGGGTGTTGTTAAGATTAGACACAAATATTTACCCTTCCTCTAGGTTTTCAGGAACTTCCTGTGACCTCTGTGTTCTTAGCCCGGGGTGATCTGATTATAGCTATTAAAGTTACTTGCATGTGTATAGAATTATATTATCTTGAATAGAAATGGAAAACTAAATCTTAACTTTTTCCTCAGCAGTCAGTTAAATATAAAGTGGCTGATATTTAGGCGGGAGTGTGCTTTCTGTATCTGCAGAAAACATGCGTTTTAGTGGAAGAGTACACTCTGAGCACCGTGCCTTAGTTAGATAAGGCACTCATCTATCGGCTGAATGAATGAGTGCACTTTCATCCTGGTGATAATCAGAAATATGCTGCTGTTCCTCCCCTTTTCTTTGTGTTAGGAGTAGTGACTCCTCCTTCAGTGCAAATAATTTATAGAGTGTATCATTCTTATTATCACTGTTATGGTTACTATTTATTAGATAACATTTACATTTTTTTCCAGAGAGGAAGTATGCATTTGATTGCTAGACTCTTAAGTAGTAGAAATAGATCTTTTTCTTAATGTTTGTGTAGATAGTAAATGGTAAATATAGGAGGAATTTATATAAAACATATTAAGGTCATATTGACGTTAGAGTTTACAGCTTGTTTCCCCATTTCATATTGTAATTTAATAGTATTAACTTAAAAGTAATATCTGTTTATTGTAAAAACTAGAAAATACTGAAGAACATGAATTAAAAAATCCTTAATTCTACCTCCTAGCAATAAACACTATTACCTTTCTCTAATCTGCCTTTCTAAATGTACTTGTTCAGCGCTGTTAGCCATATTGGCAACTTTACTATTTCACATCTTAAATAGCATCTATCACTTATTAAAGAACCACAGTGGCACTGCGGTAGAAAGTGTGCTTTTTATGAGAGCACTTACATTTTTACATATATTATGTTAGTGCCTTAACAATTGTTAGAAGATGCTTTATATCTACTGCAGGTTACTTGAGAGCATTCCTGGTGACCCTTGACTCTCTAGTTGAAAATCAAGGGGAGGAACAAGCAAAATTCACGAGCAAGTTTACAGGCCTCCCTTGAGGTCTTAGGTCTTGTTAAACTGGTATGTACAGCTTCACATGTGCACTAGCTTCTGTGCACATCACTTTTTTTGACTCAAATAGAATTCTCAATTGTAATTTTTTGTAATTCGTCATCTGACAGAATTAAGTCCAGGAATGTTCTCCCACTTTATTTAATTTTTATGCATATAATACTTTTTAAAGATTTTTTTTTCATAATTCTCAAACACATGTCAGTTTTCCATGACTACTATATTATTCATATGTTTGGTCAGTGATGACATCTTGTCAGTTCTAGCCCCAAAATAACTTTTTCATCTGTCTCTTTGACCCTGAATTTATTGCCTACTTCAGGTTTTAATTTCTTTTCAGTATATTGTAGAAATTTTCCTCCTGTTATTATGCTGTAGTATTTTCTTCTCATTTGTGAGCCTTTTACATCCTACTTTCCTTTTCTTACAGCTTTTAAGTTTATTATAGAAAATTTACAATACACATTTATAAAGAAGACGAACTTTATTATATGGCAATAACAGCTGTGATTATTCCGGTATCTAGTGTTACAGTTGTTATCTATGTATATGTGCATATATATAATTTTAAATATATAGATCAATCTGGGCATTCTTTACCCTTATTTTAAACCTGTTTTATGAGTGTGTTCCCATGTCTGTCTATGTTTTGTTGCTCTGTTATAGGTTATGATGATGTATGCTGTCTTCTTGGACTTGTAGTTCTTTAGGGCCTCCCTTCTAACTTCCCTCCCTCCCATCAGTCCTTTCTGCTTTTATAACTAATATTGCAGTATCTTTGGCTAAATTATTTGGACAGATTCACTTACGACAAAAGAATAATGGTTCTAGCTCAGATTTTGTCATCCCTGTTGTACATATTTCATCTCTCTCTCGTAGCCAGTCTGAAGTTTTCATTCCGAAGACTCTTGGTTAGCCTAGTTCCTGCCAACCTTTCTGGCTTTATCTCCTATCCCCACAACCAGCTGCAAAAAACCACATGTGCATTCTAAAATATATCTTACTCAGAGATGTCTGTTGCCTTCTTTTCTTGGTGGTTTAGTTGTTAAGTCATGTCTGTCCAACTCATGCGGCCCCGTGGACTGTAGCCCACCAGGCTTCTCTGTCCATGGTATTTCCTAGGCAAGAATACTGGAGTGGATTGCTCTTTCCTACTCTGGGGGACCTTCCTGACCCAGGAATCAAACCTGTGTCTCCTACATTGGCAGGCAGATTCTTTACTGCGGAACCACCAGGGAAGCCCTTTGTTCTCTCTTCTTATCTACCCAGTAAATATTTCTTCAGTCTTCTAGCCTAAAATTTTGTGTGAAATTCTTAATCTCCCTTGGCAGAACTAGGTGGTTCCTCCCTTGCATCTTATGCACTATTCTGTTGGGATGTAAATAGAATATTTCCCAAATTTTAGAAATTTGCTCTCCTCTGCTAGGCTGTGAACTTCTCACCAGCAGGACTGTTGTTCTCTTTCTTTCCAGCACCTGACTCAGAGTAGGTGCTTAATAAGTGTTTGCTTGACTAAATCTGAGATCTGGGGGAAACCGACTGTCTTAACAGTGGCATAATAGAGTTGAATATACTTTTTAATTCTTTTTAGAATACCAACAGGAAGAAACTACTTGATTGAAAAATGTTTCGAGAGAGCGTAGGAAGCATAGTTTTTTTTGGGGGAAAAAAAAAAATGTGTCATGAGTGATTAAGAAAATGCATGATTGAATAATTTATACTTGTATTTCATGTTGGAACTTGCATTTTAGTAACCTCTAGAGAATTTACATGAAATGAAAACTTTTTTGGCTTATATTTTTATGTAAACAAGAATATTTACTTATTCTGTGTGAACATATAGATGCAGTGTTTAAAATTTGAGTCATGCAATAGTGTCATTATGGCTTTCATTTTTATAACTTAATATCTGAATAAACTTTTAAAAAGTTGGACTAATGAGAGACTAGTAGAACCATAAACAATTACTGGGAAAGTAGGGTGTTGAAGTTTTAAAAGTTTAAAAGAGCAGCACTGTATTCTTGTAGAAATTATTCACTGACGCTATGATTAAGGAAAAGATCCTGGGTTACAGGATAATTGATATGTTCTAATAGTAACCTCTTTATTTGCTTCTTTTAAGATTTTGGCTTAATCATTCAAAATGATGGATATATAGATATTTTCAGTTCTGCATTCTTTAGTCTGAAAGGCATCAGTTTCTTTCTCATTGTCTATTTAAATGTTAGCCAGTTTAAATATTTTATAATTTCTTTTGCATCGGGCTCACCTAAAGTATGCCATAACGAATACTTCTTGTCTATAGAGAACAGCTCTTTTGTGCCTTAGCTTCTTAAATTCTTTAAGTTTGCTTTGCTTACTTCTTAAGATTTAGCAGAGTGTTGGTATTGCATTAAGACAGGGTATTCTAATACTAATTGGTGTATTAACTTTATATTTTTTGTCTTTTTTTTTTTAAAGGTAATGTGGCCTTGGATAATCTACAGATAAAAGAAAATGCTCTGGTAAGTTTTTTTTTTTTAATATAAACTATGTTGAAAGTAAAAATGTTAGTTGCTCAGTCTTGTCTGACTCTTTGCAACACCATAAACTGTGGCCCACCAGGCTCTTCTTTCCATGGAATTCTCCAGTCAAGAATACTGGAATGGATAGCCATTCCCTTCTCCAGGGGATCTTTCCAAACCAGGGATTGAACCCGGAGTCTCCTGTATTCCAGGCAGATTCTTTACTATGTTGACAACCCAGTTAATTCGATAAGCTCTTTGAAACCCTGGTTACTGCGTACCTGATGAAGTGATTGTTCGTTTAATGATTTATTCTAGGAAAATCTGAGATTGAAGATTTAGAAAAAAAATTTTTTCCATATGATTGAAATATTATCTCTTAGAAAATGAAATGTTCTTTAACTATAAACTCTTTTTCTATTGTTCTTATTTATATTTTGCTTCTCTTATGAATTCTGTCTTTAAAGTCAAGTTTAAGTTACTAAAAACATTTTTTCACCTATGAAACATATCCTTTATGAGTTTCTCAGATGTAAAAACTTTATTTTTCCTTAGAGATAATTATGTATTTAAATAATTATTACAAAGATGATTTGGGGGCACTTAATAGTTTAAGATGTTGTTTAATTTTTTTTTCCTTCCTTCTGAAGAGTGAATTGGATGTTCCTTTTAAAGTCAAGGCTGGCCAAATTGGTAAGTACTTCACTCTTCATTTGAATTATTCTTTATCCTTTTAGTTTTTTATTTTTCCTGTTACTTAATCTCAGACATCTTGCTGAGCCTGAACAAAATGTGATAGGTTTTTGGCATATGTTGATTAGAGCTTTCCGAGTTCTGAGCCTAATGTATACTATACCTAGTACATGTATGAAAGTTTTTGAGCAAAGTGTAGAAAACTACCATCTAAACTAGAAGGACATTTGAACTGCAATGATATTTTTCAGGCTTTGGTTCCACCACAAAATGAAGAAAAGTATCTTCATTTTCAAAGTTGATATGCAAATTTTTTTTTTTTTAATTTCAAAGTAGTATAATTTGCAGACTCTAGTAAGGAGAATTTGTTGTTGTTCAGTTGCTGAGTTGTGTCCAATTCTTTGCAACCCTGTGGACTGCAGGACCCCAAGCTTCCCTTGCTTCACTATCTGTCAGAGTGTGCTCAGAATCATGGCTGTTGAGTTGGTGATGCTGTCTAACCATCTCATTCTCTGCCACCCTCTTCTCCTTTTGCCTTCAATTTTTCCCAGCATCAGGGTCTACCAAGTCGGCTCTTTGCATCAGGTGGCCAAAGTACTGGAGCTTCAGCTTCAGCATCAGTCCTTTCAGTGAATAGTCAGGGTTGATTTTCTTTAGGATTGACTAAAAAGAATTTAAGTATAGCTAATTTCCCTTATGTTTTATTCAGCCATTTCACTTGATAAATTGTGCAGCAATGTGGTATAAAGGATATGTTCTGTTAAGTTGAAAGTCTGTGTAGCCAAACTCTTACACTAAGATCATCCATAACTAAGCATACATCTTTCTTGGAGGAATTTTTCAATAGGAAGTTTAATATAGCAAGTCCTTTCAACTTGTCCATGCTGCCTGGTTTTTACTTTTTAAAAACTGTAAATTGCAACCCTAGATGAGTTGTTCTTACTTTAGAATTTTTACTTATGCCACCATCCTTCCTATCATCCCTGTCACCCTGCTACTTCACCACATCGCTTTCCTTCTTCATTGATTATTTTGTATCCAGGGAAGGCTTTGTCTTTTACCGTCCTAGCATCTTTAGTAATTACTTGAATACTTCTGTGAATCTGCATTACTTCATAAATATGTGTTCCTTTTATATAAATCAAAACATTTTAATGTAAATTTTCTTTTTTTCCCTCTTGAAACAGGAGATACTCCCTTGGATTGAAAATATCGCTAGGGCATACATTATATTTTTTGTTTGTCTGTTACACAGAGCCTTGTTTAGCAGTGTTGTGGATGTATTGTTGTAGCCCTGTATGCTTAATTGAAATCCTCCAGTGAAGTTATAGCTATTCATTCAATCTTCTATCTTTGAGATACGTAGCTGTGGGAGAAGCAAGGGTAAATATGGTATCTTTGTCCTCAAAGATACTAGAGAGATCTAAAATTAGCACAAAATATTGCAGCCTCATATCCAGGTTAATGGGTGAGTTATATTTCCCTAAATAGCTTACATGTTATTCATTGTATTATTACAACAAAATTTATATTTTGGAAGAGGTTTTCAATGGTTCTGAATTTATTTTCTTTGCTTTTAAAGTATTATAAGAATTTAATGGCTTTCTTCCAGGTTACTCACTGTTATGAGAGATACTTTGCATGTAAGGATGCAAAGCATATTTTCGTTATACTTATCTCTGTTTCGAGGTTTATCAGGCCCTTATATTACTGTTAGCTTAAAATTAACAGTTATTAAATTACTGTTAGCTTAAAATATTACACCTAACCTGTAGAGTTAGTGTGGCTAAGTACACCAAGGATGTTTTGATTTTCTAAGAGCTAGATATGTTTGTGGATACTGCTTTTACTTAAAAATTTAAAAAATTTCCTGATTTATAAAAGGAAGGCAGTGGAAATTTCAGTGGAGGATAATGAGTTATGGTAAAAGAAGAGAAAAAAGGCTTAGAGAACAGATAATTTATTTTTGGTATATTAAAGAAGCATTTCCCACTTTTTCAATCTCATGCTCACCAAGAAGGCAATCAAATCAATTTTTAGGAGTTGATGAGACAATTACAAATAAAACACTATCTATTATAAATATAAGTGGTGCTCACTATAAAATCAACAGACTTAGAAATGACCCAGAAATGTACTGCCCTTAGCTGTAGGCTCCTCTGAAGTAGGAACCGTTTAAGGACCTCATCAGGGTTACAAACTGGAGAAAAGTAAAAATCTAGATGGAGAAATAATTCTGGATTTTAACCTCGGTAAGAGATTCCCAGCCCAAACTGGCTTGCCTCCATAGCCATCCAGGTGAAGCAAAATATCTTCCCTTACATTATTTTATTTCCTCTTCAGCTTCTTATCCTGTTCAGCAATTCTTTGAGCTTTCAGCATCTTGATTTAAGTGCCAGTGATTCTGATGGTGTAAACTAAACTAAGTCACTCATATATTAGCATGACTTAGTTGAGTCAGATTCTTTTGTCTTAAGAATCTGATCAGCAGTACTGAGAGAACTATAGCTTTTATAGGGTCATTATTTTTTAAATTGTGATGAGAGAAGGTATTTACTTTTGGAACATGGAAAACTGTAGGGGTAAAAAGGTTTGGGTAGAATTGCTCTGATACATTTGAGGGTAGATTGGGACATTTGCTGCCTGGAGACCTGAAAAGAGGGCATACTAGTGATTGGGAAGAGAGTAAAGAAATAGCGTGGAAAGATACCAAAGACAGGTTTTTGCCCATTTCAAACTTTAGCTGAAAGTATGCCCTTTTTGTCTTCTGTCTCCTGCTTTGCATAGCTTTTTCCCATAAGACTCCAAACTTGGCTTAGTGACACTTAGGGGAGTTCATCTACATTATGGGTGAGAAAGTTTCTGTAGGCCAGCCTCTGAAGGACTTGATATTAATACCATTGTTTCTAACGGAGAAGATGTGTTCTGCCTTTCATGTGATTTATAAGTAGATATTTGGAATATAGCTAGTCTGAACTGCCTGTCACTTTATAATACTGGTAATCATAAAACAGTATACCTTGCCTTTAGGGTTGGCCTCTTCTGGTTGTAGCAATTTAGCATACTGTCAAAGGTCTTTTCCTTGGGTGCTCTGATATGTGTTGCTGGTTCAATTCCTGGGATCTTGAACAGATACTCTTTTACACTGATGCTGTAGAGATGAGGTTGCAGGTGTGACTAGGAACAGCATGTACCGTATTTAGACCATTGGTTCTAGTTCCATTGATGACTTGAGTGGACTTAAGCAAATAATTAAACCTGCCTGGGACTGAGTTTTCCTTTTTTCAAAACCAAAGTAATAGTTGCCTCATTTTTCTTTCAGTTTGGGAATATTAAATGAAATAATAGTTATCAAAAAGTTTGAAAAGTATAAAGCACAATGTAAATAGTTATTTCTAATAGTAATATGGAAAAGATGTTTTAAACTGTGTTAGTTTTTTTTTTTCTGAGTGATGTTCATATTCTATATCTGAAGGGTTTTGTATACTTTTTCTCTTAATGGAAAGTGAGAAATGTATATCTTTTTGAGCATCCAAATAAGAAAGTTGAAATCATGTTTGTTTAGATAAATTAACTTTGAAGATTCCTTGGAAGAACCTTTATGGCGAAGCTGTTGTTGCAACTCTAGAGGGATTATACCTGCTTGTTGTCCCAGGAGCAAGTAAGTTATTTTAGATTATAACCATTCAGTAAAGTCATAGTAAAATTAAATTGTTACTTTGGTTAAATATTTTAATATGTTTAGTAAAACAGAACATAATTTAAATAAACTAATCATATTCATATATGTACACACATACATGCATTTTACATGTACATATATAGCCACATTTTATATGAAATATTTTATACTGTTGTTGGAAAGAGTAAGTTCAGCCATTTGTGAAATTTATTCTATTCTCTGTGAATAATTATTTTACAACTAAGTCTTCTGTGATGCATTAGACAGATTTACTTTTGAGAATGAAAGTAAATAAATTTTTAAAAATGTACTGTCATGTTAATCTACAGATTGGAAAATATTTTTTCCCATTTTGTTGCTTCTGATTTTGAGTGAATGTTCTTTCAAAAGCATGTATAAAGTAGGTAACTTTCTCATTGTACATTATAGTATTTTAATTTTTAATGACTTTTAAAGTAGTGATGTTTTTAAAAGTAATATCTTTCATTATTAATATTTTTTCAGTTTGAGATCAATATAATATTAAGAAAAGTTTAGATATTTTAGGGAAAAGTTACTTGTTGTATCAAGCATAAAAGACAATTTTTATTCTTATATTTTGTTTTCCAGTCCTTACTGTATAAAATCATACTTGATTTAACATAGCATTTATCACATTATATATGTAACGTGGATCTGGCTTCTTTACTTAGTGTGTGTATATATATTTTTTCCAAACTTTACTTATTTCTGATTGAAGGAAAATTGCTTCACAATGTTGGGTTGGCCCCTGCCATACATGAGCACGAGTCAGCCATAGGTATGCCTGAGTCCCCCCCCTTTTCAGCCTCTTTCCCACCTCCCGCCCCTCTAGGTTGTTACAGAGTGCTGGTTTGCATTCCCTGAGCCACCCAGCAAATTCCCATTGGTTATCTGTTTTACACATGGTGGTGTATCTGCTTCCATGTTACTCTCTCCGTTCATCCCACCCTCTGCTTTCCCCTACCCTCGTCTATAGGTCTGTTCTCTATGTCTGCATACCCACTGTTGCTCTGAAAATAGGTTCATCAGTACCATCTTTCTAGATTCCATATATATGTATTAATACAAGGTATTTGTTTTTCTCTTTCTGACTTACTTCCCTCTGTATAATAGGCTCTAGGTTCATCCATCTCATTAGAACCAACTCAAATGTGTTCCTTTTTATGGCTGAGTAATATTCAGCTGTATTTATGTGCCATAGCTTCTTTATCCATTCATCTGATGATGGACATCTAGGTTGCTTCCCTGTCCTAGCTAAATAGTGCTGTAGTGAACATTGGGGTACATGTTCCTTTTTCAATTTTGTTTTCCTCAGGATTATGGCAAGCAGTGGGTTTGCTGGGTTATATTGTAGTTCTACTCCCAGTTTTTTTGAGGCATCTCCTAGTGTCTTCCATAGTGGCTGTATCAGTTTACATTCCCACCAACAGTGCAAAAGGGTTATTTTTGATGAAATATGGAAACCACAGTTTCCATGGTGATAGTGACAATTTTGAAAGGCTATATGATATTTTATTATGGACTGCCAGCTGGTTTTTGCTGTCACAGTGAACATTATAAACTCATCCTTCTTATAGATATCTTTCTCATTTTGTGTTTTTTCCTTAGGTACATAATCAGAAATGAGATTACTAAATTAAAAGGATATGATTTTATGTATTTTATGATTGTTGATACATAGTCTTGAATTTCTTTCTCAGAGTCTTTTTTTAAATCAATCTTACATTGATACCAGCTGATATTGGATATTACATGTTTTTTGTACTCAAAATTTTACCACTCAGATATAATAACTGGAAATTTTTTGACGTATTTTCTGCCTTCTCTTTGTTTTTCACTTTTCCCTTCCTACTCACCCTTTCCCCCAATCATCCTTTTTCCTGTATTCTTTCTCCCTTTAGTTCCTTTCCTTCCTTCCTTTTCCTTTTGATGTGAACTTTGTAAGTAGATAAGAATCATTTATGTAAACTTTTTGTAAAACCAATCCAAAAAATATAAATGTTTTTTACTTAAAAAATTACCTGTTACACATATACACAATATTATAATGAGGCTGAACTTCTCTTATTTATTTGTCTTTCTTGATGTATGAATTAACTACATATATTTTTAGGTATTAAATATGATGCTGAAAAGGAAGAAAAATCCTTGCAAGATATTAAACAGAGAGAGTTATCCCGAATTGAAGAAGCCCTTCAAAAAGCAGCAGAGAAAGGTACAATATGTTTATGTTTTAGGTAAATGTACATACACCTATGTTTTAGATACATTTAATACTCTGTAAAGAGGATTCTTTCATAAGCCTTCATAAGCTGTTGTTCCAAAGAATCTTCTTTTAACGTCATATCTCATAATATCGATTGTAAAGATTTTAATGACTCACGTTTAGGAATCATTGCCTTTGTGATTATTTTATCTCACTGCCAGTTAAATTTTCTTACTTTTCTTAAGCAGTCATTTCTACTATGCTACTTTATGGAGACTTCACAAATTCTTTGAGTTCTTGTAATCCTCTTTGTTTTTGCCAAAGGTTAATGGTGTCTTTGTCTGCATTTTCACCTGTGTTGTTGAAAGATAATAAAGTTCAGCATATTAATATAGTGAAGTAATGTTTAGAGGAAATGGTGCTGTAATTCTTTTCCTTGCTGTATCTTTTCATATTGTACAGGATATTTTTTAAAAATTGGTTTTTCAGATTTCAACATTTAACATCTTAAGTTTTAATATTTTGTTTTTATCTAAAAATAAATCTGGTTACTATTTTAATTTGGTTTATGGAGCAAGAATAAGGATAGGATAAAACAGAATGGTCTGTAGGATGGTGAGTTGAAGGCATTTCCAAGCCTTTCCAAGTGTGTTTTTCTCTTTCAAGTCAAATCATACTCTGATTGCCAACTGGGATATGAGAATTAATAGCATTTTACATCATTTTTGCATCATTTGGTAGCATGTTTATGTATTTCTATGATGGAAGAAGATAGTACTAGAAATGCCTAAGGCATTTCTTGTTGGTCTCTCTTAAAAGATATGGCCAATGTTAGAAATGATAGAAATTATATTTAGATATTATAATAAGATGCTTAAGCTGCTGATATTTAATTAAATCAAGAGAGAAATCTCTCTTAAAAATAGCTTGTTTATTAAAATACTTTGTCAATGATTCTAATTCTTTTTTCCTTGCGTGTTGTTTCCTTATTCAGAATTACTGATTCTTTCACAGAAAAGTACTAAAATATTTCAGATACAGAGGTTGTTTTAATGGTAGAAAATTTTAAAAGTCTAAACATTTTTTCCTTTCTCTTTTCATATTTAACCATATCTTATGTTTCTGCTGAAACTCAAGGATCTGTATTTCTGTGAAAACAGTTTTCTTAATTTCTGTCACTTTTATGTGCCAAACAAAGCAAAGTGGTCGTGGTTTTGTTTTATGCCAATTCAGTGTGAATATTTCTTTTTATTCAATATTGGTTAATTAGAAATAGTTTTATCAAAATGAGGAAAAAGGCTTAGAGAGCACTAGAATTTAAGTTCTTTCTTAAATCAGTTCAGATTAAATCTGTTAATACACATACATATAGTTATATGTAGTCATCAATTGGTATATTTATATATGCTTGGATATATTGCTGTTTCATGTAATTATATACTTTTAATTTATAATATATATAATTAAGTTATATTTTCCCTCTTGAGAAACAAACCCCAAACTCATTTTTTTCTTTTTTTTGGTGTAGCAATAACTGTGATTGCTTTCAAAATATTTTAGTGTTTCCAGTGAACTATAAGAGAAAGCATAGTATATACTCTCTCCGTTTTAGTAGTTGACAGCTTAATCAGCAAAATGATAATTTGCTATTCATTTTGTATTAAGTGCTTGTGAATTTTGACTACTGGATTGTTAATACTTAGGAAACTTATTTTTGCGTCTCACAGAGAGACTGTTAAGGATGATTTGATAAATCTATAGAGGATCAACATCTGTAGTACTAAGCTTGTATTAATGGGGCTGTTAGGCTTATAAATAATCATTATATTGTAGCTTCTTGGATAATAAGTTTAGTTTTTGTTAGGATAGAACTAAGATTCAGAAATTGAAACTCAGTTTCATTAACATTATTATATTAGGTTTGTCAACAAAGTGCTCTAAGTATAAAAGAGATAAATTCAGAAGTTGGGAAATATGTTGACAGAGATTTTTTTTCTCAATTATTAAGAAATACATTTAATCATTTTGACTGCATGTAAGTACTTTCTCTAGTTTATATAAATATAGACCCTGTCTTCATATAATGTTGTTCATGTGAATGATTAAAGACAACCCTGGCCTTGATGTGCTTTCCATTTCACCATTTTTAATTAACAGTTTTGACTTGATTACTAGACTTTATTTTTTATACTTATTATTTTCCCACTTATTTCTTGATTTTGAAAGCACAAAAGCACTATTGCTTATGTATGGAGACTCAGGTAAGGAGAGGAAATGATTTAACTATAAGCAGCAGTTGATAAAAATGAAAATAGAGTCTTTAGTATGCTCTGCTTTAAAGAAGTACTTTTTTACTCAGTTTGTTTCATTTGATAAAATAGAGTGCCTGCCCACTATTATGTGGGAAAAAAAGAAAATTGAAATATAAGTTCATTTCTAGAGAGTTTGGTTAACTGTAAAAATAAGCTTCTTGATATTTTTCTTCTTTTATTTCATTGTAGTAAATTTATTTTCTTGGAAAGGCAATTGTAAAGTAAAGGGTAATAGTAAAGTCAAAAGATTCTCAAATGCTATATATAGATTCTATATTTTAAAATATTAAATATTAATTTATCAAACACTCTTAAAATTTTAGAGTTAACGTTGAATCTGAAATCAAACATTTTTTCCCAAAAGACTTATGAAAAATGTCAGTTTCTTGTTTCACCCTTGTCTACCCTTTCGACTCACTCCTTAGACAGAGCCATCATTTTAGAAATATTAACATTCTGTGGTTGTCTAATTTATTAATGTAAGGCACTATCTTGTATTTCCTGTGACAGTAGTCAAGGAATTTACCTCTCTTATCATCTTCCTTCATCCTTAATTCCTCTATCTTCTCATAATATGGCCATATCATAATTTTTGGCCAATTATGAGTCAAAATTTACATTACTGTGACAAAATAATTACTGTTTACTGGATGGGTCAGATAATATACTGTGATTTTACTTCCTCTGCACCAGCCTTTTGTTTTTCTTTCTTAAATTTGTAAATGCTTCTTTCCTTCTATTTAAATTTACCTTAAATTCTTTTGTGTGCTACATGAAATCTATCAATCATATGGCTATCAGTGTTATTTTCCAATTGCCCAAACACATCTGTTTTCCTTTCCCTCTCCCCCGTTCCCTCTTGAAGAGCAGTTTTTTTCATTGTGTTTTTTTTTTTTTTGTTTTGTCTTGTTTTGTTTTAGTTCTGCTGTATAATTGTCATCCTAGAACTGATCTTCACTGCTCTTCTGTTATTAATTCATTGAGTCCCTTGCCTTTTGTTGTTAGTTTGTTCCTTTGTTTAGCTGAAGCATTTCTGATAGCTTTTAAGAAAGGATGTACTGGATATAATTTTTTTTTTTCAATTTATTATTTTTTTTTATTTTTATTTTTTTTTCAATTTCTCCTTTATTTATTTATTTTTTTTTCCCAGTGGGTTTTGTCATACATTGATATGAATCAGCCATAGATTTATAGGTATTCCCCATCCCGATCCCCCCTCCCACCTCCCTCTCCACCCGATTCCTCTGGGTCTTCCCAGTGCACCAGGCCGGAGCACTTGTCTCATGCATCCCACCTGGGCTGGTGATCTGTTTCACCATAGATAATATACATGCTGTTCTTTCGAAACATCCCACCCTCACCTTCTCCCACAGAGTTCAAAAGTCTGTTCTGTACTTCTGTGTCTCTTTTTCTGTTTTGCATATAGGGTTATCGTTACCATCTTTCTAAATTCCATATATATGTGTTAGTATGCTGTAATGTTCTTTATCTTTCTGGCTTACTTCACTCTGTATAACGGGCTCCAGTTTCATCCATCTCATTAGAACTGATTCAAATGAATTCTTTTTAACGGCTGAGTAATATTCCATGGTGTATATGTACCACAGCTTCCTTATCCATTCATCTGCTGATGGGCATCTAGGTTGCTTCCATGTCCTGGCTATTATAAACAGTGCTGCGATGAACTTTGGGGTGCACGTGTCTCTTTCAGATCTGGTTTCCTCAGTGTGTATGCCCAGGAGTGGGATTGCTGGGTCATATGGCAGTTCTCTTTCCAGTTTTTTAAGAAATCTCCACACTGTTTTCCATAGCGGCTGTACTAGTTTGCATTCCCGCCAACAGTGTAAGAGGGTTCCCTTTTCTCCACACCCTCTCCAGCATTTATTGCTTGTAGACTTTTGGATAGCAGCCATCCTGACTGGCGTGTAATGGTACCTCATTGTGGTTTTGATTTGCATTTCTCTGATAATGAGTGATGTTGAGCATCTTTTCATGTGTTTGTTAGCCATCTGTATGTCTTCTTTGGAGAAATGTCTGTTTAGTTCTTTGGCCCATTTTTTGATTGGGTCATTTATTTTTCTGGAATTGAGCTGCAGGAGTTGCTTGTATATTTTTGAGATTAATCCTTTGTCTGTTTCTTCATTTGCTATTATTTTCTCCCAATCTGAGGGCTGTCTTTTCACCTTACTTATAGTTTCCTTTGTAGTGCAAAAGCTTTTAAGTTTCATTAGGTCCCATTTGTTTAGCTTTGCTTTTATTTCCAATATTCTGGGAGGTGGGTCATAGAGGATCTTGCTGTGATTTATGTCAGAGAGTGTTTTGCCTATGTTCTCCTCTAGGAGTTTTATAGTTTCTGGTCTTACATTTAGATCTTTAATCCATTTTGAGTTTATTTTTGTGTATGGTGTTAGAAAGTGTTCTAGTTTCATTCTTTTACAAGTGGTTGATCAGTTATCCCAGCACCACTTGTTAAAGAGGTTGTCTTTTTTCCATTGTATATCCTTGCCTCCTTTGTCAAAGATAAGGTGTCCATAGGTTCGTGGATTTATCTCTGGGCTTTCTATTCTGTTCCATTGATCTATATTTCTGTCTTTGTGCCAGTACCATACTGTCTTGATGACTGTGGCTTTGTAGTAAAGTCTGAAGTCAGGCAGGTTGATTCCTCCAGTTCCATTCTTCTTTCTCAAGGTTACTTTGGCTATTTGAGGTTTTTTGTATTTCCATACAAATTGTGAAATTATTTGTTCTAGTTCTGTGAAAAATACCGTTGGTAGCGTGATAGGGATTGCATTGAATCTATAGATTGCTTTGGGTAGAATAGCCATTTTGACAATATTGATTCTTCCAATCCATGAACATGGTATGTTTCTCCATCTGTTTGTGTCCTCTTTGATTTCTTTCATCAGTGTTTTATAGTTTTCTATGTATAGGTCTTTTGTTTCTTTAGGTAGATATACTCCTAAGTATTTTATTCTTTTCGTTGCAATGGTGAATGGTATTGTTTCCTTAATTTCTCTGTCTGTTTTTTCATTGTTAGTATATAGGAATGCAAGGGATTTCTGTGTGTTAATTTTATATCCTGCAACTTTACTATATTCATTGATTAGCTCTAGTAATTTTCTGGAAGAGCCTTTAGGGTTTTCTATGTAGAGGATCATGTCATCTGCAAACAGTGAGAGTTTCACTTCTTCTTTTCCTATCTGGATTCCTTTTATTTCTTTTTCTGCTCTGATTGCTGTGGCCAAAACTTCCAACACTATGTTGAATAGTAGTGGTAAGAGTGGGCACCCTTGTCTTGTTCCTGATTTCAGGGGAAATGCCTTCAATTTTTCACCATTGAGGGTGATGCTTGCTGTGGGTTTGTCATATATAGCTTTTATTATGTTGAGGTATGTTCCTTCTATTCCTGCTTTCTGGAGAGTTTTAATCATAAATGGGTGTTGAATTTTGTCAAAGGCTTTCTCTGCATCTATTGAGATAATCATATGGTTTTTATCTTTCAATTTGTTAATGTAGTGTATTACATTGATTGATTTGCAGATATTAAAGAATCCTTGCATTCCTGGGATAAAGCCCACTTGGTCATGGTGTATGATTTTTTTTAATATGTTGTTGGATTCTGTTTGCTAGAATTTTGTTAAGGATTTTTGCATCTATGTTCATCAGTGACATTGGCCTGTAGTTTTCTTTTTTTGTGGCATCTTTGTCTGGTTTTGGAATTAGGGTGATGGTGGCCTCATAGAATGAGTTTGGAAGTTTACCTTCATCTGCAATTTTCTGGAAGAGTTTGAGTAAGATAGGTGTTAGCTCTTCTTTAAATTTTTGGTAGAATTCAGCTGTGAAGCCATCTGGTCCTGGGCTTTTGTTTGCTGGAAGAGTTTTGATGACAGTTTCGATTTCCTTGCTTGTGATGGGTCTGTTAAGCTCTTCTATTTCTTCCTGGTTCAGTTTTGGAAAGTTATACTTTTCTAAGAATTTGTCCATTTCATCCAAGTTGTCCATTTTATTGGCATAGAGCTGCTGGTAGTAGTCTCTTATGATCCTTTGTATTTCAGTGTTGTCTGTTGTGATCTCTCCATTTTCATTTCTAATTTTGTTAATTTGGTTCTTCTCTGTTTCTTAATGAGTCTTGCTAATGGTTTGTCAATTTTGTTTATTTTTTCAAAAAACCAGCTTTTAGCTTTGTTGATTTTTGCTATGGACTCTTTAGTTTCTATTGCATTTATTTCTGCCCTGATTTTTAAGATTTCTTTCCTTCTTCTAACCCTGGGGTTCTTCATTTCTTCCTTCTCTAATTGCTTTAGGTGTAGATTTAGGTTATTTATTTGGCTTTTTTCTTGTTTCTTGATGTAAGCCTGTAATGCTATGAACCTTCCCCTTAGCACTGCTTTTACAGTGTCCCATAGGTTTTGGGTTGTTGTGTTTTCATTTTCATTCATTTCTATACATATTTTGATTTCTTTTTTGATTTCTTCTATGATTTGTTTGTTATTCAGAAGCGTGTTATTTAGCCTCCATATTTTTGAATTTTTAACAATTTTTTTCCTGTAATTGAGATCTAATCTTACTGCACTGTGGTCAGAAAAGATGACTGGAATGATTTCAATTTTTTTGAATTTTCCAAGACCAGATTTATGGCCCAGGATGTGATGTATTCTGGAGAAGGTTCCGTGTGCACTTGAGAAAAAGGTGAAGTTGATTGTTTTGGGGTGAAATGTCCTATAGATATCAATTAGGTCTAGCTGGTCCATTGTGTCATTTAAGGTTTGTGTTTCCTTGTTAATTTTCTGTTTAGTTATCTATCCATAGTTGTGAGTGGGGTATTAAAAGTCTCCCACTATTATTGTGTTGCTATTAATTTCCTCTTTCATACTTGTTAGCGTTTGCCGTACATATTGCGGTGCTCCTATGTTGGGTGCATATATATTTATAATTGTTATATCTTCTTCTTGGATTGATCCTTTGATCATTATGTAGTGTCCTTCTTTGTCTCTTTTCACATACTTTATTTGAAAGTCTATTTTATCTGATATGAGTATTGCGACTCCTGCTTTCTTTTGGTCTCCGTTTGCGTGAAATATTTTTTTCCAGCCCTTCACTTTTAGTCCGTATGTGTCTCTTGTTTTGAGGTGGGTCTCTTGTAGACAGCATATATAGGGGTCTTGTTTTTGTATCCATTCAGCCGATCTTTGTCTTTTGGTTGGGGCATTCAACCCATTTACATTTAAGGTAATTATTGATAGGTGTGGTCCCATTGCCATTTACTTTGTTGTTTTGGGTTCACGTTTATACAACCTTTCTGTGTTTCCTGTCTAGAGAAGATCCGTTAGCATTTGTTGAAGAGCTGGTTTGGTGGTGCTGAATTCTCTCAGCTTTTGCTTGTCTGTAAAGCTTTTGAATTCTCCTTCATATCTGAATGAGATCCTTGCTGGGTATAGTAATCTAGGTTGTAGGTTATTCTCTTTCATTACTTTCAGTATGTCCTGCCATTCCCTTCTGGCCTGGAGGGTTTCTATTGATAGATCAGCTGTTATCCTTATGGGAATCCCTTTGTGTGTTATTTGTTGTTTCTCCCTTGCTGCTTTTAGTATTTGTTCTTTGTGTTTGATCTTTGTTAATTTGATTAATATGTGTCTTGGGGTGTTTCGCCTTGGGTTTATCCTGTTTGGGACTCTCTGGGTTTCTTGGACTTGGGTGGCTATTTCCTTCCCCATTTTAGGAAAGTTTTCAGCTATTATTTCCTCTAGTATTTTCTCATGGCCTTTCTTTTGTCTTCTTCTTCTGGGACTCCTATGATTCTAATGTTGGGGCGCTTTACATTGTCCCAGAGGTCCCTGAAGTTGTCCTCATTTCTTTTGATCCTTTTTTCTTTTTCCTCTCTGCTTCATTTATTTCCACCATTTTATCTTCTACCTCACTTATCCTATCTTATGTCTCCGTTATTCTACTCTTGGTTCCCTCCATAGTGTTTTTGATCTCATTCATTGCATTATTCATTTTTAATTGACTCTTTTTTATTTCTTCTAGGTCTTTATTAAACATTTCTTGCATCTTTTCAATCTTTGTCTCCAGGCTATTTATCTGTAACTCCATTTTGTTTTCAAGATTTTGGATCATTTTTATTATCATTATTCTAAATTCTTTTTCAGGTAGATTCCCTATCTCCTCCTCTTTTGTTTGACTTGGTGGGCATTTTTCATGTTCCTTTACCTGTTGGGTATTTCTCTGCCTTTTCATCTTGTTTAGATTGCTGTGTCTGGAGTGGGCTTTCTGTATTCTGGAGGTCTGTGGTTCCTTTTTATTGTGGAGGTTTTACCCAGTGGGTGGGGTTAGACGATTGGCTTGTCAAGGTTTCCTGGTTAGGGAAGTTTGCGTCAGTGTTCTGGTGCATGGAACTTGATTTCTTCTCTTTGGAGAGCAATGGAGTGCCCAGTAATGAGTTTTGAGATGGGTCTATGTGTTAGGTGTGCCCTTGGGCAGCCTGTATGTTGACGTTCAGGGCTATGTTCCTGCGTTGCTGGAGAATTTGCGTGGTATGTCTTGCTCTAAAACTTACTGGCTCTTGGGTGGTGGTTGGTTTCAGTGTAGGTATGGAGGCTTTTGGACGGTCACTTATTACTTAAAGTTCCATGTAGTCAGGAGTTTTCTGGTGTTCTCAGGTTTTGGGCTTAAGTCTCCTGCCTCTGGATTTCAGTTTTATTCTTCCTGTAGTCTCAGGACTTCTCCAACTATACAGCACTGAAAATAAAACTTCTAGGTTAATGGCGAAAAGATTCTCCCCCGTTAGGGACACCCAGAGAGGTTCACAGAGTTACATGAAGAAGAGGAGAGGGAGGAGGGAGATAGAGATGAGCAGGAGGAGAAAAAGGGGGACTCAATAGGAGAGAGACAGATCTACGCAGTTGTGTGTTCCCAGAGTGTTCCCCGTAGCCCAGACACCCACAAAGATTCACAGAATTGGATTGGGAAGAGAAGGGGAAAGGAGGAAATAGAGGTGTTCTGAGGTAGAAAACAGAGAGTCAAGATTGGGAGAGAATAATCAACACACTCCTGAATAAAAATGGGAACTGAATATTGGATTCTTAAATGTTCACAATTTATATCATATACTGAAAAACAAAAATTAAAAATCTAGAGTAGAGGTTAGACTCTTAAAAATACTATATTAAAAACAAAAACTAAAACACACACAAAAAAATTTTAGAAATATATATGAAGTTCAGTTTAAAAATAGGGCTTCTCTTTTTTTTTTTTGTAAGTTTAAAGTGTATTGAAAATGAAAATTAAGGAGTAGTAGAGGAGTACTAGAGGACTTTAAAAGAAATGAGAGAAAAAGAAAAATAGAAAATAGAAGAGAAAAAGGAAAAAAGAAGAAAGAAAAGAAAGGAAAAAAAAAATTTTCCCTAATTAAAAAAATCACAAAAATCTATGAAAGTGAAAGTTAAGGAGTAATGGGGGAGTAATAGGGAATTTTAAAGGAAAATAAAAGAGAAAAAAGAAAAAATAGAAAAAAATTTTTTTTTCTATTTTTTCTTTTTCCTTTCTTATTTAAAAATAAAATAAGTAAAAATATATCTAGGAGTTTCTCTGGAGCTGTTGCGGTCAGTGTGGGTTCGGCTCAGTTTCAGATAGCTCCTCCTTCCAGCTTACACTTCTCGATATCTACAGGCCCCTTCCGGTGTAGTTGGTGTTTTCTACAGGGATTTTAATCTGTTGCACCAGTCCCTTCTGAAGCGGTTCCCTTTGTTTATTTGGCTTCTGTTTGCCGGTCTCTTCAGAGCCTCATTTCCGCCCTGACACAGGTGGGCGGAGGTGGACTCTTATTCAGGTAGCTAGTTCTGTCGCGCTGTGGGGAGGGGCTGGCGCTGCGGGGACAGGCTGACGCTGCTTTCTCCGTCTGTGCTGCTCAGGGTCCCGGCCGCTCTATATGGAGCGCGCCCCGCGCTGCTCGAGGTTCCAGCCCTCGGGTGTTCCACAAAAGCGCGGAACAGAAAGCTGCGCCTGCTCTTTGTGCCTTCCCCGTCAGAGCGGTCCAGGCAGCCAGGGGCTTGATGGGCGCACTTTCCCCGGGTGCGGCGCGCCTGCTCCCTTCCGCAGTCCCAGTCTCAGTTTCCACAGGCGCCAGTCCCTGCCCGCGCAGGTCGGGTGCCTGCGCCCTGTGTCTCGCCGGGACCTGCTCCCTGCTCCCGCCTCCGGCGGGGCTGGGCCAGTCCGTAGCCTGCGAGCTCTTCTCTGGACTTTCTCTGTCCCTTTGTTCTGCGAACGGCCGGCAGCGTGTTCGGGCCGGTTAATTTTCTCTCTCTCTTTTGGTCTCCCACAGTTCAAGTTGGCAACTCACAGAAGCTCCCTCCGATTGTCCTCAGGGCACTCAGGCCCGGACCCTACCCCAAGCAATGCCGCCCGCTCCTCTCTGTGCCGACCCTGCTTGCTGGTGGCGGATGCGGATGTCTGGGGTACTTTTCTGCCGGGAGTTGCTTTTAGGCTCCTAATCTGTGGGTTTTATTTATTGTTTCCCTCCCAGTCAGGTTGTCCTCCTAGATTCAAACACTTCCCCCAGGCCCGCCAGTGAGAGGATTTCCCAGTGTCTGGAAACGTCCTCTAAAGACTCCCTTCCCGGGACGGATCTCCGTCCTTCGCTCTTTTGTCTCACTTTTTATCTTTTATATTTTGTCCTACCTCCTTTCGAAGACAATGGGCTGCTTTTCTGGGCGCCTGATGACCTCAGGTAGCGATCAGAAGTTGTTTTGTGAAGTTTGCTCTGCGTTCAGTTATTCTTTTGATGAATTTGTAGGAGAGAAAGTGGTCTCCCCGTCCTACTCCTC
Source organism: Dama dama (assembly GCF_033118175.1). NCBI lineage: Eukaryota > Metazoa > Chordata > Mammalia > Artiodactyla > Cervidae > Dama > Dama dama. The sequence goes on along the minus strand of NC_083692.1, from coordinate 54,073,839 downwards.
CGCCATCTTGGCTCCTCCTTGGATATAATTTTTAAGATCCTTGCAAGTCTGAAAGTTTTGTAATTTACTCCCACACTTGTTTGATTTGGCTGGGGATAGAATATTGCGTTTAAAGTGAGAATTTTAAGGGCAAAAATCTTTTAACTTCCAGGTACTTTTGAGAAGTCTGCTGCCAGTCCGTTCAACACATTGTTGAAAGCACAAAAATTAGAAAATTCCTGTAGCCTGCTGTCAGAGACCTCATGTATAGTAATAGGCAGGAGAGGATGTTGAGTCTCATTAGTGAGATATAGTTAGAGTATTGTAGAAGTTCATAAAGGGCTTATCATGTTCAGTCAAGAGATCAGGGCGGACACTCTGAAGGTCTGTATTTCAGCTGAGTGTGCAGAAGGGAGAGAGGGCATTCTAGGTTAAGGCAATAGTGAAATGAAGAAGTGTAGAGTATGTGTGGGGAGCTGCTAAGAATTTGGGACTTTGATAGTGTAGCTGGAGAGGAGTTGGAAAGCTAAGTTTATATCAGTTTTGAGAAATTTGAATACCATGATGGTGATGGTGATAATGATAGCAGCTAACATTTATTAAGAATTTACAGTTTATGGGTCACTCTTCAAAGTGGTTAATATCAACTGACTCATTTAATAGTCATAATTCTATGATATAAAGGCTTTTATTGTTCCCATTTTATAGTTGAGAAAGCTGGAAGTTAAAAGCTTGTTCTAGGTTATGCTGTTAGAAAATGATAGAGCTAGACTTTGCACTCAATCTGGTTTTTGACTCTGAGTTATAGTGGACTTTGATAGTCAGTGAGAAAGTTAGTAAGTTACTTTTTCTTTAAAAATCTGGAGAGCAATGTGATTGATCATGGCTGTGTTTTAGGTAGCGGTACCTAAGCTGGATTTGGGGAGCAAAATGGAAGATGGTGCTTCCTAACCATAACTAACAAGAATGAATAGAAAGGATTCAGGCAGTGTGTCTTGAAGGGAACATGATACTAAAATAAGGTGAATTCATTTCAGCTAACCCTAAAATTAGCATAAATATTGCAGCAATGTTTCATTCTGAAAATGAACAAATGGTGGGCAGAAAGGGAACCAAAATAGCAGATTTTTGCTCTCTTTGAAAATTGGGTAAATCAGTGAGACATTAGCCATAATTGGTGTTTGTCTGTTTTGCTTAACTTGAAATTATTAATTGTTATAATTTTAATTATTAAGAGTTTTTGTTTTAATGTATGAAAACAAAGCTTGTGTGTTGAAAGAATGGAAATGGTGTCACTTGAGAATATTTCTGTAGAAGTAAGTTGTTTTAGTGTCACTGCATTTTACTTATTCTGTTACATGATGTCTAATTCTTTGAACTAAGTTCAGACATATTTTACATGTGAAATTAAGGATGTCTTAAAATGCTTTGCATTTTGGTTATTGCTGCCGTGCGGATGCAGGCGCACATTCAGGGGAGTTCATATATGGCTTGGAAAACTTTGTTTACAAGGACATCAAGCCTGGTGGGTATGCATGGTTAATTATACTGAGCTACATACAAAATTATATTCTTATCCATGCTTGTGCTTTTAATGGAGTTTATATGGCATGTCATCCTTTTATAAAATATGGAAATGTAATTCATGTTTTCCCCCTTCACTGTCATTTTCTTTCTTCCACCTTCTGCATCCATTTATTCACTCACCAAACGCTTAATGTCTTCTAGTAGGAAGACTATGCTGGATGCTCAGTGTTCATGGGGTGAAACAGACCCAGTCCACTGCCCTTATGCAGTTTACAGTTTGATCTGTGGATAACTTCCACATCAGGACTCCCTTTTTGACTTTGTTCTATAGTATAGTAGTGTTTCAATTAAATGATTTCTCTTCTGTAGCACTGGTTTTCAAACTTGTAAAAAGCAATAAAATGGAACCTTTTTTTTGAGTGAGACTTTATTTAGGACCTTGATAAAAGATGTTTCCCTGCCTTTCTTTGCCTATCCTCCCTGATTTGCTTCACCTGTGTAGTAGCTTTGGCAGCATGTGCAGACTACTGTCCTGGACAACCTCACAAAAAAGGCAAATCTGAAGGCTGACTGCTTTAGGATTCACAGCAGGATTTTTTGGTATCTTAGGAAGTTTACCAAACACATTAAAATAATAATAATTTCTAATATTTTAAACAGTAATTTTATTTAACTTTATTTTCTATAACTTTTAAGGAACTTGTTATATTAACTTAGTCACACTTAAAATTTGTTTTGATTAAATGACAAGCAAGTGGCATCTCTATCTCAAGATACAAGCAACGATAAGCATTATGATAGAATTACTTTTGCTGCTAGAAACTTCTTTAATTTTTAGGTTCATTATGACAAATGGAAGAGTGAGTTGCATGGCAAATTTCATAGCATGAATGAAATTACCCTGAAAGGAGTTTCTCTGAACAAATCTGCCCCTCGAGTAAGAGTGACTGACTCTTTGTCTTAGAGTCACTTTGTTTAATATAAAGGAGAACATGCTTCACTGTCCAATTTTGTAGGTTTTAATTTAACCAACTTTCTATAGTCTGCCAGGGGCAGTGTTTGCTGATCTTACTAGGTGCAACCTGCCTCCAGGATACAAATGAGTTCTAGTGGCCTATTTAAATATGTAAAAAAATCTTTGGGCAGCAGTGCTTACAAAACAAAACAGACAGAGGTCACTGTAAAGTAAAACTTCATGATTCAGAGTTTCTTTTTATTCCAAAAATGTGTATAAGCCTGGATTAAAAAAAAACAAAAAACTAAACTTGGCCTAAAATTTGATTCTGAAATGAGGATAGTTAATTTTGTGGCAGATGTCTTTTGTTTACTGCCCAGGACTTAATGTGTTCTTTATAATGCTTTCATTTTTTCAGTTTCTCAGTGTATATTTGTTGTTGTTGAGTTGCTCAGTTGTGTCTGATTTTTTGAAAGTGTATATTTACTCATTAAAATTTTTTTTTCTAGAGCAATGATTTTCAAAAAGTCAAAACTATTTTCATAATAATTCTAAGACATTATTTTTTTTCCCCCACTGTTTTGACATTGGTACTGATGGTGCAAAAGCAGTGTTGTGTTAGATTGCTGGCTGCCTTAGCATGATTTAAGGTAGTTACACCAAATTCTACTGCCAGTAGCCATTGTATTGTTCCCTGCCAGTCACTCACAGTAAAAAGCGAAATAGAATGGAAGAAGCACCAGTTTTACTTAAGAAAATCATTGATGAAATAGAAACCATTTAATTTTAATAGATTACAGCTCTCGAGTATATTTGTCATTGTAGTTTTGTGACAAAAGAGGAAGCATACATATTGCACTTCTGTGGACTGAAACAGGATAATTGTCTCAAGGGAAAATACTTGTGTAGTTATTTGGGTTTTCAGTGGAACCAGTACTTTTTTCATGGAAAGCCATTTTACTTCAAAGAATGGCTGGCAGACTGTTATTACTCAGATTTGGGTGTTTGGTAGACATTTCAACAACACAGCTTTAAGAAAAAAGAACTGACAGTGTTTGTTACCAGCAATAAAATTTGAGCTTTTGAACAAAAATTAGAATTTTGGGGAATTTGTATTTGCCATTTTGAGCTTCACAGCTTCCCATACTCAAAGACTTTTCTGATGAGCTTTTTGGTGGTATTAACAATGTGATTTTTTATATTAAAAAATAAAGTGACTCCACATTTGTAAGATCTGTATAATTCAATGAAGCAGTATTTCCATATTATCAAAGTGTGGTAAAATACTATGAATGTATTAAAGTGCACGGTAAACCAGCTTTAATTTAGATGAAAAATTCACTGATAGTTTCAGATTCCAAGGTGCAGCTTTGAGAAAGTATCACTAGTTGAGTTTGATGTAATATCCATAATTACATGAAAAGATGTTCATATGCAAAAGATGAAGATGTTCCTCCTGTTTCCTATTACATTTCTGTAATTAGTCAGACTTTCCTCACTTACTTCAGTCTAAACAATAGATCCTAAAAGACCGAAGGCAAGAGCAGGTATTTGTATCCAGCAGTCTCCTACTAACCAGACATTAAGGAGATTTGTAAGATTGTAAAACCATATCAATCTTCTCATTACAAGTTTTTGTTCAGAAAACATAGTTATTTTTCATAAATACATGTTACCTGTGCTATTGCATAATGGGTTATTTTATAAATTAATAACTGTTAAAAAGCTTTTCAGTGTTGATTTCCAACGTGTTAAATATCAACATCTGTGGTTACAACCCACCCTAATGAAAAGCTGGTTAAGGTTCTTGTTTTAAGTGTGTTAAAGGGACCCTAAGACCAAAACATTTGAGAACTGCTTTAGAAAGTGACTGGGGATCATACATTTATTATCCATCAGATTAAATGAAGACTCTGTAGTACTTAGATTAGATTTTGAAACCATTTGAAACATGGTACATCTAACATTGAGATCAAAGACAGAACAAGGTGCTAGGACAAATGTGAAACCAGAAGGATAATAGAAGGTCAGATGAGAAGAGTGAGTTATTCTAGACTCTAAACCCAGGCAGTTGAATCCTGTCTCTGAAAGCTTTCTACCTAAGTGGGATGGTTTTCAGGGCTTCTCTGGCTTTCTTTGCTATTTCTTTTCAAAGAGTGTTTCTATGAGAACTTTGCTGAATGTTTAATTTGTAAATGAAAAAGATTTAGGTAACCATGACTGTGACAAGAACTCCTGGTAATAGCAAAGTCCAGATTTTGTTACAGGTTTAGTAAATATTTTCTTCTTGAAATTTAGGGTCTTATGCTTAAAATCTAGGACTTGATAATTTGATTCTTAGTTCTTGTAGTGGCAGGATAATTTGCTTTAAAATATCAAGGAAGAACAAATTTACAATTTCATGCTAAATCTCAGTATCTTCTCTATGACATTAATTGAGCTTGTATATTTTATTTTAATGTCCAGATGTAGATAATTTTGATTCAGTTGAACAGATACATATCATATGCTTTGCACCTAGATATTGTGATAATTCTTGTCCTAATGAAGGACTCCTCCTGACTAGAAACAAAACAGTTGTGCAGATACTTCAAATACAGTGTATTCATTGCTTAGTGGAAGTCTGTATAAGGTACCAGGGTGGATGGCCTTGGAGATTCTTGGAAGAGTTGAAGAAGGCATTACACAAGCAGTAGTGCTGGACCTGCGATTTGAAAGCCTCCTAGGAATTTATCTGAAGAACTTCAGGGAGAACAGACTAAGTTCAGGGAATCTACTACGTGTAGAGGCATTAAGGCGTTAGAAAGTTACAGCTTCTACACATGGAAGTCTGCTCAGTGTTATGTGGCATCCAGGATGGGAGGGGAGTTTAGGGGAGGATGCACACGTGTGTATGTATGGTCATACAACAATTACAACATCGTTAATCAGCTATACCGCAGGACAAATTTAAAAAAAAATTTTTTTTTAAAGTTATAGCTTGTTTTGGAAAGTATCAGTAGTCTTCTTGAAGTGTCCAGTGCAAGGATGAGTGGCAGAAGATAGAACAGGACAAGGAGATAGGGATTGGATCATGAAAGGGCCTCTGTGTCGTGCAAACACTTTCTCATTTTATTTGGCAGGCTACAAAGAACCTTTAAAAGAATTTTGAGCAGGGATTAACAGGCTGTGAATAGTATTTTAGAAGATGTGAATCTGGTAGTATTAGGTCAGAGGAGGTTAGATCAGAGAAAAGAGTGGAGATCGGAGGAAGACCATACAGAGGCTGCCCCAAGAGTGAAGACTGGACTTGATATGTAGCAGGCAGTTGAATGTAAAGGTTTGTAAGTTGGGTTAGATAGGTTTGGGTTAATGCCTTGAAACAAGGCAGTGCCAAATAAAAGAGATACTAAAGGAATTATTAAGCCAAATGTAAAATTCTGTGTACATTTTTTTTTTTGCCCTTTTTGTATTCTTTATAGCCTCAAGACTGTAAAGAATTCTGTTTTTGTGAGGTGTATCATTCAGAGGAAGTCATCTCTCAGCAACCTACCCTTTCATTTCATTTGTGCTCCTACCATACATATTCTGTCATTATTACATTTCCAATATTTTGGCAATGTTGAAATTAAAAATTAAAGTTTATATTATAAGCAGTCATAAATATTCTAAAGGGCACTGTGTGCAGATATTTTACTCAGTTTTTGTGTAATTGCACCTGCCAAGTTATTTTCTTTATTACAGAAGGTTATTCTAGACTAAAAAAAGTTTGTGAATTTCTGCCTGTATTGAAGTAACAGGTCAGTTTAGAATAAAATAAGGTGAATTGTACCAGAATTTGCTGTCAGGAAGAAGTCTCTTGTTTTCTTTTCTGTCCTCTAGTCTGCTAACTTGAATTTTATCCTTTTCTCACTAAAATGCTTCCACTGAGAAGGACGTAAACGTAAAAAGCACAAAAAACATTTTAAGAAACCTTTTAAAGGTCTTGATCGCTCAAAAGGTAGGTAAAAGTGGTTTTTATGCCGTGTGTTATTTATACACATTGCCACTTGATTTCTGTCTTCAAAGGTAAAATAAATGTTAGATTATGATGTAACTTCAAAATAAGTTTTAGGGATTTCCCTGTTGATATAGTGGCTGAAAAATAAGTTTTAAGTTGGAAATGCATATTAAAATCTAAAATAAAGCAAGGAATAGGTTGTAATTCCTGTTGAGTAGTACTTTAGTTATCCTTCAATCATTGATTATGAATTATGTGATACTTTCAACTCTTGAACTTGTATTTTTCTATTTTTTATAGATAAACCAAAAGAAGCCAAAAAGGATACATTTTTGGAAAAATTGGCAACTCAAGTAATTAAAAATGTACAAGTAAAAATCACAGACATTCACATTAAATATGAAGATGATGTAAGTAGTTTACTTGGTCTAGGTTAGTAATTGTGTGTTTTTATGACATTAATTATTATTAATTATTGATTTGCCCATACATGGCAGTTTTAAATCCAAGATTAAGTTTTTCCTGGTTAGTACACTACCATATCTCCTTACTAGCATTAAGCTTTTTTCATTAACTGTGTAAATATATCATAAACCACCATATGTTTCTTTCTAAAGCTAATTTAAGAGATTTTTGGATTTTCCTTTATTATTTATTTTGAATTTTGTTTAAAGACTTAGACTAATAAAGCTTTAAGGAACTAATTTTTTTTTTTTTTTACAAAGACAAAAAAATTGGTTCCCAGAGGTAGTGAAGTAATCAGTTACAATGGTGGTTGGTAGAAAGGGGACTAAAACCCAGGTCACTTGGCTGCTAGTCTCATGTACTTTACTTTCTACCACACGGGATTTTAGCACACACAGCTACTCACACACATGTGGAGCAATGTTTAGAAACCACTTTACTGATAACTGAGAGCTTAATGTTAGTTGATTAAGAACTATTTGATTGATTAATTTTAATTAAAACATAATCAATATTTTGAACTTAATAGGTGCTTTGTCTTAAAGTTTGAAGCGTAAATGAAAAGCCTTGAATTTTTTCATTTACGTAACGAATTGGAAATGCTTTTTCATCTTTTCCAAAAATGAGTTTGCTTTCTTTTTTGTTTTTAGTTTGCTTTAAGTTTAGATTACATGTAAAGTCATACTGCCATATAGAGAATTTATTTTACTTTCCTGAGAAGTCCCTTTCTTCAGTTCATATTCAGTAAGATACACTAGTAGTTTTTCAAGATATACCATCTCTGTCTTATACCAACTTTGTGTTTTGGTTTTCTATAGTCATTAGACTGAATTTTGCTAACAAACAAATGTCTGAAAAACCTAGCTCATCATTAGACTGAAATTTTTCTTTTTTTGGCTGTATTGAGTCTTCATTGCTGTGTGGGCTTTTCTCTAGTTGTGGTGAGCAGAGGCTACTCTCTAGTTGCGTGCTTGGGCTTCTCATTGCAGTGGCATCTCTTGTTGTGGAGCAGGGGCTCTGGGGTGTGCAGGCTTCAGTAGTTGCAGCACATGGGCTCAGGCGCTGGGGCCCCTGGCCCTAGAGCACAGGCTCAGTAGTTGTGGCAAACAGGCTTAGTTGCTCCGTAGCATGTGGAATCTTCCTGGATCAGGGATCGAACTCAGATGTCTCCTGCATTAGCAGGTGGATTCTTTACTGCTGAGGCACCTGGAAAGTCCAGTAGACAGAATTTTCCAAACCAGTGTCTAAAAAGCCTAACGCATTAATTGCCTTGTTTAAAACAAACTTAGAACTCAACTTGTCATGGAAGTAAAAGAATTATTCTTAAAGCGAGTGGTATGTTGATGAATAATAATCTCAGCTTTAAAAAAATTTTTTTATTTTTAATTGAAGGATAATTGCTTTACAGTATTGTGTTGGTTTCTGCCAAACATCAACATGAATCAGCTATAGGTATACCTATGTCCCCTCCCTCTTGACCCTCCCTCCCACTTTCAGTTTAAACTTAAATTAAACTTTTCAACTGAGCAAGTACAATTTGAAAGGTATGTTATTTCTTTCTCTTTAATGAAAAAATACAGAGATGCACAGGAGTGGGACAAGTAATATCAATTAAATTTAAGTTGGTGTCAGTGACAAAATATATTAAAATAATCTACAGAAAAAATTAAAAGCACAAAGGGATCTTCCTTGTATCTTGCCTCTTTCAGTGTGATTACCTTAATTTTTGTGTGTGGAAAGATAGTTAAAAATATAGAAATGAGGGTAGGGGGAGTTTAATTTATCATAAAGATGCTCACTGTATGAGAGCAGTAATTTATGGGGAGTGCATTAGCAGCTGAGGAGTTGTGTTTTATTAAAGTTCCTTCTGAAATAGCTGCAAATTATTTTGAGCTTGATATCCATAGGCCTAAAAAGATGAATATGGGAATGAAGGAAATATATTTTGCCACAAACTGTAATATATCTGATATTAAAAACAAAGCTCACAAAACTCATGCTTTATAGCTATACCAGATAATGGTTTTCCTGTTTGAGAAGGGTGTATGTGTCTCAAGTCCCTGATGGATGATTTAGAACATTATGTGATTTTTCTCTTGTCTCTAGTTTCCCTATTTTCTTTCATGACCAAAAAGCACTAATTTTTGTACATCTCTGAGATGTCAAAAACAAAGTCATCATACACACAATGGCATAGTTTAAGCACTGTGCATAAATATTACTTAGATATTGAAATGAGAAATAGATCAGTTTAATAATAGCAGATTTTGGGTTAAGGGATTGAGGGAATTAAATATTAAGGATCTTGAGCATCTTCTAACAGTTTTTTAAAGTGTCATTGGAAATTAAAGGTGTAGAGAGACAGTTCACATTTCTAAATGTGAAAATCTTTTAAAAATAATTTAGTGGCACTGTTTTATCTACAACTTCTTGTTTTATTTATCTATGGAGAACATCTTTAGTGCTATACATAAAGAGACTGTCTCTTTTAAAATATCTGGACAAGAATCTGTTTAGTCCTAGTTAGTGAGTGTTCTCACTTCTAGTAAAAAAATAGTTCCACTGGGAAAGTGTCATGTTAGTGTCAAGCCTACAAAATATGGAGAATCTCAGCCATGTTAGTGTCTTCCTTCCCTTTCTTCTCCACAAATCCATTTGTGTTGTGTAACTTACCTGTAAATTCATTGTCCTTTGTTGCCTGTTGTAGAGTGTGAAATGGATTTACCCTCACTATGAGTGTATTTTAATGTCACTTTTTTTCTTTGACAGATATCAGATCCAGAGCGGCCTCTTTCATTTGGTGTCACACTGGGAGAACTTAGTCTATTGGTAAAGTTGACTTCATTTAAAATTTCTGTGAAATCTTTCTCAGGGTGAATTTCCTAAATCAGCTATTGCTGCAAATAGCTGTTTTATTTTTATGTGTAACTTTTCTACAGCTTTTCTAGAAATTTACAATTTTAGCGATACTTTTATTATATTCTCTAATTATTTTGATTTATCTTTGTATTTAACAAATATAAAAATATTAAGAACAAGTGTTTTGAAAGTCTTAAAAGCATATCTTAAATGCGTAGTAAATTGGGGGAAGATAGATTTCCATAGAGTCAAGTTCTTATCCATGGTATAATTTCCAAATAGCTTGTACATGTGTATCTGTTTATATGTATGTATCTGTGTGTTTATTATATTGAAATGTACATGAGATAATTTATTTCGATTAAGTATTTTACAATGCAGTTTGTTTTTTCTTTTATGGTCCTTAGTGTATAGAGTGGGTATATCCTGGTTGGACATTTTTTTTTTTCTATTCTGGACAACTGAGTGGTAGGAAACATGTTTTAAAGTTAAGGACAGTGAGCAGTAAATCACATTGGGTATATTTTTGCTTTTTGATTAGTTATGTGAAGAGGGCCTTAGGAGGGAAAGAAGATGAAGGAAAAAGGAAAGAGAAGTAGTCTATTAAACAGGAAAAGGTCTCTGTTCCACGGACTCCTTAAGAATGATACATGCATACAGAGAAGTAGAGATATGCATCAGTTGAAGATCAAAGCAAAAAAAATTAACAGGTATTGGAGAAATAAAGGAAAGGGAGTTAAGGAAGCTAGTGTTTAATACACTGTTTATCCTCTGCTTGTCTCCAAAATAAATTTGAAGTAGCTTTCAATAAAAAAGAAATAATACTATAATACTTTGGAAGAACCAGAATCTGTGTTCTGAAAGGTAGAGGCATAATCATTCCAGAGAAATGAGACTAACAATATTAGTCATAAGAAAGGTCAGTATTTAATATTGAGCTTCTAGCAGACCAAATGAAAAACACAGAATAGTCGTGTGGCTTACTTTGCGTTGACCGATCACAGGAGTATGAGGGCAGAGGATGAGGTGTAGTTTCCTCACTGTGTGCTGTTGTCTGATCCTCTGTATCTTTCCTCAGAGTTTTCATACAGTTTTCTTTGCCTGTGTTACTCTTTTCCCTTAAACTGCCTGGTGATTCTATTCAGGTTTTAATATTTCCTTGAGATAGTACTGTTTCTCTCTCTCTCTCTTTTTTTTTTACTTTTAGAATTTACTCTTCCTTTTCTTTTTTTTTAATACTCCCCTTTGTATTTTATCAAAGCACCCATGACACCTTACTGTTCTGGTTACCATGTTGGTTTCCTTCTATCCAGCCGCCATTCATTAATTCAAGAGTACCTGTATTTTAGTGTTTTTGTGATGATTTAAATAAAGAGTTTGAATAAAATATTTGGCACATTGGCTCAATTTCAACTTCAGCTACTACATTGACTATTATAACAACAATAATAGCAGACTCACCTCTTTCTGTATCTGTACTGTTCCTTTTTTTCATCTTTTCAAATGCAAACTAACTCTTAAATCTTAGATAATCTCCCCACCTCTGACTGGATCCCATCCTCTCCTGTGTCCTTAAGAGCCTTTCCCCGACTCTTTCTCTTCTACCTTTTGTCCTTTCTTCCTTATTTCTGTCAATTTCCTTTTCTTTCCTAAATCTTCAACTCTTCTTCCTTGCCCACCGCTGTCTTCTAACCATTTAAGCGCATTTAAGTCTCTCCTTTATATTAAAATTAAAAAGCCTCTCCTTAACCTCCTCTTACTCCACTCAGCGACATCTAACTACTGCCTAGCTAGCTCCTTTTTTTTTTTAAATTCATACCCACTCTCAGACACAGAATAGCTCAGTAATTATTTTCTGGATGAATGAACTCAATTAAATTAGAACCTCATGAATTCTCTTTTTCACTGTTCCTTTGATTTTGTAATATATGTATGTGAAAAATAGGTAACTCACATTAGCCAGTATTAACTAGATGTCTTGTTATTTCTAAGTTATTTTATTACGGTTATTAGAGCACTGTTTTGTGATACATATACTTCATTTCACAGTTATTCTTTTTTTGTTTTAGACTGCAAACAAACACTGGACACCATGCATATTAAATGAAGCAGAAAAAATTATATACAAGGTACTAGACTAGACTTTTTAATCTACTTATTTTCCTAAGTACAAACATTTAATGTATTTTCTTCAAGAAACCTTGATAGAGCAGAATATACCATTGGAATGGGAGTTGAAAGTTTAGGGTTTAGTTTTGGCTCAGCTACTTACTATGTTACCTTCTAAAATTACCTATTCTGAGGTTTAGATTCTTCACCTAGAATATAAAGAAACTGGATGAAATTAATATTTCCCAAATTGTGTTTGATGGGGCATTAGATAATTGAGATAATATTAGATTTGTTGAAAAAATAATCTCTGGTCAAGTAAGATTACTGACTAAAACAGAAAGCTGTTCATAGTTAGACAGGTATATTTTATTTTGTTTTAAACTCTGGGATTTCACAATACTTTAAATATGCTAATAAACACTTTGAATCTTCCAAAGGGATATTTTGTATGTACCTTTCTCCACCTTTGTTGATCATAGAGTCCTCTTCCCTTCACCCTTCTTTTTGAAACAGCCATTTGTATTCATTGGAGGAATCATGTCTTTCTTATTCACTGAAATACTTACAGAGTCTGTTAAATACTAAATTCTCAATAAATATTTGATTATTGAATGAGTAAATCCCCTTGGGAACAGTGTTCCTGTGAGCACAATTCAGCAAATGCTAGATTAATAAGTGTTAGTTGCTCAGTCATTCCGACTCTCTGGACCCTATGGACTGTAGCCCGCCAGGCTCCTTGTCCATGGAATTGTCCAGGCAAAAATACTGGGGTAGATAGCCATTTCCTTCTCCAGGGGATCTTCCTGACTCTCAGATCGAACCTAGGTCTCCTGGGTTGCAGGCAGATTGTTTTTTTTACCATCTGAGCCACTAAGGAAGCCCAGATTAATAGTAAAGTCTCTGAATAACATATATTCATTTTCCTCCACTTTTGCATTATCTTCTTCCCTTTAAAAGTTCAAAATGACAATTGGATTAATTTGGTATAGTGAGCATGAGAATATTCTTTTAATATTGATACATAACTTCAGTTTGTTAGTTGCCTGATTTTTCCAATTTTTCTTTTATAGCTGATACGACTTGATAGTCTCAGCGCCTACTGGAATGTTAACTGCAGCATGTCTTACCAGGCATCAAGGGAAGAGATCTTGGTAATTTCAGTTTGTCCCCTGAATAGCTGACTGTACTCCTGAGATTTATTTTACGTACGAGGTCTCTAATGAGGACAAGATACTGGTCTTTTGCTTAAGTTGTAACTAAGTCAGAAGTGTGCAACACAGCTTTTGGAATTGACTCTATCTTAAGAATAGCACTTTAGTTTTTGAAGATCTTTGTGACATCTTTCACTTGACAGTGAGATGAGAACGTATACTATCAAATTAAAACTGGATTTATGGTTTTTCACACTCTCATTTTGATAGCATTCTGGTTGCATTGTGGAGTTTCATATGAGAATGATTATTTGAAGAGGATTGTAAAGAAAGATACCTGTTAGATTTTAAAAAATGTATCTGTAGCATATATTTTAAGCATTTACAGTGATGCATCATAGTGAATGATTGATTCAAAACTAAGCATACTAAGTCATGTCTTAAAGCTAAGCAGTCTTAGTCATTTTATTTACTTAGAAGAGAAAAGAACAGTTGAATTTTCTGAACTGAATTAATTCCAAGATTCTGTCTTTTATTTCTCAGAAAGATACTGTAATGGTTAATTTGCCTTTGTCTAGAAGGTGATTGAGATCCTAATTTATGAACGTGTGTGTGTACACATTATATACATTTTAAGTCAGAGTGGAACAGTCTTATGTTGTTTCTAGATATTTAGAATTTATAAAAATTATCTACTGAAGTAATATTCCAAAGAAATATATCTGTAAATAGTGCTCAGTGTGTTTTTCTTATGGACTAATAATTACAAAGTTGGGAATAAAGATACTGATTTAGAACCAAATTTTATGTGCGTGTATGTGTCAGGGGTGCTGAGAATATATACATTTTCTTTTTCATTCTTATATCATTCAAATTTTTTATTTAGGATCAGCTGAAAAGTGAAATTCTTACAAGTAACAACATACCCCCAAACCATCAATACAGTAAGTAATGGTAAAAGTTTATTTTATGTTATAGGAAACATGGAATTAAGTACTTTATTTTAATATATGTTTTCTGATAAAGTTATTTTGACAAAGAGAAAGTATTAATTTTATATGTTAGTGTCATGATACCACATATTCGGTATATATTTTGGTATTTAGAAATAGATTGTAACACTTACACCACTGGAGAGAGAGGGGCAGTGTGGCTACAGCTGCTAACAGTATGTTAGCAGCTAACCCCCTTGACCTCCATGTTTTTCCCTATCTTGTTATCGTCTGCTTTGTTTTAGGAATTAGATTTTCTTTTCTTTTCTTTGTTTAATAATGAAATCTCTGAGGTCTTGATACTCAGGTTACCTTGAACATGTCAGTATTGTAGTGTTAAGACAAACTACTCCAGAGGTTTTTAAAAAATGAAGTATAGATGATTATAGTGTAGCTTCCCAGGTGGCGCAGTGGTAAAAAATCTGCCTGCCAGTGCGAGAGATGCAGGAGTTGCAGGTTCAATCCCTGGATCAGGAAGATCCCTTGGAGCAGGAAATGCAATTCCCTCCAGTGCTCTTGCCTAGAAAATTCCATGGACAGAGGAGTTTGGTGGACTGCAGTCCATGGGGTTGCAAAGAGTTGGCTTGACTGAGCATGCATGCATGCATGCATGCATGCACATAGTTGATTTATAGTATTACGTTAATTTCAGGTATACAAAGTACAGATGATGTGTTTTTACAGATTATACTTCATTGTGGATTATTATAAGATATTGGGTCTAATTCCCTGTGCTATACAGTAAACCCTTATTGCTTATCTGTTTTATATGTTGTAGGTTGTACATATGAATCACATACCCTAATTTGTCCCTTCCCCTTTGCTCTCCTCTTTGGTAGCCACAAGTTTATTTTCTACATCTGTGAGTCTGTGTTTTGCATATTCAGTCATCTGTGTTTTTTTTAGATTCCATATATAAATGATATCATGTAATATTTGTCTTTGTCTTATTTCACTAAGCATAATATTCTCTGAGTTCATCCATATTGCTACATATGGCAGCATTTCATTCTTTTTTGTGGCTGAGTAATATTCTATTGTATATACGTACCATATTTTAATCCTTGCCTCTCTTGGTGGCATTTGGGTAGCTGGAATGTCTTGGCTGTTGTAAATAGTGCTGCTGTGAATACTGGGGTGCATGTGTCTTTTCAAATTAGTGTTTTTATTTTTTCAGGATATATACCCAGAAGTGGAATTGCTGGGTCATACGGTAGTTCTGTCTTTAGTTTTTTGAGGAACTTCCATACTGTTTTCAGTAGTGACTGCACCAGTTTACATTTCCCACTGACAATGTACAGGGGTTCCCTTTTCTTCACATTCTCTCCCAGCATTTGTTATTTGTAAACTTTTTGATGGTAGCCATTCTGACAGATGTGGGGGGTAAACTCACTGTTGCTTTGATTTGAATTTCTCCAGAGACCTTTTCTGTTTCTTGGAAGCCTTACCTTTATTTATTTTTAAGTAGATCTCTAACAAAGCTGCCTGTAAATTATTTGTCCCATACATTTTCTCTGTTATTCTTTTGTATATATTTAGTGTACCTCTTTATGTTTCTTCTCAGTTTTTATGCCCATGTTCTTCTATATTCCATACTACTATGGTTCACTATTGTTTTCTTTTTATTCTTTTATAGCTAACTGCCTTTATATGAATAGAGTTGGCACTTTCTCCTTATGTCCACAAGCGTGTCTATTTAATGATGGTAAAGCTTTCAGATGCTGTTAATTTGTGAGAGCATTTAGTTTCCTTCATGAAAGAACTTGTTCAGAAAAATCTGCGACTTTATTCTTGGGCATGTTTCAATTATAAATAACCTCTAAATAAGTTAAAAAATTTTATACAATCTTATGCATATTATAAATACTATAAGATATCACAATTTATATAATTTTAATACTGTTTACAATTATAATTTATTACATTAGTTTGCTCTGTCATATTCCCTGATACTCTTTTTTATTCTACTTAACTTCAAGAATATTATCTTCTTTTGAGTCTAAAACTATATATGTAATAATTATTTTGAAAATTATAAAGTAGTAGGCAATTTTTTCTGGGTAATATGAATTTCAGTCATGATTCTGTTTCTAAATTCTAATTATGATTAAATAAGATTAAAATTAATCAAGTTTTATTTCCTATCTTGTATTGTTATTTTTTGTGGGGGCATCTCAGGCAATAATGATTATTTTTGAAAAATTTTTATTGGAGTAGAGTTGATTTACAATGTTTTGTTAGTTTCGTGTGTGCAGCAAAGTGAATCAGTTTTATATATATATATATATCTCCACTTTTTTTAGATTCTTTTCCCATTTAAGCCATTACAGAGTATTGAGCAGAGTTCCCTGTGCTATACAGTAGGTCCTTATTAGTTATCTGTTTTATATATTATAGTAATGTGTATATGTCAGTCCCAATCTCCCAATTTATCCATACCCCTGTATTAGTATTTTTAATAAATAATAAAATCATTAAATATCTTGCAGCAAGGAAGAGAAACATAGTTTTACACAGATGTAAATAATCAAGATTAGATTGTGTATATTTTGTGCATTTCTTACTTAGAAGCATAGAACACCATCTTCCTCCTTGGAGATTCCCCTTTTACCATTGAGTTTGGGAATTCTTATTATGTAGATAAATAGATGCTTAAATAGTTTTTGGTGGTGATTTTTTTTTTTTTTTACATTTTTTTAAAATGTATTTTTGATCATTTTTCTTTACTTTCAGGGTAACAGTGTTCTCATAACTATTTACAGTTATTCATAGGTAAGGGCTTATAAACTTATCTTATGTCTTCCCATGTTGTTTAAGTTTTTCAGCCAATATCAGCCTCTGCAAAACTTTACATGAATCCTTATGCAGAAACAGAGCTCAAAACACCTAAACTTGATTGGAACATAGAAGTACAAAATATTGCTATTGAACTGACCAAACCTCAGGTAAGATTCATTTAAGTACTTACAGCTTTGACTAGCCTTGAATCTCAACAACTTTTGTCCTCTGACTGTTCCTACTTCACTGCTCTGGGGGTTCTTTTGGTTTGTTATTGTTGAGTTTTGACTCCTAAAAATAGATTATATGTATATTTTTAAAATAAAATAAATATCAAATATAAGAAATAGTTTTCTTTCATTTTTTTCTGATTTTCACCTTATTGGTGGAGAATCCTACCAAATTATAGTGCATGACATGGTTCCATTTAATTCCCAGTTCTTGATGCAAGGTTTTAATAGTTTTATTTTCCTTCCTCAGATTTTAATAGCAAACACTCTTACATTAAATATTGTTTAGTTAATTTTTACAACAGCTGTGTTGGCATTTTTTTTTCCTTTACTTGTTTCTCAAGTTTGGTTATGTGCCTAAGGAGTTTTAGTGACTAATCTGGAGAACTGGAAGTGAAAGGAGAATGAGGGGTTTATAGTTAATTGAACTTTTAGCCCAGTGCAGTCCAGTACACATATAATGCAAGTTATATGTGTTATTTTAAATTTTTAGTAGCTACATTAGCAAAGTAAGGAAAGAGGGAATTAATTACTAAAATTAATAACATTTTATTTAACTTAATGTACCCCAAATATAATCATTTCAACATGTGAAAAGTGAAAGTGAAGTCGCTCAGTCGCGTCCAACTCTTTGCAACCCCACGGACTGTAGACTACCAGGCTCCTCTGTCCATGGGATTTTCCAGGCAAGAGCACTGGAGTGGGATGCCCTTTCCTTCTCCATAGGATCTTCCCGACTCAGGGATCAAACCCGTGTCTCCTGCATTGTAGGCTTTACCATCTGAGCCCCCAGGGAAGTGATTACATTTCAACATGTAATCAAAATTAAAAATTGTTACAATATTTTATATCCTTTTGTTTTTTCTTAAGTCTTCAAAATTTGGGGTATGTTTTACACTTAGAAATGCATTTAAGTTCCTGCTGTCCACATGTTAAGTACTAGTAACTCTTAGGTTAAACCTCTTTTTTCTTCATCTATCTTCTTGCTGTGTGTGTGTGTTTTCCTCCATTTGAGCTGTTTTGTATTGGTGGTTAAATAATTTTATCTTGCTTTAGTTATGCAGTAATTCCCTGGAGCAATTTGGAAACTTAGCTTATAGGTTGCCACTACTTGAAATGACGGTCCAGAGGAAAGTATATTTAGTTTTAGCACTAAGCGAGTTTCATGTCAGTAGTAACAGACACCATATTTCATTGGTTCTAAGATTTACATTTATTTCACACTTTAATATACGTGAAAATAGGATGTATATTATTATCGGTGGTATGATGTTTAATCGGCAGTGCTTAATATTATCTTACAATTGGTGGTTTCTTAAATTTGATGAGATATATTATTGAATCACCAAGCAACTGTGGTATTCATTGTTCAAGTCTCACTAGGCAGAAAATATAATAAAATTTGGTGTTTATCCATGTTGTGATGTAACAGATGTAACTTGGTTTTTGTTTTAATAGTACTTAAGTATGATCGACCTTTTGGAGTCAGTGGATTACATGGTTAGAAATGCTCCTTACCGAAAATATAAGCCTTATTTACCACTTCATACCAATGGTCGACAATGGTGAGTTAGAATTTTTAAAAAATATTTTATGTAATCATATGATTAGGAACTCTCAGAGCTAACAGACCTTTAAAGACATGTAGCGAAGCCACTTTTTTTCAACAGACATTAGAGGGCTGTCTTTTATAGTATGTCCTTGTTCCTTTTTTTTGTAAAGACATTCTCTCGTACTCATGCTCCTAGATTAAATTCTTAACTTAGCATTCAAGACTTTCAACATTTTTTTGATCATATTGCCCTTCAGTCATGCATGTGAACTCACTGTCACAAATATATTGAGATATTATTAATTTCATACAGCATGTCATTTGTCTTTATTATTTTGCTTTGGCATACCCTCTTCCTGGAATGATTTGCTTATTTTATAATGTATTTAAATCAGAGAATTGAAGTATTGGGGAACTGAAATGTTATGGCTGAACCTTTGTAAGAATAGAGTTAATAAGAACAGAAACAGTAACAGTGTAGCTGTAAAATGTCAATGCTATTTTCCTGCTTTTTTAAACCTTCGCATTCCAACGTGCATTAACAAAATTTAATTTGTAGGTGGAAATACGCAATTGATTCTGTTCTTGAAGTTCATATAAGAAGGTATACACGGATGTGGTCATGGAGTAATATAAAAAAACACAGACAATTGCTCAAGAGTTATAAAAGTGCCTATAAAAATAAGCTAACCCAGACTAAAGTCCCAGAAGAAACACAGAAACAAATTCAGGTATATCTTGCATGTATTGGGAAGCTGTCATTTGTTAAATCATCCTTAAGTGTTAATTTTTCTAGATTTAAATTAAAAGACAATTTTAGGAGGAATAATACGGAGTTCTTTTTGAGAGAACTGTATGGAAAATGCAAAGTGTTTTTATCTGTTTTTTTCCTTTTAAAAATACCTTCCTAATATCAGCCTACTATAAACTATTTGGAGAAATGTATTTAGTTTTTATAATAATAATATTTAGAAAATCAGTGTCAGAGCTGTTTAAATATGTAATTATTATTAGCTAAATATGTATTGTTTGTTTTGTTCGGGGCTTTTTTTTAAAGAGGTCAAAGTATTTGTAAAAAATAGTTCTTATTCCTTAAGATAGGAGTCTTATTTACCCTCTTTTGAAATACAGAAAAACACTGTACTAAATATATAATTTGCTGAATATCATCTGGTCTTGATTATATCACTATTTTTGCCACAAATTCATAATGTAAAGAATTAATTGTTATTCTGAAATATATGACAATCACTAGTATTATATATTAGAAAAAGTGTCAATTTTCTCAACATCTTAGATCTGTTATTCTCATGTATAAAATGGAGATAGTATGTATCTTATACAGTTTGTGGGAATTGCATGAAATAACAGGTAGAACATCTGACAAACAGGTCACCCAGGTCATGTTAGATTCCCCTTACATAAATTCCCCAAGTCAGTTTCTGCTTTAGCATACTTGATTTGAAGAATTTTACATGCTTAAATTTTGTATTTTATTAAGGTGCCTTTAGTATAATGATTTTAAAGTAGCACAGAGAAGAGGGAGTCCAAAGTAACAACCATAAGGCTAATACCTAAAGCAGGTCCCCCTCTTAAATAATTTGTTTCCATTTGCATGTGTGGCTGTCTCTGTATTGTTGTGGTTTCATTAAATTCTTTGTTTCATGGTTAATGAGTTAACTTTTTTGAAAAACTGTTCTCACATTGCAAAATGTAAGAATGTAAAAGCCAAATATCTGTTCAGATTTATACTTACACTTTCATTAGATCACAGATACTGTTTGTTCATGGACAGGAATAAGCCTAGAAATAGAGATGAAAAAATTTTGTTTAATGACCATATTCTTTGTTTACAAGTGTCCCTTTGTTTTATAGGACTTGGAGAAGACACTAGATGTTTTTAACATAATTTTAGCAAGGCAACAAGCACAAGTTGAGGTAATCATTTTTATTAGCTGACTTTATGTTTTAAGTGGGTTATTACTACTCCTTTAAACCTGGAATCAAGAAGTTAAGTTGCATAGAGAGTTGTTTAGATTTACTCAAATGAAAATAAAGGTTGAATTTTCATGACTCAGTCTCAGGAAAAAATAAAATTGGAATATTGGGGGAAAAAAACCTCAGTAGTATGAAGGGGAAAAATTTATAATTTTATAACAAAATTTTTGTTAATCCCCCAAAAGAAAGTAAGTAAAAGTCAAACATAGTCCTAGCAACACAGAATGCTGGTGTTAACATTTTGATATGTAGGCTTCCAGTTTTTCTCTCATGCATATGTATCTAGTTACTTATGCTTTTTAGCCCCTATTTCTTTCCCTTTATTTCCTCTTCCTTCCCTTCCTTCACCCATCTTCTTTTCCCCCTCCTTCTCTCTTCCTTCCTTCCTTTTCTACTTTTCTAAAATTGGATTCAGTCTCTTTGTAATATTTTGAGTACTTACAATCTCTTAGTAGTAATAATTACTGACTTACGTTACTTGGTAACTTCTCCTCATTGTTCCTTGTCATTTCTATTATTCTGTAACGTAACTTTTTTGGAAATTAAGAGATAGTTAGGGAGATTGTGATGAACATATACACACTGCTGTATTTAAAATGGATCACCAATAAGGACCTACTGTATAGCAGATGGAATTCTGCTCAATGTTATGTAGCACCCTGGATGCGAGGGAAGCTTGGGGGAGAATTTATGCATGTGTGTGTATGGCTGAGTCCCTTGCTGTTCACCTGAATCTGTCACAACACTGTTCATCGACTTTGTTGTTGTCCAGTCTCCCAGTGGCCTCTGACTCTCTGCGACCACGTGTAATGCAGCATACCAGGGCTCCCATTCCCTCACCACCTCCCAGAGTTTGTCTGATTTTCATTGGTGATGCCATCCAGCCATCTCACCCTCTGTCACCCCCTTCTCCTCCTGCCTTCAATCTTTCCCAGCATCAGGGCCTTTTCCAATGAGTTGGCTCTTATAAGGTGCATTTCAGCAAAGCACTGAAGATCATGAGGGAGTCAACCAGAAAGATACCTGAGGAAAAAGTATACCAGGCAGAAAAGTAGCAAAGCAAGCTGAAAGGTTTCGGGCTAGGAGCACATCTGACTCATTCAGGGAACTAAGTAGAGTGGTGAAAGAGAGGAGACACCCTTGGCTGTGGCTAATGAGGTCAGAGAAGTCAGGTGGTAGAGGAGTGGGAGAGGTGCTTGTCAGTATTGGGGAGGATGTCAGATTGTGTAAAGTGTTACAAGCAGTTGTGTGGATTTGGGCTTATATTCTGAGTTAAGGAGCTATTTTAAGAACAGAATGATACAGTCCAATGTAGGTTTTTAAAAGTTACTCTGGCTGCTCCTTTGAAAACAAAAGCCCATAGAGGGACAACAAGGATGAAAATGGGGAGGACAATTAGGATGCTATTGAAATATTTGAGGTGAGAGATAATAGAAGCTTGGCTGAGAATAGTGGCAGTGGAGGTGATGAGAAAGGGTCAGATTCTGGAAATATTTTGAAGATAGAGCCAGTATTTCCCATCTGATTAGATATGGGTTTTATGAAAGAGAAGTTGGAAGTGACTATAGGGATTTTGGCTTGGAGCAGTTGGGAAGGATGGAGTTGCTGTGAAATGGGATGGGGGCGACTGGATGGAACATGCTTGAGTGAGATGGGAGAAGATCAGAAGTTCTTTCTGAGACTGATAGTTTAAGCTATCATATATTAACTTGAAGATAGGGAGTATGCAGTTGGATGTGTGAATGTGGAGTTTGGAAGAGAGGTCTGTGCTGGATATATATACACATTTAGAAGGGGTCAGCACATAGATGTTATTTAAAAAGCCATGGCATTGGATGAGATCACCTAAGAAGTTAGAGTACCTGGAGTCCAAAGACCCAAAGTATTTGTATTGTTTATAGGTCAGAGAAGTGAGAGCCGTGGTTACCATGGAGGAGTTGCCAGAGAGGTAGGCTGAAAGCTCTATGACTGTAATAACCTCAAAGTCAAGTGAGGAAAGGATGTCAGGGAACAGGGAGTGATCAGCTGTGACAGATGCATCTCATTGGTTAACTGAAATGAGGACTGAGGATTTATCAAATTTGGGATGTTTCAGCCATATTTCTTCAAATAATTTTTTAGTTCCTATTTCTTCCTTCTTTCCTTCTTGGTCTCCAAATTTCAAATGTGTCTATGTATATATATATATATAATACACACACACGCACATATATATATACACACACACACACACAACACACACATGTATGTGACCACAGGTTCTTGAGGTCTTATTCATTTTTTTCCTTTAATCTTTTTTTCCTCTCTGTTCTTCTGATTGGATAGTTTCTCTTCATCTGTTTTCAAGCTTACTTTTCCCTCTGTCATCTCCATTTTACTATTGAACCCATCTTCATTTTTTTATTTCAGATATTCTATCTTCCAGGTCTAGAATTCTTACTGAATTCATTTTTATAGTTTCCATTTCTCTCTGAAAATTTCAGTCTTTTTAGTAATTTCTAATGTATTTCTGTTTATCTCATGTAACATGGATACAGTGACTCTCTGATAGTTTAAACATCTTGACTATGACTATTGGCATATGTAGACTTTTTCCCTTGAGAAATGGTCACATTTTTCTTTGTCTGTTTTGTTTTTCTATGTCAAATAATTTTGGTTTGTATTCTGGATGATGTGATTATTATACTATATGTCCTTTGGAAAATGTTTGATATTTTGTTTTAACACACAGTCTGGTTCGGTTTTGATTTTAAGTTGTGTTTTGCCTTCTGTGGATAGTGGTTTAAATCTCAGTTCAGTTCTTTCAGCCTTTGGTGTGATGGTTTGAGTCTGTTTTGCACATGAGTAATACAGGAGTTTGAGACTCATGCAGATGATTTATATCCTGCTTCAGGTCTCTAAACTTTTGCTGCTTTCATTTAGATCAGTTTCATACTGAAGTGAAAGTTTGTCATTGGATTTAGCCATAAAGAAATCATTTAAAGAGCAAATTTTATAGGATATTATAGGTAGAAGTTTGATAGGAATGAGAGAAAGTGGAAGATGAGGAATTGGAGAGAGTAAGTGCAGGCAGTCCTGATACTTCATTGTAAGTGGAAAACAAGGTAAAGGGTGGCAACTGGTGGGCATTGTGGAGTCAAGGAAAGGTTTTCTAAGTTACTTCTGTGGCTCAGATGGTAGAGAAACTGCAATGCAGGAGACCCGGGTTCAATCCCTGGGTAGGGAAGATCCCCTGAAGAAGGGAATGGGCAACCCACTCCAGTATTCTCGCCTAGAGAATACTATGGACAGAGGAGCCTGATGAGCTATAGTCTATGGAATTGCAGAGAGTTGGACATGACTGAGTGACTAACACTTTTGTTTCTTTTAAAAAAAATACTGTGTTCTGTTTTATATAGTATTCCATAGAATTGTTTATCCAACATAATTTTGAATAACTGACTAATATTCCATTCTGTTTGTGTACTAGAATTTGCTTCGCTATTTACTCCCGGTTATATTTAATTATAAATGACACTATAGTGAGTAGCCTTGTCGTTACATTTTCTGAAGCATTTCTTATTTTTTTAAGGACAAATTCCTCAAGGTGGGTCAGAGAGTGTCTGAGTATTTTAAAAGGTATTTGCTACTGCCGTGGATTGTTCCTATGAATTAGAGGAGTAGTTTTCCAGAAGAAACAGTTAATTCCAATCCTCCTTAAATTAAGTGGCTTCAATTTAATTAGGTATTCTTAATAACACTTACCAGTTGCTTGAAAATTGAAGGAAGAAGATAAATTATTAGTTGTTTTAGCTAAAGAAGGGCGGGATGTAGATGAAGAGATGACGATTAGATTCATCCAAAATTGATGCTTTTTTGTTATAATAGAAAATCTGCAGGACCAGAGAGTTTAGAATGTAGGTTGAGGATTGGCTGAAGTTATTTACCTTGGCCCTTTAGCTAGATAAGGAAGGGAAGTGAAGGCAATAGAGGTGGTATTTAGGAAAAAGTGAAAGGGATCTGCATCCCTGTTCGTATTAGTTTTATACACATTGTTAAAGTTCTTTTTGGTCTCATATAGATATATTTTACTGTGAAAAATAAAAATGCATACTAATCTATGCTAGGAGAACAAAGAAGTTAAATATTATTTCATATAGAATACAGACCAGCCAGCTATGTATTTTTTTTTACCCATTACATTTCTGACTCTTGAAGATGGATTAAGCTTGACAAAAGATAGTTACAGCTGAGGTATAACTGAGACCATCAGTGATTTTGTGAACAGATATAGACCTGTTTCCCTGTATAATATCTACTTGTCAAAGATAGCTTAGTTTAAATTGAGTTGTTAATCAAACTGTTCTCTTTACTGTATAATTCAGCTCTTTTCTTTAACTTCTCTTTTGAATTATTTCACTTTTTGGTATACACTGAAGCTTGCAGTATGTTACCAATTCACTACCAATTTAAAATATTTTAAAGTGGGAAAATTATTTACTTATTCAGGGAATGAGAAGATAGAGTCTAAATTACTTAAACCCTTTATTCTTTTTATCCTTTCATTTTCTACTCTTGAGTTATTCATCTGTATTTTACTAAAAAGGGGTGAAGACAAGGAGCAGCAGATAAGCCAAGGTTTGTTGAGAAAGAGGATGAAATGAGATTTGAGCACTTTCTAATTTTATTTATATTCTGTTCCCAAACTGTGTTCATAGTAAGTCAACAGTGTGTATGAATTATGAAATAAGATTGTTAAAGTTTATTTTCGAGAATGGGAGTATCTTCCTTTCAGGGAACTTTTCATTTTAAAAACTTGCTGTCCTCTTGACTTCTTACCTTATAAATTTAGAAGACACATTGCTCAGAAGGATTTTACTTGAAACCTTTTCTGAATCACTCACAAAATGCAACTTCATCAGAAAGCTGTCAGTATGTGTGGAAAGTAATTAATAGTGAGATTGTATTAACCAGATAATGCTGAGAATCAGTTCAGAAGGAACTAGCTGTATTGACTACTTTTAACTTAATGTAGTGTTAAAAAAAAAATGTAACCACTGTTCTTACCTGCCTGGACCTGAAAGTGAAGAGGGCATGTATTCTTTAATTAAATTTTTTGATTTTTAATTTTTAGGTGATTCGATCAGGGCAGAAATTGAAGAAAAAGTCTACTGACACAGCCGAGAAACGTGGAGGCTGGTTTAGTGGGTTTTGGGGTAAGAAGGAATCTAAGAAAAAAGATGAAGAATCTTTGATTCCTGAAAGTAAGTTCCAAGTCATATGACTTATTGCATGCTGGTAAGGAAAAAATATATAAATTATGCTTTAGCTAGTTAGTTGAATTTTACTTTGTAATAATTTTGAAGTAAAAATAGCTCAGTATAGTAAACATATAAGCAGATATATCAGGATGGAACATTTCCATGTTTATTTAAAAGGAGACTTTGAATTTTTGAGAAAAGTCATTTGTGTAAAAATTTGAAAGTTGAAATTCAGAAATCTCACATGTAGCATTCTTTATTGTTATTTTTTACATGGATATTTAATTAGATGTTTCACTTAATTTTTAAAATACTTAGGAGATTGTAAAATTGCTGTGTGACACATGAGTTGCCTTGATGTTATGTCTGCATTTTCTTGACCTAAATAAGCAAAATACATGATGTTTAACAAGTCAACATAGTATACTAGAGGAAATTACATTGCTGCTTTTGCTTCAGCGTTTGTGTGTATAAATTTAGGCCACCTGTTAATTTGGTTTGATTTTATTCACAGTCTCTGTAAGACTGAAGCAGTTGATTTCTTAAAATATTGTTTTTTTATAGCTATTGATGATCTCATGACACCAGAGGAAAAAGATAAGCTTTTCACGGCTATTGGTTATAGTGAGAGCACTCACAACCTGACTTTACCCAAGCAGGTAATTATTTAGGTGGTAATTATTCAGGTGGTTTCATTTTTCTGTATTATCTTGAACTGGATTAAACAAGTTATTGATTTTTAAAGTAGCTAGTAAAAGTATGCTGCAGTTTGTTTCTGCTTTGTTGTTGCTGTTGAGTTGCTAAGTCATGTGGGACTCTGCCTCCTCATGGTCTGCAGCACACCGGGCTCCTCTGTCCTCTACTTCCCGGAATTTGCTCAAATTCATGTCCATTGAGTTGGTGATGCTATTCTGGCACCACAGTGGGAAAGTTGTGCTTTACTGTTTGTTTGTTTCAGTCAGACCTTACCATTTAAAACTGTTTCCAACTTTTGATTTACTTGCTTTAATGAGTGTGAGAATAACCTGATAAAAAGTACTTATTGCAGAGGTAATTAAGTCTTTTTTATCTTTCTTGTGTGTGTGAAATATAACTCCTGTATGAAAGAGTGAGCAAATTCAAAATTTGTTGCTCATTGGATTTGTCATAAAGCACAACTATGTAATTACCATCAAGGTTAATTTATGGACCTTGCAATAGATAGGGCATTATTATGAGATCTATCTCTGTTCTTTGACTAGTTGTATTTTGCTCATTTTCATTGCTGTGTAGGTATTTTCATTTGGAAATACCACTTTATTTATACTTTTGTTGATTGGCATTTGGGTTGTTCCTGGTTTTGGTTGTTACACTGTTAATTGCTTGTAAATGTCTTTTAGTGGGCATATGAGGTTTTCTGCTCATTATATCCTTTGGAATGGAATTGCTGTATCATAGGGTATGAGTATATTTAACTTCAGTAGATTCTGCTAAATACTTTTCCAATGTGAAAAACATTTCTATCAGTAGTATATGAGGATTCTCATTATTCTACTTCTTTACCAACTCTTATCATTATCAGTCCTTTAAATTTATCCATTCTAAATGGTGAATATGTAGTATTTCATTGTGATTTTAATTTGTATTTCTTGGATAACTGAAGAGGTTTTTCACTTTTTTGTATATCCTTTTTTGTGAAGTGACTTTTGAGTCTCTTGTTTCTTACTGGATTGGCTTTTTCTTGTTGATTTGTAGAAGCCTTTTATGTATTTGTTACATTAAATTACATGACATCCTTAGAAATTATTCATCTTATAACTGGAAGTTTGTAGCTTTGACTGCCTCCACGTATTTCCCCAAAACTCTGCTCCCTGTTCCTGGTACCCACCAGTCTATTCTCTGTTCCTGTGAATCTTATCTTTTTAGGTTCCACATATAAGTGACTTACTTCACTTAGCATAATGTCCTCAAGCTACATACATGTTGTTGCAGGATTTCCTTCCTTTTTATGGCTAAATAATATTCCATCATGTATATCCACACCACATTTTCTTTATTTTTTCAACTGTCCTTGGAAACTTAGGCTGTTGCAGTGTCTTGGCTATTGTGAATAATGCTGCAGTGAATGTGGGTGTGCACATTTCTCTTTGGGATATTGATTTTATATCCAGATGTGGAATTGCTGGATCATATAGTACTTCTCTATTTAATTTTTGAGAAATCTCCTCACTGGTTTATATACTGATGATACCAATTTATGGGCTTCCCAGGTGGCTTAGTGGTAAGGAATCCTCCTACCAGTGCAGGAGACTCAGATTTGATCCTTGGGTTGGGAAGATCCCCTGGAGAAGGAAATGGCAACCCACTCTAGTGTTCTTGCCTGGGAAATCCCATGGACAGAGGAGCCTGGTGGGCTCCGTTTGTGAGGTCACAAAAGAGTTGGACACGACTTAGTGACTAAACAACAATACCAGTTTACATTCCCACCCACAGTGTACAAGGGTGGGAATGCAAATTGGCATAGAATGATAGCCATTCTAAGAGGTATGAAGGGATACCTCATTGTGTTTTTTTTTTTTCTAAAGTACATTGACTGTATTTTCCTCCATATAAAACTATTGCTTAAAAAAAAAAAAAAAAAAAAAAAAAACTATTGCTTAATCTTTTAAAATTGAAGAAGTTGATTTATACTATTACATTAGTTTCAGGTGTACATCATAGTGATTTAATATTTTTATAGGTTAGCCTCCATTTAAAGTTCTTAGAAAATAATGACTCCATTTCCCTGTGACATATAATGTATCCCCGTTGCTTATTATTTTATATATATTAGTTTGTACCTTTAATTGGATTATTTGTTCCTTTGATGTTGAGTTATATGAGTTCCTTTTGTATTTTTCTTATTAACCTCTTATCAGGTATGTGGTATGCAAATATTTTCTCCCATTCTATTGATTACATTTTCATTTTGTGATTTTTTTTTTCTCTGTGCAGAAAGAAGCTTTTTAGTTTGATGTTGTCCTGCTTGTTTATTTTTGCTTCTCTTCCTTCTGCTCAGTGTCATAGCCATTGAATCATTGTCAAGATTGCCGCCAAGGAGCTTTTTCTCTATGTTTTCTTCTAGGAGTTATAGTTTCAGGTCTTACATTTAAGTCATTAATCCATTTCTAGTTATTTTTTGTGAGTGGTGTAAGATGGGGGACCAATTTCATTCTTTTGCACATGAATATCCAGGTTTTTTTAGCACCATTTAATAAAATCTTTGCCCTATTGAATATTTTTGATTATTTTGTAAAATATTAATAGACCATATGTGTATGAATTTATGTCTGTGCTCTTGATTCAGTTCTGTTGGTCTGTGTGCCTGTTCTAATGCTAGCACCAACCTGTTTTGAGTTCTGTAGCTTTGTGATATAGTTTGAAATTAGGACATGTCATGCCTCTGGCTTTGGGTTTTTTTTTTTCCCTCAAGATTTCTTTTGCTATTCAGGGTCTTTTGTAGTTCCATGCAAAATGCCATTGCAGCCTTGTAGAGATTGTGTTGAATCTATAGATTACTTTGGGTAGTATGTACATTTTAAGAATCCATAAATAAGACATAGCTTCACTGTTTATGTTTTCTTTAGTTTCGTTCATGACTATCTTTTAGTTTTCAGTGTAGAGATCTTTCACCTCTTTGGTTAAGTTTATTCCTAAGTATTTTATTGTTTTTTTTGATGTTGTAAATGGGATCACTTAAAATTTTTTTCTCAAATAACTCATTAGTGTATAGAAATACACCTGATTTTCATTTGTTAATTTTGTATCCTGCAACTTTACTGAATTTTTTCATTAGTTCTTTTTTTGATGGAATCAAGGATTTTCTCTATGTAAGATGATACCATGTGCAAAGACAGGAATTTTTCCTTCTTCCTTTCTAATTTGGATACATTTTGTTTCCTTTTCTTGCCTGATTGCTCTTGTTATCATATCAGATACTATGTTTAATAGGAGTGATGAGCGTGGGTACCCTTGTCTTGTTCATAATCTTAGAGGGAGAACTTTTTACCTTTCAACATTGAGTATAGTATTAGCTGTGGGTTGTCATGCTGATGTTCATTCTTTCTATACCAAATTTCTTGAGAGTTCTTATTTTGAATGGGTGTAGAATTGTGTCAAATGCTTTTTTTTAAAAAAAAAAATCTGTTGAAATAGTCATGTGATTTTTATCCTTTTATTCATATGATGTGTTACATAAGTTATTTTCATTTGTTGAACCAACCTCACATCCTTGAGAGGAATCCTAAATGATTATGGTGTATGGTCTTTTTATCCACTCCAGTACGCTTGCCTGGAAAATTCCATGGACAGAGGAGCCTGGTAGGCTACAGTCCATGGGGTAGCAAAGAGTCAGACATGACTGAGCGACTTCACTTCCTTTCTTTCTTTGATTATTCATTCAATCTCCTTCACTATTGGTTTATTCAGATTTTCTGTTTCTTCATGATTCATTCTTAGTAGATTATATGTTTCTCAGTATTTATCAGTTTCTTCTAGATTTTCCAATTTGCTGGAGGATAGCTGTTCATAGTAATCACTTATGATCTTTGGTATTTTTGTGATATCAGTTGTTATGTCTCTAATTTATCATTTTATTTATGTGTTGTCTTTTTTGTTGTTGTTAGTCTATCTAAAGTTTGTCAGTCCTGCTTTTCTTTTCCAAGAACCAAGTCTGAGTTTTGTTCATCTCCATTGTGTTTTTATTTTTCTACTGTATCCTCTGTTTCATTTATTTTTGCTGTAATCTTTATGATTTCCTTTATTCTTCTAACTTTGGGCCTAGTTTGTTCTTTCATAATTCTTTAAGGTATGAAGCTAGGTTGTTTACTTGAGATCTTTCTTTTTTCTTGATGTAGGCATTCATCACTATAAACTTTCCTCTTAAAACTGCTTTTGCTGCATCCAGTAAGTTTGGTATGTTGTATTCCCATTTTTGTTGTCTCATAATAGTTTTTGTTTTCCATTTTGATTTCTTTCTTGATCCAGGAGTATATCCAGGAGTGTGTTGTTTAATTTCCATGTATTTGTGAATTTTGTAGTGTTCTTATTATTGATTTTTAGTTTCATTTCACTGTGGTTGAAAAAGATACTTGATATAATGTGTACTTTCTTGAATATTTTGAGGGTTTTTTTTTTTTGTGTGTGTGTGTGTGGTTGAATGTATGATCTATCCTAGAAAATATTCAGTGTATTCCAGAAGAATATTCTGTTGCTATTTGGTGGAATGTTCTATGTATGTCTGAGAAGTCCATTTGGTTTGTAGTGTTATTCATATCCATTGTTTCCTCATTGTTTCTGTCTAGATGATCTCTCCCTTGTTGAGAATGGAGTATTGAAGTCCCCAGTTAATTGCTGTCTATTTCTTTTGGTTCTGTTGGTATATGATTTATATATTTAGGTGCTCCAGTGGGTACATGATATATTTGTAATTGTTACCTCTTCTTGATAGTTTGACCCCTTTATCATTATATAATGACCTTCTTTGTCTTTTCTGACCAGTTTTAACTTAAAGTCTGTTTTTTTTTATGGTATGGGTATAGCTATCCTATTTTTTTGGTTAATGTTTGCTTGAAATATCTTTCTCCATCTCTTCACTCTCAGTCTGTGTGTGGCCTTAAAGCTAAAGTGAGTCTCTTGTAGGCAGCATAGCATTGTATCTTTTTTTTTTTAATCCATTTTGCCAGTTTCTGTCTTTTGATTGGAAAATTTAATTCATTTACTTTTAAAGTAACTACTGATAGATAAAGATTTACTCGTTACATTTTGTCAGTTGTTTTCTGGCTCTTTTATAGATTCTGTGTTCCTTCTTCTCTTCTTGTGTGGTTTGATGAGAATCATCTTTCTGGTTATCTGTCCTACCTTTAGTCTTGACCTATCAATTTTGTGAGCAGGATTGTTTTTTTCTCCATGTCTTACTAACTCTCCAAAGTCATCAAGCAGATATTCTTTGAATTTTGTTCAGTTTTTGAGCTAGATGATTGGTCTGAACTAATTTACTTTAGTGAAAGCTGCTGAATTGAATATTTAGGTCACAAAATATTTTATCGTTTCATTTTTTATTACCTTAAAAACTAAGAGAAATTAATTTTGAATCTTTTGTAAATGCTCTGTTTAAGCAGGCAATTTTGTATTATTGGGTTTTTTAATGTTCTTCTTTTTTTTTTTTGGTGAACATAGTGATGCAAAGACCAACCATGTTGTTTTTTAGATCATTTTATAATTTAACAATTTTAAATATGAAGAAATTATTAAAGTAATTTCTTAAAATTTAACCATTTTCATTCATTTTTTTCATTTAGTATGTTGCTTATATAGTGGCACTGAAGTTAGTAAGCACCTCAATTACAATAAGAGAAAATAGAAATATTCCAGAAATACTGAAAGTTCAGATAATTGGTCTTGGTACCCAAGTGTCTCAGCGACCAGGAGCACAAGCACTTAAGTAAGTTTTTAAAATATATTATTTAAAATATATTATTATTTAAATATATTATTTTAAATTATATTATATTAAATAAATATATTAAATATAATATATATATATTATTTAAATATATTATTTAAAATATATTATTTCAATAAAATATATTATTATTAGTTTGACTTCAGGCCAAAAAAATATAGTGTAGTTAGTATAAAAAATTGATTAATAGTAATTCCTCTCGGTTTTTTTCCTTTAGCATGTGAATATGGTCATTTTATTTGAGTTTGTTTTGTTATGAAACTATGTGAGAAGCTCATTATTTGTTCTCCTCTTGCTTCTTTCCTTCACAAATATTTCTTGTATAGTGTTTAGTTCATAGATTTGTTACTATGAAGGCTATGCATAAGAACAGTAACTTTTAGTTTTCAAGGTGTTTATGGTATAGTTGGATAAGAGAAGAAACACAGAAATTTAACTTAAGATCTTACAATAATTGGATTGGCCAAAAAGTTTGTTTGGGTTTTTCCTTAAGATATTTTGGGCTTCCCAGGTGGTGCTGGGAAAGTGGTAAAGAGCCTGCCTGCCAATGCAGGAGACATAAGAGATGTGGGTTTGATCCCTGGATGGGGAAGATCCCCTGGAAGAGGGCAAGACAATCCACTCCAGTATTCTTGCCTGGAGAATCCCATGAGCAGAGGAGCCTGGCAGGCTACTGTCCATAGGGTTGCATAGAGTCAGACATGACTGAAGTGACTTAGCATGCACGCATTATGGAAAACTCCAAACGAAGTTTTTGGCCAACTCGGTATTTCAGAGCTCAGAAGTAATAAGGAGCTATAATGTTAAATACCTTAGGATTAATGCTATACAAACTCAGTTGTGGAAGGGAATAACTGGTCCCAAAGAACTGGGACTTAGCTTAACTGATTGGAAGGACCAGCAGAAGCAGGGATGAGGGAGAACAGCTTTAGGGTTATGTGAAATAGGGAGATGAATTCCATGAGTTGAGTGTAGCATGTATTCATGTGACAGTTCTGCAGTGTTGTGAAGCTAGCCAAAGTGGGTTTTTCATGAGGATTAGGAGAACAAAAAAATAAACCAAATCAGGAAAAAAAAGAATCCCAGATTCCATGGGTAGTCAAATGCCAGGCTGAGTTTGGACTTCAACTCTGGGTGATAGACATGGTGCTGATTCTCAAAGGAGTTTTTTTTAAATGGAAATTTGTACTTCAAACTGTTATATTACAAAGGATCTTATTTGTAATACTACTTTTTTCCTCATTGGATTGTAGAGTGGAAGCAAAATTAGAACACTGGTATATAACAGGTCTAAGACAACAAGATATTATACCATCACTTGTGGCTTCAATTGGCGATACTGCATCATCCTTGCTTAAAATTGAATTTGAAACCAATCCAGAAAGTAGTACTGCTGACCAGACTCTGGTGGTTCAGTCTCAGCCTGTGGAGGTCATCTACGATGCTGTGAGTACAAGGAGAATCTTAATCAAACACATCTTAAACTTCTGACAAATGGTTTCTTGTTTTTTCTTTTTCATATTTAACCTTTATTTACCTAGCAGCTCCGTTTAGTGATACTTTTTTCTTGTTTAAAGGGCAGTACGTGTTTAGTTTTTTATATTTATTTATTTGGCTGCGTTGGATCTTAGTTGTGGCATGTGGAATCTTCGTTGTGATGTGCGAGCCTATCTGCTCTATGGCATGTAGGACCTTAGTTCCCTGACCAGGGATCAAACCAGAGTCCCTGCATTGGAAGGTGGAGTCTTAACCACTGGACCACCAGGGAAGTCCCAGCAGTTAATTTTGATTTTTAATATACTACAGATTTTTTTTTTCTACTGTAAGGTATACTACCTATGCTTGTGTTAAATTTTTTTAAAATGGTGATTATATTCTTAAAGAAGTCTATGCCTTTTATACCAACTAACTACTCACAAATAATTATATACTGACTTTCTATTCCAGTTTCTTTTTGCTTATTCTCCCTTTCTTCTCAGTGTTTGTAACCAATTTAAGGAACTTTAGGAGCAAATAAAGAATTTTAGATACTGATCACATGAGAAAAAAGCGTTGTCATTTCTCTGTTATGAAAAGGCTGACTCCAGTTCTGTATCTGTAGTTCCATCTTTCTTCAGACTCTCTTAATTCATCTTGAGCTAGCCAAGACGTGGAAGGTTGTGGTTCATTATTCCATCACTTGTTGGTTGGCCCACTTTGTTTTTTAAGATCTCTGACTCATTTTAACTGTACAGTTATGGAAATAAATTCACAGTGTGGGTAAGAGGCAGAACTTAGTGTTTTCTCTGATTTTTTAAAAAATTTAAATTGTGGTAAAATACATATAATTTACCATCTTAGTCATTTTTTAACTGTATAGTTCAGAAGTGTTAAGTACATTTGCACTGTTGTACATTCAGTCCCCAATACTCATTCTTTCTTGCAAAATGTCTGATTTTTAAGTTGAAGTTTTAGATGTAGGTAAGGGCAGAACAGTTTTCTTATTTCCTTTCTAAACTTCAGAGCACAGGGGCATCCAATTGTGGTATACATTCTGGTGGCTAAGACTAGAAGTAATACCCCATTGCTACATCCACATGATACCACCAAACATACTCAAGGTCACCTTAATGATATGCACACCTTTGTTGCCTTCTCAATAAGCTTAAATGGCCTATACCTTTTTTCAGATTCTCTTTCCCTCCAGAACGAGATGTAGGAGGGTAGCTTATCTTTGGAAGTGCCGTCTCGGTTCAGAGCCAGATTTGATTAGAATTAAACTGTAACTTTAAAATTTATAATATGGAAAATACTGTGTATAACTGGCTTATATTTTCAATGATTTTACAGAAAACCATCAATGCAGTGGTTGAATTCTTTCAGTCAAATAGGGGATTGGATCTTGAGCAAATAACATCAGCTACATTGATGAAGCTGGAGGAAATTAAAGAGAGAACTGCTACAGGTAAAGAATTTGATACAGAAGCAACATCTCAACTCTCAAAAATTTTTTTCTCTTCTAATGTAAACACTACATTTGAAATAGTGTAGGTAGCTTTTTCTTGACTATACCTGCCAGACTGGATGAGAAAGAGAATGATACGGGGCATAGATGATTCTGTCAGCTGTTCAATTTAGGAACCTGTGCTGCAGAGTAAATTTGAAGTGTAAAAGTTCCCTGTCTCAGATCTTAAGCGACTGTTCACCATGCTGTATGTGAATCGAGTTTTAAAGATACATACTTTTGTGCATCATGGCCTCTATATTCAAGTTACCTACTGTATCTGGTTACTTAACTAAAGTGAAAAGTGAAAGTCGCTTAGTCATATCTCACTCTTTGTGACCTTGTGAACTACACAGTCCATGGAATTCTCCAGTCCAGGATACTGCAGTGGGTAGCCTTTCCCTTCTCCAAGGGATCCTCCCATCCTAGGGATTGAACCCAGGTCTCTTGCATTACAGGCAGATTCTTTACCAGCTGAGCCACAAGGGAAACCCAAGAATACTGGAGTGGGTAACCTATCCCTTCTCAAGGAGTGGGTAGCCTATCCCTTCTCCAGCGGATCTTCCCAACCCAGGAATTGAACCCGGGTCTCCTGCATTGCAGTCAGATTCTTTACTAATTGAGCTATCAGGGAAACCCACTTAACTAAAGAAATAACAAATTTTTCAATCTCTGACTAAAATACTAGGTGTGTTGGGTTTATTGTATCATGCAGTGTGATTGTTTCCCATTGATGACATGTGATTTAAACTAACATGCCAAGTGGAGGACCTTATCTGTGAAAAGAACTTCACCAACATAATTTTAAAGTGATATTCTTTTTCTCATTAATAATATGATTATATTAATGTATTTGGCTGTTTTTAGTCATTTCTTTTCTTCTTGTAGGACTTACACATATTATTGAAACCCGAAAAGTTCTTGATTTAAGGATAAATCTGAAGCCTTCTTATCTAATAGTTCCACAGACCGGTTTCCACCATGAAAAGTCAGATCTTCTCATCTTAGATTTTGGTACCTTTCGGGTAGGTGTGTATACATTTCTGCCTGCCCATATTTGCTCAGCTTAGTAGCTAGCTGTCTGAGAGTTTGCTGTTTTTCCTCTCAGAGTTCACTTAACCTAGTTAAGCATTTTGTCATGCTTAACATAGATTGTGTAGTTTATATGTATTTTATGGCTATTCAAAAAAAAACCTTACATTGTCTGAAATGGTGGATGATTTGATATTGAAGGCTGGGTTACTGCTGTCTTTTCCTAATTAGAAAGATGGACTTATAGTTTTCAAGCGTTTCCTAGGTTTCTAAAATCTAATTACATAGTTTTCTTTGTTCATTTATATATCTTGAGAATAGAAAATTATGCAAATATGATTATATATTTGTTAAATCACTGACAACAACTATTAGAATAAGAGAACTCCAAGGGCTTGGATGTTGAACCTCCCAGCATTCCAGTCTTCTGAGAAAAAGTGAAAATTTCAAAAACTGTTGTCCTGAATTGATGCTTGATTTCTTTGGGAAGAGGGAAAAGGAAGTTGAGATTGGAGCTGAATTCTAATGGCCTAATTATTCATTTACATAGTGGGGAAAGGAAGGAATAAAACCTTCTGTTTTATGGTGGAGAGTTTAAGATGAATTGTAGGGGAACTTGAACCACAAGTGGTGACAACTCCTGAGAGCCAGAAATTTTTGCATGTTTAGACAGATTGAGATACAGAGTTGTTGTAACTCATCTTCTAATTAATGTCAGCATGCTGAGTACCTGTTATCCAAACATAATAGAGATGTATGCTGATATGGTATATTCCGAATAAAATATTTGCTAATAACTGTCAGAAACTGAAGCATAATGTGAATTCATGAAGAGCAATATTTTAATTTTATTTAGGCTTTAAAGAAAACAACTTATGTTGATATATAGATTTTTCTGTTAAAAAATTAAGTTTTCTCTCCATTTTAGCTTAACAGTAAAAATCAAGGTTTGCAGAAGACTAGTAATTCATCTCTGGAAGAAATAATGGATAAGGCATATGACAAGTTTGATGTTGAAATAAAAAGTGTGCAGCTACTCTTTGCAAGAGCAGGTAAACTGTGGCTCAGTTTTCAGGATCTTGAAATTATGTTGAATGCTGTGCTATGCTAAGTCACGTCAGTCGTGTCCGACTCTGTGCGACCCCGTAGACGGCAGCCCACCAGTCTTCCCCGTCCCTGGGATTCTCCAGGCAAGAACACTGGAGTGGGTTGCCATTTCCTTCTCCAATGCATGAAAGTGAAAAGTGAGAGTGAAGTCGCTCAGTCGTGTCCGACTCTTAGCGACCCCATGGACTGCAGCCCACCAGGCTCCTCCGTCCATGGGATTTTCCAGGCAAGAGTACTGGAGTGGGCACCATTGCCTCCTCCGTATGTTGAATAGCTTTAGTAAATAGATACATATGTTCGCATGTATGTCATCCCTGATGACATTTTGAACATGTATGCTGTTGGTCACTTAACCAAATAGGAGCCCCTCAGTGAAAATCTTTGTCACAATTCCAAATAGAGACATGGCTGTTCATCTTTGGGTCCTTAGTACTGTTTGTATCTAAGTCCAGTCACTGCCTTTTTTTTTTTTTTAGTGTGACGTAAAACTCCCATAAACATGAAATAGAAGTTGCACTTAGCTCACGTTCCTCTATCCCAGTGTGTTTGGGATGTCTCAAGGTTGTTTTCTCTTGCTGCCTTCATTTCTAAAACATTTTACTATCAGCCTAGTCTTTATCTGAGTAGTATTACATTTGATACTTGAGAAGTGTGGATATAATCTTTAAAGGTAGTGAACTCATTTTCCAAAAGCCTTGGTGTTTTCTTACTGCTTAAATGAAGATTGCTCGTTCTCTATACTTCTTTAGTATCTAGAAGCAATAAATATTTGCAAAATATGCTTGAGTATATATCACTCTGTGGAAGATCATTGGAGGAAAGATACGGCTTCTATGTGCAGAGTATATACTATAGTGGGAGTGCTGAGATTTATTAAAATATAAATACATAATGCTGTACTTAGTCTTATAGATTGAGCCTGAATATTAATTTCTTGAGGAGAAGTACCTTTACAGACCATTAAAGTTGACTTTTATTTTGTATGTACTTAATAATAATTGTTTGAATTATAAGCAATAAAAGAAGTTTATTGCCATCAATTAAGATATGTGTAGGGTTCTGTTAATCATTGGAAGTTTGTCTTTAGAACCTTCTTATTTGGAAGAGAAGTGACTATTATACTTTTCTTGTCATAAAGTCTTGCTTGATAAAACTCATTTTTCCTGTAGAATAATTGCCAGAAGCCTCTTTTTTCTTTTTTTCCCCCCCTGTTTTCTCCTTTTTCTTTTCCTGCAGCTCCCCAGTCTTGATTTCTAATTCTGGAGTCAAAGGCAGTAAATTCCTAGATTTTTTTCTCTGTTAGCTTTAAAATGTAAGATGTTATAAAAAAAATTCTTCAAATAAATACTTAGAATTATTTTTATATCATAGTCTTTGATTTTCGTCAGTTAAGAAATATAGGTCATTTAGCTTGTGTGTTGAAAGAAGTAAAAGTCAGTATCATTGAATATATTTGTAAATTATTTCTGATCAGTTTTCCATAGAACATCTGATAATCTAAAAATAATTATTTAATAAATAAAAATAGTCATTTAAGTAAACATTTTTTTAAGATGAAAACTGGAAGGAGTGTCGATTTCAGCATCCATCTACTATGCATATATTGCAACCCATGGATATTCATGTTGAGTTGGCCAAAGCAATGGTGGAAAAAGACATTAGAATGGCAAGGTAATGTATGAGTTTCCTTTATATTATAAAATCAACAAGGTGAAATAGTTCTGCATCAGTGACTGATTTTTAAGAAACCACAGCTAGGTTTCTAAAGGGCACAAAAAATAATGATTGTCTTATAGCAGAAATACATTTTTAAGAAAATGTTTATTTGAATTATATATCACCTCTCTTATTTCAGAAGCATTTGGGCTTTCACACCCTGTAAAAGTTGGTTATCCCTGTTTTTTATTAATTTTTATTAATTAATTAATTAAATTATTATTTTTAATTTTTATTTATTTTTATTAATTTTATAAATAATTTTATTTTTATTAATTTTAAGTTAATTTTATTAATTTTAAAGAATATAGATGCTTTACAATGTTACGTTAATTTCTACTCTGCGGCTAAGTGAATCAACGTTGTGTTTACTGTGTGTTTTTGGATGGATCAAATTCAAGGTTCTATATTAAAAAAGAAAATCTGTAAAAATTGCAAGCTCTTGATTATGAAGCCATAGACATCTTGAGAATAAGGGAATGGAAAGTAGAAACTGAATTTTGAATTTAAGTAAATAATTATGAGATATTTTTGTTGCCTTTTTAAGAACAGTCTTATTGAAGTATTATTGACATTCAGTAAGCTGCATCTGTTTGAAATGTACATTTTGATAAGTTTTGATGTAAGTGTTTTTCTGTGAAACCATCTCCACAGTCAAGCTCATGAACACATCCCTCATCCTCAGAAGTCTTTGTGCTGCTTTATAGTCTCTCCCTCACATCCTTTCCTGCCAACTTCTCTCCCCTCGGTCTCCAGGAAACACTGATCTGCTTTCTGACACTCCCAGTTCGTTGGAGTTTTCAAGAGTTTTATATATATAAAATCATACAATTTCAGTTATTTTTTTGTTTGACTTCTTTCATTATAATTGATTTGAGATTTATTTGTGTTGAGTGTATCACTAGTTCACTGGTACTCTTTGTCAGTTGAATATTAAACCAGCCATGCATTACTAGATAAACCCGTTTTAGTAGTAATGTATTTTTCTTTTAAAATGTTGAAATTGCTTGCTAAAATTTTGTCATGAAGTGTTAAAACCTTACATCTCTGTTTATGAGGGCTGTTGACCTGTGCTTTTAGTTTCTTGTTTCGACATCAGTGTATCAGGCCTCAGGGAGGGAAATTGTGTAGAACTGGTGTTTTTTTCCTCCTTAAACGTTCGGTAAAATTTGCCAGTGAAACCTCTTGGGCCTGGAGTTTTCTTTCTGTGGGAAAGTTTAACACTGTCAGGTGCTGACAAATGCTGTAAAATTAATTAAAGGGAGGTGAGGAGGAAGAGAATGATGGGGTGGGTACTCTTTGATGTTTAGAATGACAAATTAATAAGTTA
The DNA here is from genome assembly GCF_033118175.1 of Dama dama. Lineage (NCBI taxonomy): Eukaryota > Metazoa > Chordata > Mammalia > Artiodactyla > Cervidae > Dama > Dama dama. The sequence continues at coordinate 54,033,373 of NC_083692.1, read as the reverse complement.
TATACAATGTTTTGGGTTCTAAAACATAGATAATTTGTGTTTACAATATCTTCCGAAAAAATAAATTTTCCTTAAGATCGTTTGGCTGTTTAAGAAGGATACAAAACTTGGCTTACATAGAACTTCTATTCCCTGACAGTGTTGAGACATTAATGTAATTAGATTAAAACATATCCAAGGTAACTTTGACCCCACAAGGTAATCTCTCCACTCCCTTCCCTCTTCCATAGTATAGAAAAAACCTTGAAACCTTAGAGTTTAATTAATTATGTTTTTAGATTTAAAGTATCCGGAGGGCTTCCTTTGATGCATGTGAGAATTTCTGACCAGAAGATGAAAGATGTGCTATGTTTGATTAACAGTATACCCTTGCCACAGAAATCATCTGCACCGTCTCCAGAGAAACAGGTAAATGGAGATAATAAAAATTATAAATATATTTACATCTTTATATATGGAGAGTTTTTTCATCTTTTTGTGACCTGTTTTGTTTTTCAGTATCGTTTATGGCCAGTTTGATTTATGTGATACATTTTTGAGGTTTATTGTAGTTGATTCTGTACACTGAGTAAATAAATAAAGACTAGCCTATGGTTGCTACTGTTTTGGAGTGCTGGTATAAAGTCTTTTGTAGGGAATAACAGAAACAAAAATACATAAAGGAAAAATGCTTTTCACTTTTAGGAAATGTGTTTTAAATAAAAGTAGACATAGAAACCAGACATGGTTGTCTGAGGAGGCCTTACAGATTGCTGAGAGAAGAAAAGACGTGGAAGGCAAAGGAGAAAAGGAAAGATATACCCATTTGAATGGAGCGTTCCAAAGAATAGCAGGGAGAGATAAGAGAGCCTTTCTCAGTGATCAGTGCAAAGAAGTAGAGGAAAACAATAGAATGGGAAAGGCTAGAGATCGCTTCAGGAAAATTAGAGATACCAAGGGAAAATTTCATGCAAAGATGGGCGCAATGAAGGACAGAAATGGTATGAACCTAAGAGAAACAGAAGATATTAAGAAGAGGTGGGAAGAATACATGGAAGAACTATATAAAAAAGATCTTCATGACCCAGATAACCACGATGGTGTGATCACTCACCTAGAGCTGCACATCTTGGAATGTGAAGTCAAATGGGCCTTAGGAAGCATCACTCGGAACAAAGCTAGTGGAGGTGATGGACTTCCAGTTGAGCTATTTTATTTTATTTTATTTTTTATTAGTTGGAGGCTAATTACTTCACAACATTTCAGTGGGTTTTGTCATACATTGATATGGATCAGCCATAGAGTTACACGTATTCCCCATCCCGATCCCCCCTCCCACCTCCCTCTCCACCCGATTCCTCTGGGTCTTCTCAGTGCACCAGGCCCGAGCACTTGTCTCATGCATCCCACCTGGGCTGGTGATCTGTTTCACCATAGATAATATACATGCTGTTCTTTGGAAACATCCTACCCTCACCTTCTCCCACGGAGTTCAAAAGTCTGTTCTGTACTTCTGTGTCTCTTTTTCTGTTTTGCATATAGGGTTATCGTTACCATCTTTCTAAATTCCATATATATGTGTTAGTATGCTGTAATGTTCTTTATCTTTCTGGCTTACTTCACTCAGTATAATGGGCTCCAGTTTCATCCATCTCATTAGGACTGATTCAAATGAATTCTTTTTAACGGCTGAGTAATATTCCATGGTGCATATGTACCACAGCTTCCTTATCCATTCGTCTGCTGATGGGCATCTAGGTTGCTTCCATGTCCTGGCTATTATAAACAGTGCTGCGATGAACACTGGGGTGCACGTGTCTCTTTCAGATCTGGTTTCCTCAGTGTGTATGCCTAGAAGTGGGATTGCTGGGTCATATGGCAGTTCTCTTTCCAGTTTTTTAAGAAATCTCCACACTGTTTTCGATAGTGGCTGTACTAGTTTGCATTCCCACCAACAGTGTAAGAGGGTTCCCTTTTCTCCACACCCTCTCCAGCATTTATTGCTTGTAGACTTTTGGATAGCAGCCATCCTGACTGGCATTATAAAAGATGATGCTGTAAAAGTGCTGCACTCAGTATGCCAGTAAATTTGGAAAACTCAGCAGGGGCCACAGGACTGGTAAAGGTCTGTTTTCATTCCAATCCCAAAGAAAGGTAATGCCAAAGAATGCTCAAACTACTGCACAGTTGGACTCATCTCACATGCTAGCAAAGTCAAACTCAAAGTTCTCCAAGCCAGGATTCAACAGTACGTGATCTGTGAACTTCCAGATGTTCAAGCTAGATTTAGAAAAGGCAGAGGAGCCAGAGATCAAATTGCCAGCATCTGTTGGGTCATCGAAAAAACAAGAGAGTTCCAGAAAAACATCTACTTCTGCTTTATTGACTATGCCAGCCTTTGACTGTGTGGATCACAACAAACTATGGAAAATTCTTAAAGAGATGGGAATACCAGACCACCTGACCTGCCTCCTGAGAAATCTGTATGCAGGTGAAGAAGCAACAGTTAGAACTGGACATGGAACAACAGACTGTTTCCGAATTGGGAAAGGAGTACGTCAAGGCTGTATATTGTCACTGTGCTTGTTTAACTTATATGCAGAGTACATCATGAGAAATGCTAGACTGGATGAAACACAAGCTGGAATCAAGATTGCTGGGAGAAATATCAATAACCTCAGATATGCAGATGACACCACCCTTATGACAGAAAGTGAAGAAGAACTAAAGAGCCTCTTGATAAAAGTGAAAGAGGAAATCTCCACACTGTTTTCCATAGCGGCTGTACTAGTTTGCATTCCCACCAACAGTGTAAGAGGGTTCCCTTTTCTCCACACCCTCTCCAGCATTTATTGCTTGTAGACTTTTGGATAGCAGCCATCCTGACTGGTGTGTAATGGTACCTCATTGTGGTTTTGATTTGCATTTCTCTAATAATGAGTGATGTTGAGCATCTTTTCATGTGTTTGTTAGCCATCTGTATGTCTTCTTTGGAGAAATGTCTGTTTTGTTCTTTGGCCCATTTTTTGATTGGGTCATTTATTTTTCTGGAATTGAGCTGCAGGAGTTGCTTGTATATTTTTGAGATTAATCCTTTGTCTGTTTCTTCATTTGCTATTATTTTCTCCCAATCTGAGGGCTGTCTTTTCACCTTACTTATAGTTTCCTTTGTAGTGCAAAAGCTTTTAAGTTTCATTAGGTCCCATTTGTTTAGTTTTGCTTTTATTTCCAATATTCTGGGAGGTGGGTCATAGAGGATCTTGCTTTGATTTATGTCGGAGAGTGTTTTGCCTATGTTCTCCTCTAGGAGTTTTATAGTTTCTGGTCTTACATTTAGATCTTTAATCCATTTTGAGTTTATTTTTGTGTATGGTGTTAGAAAGTGTTCTAGTTTCATTCTTTTACAAGTGGTTGACCAGTTTTCCCAGCACCACTTGTTAAAGAGGTTGTCTTTTTTCCATTGTATATCCTTGCCTCCTTTGTCAAAGATAAGGTGTCCATAGGTTCGTGGATTTATCTCTGGGCTTTCTATTCTGCCATATGACCCAGCAATCCCACTTCTGGGCATACACACTGAGGAAACCAGATCTGAAAGAGACATGTGCACCCCAATGTTCATCGCAGCACTGTTTATAATAGCCAGGACATGGAAGCAACCTAGATGCCCATCAGCAGATGAATGGATAAGGAAGCTGTGGTACATATACACCATGGAATATTACTCAGCCATTAAAAAGAATTCATTTGAACCAGTCCTAATGAGATGGATGAAGCTGGAGCCCATTATACAGAGTGAAGTAAGCCAGAAAGATAAAGAACATTACAGCATACTGACACATGTATATGGAATTTAGAAAGGTGATAACGATAACCCTATATGCAGAACAGAAAAAGAGACACAGAAATACAGAAGAGACTTTTGAACTTTGTGGGAGAATGTGAGGGTGGGATATTTCAAAAGAACAGCATGTATACTATCTATGGTGAAACAGATCACCAGCCCAGGTGGGATGCACGAGACAAGTGCTCCGGCCTGGTGCACTGAGAAGACCCAGAGGAATCGGGTGGAGAGGGAGGTGGGAGGGGGGATCGGGATTGGGAATACATGTAAATCCATGGCTGATTCATATCAATGTATGACAAAACCCACTGGGGGGGGGAAAAAAAAAAAAAGATATTTAATGGTAACATTAAAAAAAAAACAAAAAAAGTGAAAGAGGAGAGTGAAAAAGTTGGCTTAAAACTCAGCATTCAGAAAACTAAGATCATGGCATCTCGTCCCATGAGTTCATGGCAAATAGATGGGGAAACAATGGAAAGAGTGACAGACTCTATTTTTTTGGGCTTCAAAATCACTGCAGATGATTGATTGCAGCCCTAAAATTAATAGGAGCTTGCTCCTTGGAAGAAAAGTTATGACCAACCTAGACACATAGTAAAAAGCAGAGACATTACTTTGCCAGCAAAGGTCCTTCTTGTCAAAGCTGTGGTTTTTACAGTGGTCATGTATGGATGTGAGAGTTGGACTATGAGGAAAGCTGAGCACTGGAGAATTGATGCTTTTGAACTGTGGTGTTGGAGAAGACTCTTGAGAGTCCCTTGGACTGCAAGGAGATCCAACCAGTCCATCCTAAAGGAAATCAGTCATGAATATTCATTAGAAGGACTGATGCTGAACTTGAAACTCCAATACTTTGGCCACCTGATGAGAAGAACTGACTCATTGAAATAGACCCTGATTCTGGGAAAGATTGAGGGCAAGAGAAGGGGACGACAGAGGATGAGATATTTGGATGACATGACTGACTCGATGGACATGAGTTTGAGGAAGCTCCAGGAGTTGGTGATGGACAGGGAACCCTGGTGTACTGCAGTCCATGGGGTCACACAGAGTCAGACACGACTGAGAGACTGAACTGAACTAGAGACATAGAAATCTTCTTTAAAATGTTGCAAAATATAATGATCATTATAAAATTTTCATATGTGTTAGACTTAAAAGTCCTAGATCACTTTACTTGGAATTGATCTTTATAACATAAAATATATGTTGGGCTTCCATATATTTTGAAATGAAATTTGAGATAGCCAACTAATATTGATACTATTTTCCGAAACCTTGAAAAAGTTGTAGGGTTAATATTGTAACAGACAGCAAGTGAATGATGCAATAATAGGCAAACTTACCTACTAGTTATACGTGATTCTGCCCTTTTAAATGCAAGTGGTAGTCTTAATAATAAGTAAACTCCAGCCAACCATTAGTTAGTTAATTGTAAAGTGTGCTTTGTTGGAAGATTTGTGTGCTGTATATGTGTCTTTCCAGCTCTCACTCACTTCTGTTACTTTTTAAGTATTTATCTCATTTATGTATATTTGCAAATTAGTATGTTTAAAAAAACTTTTTGTGTTATTTGCTAGGTATCCTCAATTCCTATTATATCAACTAGAACAAAAGGCCTACTTGGTACGCCCTTGTTGCTGGATGGCATTGAATCAGGTAAGGAGAGTAAAATGTTCTTTATTAAATAAAATCTATAAATTAGTATACTGAAATACAATTTTGACAAAATAAAAGAATTGTGAAAGTCTTGTAGTAATTGACTGGTTTTATTTCTAGTTGTGCTACGAACCAACAGTGAGATTTTAAATCATTTATTTTTATTTATGGCTGAGTTTCTTTGTTTGTATGAAAGTGTTTTTGTGATTGATAGTATGTAAGATTCTGGAAGAATCACAAGCTGGAATTAAGATTGCCGGGAGAAATATCAATAACCTCAGATATGCAGATAACACCACCCTTATGGCAGAAAGTGAAGAGGAACCAAAAAGCCTCTTGATGAGAGTGAAAGAGGAGAGTGAAAAAGTTGGCTTAAAGCTCAACATTCAGAAAACTAAGATCATGGCATCTGGTTCCATCCCCTCATGGGAAATAGATGGGGAGACAGTGGAAACAGTGTCAGACTTTATTTTTTTGGGCTCCAAAATCACTGCAGATGGTGACTGCAGCCATGAAATTAAAAGACGCTTCCTCCTTGGAAGGAAAGTGATGACCAACCTAGACAGCATATTAAAAAGCAGAGACATTACTTTGCCAACAAAGGTCCGTCTGGGCAAGGCTATGGTTTTTCCAGTGGTCATGTATGGATGTGAGAGTTGGACTGTGAAGACAGCTGAGCACCGAAAAATTGATGCTTTTGAACTGTGGTGTTGGAGATGACTCTTGAGAGTCCCTTGGACTGCAAGGAGATCCAACCAGTCCATCCTAAAGGAGATAAGTCCTGGGTGTTCATTGGAAGGACTGATGCTGAAGCTGAAACTCCAATACTTTGGCCACCTCATGCGAAGAGCTGACTCATTGGAAAAGACCCTGATGCTGGGAGGGATTGGGGGCAGGAGAAGGGGACGACAGAGGATGAGATGGCTGGATGGCATCACCGACTCGATGGGCATGCGTTTGAGTAAACTCCGGGAGTTTGTATTGGACAGGGAGACCTGGTGTGCTGCGATTCATGGGGTCGCAAAGAGTCGGACACGACTGAGCAACTGAAGTGAACTAAAGATTCTAAATAAGCTCCTTTTATTTTGGCCCTGATCTGTACTTGAGTCTTTTCTTTATTTCTGGTCTAGCTGATCTTTTTTGATATAGCACTGGAATGTAAACTTTATGAAGGCAAGGATAATGTCTGTCCTGGTCACTCTGGTATCCATAGTGGCTGGTATAGACTGATATGTGATAGATGATCCCCAATAAATATTTTATTGAAAAGTGAATAAATAAGGTGAAGTGAAAAGCAATCAGAAATGTTGAGGAAGGAAATAGAAGAGCGATTTGGTGTTATATATGATTATCCCATGCCAGGTTGAGTTATTCTGTGGGACTTAGAAAGAAGCTATATTATGATTCTGAATATGAAGGTTGTATCTAATAAATGAAGTTTACTTTTTAGCTATTTCAGTTTGAGTGTTTTATGCAGTTTTCGATGGACATTCTCTCAAGTCAGTTTTCTTCCTTTAGAATCTGATGATGAGTATTTTGATGCTGAGGATGGAGACATACAGCCTAGTAAAAGTACGAAAGCGTCAGATGTAAAAAAAGTTCCTGAGGCCCCAAATGAGGAGCTCATTAATCTTCTACTAAAGTTTGAAGTTAAAGAGGTATGTATATCTGTTCATCCGTAAGTATATTCTTGTTATTGCTGTCCTTATAAACTGTCTCATGCTAGACCCAAACATTAAATATATTTAAAATGTGGTATTCTATCTTCCCTACTGCCACACACTCATGCGTGTGTGTGTACACACACACACACACACACACACACACACACACACACAGTTCTAAGAAAATAAAATGTTGTTTGATATGTGTGATCTGCAGTATATCTGATCGATTCTGTAAAAGCTTGAGACTCAATTAGGATTTTCTTTTCTGTAGAAAATTTCTGTGACATATTTACTTCAGTTTTTTCAACTTTTAATCTAATAATATAGTTTATTTTCATTCTTATAATTTAGAAAAATGCAAGCACCCTAAATTTGTAAAGACCCAGCATTGTCTTTACAGTCATTAAGTCATGTAATAATAAAAGGAAATATTGACATGGAGTGATGTTCATAGCATATTTTTATTTGGGGGAAAAAAAAAAGGTTACAGTTCCAAGGATATAATTCCATTTAGAAATTAAACACATGCAAACACACCTTTTTAAAATAAATGACAGTGTTCCTCTCTGCACAGCGAGATTATGGTTTTTCATTTTTGCCTCTTTGCTTTTATATGTACTAAGAAGTTTTAGATGAAAATTTATTGCTTTGTAATAAAACAGAAAAGATATAAAAAGGAGATGTTTCTTAGTGACTGCTTTATACCTGAGTACTATGGGGATTTGTTTAAAGAAAGATGTGTTCTGCATGTTTAACCTTCTTTTGACTTACCTGTCTCTCATATTTCCATCTAACATATTAGACAACCCCTTGACTTTACTTCAAAAGATTGTCAAATTGACTTCCCTTCTGTTCCATTGCTTTTGCAAAGCCCAAGTCATCATCATCTCTTGCTTGGACTATTGCAGAAGGCTGTTAACTGTCTCTCTGCTTCTACCATGTACTCTGTTCTCTGCGCATTACCTGGCGTGATCCTTTGATAGGGAAAGTCAGATCATGCCATTGCTTTGCTCATACCCTATATAGACTTTCCATCTCACTCACAGTAAAGGGCTAAATTCTTCCCATGGCTACAGTGTTTTACATGATACAAGTCACACCATGTGACTTCTTTGGCTCACTCATCTGCCTGAGAGAACTGCTCATCTGCAGTTCTCTTCTGCCTTGCTCATTCTGCTCCAGCCACATTTCATTCATTCCCTCCATAAATATTTATCAATATCATCAAGTACCAGGCATCATTTTAAATACTAGAGCTACAGCAGTGAGCAAATTTTCTTGCCATGTGGAGCTTATGCTTGCTTTTTTTCTTTCTTACATACACCAGCACATATTCTCTGTGCTTGCTGCTTCCTTTGCCTGGAAAACTCTTTTCCTATATGACTTGATTCTTTACTTCCTTCAAAAATGCTGACTTACTAGAAAGGCCTGACCACCCAACACAGGAGAGTAACCTCTGCTTTCCGCTAATGTCCCTAGAATGTAAGCGTCATGAAGACAAGGACCTTGTCTGTCCGGTTATCTTGATGTTCTAATTGGCTGGCACTCTCTTATACATGGAAGATGAAGCTCAATAAATACTTTTTAAAGTATTGAATTAATGAACTAAAGTGCTAAGCAATCAAAAACATCTAAGAAAAAATAGTAGTGCTATTTGAAATATTTTTCCCAACTTGACCTTTTTTTTGCCATTCCAAATTTTTAAATCTTTATATAGTGAAATTTATCTAATTTTTTTCTTTATATTCTAGCTTTAGGGTGTGTTTAGCATTTTAGTCCCAAAGAAGGGCAATGCCAAAGAATGTCCAAACTGCTGCATAGTTGTGCTCATTTCACATGCTAGCAGGGTAATGCTCAAAATCCTTCAAGCTAGGCTTCAATAGTATGTGAACCAAGAACTTCCAGATGTACAAGCTAGATTTAGAAAACGCAGAGGAACCAGAGATCAAATTGCCAACATTTGTTGGGTCATAGAAAAAGCAAGGGAATTCCAGAAAAACATCTATTTTTGCTTCATTGACTATGCTAAAGCCTTTGACTGTGTGGATCACAACAAACTGGAAAATTCTTCAAGAGATGGGAATACCAGATCACCTTACCTGGCTCCTGAGAAACCTGTATTCAGGTCAAGAAGCAACATGAACATGGAACAAAGGGTTGGTTCCAAATTGGGAAAGGAGTACGTCAAGGCTGTATGTTGTCACCCTGCTTATTTAACTTATATGCAGAGTACATCGTGAGAAATGCTGGGCTGGATGAAGCAGAAGCTGGGATCAAGATTGCTGGGAGAAATATTAATAACCTCAGATATGCAGATGACATTACCCTAATGACAGGAAGTAAAGAGGAACTAAAGACCTTCCTGATGAAGGTGAGAGGAAAGTAAAAAACCTGGCTTAAACCTCAACGTTCGGAAAACTAAGATCATGGCATCTGGTCCCATCACTTCATGACAAATGGGTGGTGGAACAATGGAATCAGCCCATGTTCCTAGGTTCCAAAATCAGTGTGGACAGTGAATGTAACCATGAAATTAAAAGACACTTGCTCCTTGGAAGAGAAGCTATGACAAACCTTGACAGTGTATTAAACAATCAGAAATAACACTTTGTTGACGAAGATCCATCTAGTCAAAGCTGTGGTTTTTCCAGTAGCCATGTATGGATGTGAGAGTTGGACCATAAGGAAGGCTAAGTGCCACAGAATTGATGTTTTTGAATTGTTGTGCTGGAGAAGACTCTTGAGAGTCCTTTGGACAGCAAGGAGAGCAAACCCTTCAATCTTCAAAGAAATATTCATTTCCTGAATATTCATTGGAATATTCATTTGAAGGACTGATGCTGAAACTGGAGCTCCAGTACTTTGGCCACTTGATGTAAAGAGCTGACTCATTGGAAAAGACCCTGATGCTGTAAAGATTTAGTGCAGGAGGAGAAGGGGGAGATAGAGGATGAGATGGTTGGATGGCATCATTGCCTCAATAGACATGAGTTTGAGCAGACTCTGGGAGATGGTGTAGGAAGGGGAAGCCTGGTGTGTTGCAGTCCATGGGGTCACACAGAATTGGACACGACTGAGCAGCTGAACATAACTTTATTTATTGTTCTATGATTTGAATGCTCTCATTTAAATTGCTGATTTATTTGAAATTTATTTTTGTATCTCAATTGTGTATTGAATTATCTTACAGGACTGTTTTACTGTTTCTGTTTTTCAGTTGACACTCTTGATTTTTCTTAGATATATGTTTATATTTTATCTTGCTAACAATTTTGTGGGTTGGGAATTCTGGAAGAGCCCATTTGGTAATTTTTGCATGTGGTCTTTCATGTGCTTTAGTCAGATTTGACTGGAGTAGCAGTGACCTGGATGAACACTGAGAGGGCCTCAGAGATGGCTCATTCATGAGGCTGGCTGTCGATCCTGGATCTTGACTAGGGGCTCAGCTGGGATTGTTGACCACAGTGCCAACTCTTGGCCTCCTGAGCATGGCAGCTTCAGGGTAGTTGAACTTTTTATCTGGCAACTAGCTTCCCCCAGAATGAGAAAGCCTAGGTTGATGTTTCATGGCCTTTTTGACTTTGGAAATCCTTAGAGTACTCTGTACTCTATTGATTGAAGTGGTTATAACCCTGCCTAAATTCTAAGGGAGGGCACAAAGACCTCCATCTCTTGATGGAGATCAAAGAGCTTGCATGTTTTTGATAACATATATGTTTTATTTTTGTTGACTAAATATACTGTCATTTCTGCAGTAAATCTGAATAGCAGTGTAATAGTAAACATCCTTTTTACATTAATGGAGATGATTCTTTTATCACCAAATATGACTTAGTTTTGAGGTATAGGTTTTAGAAAATCATATTAAGGAATAATTCATGTAGTTCTATTTTTACTAAATTAAAAGAGTAAATCAATAAGGTTATAAAATTTCATCACAATTTCTAGATAGATGTAGTTATATTCTCAATTATATAGCTTAAGGTGATAGCATCCAATTATGGTAAGTAGTTTGATGGTAATAGAAGAGTGTAAGCAAAGTTTCTACTATTGTCTTGATGATATATATGAAGAAGGAATTTGTGTTTTTTTTAAAGTATGATTCAAAGTACTTTCTTTGGCTGTCCTGATTGTTTTAGGTAATTCTGGAATTTACCAAACAACAGAAGGAAGAAGATACAATTCTAGTGTTTAATGTTACTCAGTTAGGAACAGAGGCTACAATGAGAACATTTGATTTAACTGCAGTATCTTATTTAAAGAAAATCAGCTTGGATTACCATGAAATTCAAGGTAATAGCCATAAAAATAGAAATAATAGACAATAACAGCTTTAGTATCACTTTTGAGTATATGAAACACTTATATTTACTTAGTAATAATTATAATAAATAATAGTTAGAACTGTTCTAAGCATCTTATAAATATTAACACATTTAACCCTTATAACAATGCTATGAGATAGGCAATGGTATTATCTCTAGCTTACACAAGAGAAAATGAAGTTGTAAATTGCTTACATAATTTACCCAAGATTACACTGACAGTTAGTGGCTGAACCATGATTAAAACCCTAGAAATCTGGTCTGGGGTCTGGATTCTTAACTCCTATGATCTTCTGTCTCAGAGAGTCCATATAAATTCCCATTATATAGGGCATATTACTCCCATTTTACAAACAAAGGAAGGTTAAATAGAGATTAAGTGGTTTACTCAAGATTATGCATTTTATGAATGGCAAAACTTAGAATTTTTGTCTGGTCTTATAATATTGAAACCCTTGTTCTTTCAATTCAGTAGTGTTTGTATATCAGAAATAGCGTTAGGTTATAAAAATTAAAATGATGGGACATAAAATTAATTCTCTCAGTAGCTTTTATGGTTTATTCGTTCCAGGGTACATCTTGTGTACTCATTGGATGTTTGAGGAATGAAGGAATGAATCCACAGTAATTTCCTAGGCTATTATTTCCCTTAGAGAAGATTATTCCAGTGGAAAATTCTGAGCTATCTCATAAACAGGAGTTATAAGACTGCAAATAATAAAAGATGGATAAAACAGTGGATAAATCACGTCTCCTTCCCTGGCTTCTGGAGGCAGTGACTGGTATATCTCCATGAGGGAATAGAGGACATCTGATAGTACCTGTTACCAGTTTATTTGAAATACTTTTCTTTTTTTTTTCTTTAATCCAGGATCTAAAAAGAAGCCACTTCACTTGATTAGCTCTTCTGACAAACCTGGGTTAGATCTTTTAAAAGTGGAGTACATTAAGGTAAGGGTCATACAATGTTTATATATTTATTTTAATATTCTAAACTATCCTCTGGGAGGGAAAAGATGAGAGTAGATTATTAAAGGCTGTTGTTGTGTGTCATAGCTTTGAATCACAGGGATATCCACTGTTTCTCTTCCCTTTTGCACACCTTCTTTCTCTTTCACTCAAGTACAGGACTAGGATTTTACAAAGCCAGACTTCTTGTCTACAAAGATGGAAGCCTGGGATGAAATAAGTTCTGCCATCTTCTGGGGCACAGTCATCTACCTGCATTCATTGCTTGTGTAGGTGGCATTTGGCTGGGTATCCTACCTCAGAAGGGATGCAGTCAAATTGGATTTGATTGAGTAGAGAACTACCAGGGTTTGGAAGGGACTCAAAAGTATGTTATATGAAGAATGTTGCAGGAACTGATGGCATTTAGTTTCATTCAAGATGAGTTGATTTGTTTGATCATTCAATAACTATTTATTGAATGTCTTTTGTATCAGATTTTGTTATGTATTTGGGATACAGAGATGAAAAACATTCTCTATTCTTAAGGAATATGTAGACCAGTAGCGAGATAGGTAAACAACCATTAAAATATAATGTGTTTGATTCTTTAATAAGGAAGAGCACAAAGCGCTGTGGGAGTGGGGAGGCAGAGATACTGATCTAGCCAGAAGGCTTCTGACAGGAGGTAAAACTTTGAATTTATATATTCCCGAGGGACAGAACTTGAACCAGTTGGTAATTATGATGGGAGATGGGTTTTTGATTCGGTGTGAAGACCTCATTAAATCAAAGTTCTCTAAAGTTTCGATTTCTAAGAAAATGAGATTTCTTTTCCTGGAGATATCCTAAAATAGACTTTAGAACTTTAGGACTTTTGTTGAAGACTTTCTAATGGGATTTAAACATTAGGTAATAGATGGGCTGGGCTTCCCTTGTGGCTCAGTTGGTAAAGAATCCTCCTGCAATGCAGAAGACCTGGGTTTAATCCCTGGGTTGGGAAGATCCCCTGGAGAAGGGATAGGCTAGCCACTCCAGTATTCTTGGGCTTCCCTTGTGGCTCAGCTGGTAAAGAATCCACCTGCAATGAGGGAGACCTGGGTTCCATCCCTGGGTTGGGAAGATCCCTTGGAGAAAGGAAAGGCTACCCACTCCAGTATTCTGGCCTGGAGAATTCCATGGACTAGTCCCTGGGGTTGCAAAGAGTCGGACATGACTGAGCGACTTTCACTTTGTTTCACTTTCTAATAGATTGGCTAGACTACCTTGAAACCTTCTAGCCTTCATAGTTTATCATTCTGATCCCTAGCCGTTTCCCAAAAGTGAGTGATACCATGCTTTCCTCTGTTTGAAGGAGGAGGACAAATTTGTACTTTTAAAATAAGTAGATTTGGATGTAACTTTAAAATAATGATAATTAAATTATAATGTATTAAAAATACAGTTGCAACTGAATATAAAAAATTGATGATTATAAGTAAGTGATTTGTTTACTTTGGTCTTAAATTCCTTCCTTAGACCTTTTTTTTTTTTAGGCTGATAAGAATGGACCCAGTTTTCAAACTACCTTTGAAAAAACTGAACAAACATTTAAGGTAAGAAATTCTATTAAAAGAATACATCCTATTGAAATAACCTACTCTGGAAGTCTTAAGTATCCTTTGAGGAACCGTTAAAAGTTATAAATTAACCTCATAAATGTCTTTCATATTCTGTTTATGATTCAGGATAATAATGCTCTTATTTTAACTCACTGTATCACATCCAGATTATTTCTAAAGGAGGGAATGCTGTAGCTGAGGGAACTTTAACTGACAAAGAACCAACAGGATTCTGAACAAACCAGATGCTATCATTTAATGCAGGGCTCAGAAAGAATGTGAAATACAAGGGGAGAGGTTGAGTACTCTGGAGCGACACTAAGGTACTCAAATAGAGGAAGAAGAGGCAAAATGTAGTTTTAGGAAACATTAAAAAGAAAATGAGAGAAATGACTTCAGATTATATCTTGGAGACATGGGAGAATCTATTAAATATTGATTCTTCCTTTTAATAATTGTTATGTCCACTTAGTGTTTTGAAGCAATGAAAACAAATTCTTTTGAGTAAAAAGTGAGTTTTAAAAAAAAAATTTTACTTTGGGATTTCCCTGATGGTCCAGTGGTTAAGACTCCCTGCTCCCAATGCAGGGTGTTGGGTTTGATCCCTGGTCAGGGAGCTAGATATCCTGCATGCCGCAACTAAGACCTGGTAGAGCCAAATAAATTAAAAAACAATCAATTTGCTTTTAGAAAATCATATATTCTTTGAGGCAGTTTGTGTTCTATTTTAGCTTTCTGGAGTTCTTGTTTTAAAAAATATATTTTTTCCTATGAATTATGTATTTTTTTAATGATAAGATCATAATTGTGGTAGACGATCAGTGACTGAGTCACTCTTAATTGCATTTTTTATATTTAAATCTCATGCATATCACATTTGAAATAATTTCTTGACATAGGGGTAACACATGGTGATTCTGGAGTTTCATGTGCTAACATTTTATATAATAATAATAAACAGTCATTGAAGATTCAAAAAGCCATGTATATATGGAATATTAGAATGACCATTACTGGCAGATTATATGCTCTATGATAATTAGGCTTGGGGAGTGGAGTAATTAGGTTACCTTGATCCCCAGAATGTATTAAGTGTAATTTATTCTGCATATAGTCCCTGTTTAAGGACTGTGGGTTGTAAGTCTTCCTTTCTTCTTTCTTCCTTCCAAGCAGTATAAGGCAGTGATGCAAATCTAGTTAGGAGCCTTTTGCGTTCATCATATAGAGACTGTTGGTACAGCTGGCCTGGGAAAGTAATTTTCTTTCTAAAATATTTCTAGGTGGCTTTTTCATCTTTAAATCTGTTGCTGCATACACAAGCTCTTCTCTCTTCTATTAACTACCTGACAACCATTATTCCATCAGATGGCCAAAACATGAGTAATACCAAGGACATACAGGTTTCTCCTGAAAAGCAGCAAAAAAATTCAGCTCTGCAGAAGGGTATGAAAAACACGGTTTGTTTCTTGCTAGAAAGGGTTGTAGAATTGTAGAGCCAAATGGGGAATCTTAGAGACCATCTAGTTAGTCATTTATATGCCATTTCCCCTCCTTTTGTTCTTTTCTTCAAACTAAGTCATACGTGGGTGCCTGATATGTTAAATAAATGTGATTAACACTGTTTTTTTTTTAAATGTCTGTTTCTGTACTTATTTTGTTGTTGATGGGCGATGCCTTTATGAAGTTACTAAGGGAAGAAGACCTGTGTTGATTTTGAGCTCTTCTTCCTCTCTTAGTGGCTCTTGAATGGGCTCCATAGAGGATTAATCATATCTAATATTTGCAGATACGGAAATCAGGACCCAGAGACATGAGGGCCAGGGTACAAGGTTATCATTGAATTGGAACAGAGCCCAGCTTTTGAATCAGAAAGAACTCAGTTCAAATCCTGACTCTGCTACTTAAACTATGGGATCATAGGCACATTATTTAGCTTCCTTGAGTTTCAGTGTCTTTATATTTATTTAAATGTTTTCTTGCTTTTTCATTATAAAAGTAACACCTCACTATTGCAAATGCAAACTACAGAATATATAAAGTGAAAAAGTGTTTGAAATCTTTAAGAACTTGAGAATTCTGTGATTATTTTAAGCAGAACACTTAATATAGGGAAGAGACCTGCACAGAATATGCAATCCTAGATTCCCACTGTGATAGAGTTGCTTTGTCTGTTTGCAGTGATTGTATCCTCTAAAGACAGTGACATTATTCACTTCAGGCTGTTTGCCAAGTTGAACGCTTTCTGTGTTGTTGTTTGTGATGAGAAGAACAATATTGCTGAAATCAAGATTCAAGGTAAAAGTTCTCATGATCTTAAAAATTGTTGAAAAGATAAGCTTTCTTTTGCAGTGCTAAAGCATATACACAAATGGAAGCCTCTGAGCTTTGAAAACTGGCTTGTTTTATGACGTAATTGGACTGCATACTTTCTTTTTAACTCTTAAAGAGCTGAACCACATATACTGGTGATTTGGACCTTTTTGAGAGTTGTCTCTGGAGAAGAAAATGGCAACTTTCTCCAGTATTCTTGCCTGGAGAATCCCATGGACAGAGGAGCCCGGTGCACTGCAGTCCATGGGGTCACAACGAGTCAGACACAACTGAGCACGCACATGTGAGAGTTGTCTCAGAGGTGAAAGGAATACTAATATCAATGTAGGGATGCTCTTGATGAGTTGAGCTAAGCGTCAACCCAGAATTCAGTTTAAGGTCTGTGAATATGCTTTATCTTGGTGCAAATACAAAGCAGCCTTATGAAGAACAAATCCTAAAGGCCCATTATGTTCTTTTAGGCAAAAGCTGCTAAATGAGTCTAGCTTTTTTCTCTGACTGTCTTTACAAGCTCTTTGGGATCTGGTAAAGGTAAAAAATATGTGTAATACAATTCTTGAAGATCTTAAAACCCAGAAAACTAGGCTTTTTCTTTGTTCTTTCTGAACTGGCAGTGCATCTACTAATCTGAAGTTGATTCATGAAACTTTTATAGTCTCCATGTAAATGACTGGATATAAGGTATAAAGAATTTACTAAAATCCTAAGATGATCTATTCGCACTAGATGTAGTTTCTTCACAAGGTTGAAAGTTCAAATAATTATTTTTTAATGAATTTATATGCTTCATTGTTTATAAAACCAAAAATATCTAATATTGCCCTTATCAATTGGGAGTTCAGACATTGCTAAATTTATAAAAATAGCACCTATAAAATAAAGGTATGCAATAGAAGAAAAATCTTAAGATCTTATTATGGTGTCTATAGAAATTAAAATAATACGCTTCTTTTCAGGACTCGATTCTTCCCTTTCTCTTCAGTCAAGAAAGCAGTCACTATTTGCCAGATTGGAAAATATTATTGTCACAGATGTTGATCCTAAGACAGTTCATAAAAAAGTAGGTGACAGTAAATCATTAATGTTTTTTGGTGAATGAGAGATTTTATTTTAAAATATATATATATTTTTAAAATGCTAATGAAATGTATTTTGATAGAAAAATGTTTCTATAATGATTATAAACCCTTTTCAATAGGGATTTTATTTTGTCATTGTCATTATTCATCCACATTTCTGCTTTTCAGGCTGTGTCAATAATGGGAAATGAAGTCTTTCATTTTAACCTGGATTTGTATCCAGATGCTACTGAGGGGGATTCCTATACTGACATGTCCAAGGTGGATGGTGTGGTATCACTGAATGTTGGCTGTATTCAGATTGTCTATCTCCATAAATTCCTCATGTCACTTCTGGTAAAATCACCGTTTATGTATAGATTTTTTTACTCAGAAGTACTTAAACAAGTCTGATAATTATGATTGCAATCTTAAAACTTTGAATTTTAGGATGTGCATTGATTTGATTATTGATGTTATTTATGGATTAATGTAGAGGTCAAAACCTCTCTTTAATAGTTGAAATCATTTAATGATTTTTGTCCAGCATTGTCTACAACTGAAATTGTTTTTGCTGGAACATAGTGAATCTAAATTCTCTAGTGTAAAAACTGTTCTAATTTTTTTTCTCGGTTTCTCAGCCATATAACTCTATTTATAATTAGCCGTTTTCAGGTAGCTCATGCATATGGATGGGTAGTCAGTAATTCTTTCCTAATGTTAGGAAAATAGAACTCAACTGAAAGTTACTTATTGGGAAAACATTAGCACATAAATAAAAAGAAGATGGTGTTAGAAATGATGTGCTTGTCCTCCTGTTTGAATTTCTCCTTTGACTTTGTGTCTCCAGAACTTCCTGAACAATTTCCAGACAGCGAAAGAGGCTCTGAGCGCGGCTACTGCTCAGGCTGCAGAAAAGGCCGCCACAAGTGTGAAAGATTTTGCCCAGAGGAGCTTTCGTGTTTCCATTAATATTGATTTGAAAGCACCAGTTATAGTCATCCCACAGTCTTCCATTTCCACCAATGCAGTAGTGGTTGATCTTGGGTTAATCAGAGTTCAGAATCAGTTCAGTCTGGTATCTGGTGAAAACTACGCAGACCCTCCAGTGATTGATAGAATGGATGTGCAACTAACAGAACTGAAACTTTCTAGGTAATGCTCTTTCAATAATTATGTATTCAAGTGTTATTTAATAATGTCTGTGAAGTTTTATGACTGTTGAAATTCACACTCAACATACTTGTGTTGCACAGAGCAGTATCTTAAATCAGTTATTTTAAAATATTTGTTTATCTTTTGGCTGTGTTGTGTCTTAGTTGTGTCACGCGGGTTCTTTGTTGCGTCACACGGGATTTTCTTTGAAGTGCGTAGGCTCTCTGATTGTGGTGCACAGGCTTAGTTGCTCCAAGGCATGTGAAATCCTCGATCCCTGACCAGGGATTGAACCCATGTCCCATTGCATGGGTTCATGCAATGAATCTGCATTCTTAACCACTGGACCACAGGGGAAGTCTTTTAAATCAACTTTTTATTTTGAAAAATCTCAAGCCTGCAGACAGATTGCAAAAGTAGTACTGTGAGTTCACATACAATCCTTTGCCTGGATTCACCAATTGTTTACCTTTGCTTTAATTCTGTGTATATACTTATTATTATTTAAAATATTTTAAAGTTAAAAATTTTATTTTTATTGAGATACAATTGGCAGATAATATTGTATTAGTTTCAGATATGCAGCATAGCAATTTGATATTTGTATGTATTGCAAAATGATCACCACAGTAAGTCTAGTTGACATTTGTCAACACACGTATACCAGAAATTTTTTGTTGTTATGAGAACTTTCAAGATCTGCTCTCTTAGCAACTTTCAAATATATAATATAGTAATATTAACTATAGTCACCATCCTATACATTACATCTCAAGGTTTGTTTCATAACTGGAAGTTAAAACATTTTTTGCTAAACTATTTGAGAATAGATATCTTACCCTTTGCCCCGCTTTAGCATGTGTCTCCTAAGAGCAAGGACTTTAATCTTCTTACATAATCACACAGTTAGCAAATTCTGGAAGTTTAACATTGGTATAATATATTATCCAATATGGGTACAATAGGGCTTCCCCACTGTCTCAGCGGTAAGGAGTGCACCTGCAGTGCAGGCAGGAGTTGCAGGTTGGGTCAGGAAGATGCCCTGGAGGGAGGGCATGACAGCCCACTCCAGTATTCTTGCCTGGGAAATCCCATGGGCAGAGCACAGAGCACATGCATTCAATATTCAGATTTTACCAGTTGGGCCAAAAATTTGCCCTTCAGTCCATGGTAACATGTGGCATCAAACTGTATTTTGTACTAGTGAGGGGGATTTCTGTACTGGTAGATATTTATTCTGTAATAGTTCTTTAGCTTTTCTTTGTTTTTCGTGATGATGACAGTTTTGAAGAGTATAGTCTAGTTGTTTCATGGAATGAGTCTCAATTTTGTCTGAGTGATTTCTCATGATTTAATTGAGCTTATACATTTTTGGCAGGAATGCTGTATAAGTTATGATGTATCTCTTGGGCTCACACCAGAGGACATTTGAAAGTGTGTCTATTCATTTTTTTTTGTTTGTGTGTGTCCATTCATTTTAAAATCACTTTCTACCCCATCCAAGGATATTTAATTATTTTGAGTAAAAAAGCAATGATTATAAGGCAAGAAAAGAATCCTGGTGAAGAACTTTATAAACTTAGAAACAGCTTGCTTTTCATCTTGCCATTTTTTTCTCTAGTCTCTGTACCAGAGTATGTATGAGTCCTTGAACAACTATACTGATAATTCCCCCATATTGTCAGTGATACCAGTTTCTTTTTAAAAATTACTGTCATCTATCTTCTGTTTAAAGAAAATGTTTTCTTAAAGGCTAATTGTATATCATATACAGTTGACCCTTGAACAACATGGGTTTGAACTTCATGATCCTGCTTATAAGCAGATTTTTTTTTTCCCAGTGGTAAATAATGGTAAATAACAGTCCATGGTTGTTTGGAGCCACAGTTGTGGAGGAAATGCATATACAGAGGAGCCAAAATATGGAGGGCAAAGTATAAGTTACATGATTGCATGGAGGGTTGTCACCACTAGCCCCCCCGCCGCTGCCCTGTGTTGTTCAAAAGTGAAAATGAAAGTGAAGTCGCTCAGTCATGTCCGACTCTTTAGACCCCATGGACCGTGTTGTCCAAAGGTCAGCTGTATTTTAATCTGTTCGTGCTGGTGCATTGTAGATTAAATTAACTATAAATCAAGTTTAGAAAACACTAAAACAGCATTGTGTTTCAAATCTGCATTTAGAGCAACAACTTTGGACTTTATGTTTTTTTAAATGATATGTTGCATTTGCCCCTATGTTTATGCATATATATCAATTATATTTCCCATTAGGACAGTGATCCAGCCAGGAATCTCCCATCCTGATATTCAGCTGTTGCACCCAATTAACTTGGAGTTTTTTGTAAATCGGAATCTAGCTGCATCTTGGTACCACAAGGTGCCTGTTGTGGAAATTAAAGGACATCTTGAGTCAATGAATGTGAGTATATGAGTGGAAAAAACCTTGTTATTGAAAGTTGAGACTCTGAAGATTTTCTCATTATAAATCCAAATGAAATGTGAACTTTTTTTTTTTTTACTGATTATTGTAAGAAAAATTTCAGTGTGATATTGTCCAACAGTATCTTCATTGTTTTTAGTAGAATTTAATCTTTAGTTAAGTGTTCTTTAGCTTTTAAATTTGTTATATGTACACATTAGCAGAGATCTACTTGTAAATTATTAGTATAAGTATATTATAATTCTATTTCTTCTATATATTATATACACAACCTTTTATTTTAGTGATATCTAAGTACCCATAAAATTTTTCATTCAATTTCATAGCATTGAATGAACCCTATTTTTATATTGAAGATGGCCTTTCTATTACATTGAAATTGTTATTGTTTAAAAAATAGCACTTATGTGTGCATAGTAGTACTTATGTTCCAAAATTAACTTCTTAAAAAAAGGTGATCTGATTTCTTTAATCATTATTAACTTTCACTGAGAATCATATTGATTAAGTAGATGAAACTAATTCTGACTCATAAATCATACTGTTTTTCTCAGACACTGTCTTATCTTTGAAAATGAGATTTTTAACATGAAATAAGTAGTGAAATACTTGAGTGTATAGTGAGTATATAATTTTTTAGTCAGCATTAAGATTATTTGGTTCTTAGTGTTTTGTTACTAAGGATTTATTTTCTGTATTAGAATTGTTTCATTAAAAATGAAATTATCTTTTCTTGGAACATTGTATTTCACAGGTTAATCTAAGTCAAGAAGATCTTAATCTTTTATTTGGAATACTAGCGGAAAATCTTGGTGAGGCTCCTGAAGATTTGAATAAAGTAAAATCAAGAATACAGGAGACAGGTAAGAGGCTGACGATAGGTGGCATAATATATGTTATTTACAATTTAGTAGGGGAGATGGACAATAAAAATGAAGTAAATGAATACATATTTACAACTGTGATTTGTATTACCAGGAAAATAAATAAGATACTATTGAATAAAACAACAATTTGCTTTTAGGTTAAACAAACTGTCAGTTATTTCTAAGTTGCATGAGTTAGGAGGAGGCCAGAAAGAAGGGTTTCAGATCAGTGGTGAATTGCTGGAATAAGTTTTGAATTTGCACACATAGGAAGGAAAAAAATTTAAGTTGACAGTATGCTGTGCAGCATACTCGATCTGACTTTTATTTAAATAAGATTTAGTAGTAATATACCTGGGGCTTCCCTGGAGGCTCAGTGGTAAAGAATCCACGTGACAATGCAGGAGATGTAGGTTCGATCCCTGGATTGGGGAGATTCCCTGGAGAAGGAAATAGCAACCCAATCCAGTATTCTTGCTTGGAAAATCCCATGGACAGAGGAACGTTGTAGGCTGTAGTCCATGGGGTCTCAAAGAGTTGGACATAACTGAGCATGCACACACTAGTA
The DNA here is from genome assembly GCF_033118175.1 of Dama dama. Lineage (NCBI taxonomy): Eukaryota > Metazoa > Chordata > Mammalia > Artiodactyla > Cervidae > Dama > Dama dama. The sequence goes on along the minus strand of NC_083692.1, from coordinate 54,010,935 downwards.
ATATAGGTGTAAAAACAGGTGGTTGATAAATTATCACTAGACAAAGATACTGAAAATATTGTACTGCAATATAAATGCAAGAGAATTTAAATTATTAGATATAGTGGTCCTTTCACTTGAGGCAAAGTAATGACCAGACTTATTTTCTAAGCTGTTTTATATATATGTGTATACACGTAGCCTAAAAGAGGGCATGGTAACCCACTCCAGTATTCATGCCTGGAGAATCCCATGACGGAGGAGCCTGGCAGGCAGTTCATGGGGGTGCAAAGAGTAGGACACAACTGACATGACTTAGCAGCATATACACATATATAGTGTATCTTGGTGTTCATATCTGTATATATTCTATGTATAGACCTAACTCATTCTTTTTAATGGAGGCTTGGTATTAAATTCTGTTGAAGTATCATAATTTATGAAGTGTCCCTATTAATGGACATGTCAGATTTATTTCAGTCTTTGACATTTACTATGTTGCATTAATTATTCTAGTGCACACACTTTTACAAGTACATGTTTATCTGTTGGTAAAATACCAGGACCACTGGATAAGAGAGTATTTAGTTTTTGTTAAAATAATAATTTAATTAGTACATGTAATAAAATTTAACTTCACTTATTGTTTTGACGGTTGAACCTCGTAGAGCTTATATGCAAAATGAGTATGAGTGTTTCGTACTCCCGTCAGGTTGTTTTTCTGTGCCTTTTCTAACACAGCATATTATCAGATTTTAAAATTTTTGCCAATTCACTGAGTGAAAAATGGTATACCACTGTATTTTTTTTTTTCGATTTTAAAGTTTTTGGGTTTTTTTTTTTTTTTTTTTGCCTAAAACTAATACAATATTTTAAAATTTTAATTGGAGGATAGTTACTTTACAATATTGTGATGCTTATTGCCATACATCAACATGAATTGGCCGTAGGCATACATGTGTCCCCTCCCTTCTGCACTCCGTCCCACCTTCCCTCCCACCGTGTCCCTCCAGGTTGTCACAGAGCACCAGCTTTGGGTTTGGGTTAAATAATTTAAGTCAGTTGTATCTCAAAAACAACAGTAATAATAACAACAAACACGGACACACAACGAAAAAACTAGGGGGGCGTCTTTTTTTTTAACAAGTGTGTTAATACATACAGTAAAGGGTACAATTCAGTCAACTTATTTATATATGGCTACACCGGTGTAATCACCATGATTAAGATATAAAACATTTCCAGTACTGCACCCTAGAGCCCTCCACTCTTTTCTGGTCAGTACCAAACTCCCACCCTGCCCTAAGATCTACCCAGAATTTACTGCCATTCTAGTTTGTAATACCATAGATAGAGCAGTTTTCTCTTTTTGAATTTCATATAAATGGAATCATACAAACATTACTTATTCTTTTTTGGCTTCTTTCGTTCAACATTTTGTTTGTGGGATTCATCTGTTGGAATATCTAGCACTAGTTTGTTCCTTTTATTCCTGTTTCCAGTTTTTGACTATCATGAGTAAAGCTGCTATGAAAGTTATTGCTCAATCTTTTGGTACAGTTACATTAGTTTTTTTGTTTTGAATATACAACTAAGAGTAGAATTACTGGGTTATATGTTTGCTTACATTTAGCTTCAGTAACTTATGCCAGGTTATACTGACCAGTTTTCCAAGTGGTTGAATCAATTTACTTTGCTATGTATGAGAGTTCCAGTTTTTTTCACATTCTCACCAGGAAGGCCATTGTCAGTCTTGTAAAGTTTAGCTGTTCTGTTAGTTATATAGTGGTATCTCTGTGGTTTTTATTTATTCCTTGGTAACTAATGAAATTGAGGATCTTTTCATATGCTTATTGGTTATTTGGATATTCTCTTTTTCGACACGATCATTCAAGTCTTCTCAGCCTTTTGACTAAAATCAAGTGTAGTATGGGGGCTTCCTAGGTGGCTCAGTGGTAAAGAATCCACCTGCTAATACAGGAGACGAAAGAGATGCAGGTTGAATCCCTGGGTCGGGAAGATCCCCTGGAGAAGGAAATGGCAAACCCACTCCAGAATTGTTGCCTGGAAAATTCTATGGACAGGGGAACCTGGCAGGCTACAGTCCATAGGGTTGCAAAGAGTCAAATACGACTGAGCGACTAAGCACACATTCAAGTCTATTGACCATTTTTATTAAGGTGTGGTCTTTTCTTCTAATTGGTGTATGGGAATTATTTATTCATTCTGGATAGCAGCCCTTTGCTGGTTATGTTTGCTATATGTATACATATTAGTATATGTGTAGAAATTTCTATCTGTGGTTTACCTTTTCACTCTTAATGGGCCTTCTGTTTAATAGAATGAACTTTAATACATATTTTTTAAATGATCAGGGCTTTTTGTTTTCTATTTAAGAAATCTTTGCCTATTCTAGGAATTATTTTCTAAAAGCAAAATATTTGCTAGAATTATGTCCTCTGGATCTCATTATGTGTGAAACAGTGCTAAAATAAGGTGATAGTTAAGAAACCTTGGCCTGTGTATTGCTTTCTCAAAGGTAATAATTAACAGCAGTGGTTTTCCACATGGAAAACACTAAGCAAGGTACTGAGTCTGTTGGGACCTCAGTTTGCTCATCTGGGAAGTGAGAACAATAATGTTTTTACTTCAAAGTATTGTTATGAGAGTTAACTGCGCTAGTCCATGTACATCTGTTAGCACAGCAACCTACACAGAGGTAAGTACTTAGCAAGTGATAGCTGTTGTTAGTGTTGTGTGTTACAATTTGGAAAGCAAATTTTGTTGTGTTTCAGGGTATGAATTTCAGGACAACAAGCCCATAGTCATTTGGTTTTACTTTTGGTTCTTGGTATGGCGTAAGAAGCTTCACCTTTCCCCCTCTTTTTTTCTTATCAAAGCTTCATTCTTGTTATTCACCTCATGATTTAACCATATCAAACTCCATTCTGTTTGCAAAACCTGTCCCGATGTGTTCTTTCTCTGTGATTTTCTGCTACCTCTTATTTTATTCTTAGAATGTCTCCTCTGTTTGAGGAGATCCTCCAGTTCCGCTTGAATGATAACTCTCCACTTAAGTGACTTTCTTGACCTCCCCATGGCAGTGTCTTGCCTAGTTATGTGGTTTCTATTCATTTACATAGAGTCTATCAACATTTGTCTGTTTAATGTGTCTATTTAATAAGCAGTTGAAGCCTGCTTATTTTGTTTGTACTATATATGTGTGTGTTTGTATGTATCTTCTACTAAACTGAGCTCCCTAAGGGCTGGGGCTGTGTAATTCTGATTTGTAGATTTTGAATGCTTGCACCAAGTCTGGAGTACTTGTCTAAGTCCTCACTGAGTATTCATGTAGGAAATGTGTGAATAGAGGTAAATGAATTTCTTTTAAACATCTTTAGGTGAAAGTAAAGAGCCACTTGAAATCTCTACATTAAAACAAGGTGTGCATGTTTCTCAAGATACTTCAACAGCTGGAGTGGAAGAAATAAGATCTGTAGACATCATTAATATGCTGTTGAATTTTGAAGTTAAAGAGGTGTGTAATTTTCATCTGTTTTTATAAAATGAGGTGAATAAATAATGGATATTTAGAATTACTCTACTAAAAAAATTTTACATAGGCTATTTGTAATTTGTATATAGATGTAATGTTTATAAATTTGAGAGTTTGTTAAAGATGAGTTATATTTGGAGGATATAATATTTCATAGAGAACATGGTAGTATGCCCTCTAACACACTCTTCAAATGATTTTAGGACTGATGGAATGTGGCTTGCTTTGGATTTTGTATAGGAAAGACAGGAAGAGGACTGAGAAAATTCTTTGCAAATTTTAGAAACCATTAATACATGTAATAAAACATGTATAAATTTAAAATATGTTATCTTATTTTTAATCTGCTGTCCATCTGCAGATTCTCAAGGAAAGAGTAAATGAATTTTCCTCTTCTGTATTCACACATGTAACAGATACTCATTGCATGTGCTGAGTGCTAAGGAAACAAAGGTAAAAGGCATAGAATCAAACAAGAAAACCATTAACATTTTTGTAATACTTCCATTAAATTACATTCCCACTAATTACATTTTTTAAATTCCCACTAAAAATGTACCTAGGGAGCTTGTGACAGTGATGGTAGTGTTACAGGATGGGGGACCCTTTCCAGGGTTCCAGAGTGGGCTCTTGTCTAACACTCAGTAATATATTGTCTGAGGAGACACATATCCTGACAACACAAGAGACTTTATTGGGAAGGGATGCCTGGACCAAGAGCAGTAGGATAAGGGAACCTAGGAGAACTGTTCGTCACATGGTTCCCAGTCTTGGGTTTATGGTAATGGGGTTAGTTTCCGGGTTATCTCTGGCCAGTCATCTTGCTCACCAAAGATGTTTGGTGACTCAGGGTCCTTCCTGATGGTGCACATGTGACTCGGCTGATGTCGATAGCAGTGTGAGGGCTTCTGGGAAGTTGGCTGGATGTTTTGTCTCCCCCCTCCGCCTTTTGGCCCTGCCTGAATTCTTGCGGGTTCGTTCACTGGCATCTCCTCCCTCCTTTTATCCCGAATTCTCTCCATTCGTTTCCGGGGGAAGCTCTGTTTTCCTTATTAGACCTTCTGTTGTGAGACAGTCCAGGCACGCGGTTACTGTCATGCCCAGCCAAGGCAGGTGGTTTCCATCCTTGGTGCCCCCATAGTGGGAAGAGGGCATCTAAGCAGTCTGAGAAGATCAGGGAAGATATCCTGGAGGAAGTGAGATTTGGGTTGCGTTTTTAAAGAGTAATAAAATGGAGTCTGAGAAACAGGATTCAGGAAGGGGACTGGGACAGGGTAGAGAGAGGAACCAGATGTAAACATGTTTATATGTGGGAAAGTGTCACACATAGAGGGACTTGGAAGAAAAACATTTCCTCTAAAAATCCCTTCATCGTTAAATACTTGTGTAGAGGTTATATTCTGTCTCTGAGTTAAGCATAATAAAATTTTAAACAAATGAATGCTACTTTTAAAATCTGAAATATATGCTTTGAAACAAACTTCCTTAATGTTAAACCTCTGCTGTTTTTCTGGTGATATTAAGAGTTATTGAAGATTTTTAAGCTTTGATAGTTGAAACATTGATAGATGAATCATTCTATTTGCAAATGGGCTTCATTAACATATGTACATAGAAAAATCCATAAATCCTTTCTAATATCATTTGTGATACATGTAATTACAGTTGTCTTTGAGAGGACAGTGATTAGGGTGGGAGGAAGCAGTTTGCCGATAATAGGCATCATCTGGAGAGATTTTGGGCTGTTGCCATCCAGAGAGAGGAGCCTACTGGCAGCCAGTGGGCAGAGGCTGGTGAGGCTACTGAACAGTCTCTAGTGCTTGGGACTGCTCCTCCCTGGAAAGGATGATCAGCCCCACATGTCATTGGTGCCAAGGCTGAGAAACCTTGCCTTAGGAGTAGTTTAAAAATTGACTGTATATCTCAGACTTTGAGATTTAGTCTGACACCATCCATCAGACTAGGACTACTGGGAATTAGGCAGAACCACTTTTTTTTTTTTCATAGGTGTCTTGAAATCCACTAGAATATATTGGCTGTGCTTTAAAAATCTGAACAGGTAAGTGTGCCTTCCAAAGTAAATAATCCTAGGCAATTTCCAGACACAAATAGAAGTGCACATTGTGTGAATTTTTTATTATGTCACTCTGGATGGTTATTAAATTGTTAATTTATCTTCATTGTATATTAGTGAAATAGTTTGTGGTAATACTGATATCTTTTTCTAGGTTGTGATTACTTTGATGGAAAAAGCAGAAAAGAAAGGAAGACCTTTACATGAACTAAATGTCCTGCAGCTTGGACTGGAAGCTAGAATTAAAGCCTATGACCTGACTGCTGAAGCTTATCTAAAAAAGATTAGTATGCGATGCTTTGAGTTTACTGGTAAGTATGAAGTATAGTCTCTGTAAATTGTACATGTAATAGGCAGAGGTCCCTACCTTTTTATAAACTTTAAGCATATCTATTAGTGTCACTGTAATTATTTAATTAGTTTAAATTTATTACATTTAATAGAAAGTAATTTGATATTTAAAAATTAAAAATTCATTATCTGTGTAGTAATTGATTATAAAGTAAATCTATATCTAAATATTTAGCACGAAGTAGAGTATATCTAAAAGAGAATGAGGCCTATGTCTCCAGTGTCTATACAAAACACTTCAGAACTTGTAAAAGGCAACATTATAACTGTTCTCGGTGAACTGACATATTAGGAAATCACAACCCAAGTACAATACTCAGGTATAGAGCCCAGGGACCCTTTTTGAAAGGTGAGTTAGTTTACTAGAAAGTAAATTTTTTGTTTGATTTTTAAATGTATTTTTAAATTACAGCAGTATATTTTGTGTTTAATAATATTAATATATACTTGTAAAAAATAACAAGCAATACAGAAATATATAGAGGAAAAAATTTAGCATTCTTTTGTAGTCTCTTCAGCCTTTCAAATTCACTTTCTAAATTGCACCAAAGTAACTTTTAAAGTGAATACAGGTGTTTAAAGTTCATTGGAATTCTATGGGGTCACTTTAAGTAAAGCAGACTTGTATTGAGAATAATCCCTAGTTTAAGTATTTTATAGCTTTGTTCTTTAATATATTCTTATTTGTTGAAATAAGTAATACCAGTAGTACCAAATATATCATTTGTAATTGGCCAGTGCTGGGTTTTTTGTCTTTGTGGAGTATCTTGGATTTTATTTCAAAGTCAGTTTTACTGAGATATGATTACATATAGTAAAAGTCACCATTTTTAGCATACAACTCTTGAATTCTTTAAAAATTAATTTTCAGTATTTATTTTTGTCTGTGCTGGGTCTGCATTGCTTTGCATGTGCTTTCTCTGGTTGGGGTGAGCTGGGCCTCCTCTTTCTTCTGGTGCATGGGACTTCTTGTGGTGGCTTCTCTTGTTGCAGAGCACAGCCTCTAGGTTCAAGGGCTTCAGTAATCGCAGCCCGCAGGCTCAGTAGTTGTGGAGTGCGGGCTCTCGCGCACACAGGCTTCAGTAGTTGCAGCACATAGGCTCAGTAGTTGTAACTCAAGTGCCCTAGGGCACACAGGCTTTAGTTGCTCCGTAGCGTTGTGAAATCTTCCCGGACCAGAGATGGAACCTGTGTCCTCTGCACTGGCAGGTGGATTCTTACCCACCACACCACCCAACTCTTGAGGTTTGAGAAATGTGTATGTTGTGTATCTGGCTGATCTGTTTTTAATATATTTGAAACATCCGAAAGACTTAATGATCTCTCTTTCTCTTTTAGACTCTAAAGGAGGACCTCTTCACATTATTAACTCTTCCAATGTAACAGATGAACCCCTTCTGAAAATGTTATTGACAAAGGTACCTAGTTTCATTTCTAAAATTCTTTACTATTTGAATGTATGAAGTTATCCCCCATATTTAATATCTCAGTTTTTTCCCCTAAATTTTTTTATTCTAAAACTGGTTGATTATAGTGCATTATGCAAGCATCTGATGGTCTTGGATCATTTCAATAACCTTCAGAGTTAATTGTATGTTTTTGAATAAGTGGAAGTACACAAAGTTCCATTGTAATTTGAAGCAAAATATAATCCAGATGTACTAGCATTTTCCCTACCTTTAGCATTTCCTCCTAGTTTGGGTTTTTGCTTTTACAGAATGTGAGAATTACTTATGTGGTTGTGTTTTTGGCATATTCTTCTTTGCTTTTAAAAATATTTTTATAGTGTTTTCATAGCATGCTTTGAAAAGTAAAGACTGTGTGTATATATATATTGCAATGTGTGAATTTTTATTGTTTCCAACCTGGTGATTTCATCCTCCATTATTTGTAGGCAGACATTGATGGACCAGAATTTAAAACTACTCATGACAATACCAAACAAACACTTGAGGTATGTCTTTTCTAACTCACTATAAGGCTGGGGTATATGTTAATGATTGAATATAGCTTCAAAGCCATCTTTAGCTATAAGATTGTGAGTTCTAAAATTAGAGTAAAAGTGGTAATAATAATAGATCTAATCTTGTAGATGGGAGAAATGAATATAGAGCTGAGATAAAATTATTACAAAAGTTTATTTGATTTCCTAAGAGACTGTTTGTTTCCCAGGTAAAAATTAATGATTCCTTGTTGAGGACAAAATAATACATTTTTAAGGGAATTTTATTCACAACTCTTATTTGACGTCCTTTTAATGGAAGCATTAAGCACTTAAATTGTTAACGACTTTAGGATTAGAAAAAAATTAAGGGTCAGGCAGAAAGTATGGCTCAGTACAGACATTGCTCTTGGAACCATCTGTAAGGGGACTGAGCTAAGGCTGATAATACTGCCTAAATCTTTACTTAAAACCTTTTAAGTTCTGTTGAGGTTAGACGTATGGTCATGTGTGGAAGTTAGCAGTGTTAGTTTATTGTCTGGTAAAGGGTTAACAAAGTAATAGTGAATTTTTTCTCAAATAAAAAAGGTCCTTGGTTGAACTATTCTTGGGCTACTTGTATATGTTGAAGTGTGACATAAAAATGTTTCTATATCTGAAATTTGCCTCTCTAATTGTTCATTATCTTAGGTTTCATTTTCATCTTTAGACTTAGTTCTTCATTTGGAAGCTTTACTGTCCTTCATGGATTTTTTGTCCTCTGCCGTTCCATCCTCTGAACCTTCTAAGAAGGACTCGGAGCTGAAACCACTTATGGGGGAGTCCAGAAGTATCATTGCCAAAACTGGTATTAACTTTTGAGTCATGGTCTCATACTTTCTACCTGAACTTTAATAATCATATGTAATAACTGAACTGAATAACTTGTATTTTTAAGATAAGATGACCATTTAGCACCTTAATGTTTCCGGTGCTTTAACAGATTATGTTGGTTTCAAAAGAAAGCGGATTTTACTCTTATGGTATTGATATAAATTTAGTGAGAGATTTTAAATAAGTGTTTAATATTAATCATGTATTTATATTTGATTTCACTGCCTTGCTTTTTCATAAAATAAAGTCGTATATAGTTTGTATTGATGTACCCATAGCCTTCATCCTAGTGAAAGTGAGAAAGGAAGAAATTAAAGTATGATCACTGTCATGCTTAGTAACAAAGGCCCGTTTCAGTCAGGTAAAACTACCTGGTACTCAACAGGTTTAAGCTTTGCAAGACACAAAAGGAATAATCTCATGGAAGAGACATGCTCACTTTGGTTTCTAACCAAAACTGTATTTAAGTCACATAGAGGTATGGGCACATGCCGTGACTTATGCCCTGAAAATGTTGGATGTAGTGTAGCCTGAGTGAACATGTGCTTATTTTTAAGTCAAATATTATTTTAATTATTTTTCTTTCATATCATATGATGTGAGTATCTAACATCTGGTCATTTAATTTTCAAACCATTATCTGTTTGCGTTATATCTATATTACTGGCATCTTTAAAGTATAAAGCTGTTAGTAATATTAGATCTGATACAGGGAATATTTAAGTTCACAATAAACTATAAAAAAATCCTAATCCAAAGAAACAATATTCTAGTTATGCTGTGTAGCTGTTTTTAATGCTTTGATTATGCTACTTTAAATTTTAAGGGAAAAAAAAAAAACTTTTTTATCATCTTGGTGATTAAGGACTGATGTCCCCATACTTTTATAAGAAACATTGTTTCCTTCAGTCAAGACACATCTCTAGGAAATTACATCTTATATTTATCAATCAGGACTTGAACTAAAATAGATTAAGGGAATCCATTTGATTGTTATTCTTAGACACATGTACACAGACACCAATACATGTTATAAAGTAACTTTTTGTTCCTTAACTTTAGCTCTTTATGTTCATTTCTTACACACTTTATCTTAGGATTCTTCATGGAGAAACAGAATACAATCTAGAGAAATTGGCTGTATAGTTAATAACATGTATGTGTCACAGTTAATAATACATATTTTTACTAATTCACCATTTCAGTTTTTCATGAAATATTTTTCTTTGATCTAATATATGATGTGAAAAGAAGTTCCAAATCAAAATTTATTTCTAATGGGATCCTAGATTCTATTATAGGGATTTTTCTTTTTTTCCTAGAAGAAAAGTTATAGTAAAGTTTTCCATCTAACAAAATTGAACTTACCAGGTGCTAATAAAGGTTGCCTTTATTTTTAATTTGGATGGAAAAATGCTAGTTTTTGTCTGATTGGCATTTGAAAATTGATTTAAAAATAATATTAATTATGTATAGTCTTAATGGACACCTTTTTGGTTCTTCACAGTTCATATTGTACTTTTAGTGAATTTGAGATTAGTTTATGTGCTATATCATCTTTACATTTTGATCCTGATCACAAGGATTTTGTTACTTTTCAGTATCCAGCACCTCTTCTCAAGATGATGTGTTTGATTTAAAGGTCACCGCTAAATTAAATGCATTTAATGTTTTTGTCTGTGATCAGAAGTGTAACATTGCTGATATTAGAATACATGGTAAGTAGTTCTTCCTTGGTGTAGGTATTTTTGTTTCTTTACGTAGACCTTCAGGAAGAATGAGCTTGTTGCATGGTAGATTTCTCATGGCTTGTCTTTTTTTTTCCCCCCTAAGATTTCAGTAACAGTTAGTAAAATTATATTTTTCCTCTCATCTGATTAGCTATTCCACATTCTTTGTATTTCCATGTAAATTTTACCATTAGCTTTCCAACTTCACAGTTGTGAGAGTTGGACCATGAAGAAAGCTGAGTGCTGAAGAATTGATGCTTTTGAACTGTGATGTTGAAGAAGACTCTTGAGAGTTCCTTGGATTGCAAGGAGACCAAACCAGTTCATTCTAAAGGAAATCAACTCTGAATATTCATTGGAAGGACTGATGCTGAAGCTGAAGCTCCAATATTTTGACCACCTGATGTGAAGAGCCGACTCACTGGAAAAAACCCTGATGCTGGGAAAGATTGAAGGCAAAAAGAATAGGAGACGGCAGAGGATGAAATGGTTAGATAGACTCAATGGACATGAATTTGAGCAAACTCCAGGAGATAGAGTAGGACAGAGGAGTCTGGTGTGCAGCAGTCGACGGGGTCACAAAGAATTGAACATGACTTAGCGACTTCAAGGACAGCAGCCAATTTCAACAAAAAGCTTTGTAGTATTTTTTTTCTTCTTCTTAGCCTTGTAGTATTTTAGTTGGGATTGCATTGCATCTGTAGACCAATTTAGGGAGAATTGATATCTTAATGATATTGAGTTTTCTCATTCATTAGCATGGTATGACTTTCCATTTATTTATTTTTTAAATGGTAAACTTTATTATGTATTTGTTGTTGAGTTGCTTAGTTGCATCTGACTCTTTTGGGAACCTCATGGACTGTAGCCTGCCAGGCTCCTCTGTCCATGGGATTACCCAGGCAAGAATACTAGAGTGGGTTGCCATTTCTTTCTCTAGGGGATCTTCCCAAACCAGGGATCAAACCCGTTTCCCGTGTGCATCTCCTGCATTGCAGGCAGATTCTTTACTGCTGAACCACCAGGGAAGCCCTATTTATTTATTTTTAAAATATTTTATTGGAGTATAGTTGCTTTACAATGTTGTGTTAATTTCTGCTGTACAAAAAAGTGAATCAGTAGGCTTCCCTGGTGACTCAGTGGTAAAGAATTAGCCTGCCAGTGCAAGAGACATGGGTTCTACCCCTGTTCCAGGAGGATAGCACATGCTGTGGAGCAACTAATCATGTACCACAACTGTTGAGCCTGTACTCTAGAGCACGGGAACCACAGCTACTGAGCCCTTGCACCAGAACTACTGAAACCCGTGCACTCTCGAGCCCATGCTTCGCAACAAGAGAAGCCACTACAACGAGAAGCCCTAGCATCACAAAGAAGAGTAGCCCCTAGTCAACGCAACTAGAAAAAAGCCTGCGTGCAGCAGTGAAGACCCAGCATAGTCATTTAAAAAAAAAAAAAAAAAGTGAATGAGCTATAAAAAGTGAGTGTGTTAGTTGCTTAGTTACATTGGACTCTTTGTGACCCCCTGGACTGTAGCCTGGCAGGCTCCTGTGTCCATGGGATTTCCCAGGCAAGAATACTGGAGTGGGTTGCCATTTCCTTCTCCAGAGGATCTTCCCAGCTCAGGGATTGAATCTGGGTCTCTTGCATTGGCAGGCAGATTCTTTACCATCTGAGCCATATGTATACATATATCCCCTCCCTCTTGAACCTCCCCTCCACCTTCCACCCCTCTAGGTCATCATGAGTCATCTTTGGGTTTATTTATATTGAAGACGCCTGCAAACTTTTCAGAGATGTGCTTTGAAATGTTAGAAGTAAATTTGTTATGATTCATGACTGATAGAAGACATTTCTTATATTTAAAAATTTTTTTCAGAATAAGTCTAAGATTTAGTCTCATGTTCTATTTGCATTTGCAGAATAATATGATTTTAAATTGAGAAATGAATAGCGTAACATCTCACCAAGTAAAGAAAATGTCATTGTCCTGTTGCCCTTGCCTTTTGTGCATATATAACATCATTAAAAGAGGTTTCTAAAAGAGATTTTATAAGCTTTACTCATCATCAGCCTGATAGAAAAAGGAGTTCAGATTTTACCATGGATTCTGGAACAGGCTGTCAAGGTTCAAATTTTGCCCTAAAACTGACTGGTTGACCTTGAGCAAGTTAATTTATGTTTCCATGCCTGAGTTTTCTCTTCTATAAAATGGACACTGTTATAATAATTACTCATGGGATGGTTGTGAGGATTAAGTTTGCATATTTGCATATATTAAGAAAAATGCCTGTCATGTACGTAATAAGCAGTTAACAGGGGTTAGAAAATCAGTTCCATTCAGCAAATACTACTAAGGATCTGTTTATGGGTAGCGTGGTAAAGATCTAGGTTCATTATTGGGGCTGAGCTGTAGCCATTCTCGGATTCACTTTGAGAAGTGTTTAAAAATCATGCCTTTAGAAATCATGAAAATGACAAACATTTTTTGGAGAGAAATTGTGTTTTGGCTACAGTTTATTGTAGAAAGAATAGTATTTATTCATCAAATGATATCTATTCTTAGTTTTCAGATTAATAGTTTTCATTATATAATGTTTATAAAATGACTGTTCAACATATGTTAGCTGTTGTCCTAAATGACTGATTCTGATCATGCTAACACCCAGGATACTTGTGTTTGGAGACCTGTGATTAATTGTCTTTGAAATTCGATTACTTTTGTTTTAAAATTTTCACAAATTTTATGAGTGAGATGCTTCTAGCACTTAAAGATATTATAATATTTATTAGGTATCTCATACAAAGTAGTTGTTACCTTTGGAACGTCCCTGGTGGTCCAGTGGTTAAGATTCTGTGCTTCCAGCGCAGGGGGAGCTGGTTTGATCCCTGGCTGGAGAACTGAGGTCTGACATGCCACCTGGCAGCAGCCAAAAATTTTTTAAAAACTATTAAAAACTAAGTTGTTACTTTACATATGTCTAATGGTAATTTTATCTGTTCTCTATCTTGGTAGTATATTATTGAATTTAAATAACTCTGAATTAGTTCATTTGGCTTAGATTAAAAGTGTTGTGTTTCCCACAGGAATGGATGCCTCTGTCTCTGTGAGGCCAAAGCAGACCGACATGTTTGCCAGACTTAAGGATATCATAGTTACGAATGTTGATTTAACATCCATTCACAAAAAGGTAATTAAAAAAATGTTTCAATATTGAAATTCATTTTTGTTTTTTTGTGTCTGGAGATGTCTTTAATCATTTGTTCAGTGCATATGTAGTATCTGTCATGTGTCAGGCAGTTTGTTGGGAATTGTCCATGAATATGGTCATTGTCTGCTTTCACATTGTGTATAGACTAGATGATGTGTTAAAGTTATTTTTGACCAATTAAGTGATTGATATCTCCATTGATAAACCTTTTTTTAATAGAAAATGTTATATTTTCTATTAAAATGTTCTATTAAATGTTTAATAGAAAATGTTTTTTAATAGGAAAATGTTATTGTCAAGTTAAATGCTTTTAACTAGTATTTTGTTGAAGCTTAGATATAAATGATGCTTCTATATATGTCAAGGACTCTGTAATAAGAAACCTTGTAATACAGTGATACAACTCTTTTGATGTAATAACGAGTTAATTTAATACTTTTAGGCTGTCTCTATTTTGGGAGATGAAGTCTTTAGGTTTGAAATGACTCTTTATCCAGATGCCACAGAAGGAAAGGCCTATGCTGATATGTCTAAAGTAGATGGCAAACTTAGTCTCAAAGTGGGTTGTATTCAGATTGTATATGTTCATAAATTCTTCATGTCTCTTTTGGTAAGTTTATTTTAAAAATATATGTATTTCTCACTGAAGCCTAAATATCTTTGCCTGTGTATCTGAATCTAGATAGTCAAAATCTTTACTAAATAAGGTTGTGTGATAAACTCCCAAATGCTGAACAGATTATTACAGTTAAGGAAATCCTTTACATGATGGATAACTAAATGAGTTTTTGTTATCATTGGTTTGAACCAACTATGAAGGATCATTCTTTAACTTTAACATAGTTACATAGTTTGAAAATACTTTCTGATGTTTCAGTTAAGGCTTTTCAGTGTTAGTTGTTTTGAGAGATACCCTTAAAAGATGTTTAGCTATAAGAATCCTTTAAGGAGATGATCAGGCATTGGAAGGGCTAATACTGGAACTTACAGCTTTGATTATAATTACCATCAACAAGGCCATAAAATTCTTTAAATTATTTATTTCCATGTAAGTTTCATGGAGTGAAGAGTTTAATTTGCCTATGCCTTTCTTTTAGTAGGACTGTTAATCAAAGCTTTCAAATCACACATTTCTATGTTTTATTTTTCAGAAAAGTAATTTATTTGGAGGGGGGTTAGTTAAATAAACAACTAAATAAGCCATCTGTGTTATTAATGGATGTGCATCAAGAATATTGCTTCCAGTTCTTTTCTCTATTGGGAAAAGTCTTTCTGTTTTTAGTTGAAATTGAGATGAATGGTATCTTACTCTAAATAAATAATTTTTGACTCTTATTAGTGGTAACAAGATTATAAACACTTAAGCACCTTTGCTCATGTTGAAGTACACTTAAGAAAAAAATCTTCAGAAATAAGCAGGCAAAACCTTAGTTTCTAAAACTAGACTTTATTCATATGCCCTAGAGGGTACAGATTCAAAGCTACCTTTGGGAGCTGTAAAGCTTTCTCCTCCCATCTTTTTATGTAAATTTAGGTTAAAAAGGCCAACATTTCATGAGTAAAAGGGAGGTTTTAAATGAGTGAAAGGGAGGTTTCATGTCGATGTATGGCAAAACCCACCACAATATTGTAAAGTAATTAGCCTCCAATTTAAATAAATAACTTTTAAAAATATGAAACAAACAAAAACATGTAAAGCATTTAGCAAGTCCTCAATAAACATTGTTATTTTCACACACACACACAAAAGAATTGCTACCAAAATTTGTCAATAAACAAATAATTCTGAAATACATAAAGTGAAGGGACTCTTGTTCATGTTAATTATCTCAGAGTGTATCTTTCTAAACTTTATTTCATGTACACGGTCATAAATAACATCTCTTTTACATCACCTCTTTTATTTAGCTTCTCTTTTTTAAAGTTTTTCCTTTAAAAAATAAATCCCTGTTTTGAGGGGAACTCTAAATACCAGTATTTTCCCACAGAACTTCCTCAACAATTTTCAAACTGCCAAAGAAGCTTTGAGCTCAGCTACGGCCCAGGCTGCAGAAAGAGCTGCTTCCAGCATGAAAGACTTGGCTGAAAAGAGTTTCCGCCTTTTGATGGATATCAACTTGAAAGCACCAGTTATTATCATTCCTCAGTCTTCAGTATCACCTAATGCTATTATAGCAGATCTGGGTTTAATAACAGTTGAAAACCGATTTAATGTAGTTTCTAGGGGACATCATTCTCTACCCCCTGTCATTGATAAAATGGACATCCAACTCACTCAGCTAAAGCTGTCCAGGTATAAATATATAATCCAATTGCATTTTGTTGTTTAGTCGCTAAGTTTTGTCTGACTCTTTTTCCATCTCATGGCTATAGCCCACCAGACTCCTGTCTCAATGGGATTTCCCAGGCAAGAATACTGGAGTGGGTTGCCATTTCTTTCTCCAGGGAATCTTCCCTACCCAGGAGATACCTGCATCTCCTGCATTTTAGGTGGATTCTTTACCACTGAGCCACCAGTGAAGCCCCAACTGCGTATTACTTACTAGAAATAGAATTTTCATAGAATCATTGTCAGGGTAAAACACTCTAGTGGTTCATGGTTCATATTCCTTATTTCTTCTAATCATTAAACTTTGACCATTGGTTTTTGGTTAGTGGTTGATAGTGATGGACCTCATAAAATCTATACTTTGTCTTACTAAATTTGTGATGTGTTTTTTTACTCTATAAAAATTTCCTATTATAAGATTATGGTTAATACTTAATTTAGATATTTATTTATTTGCTTTGCACATAGCTGTATATAGACAAAGTCTTCTTAAAAATATAATAAAATTTAAGATTTATTTCTCATTTCCAAAGCATGTCACATTTAGGAATTCTCAGTAAGATATCTAATGGATTATCAAATCAAAATGGGAATGTGTTGGCTCTGTTGGATGACAGGAGTGAATTATTTGGTGGTTCAAATATTTGTTGGCTGGCAGGCTAGAAATGACTATTACAATGTGCTTGTTTAACTTCTAGGTTTGGTGAGCTTTTCCCTTTGAGTTTGGAGACATATTAATAGCATAAACCTAAGGGCTTAGTACAGCATCACTTTCTTTGTCCTTCAGAGAAGTGTTAGGAGGATGTAACATTTGTCTGTACGACATTGGTTAGTAGCTATTATTAGTCTTTGGGAAAGATAGTGAATAGAGCAGTAGTCATACACATGCAGTTTGTTTCTTTGAAATCAGCATTGCATGGGCTTTGTGTTATGTAGCTCTGCTTTATAAACTTACTCTGATTGATTTGTGAAAAGAAGCATGTTCTAAAAGAATTCTGATAGCAACCTTTAGTGTTTGGAAAATTGCTGTGTGGAAACTGGTATACATGATGATAGTCTTCATTTTAAAATGTTGATTTTAGAAATATAAAATAAATTCTTAATTATCTTTCAGGACAATTTTGCAGGCTGACTTACCACAGCATGACATTGAAATTTTGAAACCAGTCAACATGCTTTTATACATACAGCGGAATTTAGCAGCATCATGGTATGTGGAAATTCCAGGAATGGAGGTAAAAGGAAGACTAAAACCTATGCAAGTAAGTATATGTATAAAATAATTGCTCACTAGCTAGACTTTTATCATTGATCACAGCGTAGTTCTAATGTACATCAGAAAGTGATAAAATGTTTGAAAGGGAATGCTTTGTTAACTGAAAATGAAGGTGTTGTAGTTTTTCACACTTTCCTTTATTTCTTATTAGTTGGGATATTTGGTGATGCCAGCAAGAACTCTGAGGTTGAAAGCTAGAAAGTCTACTGAGATTAGTAATTTTAGAAGATTCTGTTCAAGTTTTAAGACAAATGATAAAAGTGATATTTAAGTTTTATTTAAAAATGTTTTTTGACCGTGCTACATGGCATGCGGGATCCTAGTTCCCCAACCAAGGACTGAATCTGTGCCTCCTGCATTGGAAGTATAGAATCTTAAGTACAGAACGTCCAGGCAAGTCCCTGTAAAGTGATATTTAGATAGCACATCTAAAGCACCTTAAATAGTATTTTTAATGTATAGAAACACTTTTAATTAGAAAAGCAGACATTTTCAGTAGGTGAATCTGTTTAGTTGATAAGCATATAAACAGCAGTATTTTTTAATATTGTAGTTAGCAGGTCGTAGGTAGCCTCACAGGAAGAGATGATACTAGTCAAAGAAGGTCACCAAAGTGTAGGAACCTTAGGATTCTTGTGTGCCTGTGTTTGGAATTGCTGAAGCCAAGCAGTAAGGGATAGGGAAAGAGGGAGTGACTAAACAAAATGTGTGAATGAGGAGTGAAAATTCAGTAGTGTAGTGGGTTTTGATATCTGTGACTATTTCAGAGTTAGTTCTAAGATAAAACAAGAAGGGTCAAAGGAGCCGAGTTCTACTAGTGAAGATGTTAAAATTGAGGCTTGTTGTAGGAATGAGAGATCCCTGTCCGTAGTAAGAGTAAATATATAAAGAAGAGCATGTGTTTATTGAGAGTATTGACTTTTCTATTCCAGGATATAGTACTGTTCTCTTAAATTCTCCCTTGCTCATATTAGATCCCAGAACTAATATTGGATCCTTTTCAAATACTAGGAGGTGGTGAAGTTAGCTGTTTTTCAGGAGGCTGTGATATCTCAGTTGGTAGCACAAGTGGGAATGAATATAAAAAGAAGTTCTGGGGAGTTAAAGTGATGTCTGTTTTCTAAGGACTGGGACTTGGAGCAAATAAGAAATCCCTGGTCATCATCTCATGCTAAAATACTGCCGCACTTTGATTTAGGCTGGGAATCAGGTGTTGCCCTTGGTGATAGGGCACAATTTGAGGGGCACAGGGTACTGCAGTGTTCAGAAGAAAAGATGTTGTGAATGCACCTGTTCGGTTTTGGGTTCAGGTCCTTCAAGAAGGCCTTTGGGACCTCTGTATGTGTAGGTTATTACTGTTATTTAGTCGCTAAGTCGTGTCTGACTCTTGCAACCCCGTGGACTGTAGCCCCCCTGGCTCCTCTGTCCATGGGATTTCCCGGGCAAGAATACTGGAGTGGGTTGCCGTTTCCTTCTCCTGGGATCTTCCTGACC
This sequence comes from Dama dama, assembly GCF_033118175.1. Classification (NCBI taxonomy): domain Eukaryota; kingdom Metazoa; phylum Chordata; class Mammalia; order Artiodactyla; family Cervidae; genus Dama; species Dama dama. Next base: position 53,992,119 of record NC_083692.1, on the reverse strand, counting down.
CAGGGATCAAACCTGAATTGCCTGCATTGGCAGGCAAATTCTTTGCCTCTGAGCCACTAGGGAAGCCCCCATATGTGCAGGGGAAATGCACAAAAGGTGGAAGGATGGAAAGGTTTAATGGGTCGTAGCAGCCAGTAGCATCTTAGTTTATCCTAGCAGCTTCATGTTGTTCTGCAGCCACCGATGAGGAAGATGATATTATTCCTATTTTAAAGATTAAGAAATAAGTTAACGAGGCTAAGAAACTTAGCCAACAGCACACCTTGAGAGTGGTATAGTTGACACATATCTACCTGACTCAAAATCTCTTGCTTTTTTTTTTTCTTTTTTGTCACATATCCCCTTTTTATAAAGGTTGAAGATTAGTAAGATGCTCATCTTGGCCTGTGTTTTGGCTTTTAACAATTCTATGTAGATGCATTTGTTACTGTTCTAGGAGGCATTATCTTGATAGGTTAAATGATTTAAGTATATGCAGACATGCATGTACGGAGAATGAGACTACTTTGCAGGAGCACGTCTTTTTCCTTCTTGATGGAGACTGGAAACTGAACAGTATTCTATTCAGTTTGAGTTTGGGGGAGATTAAACAATGTAGAGGAGGATGCTGGTACTGGACGAGAAGAGAGAGAAGCAGAATGGAGATGAGGAGCTAGGGAGAGGGGAGAGGAACACAGGTCCAGAACAGAATGAGTTACACAGTAACAGTAACAGCAGGAGGAGGGGAGTACTGGATGCAGGGACTTGGATATGAGTGGAGGCAAAAGCACGTTTACACACAGGAGTAATGTCTAATACTTTACAAGATAAAATACTTTCATCCTGCTATTTATGGTCCCAACTTACTTGTTTGTTTTTGTTAGATGAACAGTTAATTTCACAGACCATAAGTTAAGACATAGATATTTTGCATCATTTATTACTTCGTATTAACAGTAACCTATTGTTGGTTTCTAGGTTGCTCTCAGTAGAGACGACTTAACAGTTTTAATGAAAATTTTGCTAGAGAATCTTGGAGAAGCTTCTTCACAGCCAAGCCCTATGCAGTCTACCCAGGAGGCTGTGAGAGTCAGACAAGACGTTTCCAGCAGACCTGACCACTTCATAGGTATAAATTGATGGAGATTTTTGCTTTGATTGTTCAGAAGAATTAGATGTTAATGCCACATTTATATTTACTGGGTTTTTTTTAATTGTCCAGTGTGATGTGGTGTGAACTGACCCAATGCTGTATTATTTACTATGGGAGGTCTGAAGGGGCTGAGACTGCCTTGAAGCTCCCAGGGGAAGGAAGTGGGCTCATTGCTCTAAAGGGAGGGCCCACCTCTTGTTACCTGCATGATGCATGCTTACCCTTTTATTTGTGAAAATTGAATTTGCCCAATGCAAGAGACATTGAGGTAGTATCACTATGAACAAAGCTACTGGAGGTGATGGACTTCCATTTGAGCTATTTCAAAAAGATGATGCTGTGAAAGTGCTGCACTCAATATGTCAGCAAATTTGGAAAACTCAGCAGGGGCCACAGGACTGAAACAGGTCAGTTTTCATTCCAGTCCTAAAAAAGGCAATGCCAAAGAATGTGCAAAGGACCGCACAATTGCACTCATCTCACACGCTAGTAAAGTAATGCTCAAAATTCTCCAAGCCAGGCTTCAACAATACATGAACTGTGAACTCCCAGATGTTCAAGCTGGTTTTAGAAAAGGCAAAGGAACCAGAGATCAAATTGCCAACATTAGCTGAATCATCGAAAAAGCAAGAGAGTTCCAGAAAAACATCTATTTCTGCTTTATTGACTATGCCAAAGCCTTTGACTGTGTGGATCACAGTAAACTGTGGAAAATTCTGAAAGAGTTGGGAATACCAGACCACCTGATCTGCCTCTTGAGAAACCTGTATGCAGGTCAGAAGGCAACAGTTAGCACTGGACATGGAACAACAGACTGGTTCCAGATAGGCAAAGGAGTACATCAAGGCTGTATATTGTCACCCTGCTTATTTAACTTATATGCAGAGTACATGATGAGAAACGCTGGGCTGGAGGAAGCACAAGCTGAAATCAAGATTGCCGGGAGATATATCAATAACCTCAGCTATGCAGATGACACCACCCTTATGGCAGAAAGTGAAGAGGAACTAAAGAGCCTCTTGATGAAAGTGAAAGAGGAGAGTGAAAAAGTTGGCTTAAAGCTCAACATTCAGAAAACTAAGATCATGGCATCTGGTCCCATCACTTCATAGCAAATTGATGGGGGAACAGTGGAAATAGTGGCTGACTTTATTTTTTGGACTCCAAAATCACTGCAGATGGTGATTGCAGCCATGAAATTAAAAAGCGCTTCCTCCTTGGGAGGAAAGTTGTGACCAACCTAGACAGCATATTAAAAAGCAGAGACATTACTTTGTCAACAAAGATCCGTCTAGTCAAGGCTGTGGTTTTTCCGGTGGTCATGTATGGATGTGAGAGTTGGATTGTAGAGAAAGATGAGTGTCGGAGAATTGATGCTTTTGAGCTGTGGTGTTGGAGAAGACTCTTGAGAGTCCCTTAGACTGCAAGGAGATCCAACCAGTCCATCCTAAAGGAGATCAGTCCTGGGTGTTCATTGGAAGGACTGATGCTGAAGCTGAAACTCCAATATTTTGGCCACCTGATGCGAAGAGCTGACTCATTGGAAAAGACCCTGATGCTGGGAAAGATTGAGGGCAGGAGGAGAAGGGGACAACAGAGGATGAGATGGCTGGATGGCATCACCGACTCAGTGGAGATGAGTTTGGGTAAACTCCGGGAGTTGGTGATGGACAGGGAGGTCTTGTGTGCTATGGTTCATGAGGTCGCAAAGAGTCGGACACGACTCAGCAACTGCAGTGAACTGCACTGAACTGAGGTAGTACACTTTGAGAGAAAAAGCAAAGTAGGGATGCAGCATAATAAGATCCCAAAATAAATAAGAGAAAAAAGGAACTGGTGTCATACTCAGATGACTGGTCCGTGAAATAGGAAGGTATTCTTGTTCAGTAACAGCTTTGCTTATCTGTCTTCACTGGGGAGTGATATAGTCAGATAGATATTGGAGTTTTCCAGATTATTAAAACTGTTATCTTTCAAAGGCACTGAACCTTTTAAATTCAGCCATTTTTAAAAGACAATTTTTCTAACATATAAGGTTCCTTTTTGCTTTCTTGGCCAAGTTTATTGAATAATTTTATAATTTCACTGTTCTTCATCATTTATAATTGTTATGTGAATATCATGTTTTATTTTAGACTGTGAATAAGTTAGTATTTTCATGGCTAAAGTGAGATGGAGTGTTCCTTGTCCATTTAATAAATGACCCCAGACTGCTGTGCTTTTATCATGCTTAAGTCATCGACTGTTAGTTACGGCAGCGATTAAGCTGCCAGTAAGTAATAGTAAGCCAGCAGTGCTTCTCCTATAGTTAGGTCTGGTGTATTTTGAAGTCATAAAACAAATGCCTAGAGCAGTGTGCAAAATAAGGTTTTTGGTTCAGGATAGTTATGAGCACTGTATGAGTTTCGCGAGGCCTCCCTGCATCTCTCCCCAGGCTGAGTTCATGCCGCCGTGCAGACAAATGCTAGGTAAGTAGGCTGTTGCTGTAGTTAGACAGGAACTGTGTGCTGTACGGATGAAGAAACTGTAGCAGGCAAGCTTTATGTGGTTAACAATCTCACTGTGTTCAGCTGTGGTCAGTTTGTATCCCTGGTTCAAGCTGTATAGTTAATGTGGCACTTGGGAAAACAAAAAAAGTTCTGATGGAAAAACTACAGAGATAATGAAGATGGGAATGTAACTTATTTTCAGGAAAGGTAAAGGGAAAAACCCTAGAGTTTTCCAACTTGGAAAACTTGGAGAAGCCTTTATGTAGTTAAAGTTATGCTGTGTTTGCTCTTGCAATAACTTGTAAGAATAGGGTTTCCTATAAATGACCAAAGGAATAGAATCCATCTCCAAAAGAGACCGCAGAATCAGTTTGTAAGCGGGATTGAAAGCATTATGTATTCTTCTTTGTCTAAAAAGTTTCTGTCTAAAGATGAGGGATAAGACTGCATTACTTCTTGAAGTCTCTTTCACCTCAAAATTCCAGAGACTCCCTGTCCCACTCTCTGTCCCACATTATATTTGAGGTCTCTTCAACTCTGCTTTTAAGTTATATTCTATTCTATCAAAGGTAATGGAATGGATGACATAGGTAATTAAAGATAGTGAGACATGAACTACACTGGCAGAGGATCTTTTACTGATTAGCTGTCGTTCTTGGACAAAGTATTTTACTCTTCTCTGCCTCCAATTTCATAATCTCTTTGAGAATGGCCTGTAACCAGTTAAGTGAAATGTTTTGATAATTATAAACTACAATGAAGTAGTCTTGCGTTTGTAGGACTTTTTATTTTTATTTTATTTTATTTATTTATTTATTTTTTATTAATTGGAGGCTAATTACTTCACAACATTTCAGTGGGTTTTGTCATACATTGATATGAATCAGCCATAGATTTACACGTATTCCCCATCCCGATCCCCCCTCCCACCTCCCTCTCCACCCGATTCCTCTGGGTCTTCCCAGTGCACCAGGTCAGAGCACTTGTCTCATGCATCCCACCTGGGCTGGTGATCTGTTTCACCATAGATAGTATACATGCTGTTCTTTTGAAACATCCCACCCTCACCTTCTCCCACAGAGTTCAAAAGTCTGTTCTGTACTTCTGTGTCTCTTTTTCTGTTTTGCATATAGGGTTATCGTTACCATCTTTCTAAATTCCATATATATGTGTTAGTATGCTGTAATGTTCTTTATCTTTCTGGCTTACTTCACTCTGCATAATGGGCTCCAGTTTCATCCATCTCATTAGGACTGATTCAAATGAATTCTTTTTAACGGCTGAGTAATATTCCATGGTGTATATGTACCACAGCTTCCTTATCCATTCATCTGCTGATGGGCATCTAGGTTGCTTCCATGTCCTGGCTATTATAAACAGTGCTGCGATGAACATTGGGGTGCACGTGTCTCTTTCAGATCTGGTTTCCTCAGTGTGTATGCCCAGAAGTGGGATTGCTGGGTCATATGGCAGTTCTATTTCCAGTTTTTTAAGAAATCTCCACACTGTTTTCCATAGCGGCTGTACTAGTTTGCATTCCCACCAACAGTGTAAGAGGGTTCCCTTTTCTCCACACCCTCTCCAGCATTTATTGCTTGTAGACTTTTGGATAGCAGCCATCCTGACTGGCGTGTAATGGTACCTCATTGTGGTTTTGATTTGCATTTCTCTGATAATGAGTGATGTTGAGCATCTTTTCATGTGTTTGTTAGCCATCTGTATGTCTTCTTTGGAGAAATGTCTGTTTAGTTCTTTGGCCCATTTTTTGATTGGGTCATTTATTTTTCTGGAATTGAGCTGCAGGAGTTGCTTGTATATTTTTGAAATTAATCCTTTGTCTGTTTCTTCATTTGCTATTATTTTCTCCCAATCTGAGGGCTGTCTTTTCACCTTACTTATAGTTTCCTTTGTAGTGCAAAACCTTTTAAGTTTCATTAGGTCCCATTTGTTTAGTTTTGCTTTTATTTCCAATATTCTGGGAGGTGGGTCATAGAGGATCTTGCTGTGATTTATGTCGGAAAGTGTTTTGCCTATGTTTTCCTCTAGGAGTTTTATAGTTTCTGGTCTTACATTTAGATCTTTAATCCATTTTGAGTTTATTTTTGTGTATGGTGTTAGAAAGTGTTCTAGTTTCATTCTTTTACAAGTGGTTGACCAATTTTCCCAGCACCACTTGTTAAAGAGGTTGTCTTTTTTCCATTGTATATCCTTGCCTCCTTTGTCAAAGATAAGGTGTCCATAGGTTCGTGGATTTATCTCTGGGCTTTCTATTCTGTTCCATTGATCTATATTTCTGTCTTTGTGCCAGTACCATACTGTGGACTTTTTAAAAAAAGTTGTCTTAATAGTCTTTGCCAGGCCGTCTTTTTATTTTTAATGTAGATAGTCTGTGTCTGTCATTTTGCCCTGTACTAAATATTTATTGATATACTGCCGTTTTTGTTCATTGTTTTATCATGATTTAAATAATTCTTGAAAGTTTGATATAAATTTAGAATAATAAATTATTATCCTAGCTTTCAAAGTATGTATAAAGTCATATACATACTTAAAATCTTACTAATTTTCATATTTATGTTTGAACCATCAGAACAAGAAGATGTGACAGACTCAAAGCTTGCTTTGGACCAGAGTGTCACTCTCCAGTTTGACTTTCACTTTGAATCTCTTTCTATTGTACTTTATAACAATGACACCAGCCAGGTATGTAGTTAATGTCTATATCTAGGAGAAGGTCCTTAGCTCTTGATATTCAATTTTAGAATGTCATTTTTTTGATGTGATTTCTCTTCTCAAGATTGATGTCTGTTAAATTCTATTTGGCCTATGGAGTATGCACTGGTCCTGCTCTCTGTTTGCACTTTGTTAGTGTTTTTAATCTTTCTAGGCTAAGGAGAGCTTTTTACTTTTTTCCAAGCATTATCAGCACTAAAATATTTAGACCTAGCTTTAGGAGAAATATTTTATATGTGGATAATTAGCTATATGTACAGTTTTATTACATAGTTATATGTACATGCATATTTAACTATTTAAGGAAAATAATTTAGTGGCTTTGGAACCCTGGAGGGTTATTTTAAAATGTATGATTATCCATGATATATAAGCGTTAATTATGTTTCTCTTTTTTTTTTTCCATTTATTTTTATTAGTTGGAGGCTAATTACTTTACAATATTGTAGTGGTTTTTGCCATACATTGACATGAATCAGCCATGGATTTACATGTGTTCCTAATCCTGATCCCCCCTCCCTAATTATGTTTCTCTTGAATAAACTTTTTATTTAGTAGATAATATGTTAAGAATACTGATTAGTGAATTGAGGAACCAAGGTCAAGGGCCATTATGATTTGAACCACATAATGTGTCATTGATATTTTTTTAGAAAGCTTTTTTATATAGTGTCTTCTAATAAATGTTTTTTATTATATCAGTTAGTTAATATCATCATAATACTCATGCATATAATATAATAATACCCGTAATAAGCACTTATTGTAAGTATTATATCTATTGTTTATGTCCATGTATATGTTTTGTTATGTTTCATATTGTTTTCTAAGAGTTATACAGTATTCATATATTATTACTGTTGGACCTTGGGCAAGTATCTGTCATTTGTGCAATAGACAGCATTAATTTTTTTTTTCAAATTTTATTGAAGTATAGTTGATTCACAGTGTTGCATCAATCTCTGCTATATAGCAAAGTGATTCAGTTATATATATTCATTTTTTATATTCTTTTCCATTATGGTATATCATAAGATATTGAATATAGTTCCCTGTGATATACAGTAGGACCTTGCTGTTTATCCATCCTATGTATAATAGTTTGCATCTACTCATCCCAAACTTCCAATCCTTGACAGCCACAAGTCTGTTCTCTACCTTTGTGAGTCTGTTTTTGTTTTGTAAATATGTTCATTTGTGTCAACATTTTAAGATTCCACATATAAGTGATATTATATGGTATTTGTCTTTCTGACTTACTTCACTTAGTATGATAATCTCTAGTTCCATCCATGTTGCTGCAGATGACATTATTTCATCCTTTTTATGGCTGAATCACATTCCATTGTATATATATATACCATATCTTCTTTATCCATTCAATGGTTGTTTCCTTATCTTGGCTACTGTGAATAGTTCTGTATGAACATAAGGGTGCTTGTATCTTTTCAAATGTATTTCTGTCTGGATATATGCCTAGGTGTGTGATTGCTAGATCATATGGCAACTCTATTTTTAAATTTCTAAGGAACTTCCATACTGTTTTCCATAGTGGGTGTACCAGTTTATATTCCCACCAACAGTGCAGAAGGGTTTCCTTTTCTCCATACCCTCTCCAGCAGTTTGTTATTTGTAGACATTTTAATGATGGCCATTCTGACTGGTGTGAGGTGACTGCCTTAATTTCTAATGTTTAACGTTAATGTTAATAAAAGATCAGAAAATGACATAATGCAAAATACGCAGTTAAATATATTCTTCGTTTCGATTGAGGTACTATTATTCTATTGGCTGCCCAGGCTTAGACTCTTGTTTTCTTTTACTTCCTTCTTTGTTGATGTTCTTTATTCATTTGGACACCAAGTACTGTCAGTTTTTTCTTTGAGTGAACTTCTGTTCTTTCCTGGAAGTTCTCACTGCTGCATTATTTGAGGCTTCTTAGCTCACACAGTCGGAGAAGGCAATGGCAACCCGCTCCAGTACTCTTGCCTGGAAAATCCCATGGACGGAGGAGCCTGGTAGGCTGCAGTCTATGGGATCGCTAAAAGTTGGACACGACTGAGCGACTTCACTTTCATGCATTGGAGAAGGAAATGGCAACCCACTCCAGCATTCTTGCCTGGAGAATCCCAGGGACGGGGGACCTGGTGGGCTGCTGTCTATGGGGTCACACAGAGTCAGACACGACTAAAGCGACTTAGCAGCGGCAGCAGCTCACACAGTACTGCAGTGGCTTCCTTGTTTGTTGCTCTTTGTCCTTTCATTCAGCTTAGACATTGGCACAAGTTCAGGTTCCTCGGTGTCATGTAGCCATTTACAGATTCCCATTCTACTTAGAAAACATTCAGTTTTACATTATGTGAATTTTAACTTATTAAAAAAGACCATGCAGTGCCTCCAAATTGTCTACATCAGTAACCATACCAGAAACTCTGTTATATTGTGATTAGTAGATGTGTCATTGGTCATTTCTATTAATAGTTACAAATCACAAGTTTGTGAACTATCTGTATTTTTACAAATTAAAGGCATTGCAAGTTTCCAATAATAATTTCATTCTGACCCATTTATAGGCCTTGTACTGTTTTGAGTAAGAGAAGATAGGCAGTTAGAACCATGGTGCCAAGAATTGCCCACCAGCAGCACCCTTATATCAATATACTGGTCTGTAGTGAGCAATTACCGCTAAACCGAAAATCCTACTTCCCCAAAAGATTTTCTCTCTGTGTGTTTTTTTTTTTGTTGTTGTTGTTGTTTTGCTTGGTTGGTTGGGTTTTGTTCTTTTAGTGTCTCAGCACACCTACAGAAATTTGAGCTATGTGTTATCAGTTCAGTTCAGTCACGTCAGACTCTTTGCGACCCCATGAACCGCAGCATGCCAGGCCTCCCTGTCCATCACCAACTCCCGGAGTCCACCCAAACCCATGTCCATCGAGTTGGTGATGCCATCCAACCGTCTCATCCTCTGTCGTCCCCTTCTCCTTCTGCCCTCAATCTTTCCCAGCATCAGGGTCTTTTCCAATGAGTCAGCTGTTCGCATCAGGTGGCCAAAGTATTGGAGTTTCAGCTTCAACATCAGTCCTTCCAATGAACACCCAGGACTGATCTCCTTTAGGATGGACTGGTTGGATCTCCTTGCAGTCCAAGGGACTCTCAAGAGTCTTCTATGTGTTATGGTGGAATACATATTGAGTTCATTTTTCCTTAAAGTTTAAATCTTGAGGGTTTGAGACCACGGGTAGGCCTCTACATTCCTTCCCAGACTTCTTTCCCTACTTTTCTTTTATTGAAATATTCAAGCCTGAGATGCCTGCGTGTACGTTATGCCCCCAGAGCATCTTGAACGGTTTACTCATGTTCTTTGTCTGTCTAGAATGCCTTCTGCCCCTCTTCGCCTGATTCCAATCAATCTCTGAAGTTCGGTTAGTTGTCATGTTCTTCATGAATTTTTCCTAGCCCACAGTTATCTCTTTGACCCTATGAGCTTTTGCTGTTTTTATTCTTTACCTAATCTCTTAATATTCTTTGTGGAATATGGGGAGATGTAAGTATGAATAAATAAATGACAATATATCATTTTTTAATTGCTTACAAATTATAGCATCTCCTTGTGATGTTCCTTGTAATAAATTTCCATGTTTTTTTTTTTTCAATTAGAGTATAAGCTTACTAAGATCACGTACCATGCTTTATCCTTTCTCATAAAGCCTTTAGTTCCTATCACAGAGTGTTTTACAGAAGAGCTCATTAAATATTTATAAGTTAGAGTGATTAAGTGACAGTTTCCTGATTTTCTTTTTGCATTGAACTGTAAATCAGAAAATTTTATGTATTAACCCTTGTTGAATGTCAGCACACACACTTAGGTATTTATTTGCATGTGCATATACAATCACAAACATGCATATTATTCTTTGTTCCAGTTTTAATACTCATACTTTAAAAATTTGCTTTTAATCTCTGAGTTAAGAGATATGTTTAAAAGTAATTACATAACACCTGAAGATAATTGATTCTTTTGCTTGAAAAATATGCCACAGGAATCCAAACTTGCATTTCATAATGACAGTTTCCGGCTCGGTGAACTCAGGCTCCATCTTATGGCCTCTTCAGGGAAGATGTTTAAGGATGGCTCATTGAATGTCAGTATTAAACTTAAGACCTGCACTCTTGATGATCTCAGAGAAGGAATTGAGAGAGCAACATCAAGGTTTGTCATTTCTCAGTTTGCTGCACATGTAAAAGGTTGACATTGTGCTTGGCATTGTTAACAGACATTGATTGCTTGGCTTCAGATGGTCAGAAGGGGTCTTTTGATCATCCTTTTAGGGATTCTGTTCCTTGGGATTATCAACATAGGTCTTTGGTCATATTTCATTTTGAAGTGCATCAAGAAACTGTGCTAATTTCAGATTCAGTTGCTTTTATGTTTGAATTAAAGGGAAGTTTAATAATATTGTCTTAAAAGTGGGAACTAAGAAAATGTAAGAATTTTAATAGTGAATTCCACGTGGTGTGGTTCATTAGTGGTATATTTTTGTAAATTGTTTTCAGTAGGCAGAATCTTTTTTCAAAAAAGCCTTCAATTTATGGCTCTTTCTTTTGTATATATGTTTTAAAATAGTTCTGTAAAATTTCTTTAAAAGTTTTAGTAGATCAACTATACTTAAGTTGAAAGAAAAGACCCTACAGGATTAAAGAAAGTTTTAGCAGAAATGGAATCCCTAATTTTCACATTTATCAGCTCATTTTGAAAGACAGCTCCATGTCACCTTACTACAAAGTGAGAAAAATGCAACTTTAGTAGCCTAATTATATTTTTATTCCTTTCACAAATAATGAGATACATAATGTTTTTGCTCTTGATTATTTTTGGAGAATAACTGTTCTGCTGCTTGAGCCCTTTGTGAGCCCTTTGTCTTTCTAAGAGATGAATAAATGAGGGAAGAGTGCTTTCATGCATCCAACTTTTCTAGTTTGCAAACTTTGTGTCTTGGCATGGCAGTCTAGGCAAGGGTGATAAAGACCATGCTTCTGTTTCATAGCCTGCTTTTTGCAGCGTGCTTGAGGCTGTGTGGAAACTCATTGCAGACCCTTGATGAACACTGCGAGATTTGAGTTACATGGACTAACTTGGGAGTCAGTTGTATAGGATGATCTTTGGAGATAAATTCCTTCAAGGAGGTTTTATTTTATAAAATAAAGAGGTTGTCTTTTAAATTTTATGGGGCTACAATAATGTATTTTGTTAATTGCCAAACTTTCTTTCAGTAGTCATTGATTTTTTTTCTAATATTGCATTATAATTATAAAATGCTCTTATGATTACTTATTACCATGAACCTTGGCTGTGGAGACTAGGAGACCCTGTCTTGGTTGTTGATTAGCTATTTAGAGTCCAGTTAACAATTATCTGTTTTCTATACAGGTTGGAAACTGAAAGGTGAAAGAGAAACTATTACAAGATACTTACAAAATTTTTCATCTTTTTAACTGTTTTAGCAGGAATAAAATAATGAATGTACATAAATTTTTTTCAGAATGATTGATAAGAAGAATGGTCAAGAGAACAACAGTTCTATGATTGACATAAGTTACCAACAAGGCAGAAATGAAAGTCATATTGATGCTGTTCTTGACAAGCTGTATGTATGTGCCAGTGTGGAATTTCTGATGACTGTGGCAGATTTCTTTATCAAGGCTATACCTCAGAGTCCAGAAAATATGACTAAAGAATCACAGATTCCACTGAGACAGACTGCCTTAGCAAAAATCAAGATGGAGAAAGGTTAGCAGAATTTATTTGTCACAGATGATAACTTGTCTTATATTTTACCAGAATTGCAAACAGGAAAAAAGAGAAATGGAGAGTTTAAGAATGTAAAATTACTCTTTCAAATTTAAATATGTTCAGAAGAAAAACCTTAGTAAGCATCAATTTTTAAGAGAGAGGTAGACTCCTAGAGAAGGAAATGGTAACCCACTCCAGTATTCTGCCTGGGAAATTGTATGGACAGAGAAGCCTTGTGGGCTACAGTCTGTGGTGTCAAAGAGAGTCAGACACAACTTAGCGACTAAACAACAACAGGAATAGAAATATGTATTGGATTAGGGGCCAAGAAGCCTCTGCTCTTGTTCCAGCTCTGCCATTAACATTTCTTTTCTCTGTTAAATTTGTAATTGTCTGAAAAAAAATAAAAATAAATTGTAATTGTCTAAGGTCATGCGTTTTTCTCTCTAATGTGCGGTTGAGCAGTATTGGAAAACTGCTGTTAACTGGCAAGGTCAGAATTTAATTTTTCCATTTACCTTTCTTAAACAGTAGTCATGTGAAATCTCTGTATTCATATATACATGTAATGTATTTATACTATACATTGTATGACACTGACTATATAGTTAGGGTAAAATCAAAGGAAATAAGTAAAATGGTCTGTGTGCTTTTAGCAGGTCTCCTGTCCTCTTCCTGTGTTCCCCTCACCTGTTTTCCCTTCCCTGTTCTTGCAGCATAATACACACTCAGATGTATGTATATGCATTGCATATACACATTAATTCTGACAAAAAGAACTTCAAAACAAGATTATTTCTGTTAGGTCAAAGTCTTATAACAGGGATCAAGATTGCATTAATCCCACATAATCAGCATTAGTTAATAATTATTTATTGTTAGTCCTAACCAATCAGTTATTTATATTGTTACTTTCACCATATCCCTAACAGCAGGATATGAGAAGCAATATAGAAAGTTACAGATACATATACACAAGTGACAAGATTTACTTTACTAGAACTTTCATGGTTCCCATTTATGTTTCTTCAGATGACTCTCTAAGACCGAATATGACTTTAAACGCCAAGATCACGGATCCAGAAGTGGTTTTTGTTGCCAACCTGACAAAGGCTGACGCTCCTGCTCTGACAGCCTCGTTCCAGTGTGACTTCTTTCTATCAACATCCGAACTTGAACAGATAATGACAGCTTCTGTGGGAGATCTTAAAGTGCTTGCTTGCCCTTTTCTCAGAGAAAAGAGAGGAAAAAATATTACCACAGTAAGAATGACTTTATATCCTAAGCTTGAATTGAAGGATGGCAGAAATGGTTGGTTCATAGAATCCTAGAATATGAGAGATCTATATTTACTCCAGCTTGAGATTATACAGATAAAGATGTTGAATTCCAAAGATGTTAAATGATTTACCCGTGTTTGCAGTGACAAAACTATAGACTACCTCCAGACTAATTTTCGTTATACCATCTTTTGCTGAACAGTATTTGAATTTTAGTACAAATCAATATTCCTTTTCAACTTTGCTTTTATTCGCCACTATGTATCCAATGAATGACTGAATGGATGAATGAACCAAACATTAATTGGAGTCACATGCCCAAAAGAGATTGTTTTTCTTTATTACAAATTAACTTCAATGGTGCTTTCACATTATTATTGAAAAATGTGATTTTGGTTAAATGAATTAACTACCACACCATTTGGTTTTTAATATTAAATTGATTATTTTATGTTAAAGAGCATCATTATATAATGTGACTTATTTGCAGTATTATTTCAAATTAAAAAAAGAATTGATGGATAAAGTGACTTGGGTAAAGAAATACAGTGCTGAGCTTAATCTGTACTTTATCATGAAACATTCTTAAGCGGGATCGTCTTGACATGTCACAGAAAGTTTATATTAATCATTTCTATTTAAAGCTCATCCTAATTTTTTAAAAATGAAAGCTGTTTAGTCCTAATTCCCTCATTCAGTTCAGATGCATTTTATTTGTTTCTTTAATGATATTTAATAATATAGGCTTCATAGTTTTAATAAATCATTGAATTTGAAGATTTGCAATCTATTCTAATAAGGACATTACAGGAAATTCAAGACTGACCTGTTGTTAATCATTGGGAAGCTGTTCATTTACCTACCTTACCATATAGTCTTTTTTAAAGAAAAATGTTAACAGAACTATTTGTTTAGAATAACAATTTCAAGTGATTTTGTGGTCATAAAAGTTATAATGAAATACCTTTTTCATTTTTTCATTTACCTCTTTGCAAATGTAAGATCTTGCGTAGCTCATTTTTATAGATATCTTTAAAGTATATTTTATGCAGGGCATCAGTTTAAAGATATTTTGGGCTTCCCTGGTGGCTCATATGGTAAAGAATCTGCCTGCAATGCAGGATACCTGGGTTTGATTCCTGGTTTGGGAAGATGCCCTGGAGAAGGGAACAGCTGCCCACTCCAGTATTCTAGCCTGGAGAATGCCATAGACAGAGGAGTCTGGTGGTTACAGTCCATGGGGTTGCAAAGAGTCGGACACGACTGAACAACTTTCATTTAAAAGATATTTTAGACTTCTGCTAGTAAATGTGCATTACTACTTAAGAATTTGGCATAAAGGAATTCATCACAACTGCTGAAAGTCCTTTACTGTGATCATAGACTTGACATAGTTTGGAGGAGCTCTCATGAGAGGTTTTCAGATAATTTAATTTGCCTTTTTGCTTTTAGTAATAGGCTATAGTTAAAGATCTCAAATTAAGTAAGACATGTCCTTAAGTAAATTTCATTTATCTGTTTGTAGGTCTTACAGCCCTGTTCTCTGTTTATGAAAAAATGTACACAGACATCAGGAAAAGAAAATATAGATATTAAAGTTGAAGAATTTATAATTAAGGTTAGTGCCAATCATATTATTTGGGTGAAAATCAATTTTTATTTTTCTTATCTTTTGATTTGTCTCATGTTTAGAGCACTATGCTAGTCACATATTTAGTAATCAATAAATACCCCAATCCATTTTTCTTTAATGCCAATGTTTGTTTCTGTTTTCTTTGAAAGACTGCAGTTGACTCTTGAGCAATGGGGGGATTAGGAGTGCTTAACTTTATAGTCACAAAGACCCTGATTTTTGGAAAGATTGAAGATGGGAGGAGAAGGGAACGACAGAGGATGAGATGGTTGGATGGCATCACTGATTCAATGGACATGAGTTTGAGCAAACTCTGGGAGTTGGTGATGGACAGGGAGGCCTGGCGTGCTTCAGTCCACGGGGTCGCAAAGAGTCAGATATGACTGAGCGACTGAACTGAACTGAACTGAACTTACAGTCAGGCCTCAGTATGTGCAGTTCCTCAGATTTTCCATGTCTGAGGTTCTAAATCTGCAGATGCAACCCGATGCAGATAGTGTAGTCCCATAGTATTTACTATTGAAAATCACCATATTTAAGTGGACTCTCATGGTTCAGATCCATGTTGTTCAGTGTGAACTATACTTTTAAATGTATACAGATGGTCAGGATAATTTTTATCTAGTATATTTGTTTGTGTGTTGGAGATTGGGTTTAGATGGGCAGAACAGAGATGAAGTGGAAAGAGAAGGGAAGGATGGAAAAATGAACTTGCTGTTATTTTATTTGCAGTGTTATTTTTAGGCTTTTATTTGGGGTGCTAGTTGGTTGAATTTAATATTTATGTGATTAAATGTTTTATATGTCTTATAAAACATTTTAATGGCTTGGATGCTAGAAATAAAGTATTAGGATTTTTTTATCTCTTACATTTCAAGTATTGAAAAAGCAATCTGTTCTCCAATGCCTTTCACATTCTCTAAGTATGACCTCTTGGTCAATTACAAATGAACAGTACAGAACACTTTCTAAAATCTGTTTCTCTCTCTGTTCAAGGGACACAAAATTGAGGTGATTAATAGCAGTTCTGATAGTAGCTTTATTATTTAGGTAAATAGCGAATAGTGAATAAACCAAGGTTCAAATTGTCATTTGAATTACCATGTAAATAACAATTTAGTTTTCTCTCAGTGTAGTTTGTCTTAGGTGGCATTTTGTTGAGACTTATACTGCTAAATGGGGAGAAAACTTGGATTTGTATGCACTTTGTCTGAGACACTGGGTTAAGATGCTGAGGGATTGTTTTTCCATGTCTTTGTATATCACTTTACATATATATATAAAGGTGCAGGTTTGAAAAATCCTTTAAGGTCTTGAAGGGGTGATCCCATTATGTCTGGGGGGAATGGTATAGTGTAGTTGGAACTGAGAGCAATAGTTAGAGGTTACATTAATAGGGCAAGGAAAAAAAGGATTCGGTTGACAGATAAGTTTGGGAAGCACTACATACTGGATCCTTCTTTTGGTGATGTAGTCATATTTCTTTAGCATATTAAATAAGTAAGGATTGTAAGAAGTGAACATTGAAACAAGCCACTTAACTTATTGCTTAAACTTTGGAAAGTCATGGGTAACTAATTGATGAGGCATCAGGTCACAAAGAGGTTTATGTCCTTAACTTAAAGAGAGTTTGAATCTTATCCTGAAAGCGAGAGGGAGTTGTTGAAGATTTTATTAAGCATAGGAATGACATGTTCAGATTTGGGTTTTAGAAAAATCATGTGGAGGGTGGGCTGAGATGGTGTTCACCAGACATGAAAGACATCATCATGGAAGACGTAAGAACTAAGGCACAGTGATTCGCATGAAGAGGTGAGCAAAGAAACTATCCAAAGATAGTAGGAGGTGGAATTCTCATGTCTTAGTGTGAAAGGGGTTCCATGGTGATTCTCAGGTTTCCTGTTTCAGTGAGACCAATGAAAACCATGTGCGTATATCTTGGTGAGGATCACACAGTTTGGTTTAGTTAATGCAGCTGGTTGAAAAATTCAGTTACCCTTCTGCATTTTTCTCTTCACATAACACTTTTTGCCTCTGAATTAATTGATTTAGCATTAGGTTTCAACAGTTGACATGCATGTTTGTTACTTAATTCTAGAATAACTTGAGCAGAAATCACTGGTTTGAGGTCAGTTGACTGGACGTGTGATTTTATGTGTGCTCTCTTTTGTGTTTCCTTAGTTATAAAGTTGATACATTTAAATTTTTAATTAGTTACTTAACGTTTTTGTATTATGTCTTCTTTCTTCTCATCTGGGAAAGAATTTACTCTGAATTGTTTTCTGCTTTCTTTTTTTTAAAGATTTCACCCATAATTCTTAATACTGTGATGACAATAATGGCTGCCATGTCCCCAAAGACAAAAGAAGATGAATCCAAAGATACATCTAAGGAAACGGAAAATCTTTGGGACCTCAAATCTATTAGCGACTGCAACTCTTGGTTTCTTGGTGTTGACATGGGCACAGAATTAACAGAAAGTTTCAGAGACGTTGAAAATCAATCGATAGAGGAAAATTGTGCTGTTGTTGTCCAGTCAGTTCAAGTTACCTTAGAATGTGGCCTTGGGCATCGAACTGTACCTTTATTATTGGCAGAGTCTAAGTTTTCAGGAAACATTAAAAATTGGACTTCCCTAATGGCTGCTTCTGCTGACATGACATTAGAGGTATGACCAGATTAATTATTACCTTCCTGCAGAGGCAACTTCTTAAAAGTACAACTGACGAATTAAGAAGTGAGCTTTTTTTGTGTGCATGATCATAGCAAGTATACCTATGAATAGATAATACAGTCTAATATTTAGCTTGTTGATGTATAATACTCTTTATTTGGCCATCATTTTTTTTTTTTTTTTTTTTCCAGTGGGTTTTGTCATACATTGATATGAATCAGCCATGGATTTACATGTATTCCCAATCCCGATCCCCCCTCCCACCTCCCTCTCCACCCGACTCCTCTGGGTCTTCCCAGTGCACCAGGCCGGAGCACCTGTCTCGTGCATCCCACCTGGGCTGGTGATCTGTTTCACCATAGATAGCATACATGCTGTTCTTTTGAAATATCCCACCCTCACATTCTCCCACAAAGTTCAAAAGTCTGTTCTGTATTTCTGTGTCTCTTTTTCTGTTCTGCATATAGGGTTATCGTTATCACCTTTCTAAATTCCATATACATGTGTCAGTATGCTGTAATGTTCTTTATCTTTCTGGCTTACTTCACTCTGTATAATGGGCTCCAGCTTCATCCATCTCATTAGGACTGGTTCAAATGAATTCTTTTTAATGGCTGAGTAATATTCCATGGTGTATATGTACCACAGCTTTCTTATCCATTCATCTGCTGATGGGCATCTAGGTTGCTTCCATGTCCTGGCTATTATAAACAGTGCTGCGATGAACATTGGGGTGCACGTGTCTCTTTCAGATCTGGTTTCCTCAGTGTGTATGCCCAGAAGTGGGATTGCTGGGTCATATGGCAGTTCTATTTCCAGTTTTTTAAGAAATCTCCACACTGTTTTCCATAGCGGCTGTACTAGTTTGCATTCCCACCAACAGTGTAAGAGGGTTCCCTTTTCTCCACACCCTCTCCAGCATTTATTGCTTGTAGACTTTTGGATAGCAGCCATCCTGACTGGCGTGTAATGGTACCTCATTGTGGTTTTGATTTGCATTTCTCTAATAATGAGTGATGTTGAGCATCTTTTCATGTGTTTGTTAGCCATCTGTATGTCTTCTTTGGAGAAATGTCTGTTTAGTTCTTTGGCCCATTTTTTGATTGGGTCATTTATTTTTCTGGAATTGAGCTGCAGGAGTTGCTTGTATATTTTTGAGATTAATCCTTTGTCTGTTTCTTCATTTGCTATTATTTTCTCCCAATCTGAGGGCTGTCTTTTCACCTTACTTATAGTTTCCTTTGTAGTGCAAAAGCTTTTAAGTTTCATTAGGTCCCATTTGTTTAGTTTTGCTTTTATTTCCAATATTCTGGGAGGTGGGTCATAGAGGATCTTGCTTTGATTTATGTCGGAGAGTGTTTTGCCTATGTTCTCCTCTAGGAGTTTTATAGTTTCTGGTCTTACATTTAGATCTTTAATCCATTTTGAGTTTATTTTTGTGTATGGTGTTAGAAAGTGTTCTAGTTTCATTCTTTTACAAGTGGTTGACCAGTTTTCCCAGCACCACTTGTTAAAGAGGTTGTCTTTTTTCCATTGTATATCCTTGCCTCCTTTGTCAAAGATAAGGTGTCCATAGGTTCGTGGATTTATCTCTGGGCTTTCTATTCTGTTCCATTGATCTATATTTCTGTCTTTGTGCCAGTACCATACTGTCTTGATGACTGTGGCTTTGTAGTAGAGTCTGAAGTCAGGCAGGTTGATTCCTCCAGCTCCATTCTTCTTTCTCAAGATTACTTTGGCTATTCGCGGTTTTTTGTATTTCCATACAAATTGTGAAATTCTTTGGTCTAGTTCTGTGAAAAATACCGTTGGTAGCTTGATAGGGATTGCATTGAATCTATAGACTGCTTTGGGTAGAATAGCCATTTTGACAATATTAATTCTTCCAATCCATGAACACGGTATGTTTCTCCATCTGTTTGTGTCCTCTTTGATTTCTTTCATCAGTGTTTTATAGTTTTCTATGTATAGGTCCTTTGTTTCTTTAGGTAGATATACTCCTAAGTATTTTATTCTTTTTGTTGCAATGGTGAATGGTATTGTTTCCTTAATTTCTCTTGTCTGTTTTTTCATTGTTAGTAGAATGCAAGGGATTTCTGTGTTAATTTTATATCCTGCAACTTTACTATATTCATTGATTAGCTCTAGTAATTTTCTGGTAGAGTCTTTAGGGTTTTCTATGTAGAGGATCATGTCATCTGCAAACAGTGAGAGTTTTACTTCTTCTTTTCCTATCTGGATTCCTTTTACTTCTTTTTCTGCTCTGATTGCTGTGGCCAGAACTTCCAACACTATGTTGAATAGTAGTGGTGAGAGTGGGCACCCTTGTCTTGTTCCTGATTTCAGGGGAAATGCCTTCAATTTTTCACCATTGAGGGTGATGCTTGCTGTGGGTTTGTCATATATAGCTTTTATTATGTTGAGGTATGTTCCTTCTATTCCTGCTTTTTGGAGAGTTTTAATCATAAATGGGTGTTGAATTTTGTCAAAGGCTTTCTCTGCATCTATTGAGATAATCATATGGTTTTTATCTTTCAATTTGTTAATGTGGTGTATTACATTGATTGATTTGCGGATATTAAAGAATCCTTGCATTCCTGGGATAAAGCCCTCTTGGTCATGGTGTATGATTTTTTTAATATGTTGTTGGATTCTGTTTGCTAGAATTTTGTTAAGGATTTTTGCATCTATGTTCATCAGTGATATTGGCCTGTAGTTTTCTTTTTTTGTGGCATCTTTGTCTGGTTTTGGAATTAGGGTGATGGTTTGGCCATCATTTTTAAAAGGTTCTTTTGCTAAATAATTTGTTTATGAAGCAAAGTAAGAGAGTAGAATAAAAAGCACCCTCTTTATGTATATTCTTTGTGTCTTTAGGTATGTATTTAAAATGGTTATTGACATATGACACTACTTAGTATTTTTATACTGATTATAGAAATATGTAGTTAAAGTTTGAAGACTCTCATTATAATTCTGTTAATTCGGTGCCTTTCCAGGTTCATTATTACAACGAGACCCATGCTGTTTGGGAGCCGCTGATTGAGAGAGTGGAGGAGAAAAGACCATGGAATTTAAGCCTTGCTGTAAGGAGATCATAAAATGTCATTGTGTACATTCATTTATATATATTCTTTTACAAGGTTCAGAGATTCTTAAGATGTAGTCCAGGATCCTTGAGACCCTTTTAGAGGATATTGGGATCAAAATTCTTTTCATAATAACATCCAGTCATTCTATTTCATTTTCATTCTCATTCTCTCATAAGCACCTGTCTTCTATTTTTTTTTTAACTTTTTATTTTGCATTGGGGTATAGCCAGTTAACAGTGTTGTGATAATCTCAGGTGAGCAGCAAAGGGACTCAGCCATACGCATACATGTATCCACTCTCCCTCAAACTCCCCTCCCATCCAGGCTGCCACATAACATTGAGTAGAGTTCCATGTGCTATATAGTAGGTCCTTGTTGACTATCCATTTTGAATATCCACCTGTCTTCTCTTAAGGTTTCCACTAAAGAGATTCATAAATGCTCTTCTCACTATGTATCTTCAACAGTTATTTTTCATTCAAATATTATTTGTTAACATGTAATTGTTAGTTTTAAATGAATATTTAAAAATTTCTCAGTTATTAGTTTTTTAGAATCAGTTGACATGAGTATGAGCAAACTCCAGGAGATAGTGAAGGGCAGGGAAGACTGCGGTCCGTGGGGTCCCAAAGAATCGGACACGACTGAGTGACTGAGTAGCAGCAACAGTTTAGGTTTCTCGTAGAGTGCACGTTGATAGATAATAACCCACATAAATGAATCTCTTTAGGATCCTCAATCATTTTAAGACACCGAAAGACTCAAGACCTGCTCTTCTGGTTCATGAATTCTTTATGTTACCTCTTTATGGTACTTCTGGAAAACCCTTCAGAGTCCTAGATTCTGAAGCCCGTCTTTCTAGATTAACAGGAACATACTTTTATACCCTTCACAAATGATCCCATCCCATCTCTCTGGGGCAGCCTGACTCAAGTGTGAGGCATTGAAATTGGTTCAGCAATTTCTTATGTTAAAGATGGGCAGTCACTTAACCTATGTCCCAATTTCCTCTCAGTAAAGTAGAAATAATATTTCTGACCTAGCCTTCTTTGGTGTAGGTGGGCTAACAAAGAAAGTTTTGTAAGATTTTTGCAATGCCGTTAGAATAAAAGCTATGATGGAGTCTGATGACTGATTGGAAGCTTATTGTATTACTTTTTTATAGGTATTACTGGTAAAAAGTAGAAAAAATTCCAGGTGTTACTTGCAGAGCAGATCAGTTTAGATTTCAGCGTCGTTTTAGAGTGTTCATCAGCATAAAATGACCAGTTAGTGTGGTAACACTAGGTAAATAGCTTTCTTTAGAGGATAGAAAAGAGACTACTATCATAACTTACTTGGAGTGCTTCCGTGGCACATTTCTAACATTTCCCTATGTGTGGATTACAGAGAAAGAAAGAATGTTGATCTGTGCTGAGTCAAGATGAAGCACTGAATATGTTTGAGAATTTTGAGGGGCCTTGATATTAAGTGACAAAGTTAGAAGAATTTAACTCTATCAAGAGTACTTTAATTTTATTATTCATTGGCTGACAAATTTGTTATGTTTTTACCTCGTAGGTAAAGAAGAACCCAGTCCAAGACAAAACTCTGATGCCAGGAGATGATTTTAGTGCCCTTCCTGAGCCACAGACAGAAGTTGATATTTCTTCAGGAGACACAATGAATATAACAATATCCAAAAGCTGTCTTAATGTTTTCAACAATCTAGCAAAAGTATGTTTAGTTCTTGGTTGCAATATGTCAAATGGAATTTAAATTGAAACGTGTGTGTTATTTTTGTGTGTCATCAGCATTAGTTTCTCAAAAAACACATAGTCATAGTTTAGTTTTTGAAAAAAACTTGTAGTTTGCAAACATTTAATCGTGATGTTGTGTTCCTTTTCAGGGTTTCTCAGAGGGCACTGCTTCTACTTTTGACTACTCTTTAAAAGACAGGGCTCCTTTCACAGTAACAAATTCTGTAGGTGTTCCCATTAAGGTGCAGCCCAATCATAATCTCAGAGTGATGGGCTGCCCTGAGAAAAGTGATGTGTGTGATGTTGATGCTGGTCAGATTCTGGAACTGGAATATGCCACTATGGAACCTTCACGTCAAGGGAAACTGTCTATACTCAGCCGTCAAGAGAGCTCCCTCTTCTCCTTGACCTTTGGTATGCTGTTTATTTTTAAGGGCATCTGTAGAAGTACTGATATCAGCTTATTTTTGGTAAAATATGGAAAAATATTTTGCTGCAGATTTCTAAAGGCTTGAAACAAATAGTTGACAAACTTGTGTTTTCTTTCTCTAAACTTGAGAAAATTAAACTTGATTAATTTAAAAATTACCTTAAAGAACTAAATTATCTCTATATGCTTAAATAGTGCAGTATGTTGTATGCTTCAGAAAGGATGGGAGTTCAGTGAGGAGTGAAAGTAACTATATTCAGATGTCTCAGAATGTTGACAGTAAATGTCATCATTTCAGAAAAGAAGACGATTTATTTTGTTATATAGAATTGGGAAAATAAGGAATGAACTGGGTCTTGTTTGTTTTAATACATACAAACCTCCACCTCAGGAGAAATTGTTTTGGGTCAGAAAATGTTATAACAATAAATAGTTTCCTTTCTTTGTTAGCTCCTGTGTCTTAGACAAGAATTTTGTGATGTCATCATTTCTAGTCATGAGGAAGAATACACTTCTTGTTGTTGTTTTGAGGTGCTGCTGTTGATTCTGTCTTATTAAAGTTTACGTAAATTAATATTTGGAATGCTCTGCCTTAGCACCTCATGGATATACAGAAGTGACCAAAGTCCCAATTGCCAGACCTGGACGGCGGCTGTATAATGTATGGAATCCTAATACCAGTCATTTTGACTCACTCGTGGTACAGATTGATGCAACTGAAGGGAATAAAGTAATCACCCTTCGTTCTCCTCTCCAGGTAATGCATTAAGTAAATTGTGTTCCTTTTAGTATATCAAGAAATATTAAATCACTTGGCTGACCATGGGAATATAATAAAACTTCATTAGGTCATTACTGATTTTCAGAAATAAATAATAGTTTATATTGGCTGCTGTTTCCTGTCCAGCTTACTTTGTAACATTCTTCATTTTAAATATCTCATAAAATGCTCTTGTTAGTTTAAAGTCGATTATTGTTGTCTCCTGGGTTTAAAATTAATGAAACTTTTTGTCTATTCCTTGGAAGATTCAAAACTGAGGAGTATTGTAGTAATATAATAGCTGGTGGTCAAATAAGATTACATTCCATTCTCTTTGTATTGCATTTTTCAAGTATGTGTGAAGGAATATTGGAATGATCTCCCCAGAAAAAATAATTTAGCATGTTAATCTATATAAATATTTTTTTCACTTTTAAGACTCTTGATTTTTCTTTTTCTGTGCATTATAACAGATTTCAGCATATGGTCAGCGAAAGAACATTTCTTCTTACCTATAAAATTATATGAAAATGAAAGGATTTCAACTTCTGGTCATTGTTGTCTCTAAGTTTGTTATTAGGTCCTACCTATATTACATTGAAGTTAAGGAAGAACTATACCATATTTATTTACCTCATTTTTCCTTTGCTATCCTTTTGTGTTTAGTCACATAGTACTTTGAGAAAAGGTTAAAATGAAGAAAATATTATGGCTGAAGTCTTCAAAGATTAATACATATTTGAAAGATTATAATATATACTAAAATTCAGCATGTAATATGTGAACATGTGAATATCCTAATAATTCTTAGCTTCCATTTAACAGCAAGTTTCAGATAGATAGCACTTAAATAAATAAAAGTTTTCAATTACCATAAAAATATCTTCCAATTTTGGGCTTGAAATTTTTTAGATCTAAATGTAATTGTGTGCAGCTCACAGTTTTCTTTGTGAATGTCTACATCTTTTTAAACAACTTGTATGTTTTTTGTCCAACAGATTAAAAACCATTTTTCTATTGCTTTCATCATCTATAAATATGTTAAAAATGTGAAGCTGTTGGAGCACATTGGAATAGCCAGACCTGAAGAGGAATTCCATGTTCCTTTAGATTCATATAGGTAGATACTTCCTTGAATATATTAAACTATGAAAGATTCATTATATATATTTTTAATTCTGTGAATTAGCATCTATATTCTAGAAAAAAAATAAAACATCTGTATTCTACAATAACAATAATTCTTACTATCTAAAGATCTGTAATCCAATTTTAAGACATACGGAAAAATATATTTATATTATTGAATTTGCCAAATGAAACTTTTTTATTGTGTATTTGATGTTTCAGCATTTTATGACACTTATTAGACTGTATTTGAAATTAACTTTTTTTTTAGTTGTCATTTTTTACAGAGTAGTTTTTCTCAGAAAGTGCCTCCATGAGTCAGCTGTGTGACTTTGGGCAAGTTTCTTAACTTTTCTTAGCTTTGTTTTTCTTATCTATAGAAATAGGAATAAGAGTACTTGTCTTGTAGAGTCATCAAGAAGAGTCAATTGAATTCTTTTTCTCAAGTCCTTTAATAAAAATTTTTTTCCCACTCTGTTTTCTTCTTTAGATGTCAGTTGTTCATTCAGCCAGCTGGTATCTTAGAGAATCAGTACAAAGAATCCACCACTTATATTTCCTGGAAGGAAGAGCTTCATCGGAGCAAAGAAGTCAGATGCATGCTGCAGTGTCCGTCAACAGAAATGAACTTCTTACCTCTCATAGTCAACACAGTTGCTGTGCCTGATGAATTGAGCTATATAAGTGCACAGGGGGAAGACTGGGATCCAGCTTACATCATTCACCTTTACCCTACTGTCACCTTGCGAAATTTTCTCCCATATTCTCTAAGATATTTACTTGAGGTATGTGTTTTGCATTTTTTAAAAAATTTATTTATTTTTAATTGAAGCATAGTTGCTTTACAATATTGTATTGGTTTCTGCCATACATCTACATGCATCAGCCATAAGTATACATATATGCCCCCTGTTTTGCATTTTGTTTGACTTTTATTACCGCATGGAGTGAATTCTTCTTTTTTTAAATGGTATTTTTTTTGAGGTCAGTGTTTTACATCCCATACTTGTAATGTTTTAATAGTAATAATAATAGCAAAAATTAGCATAGCATCTACTTTGTGCCAGCCACTAGTTTATGTATTTTACGTGCATTATTTAGTCCATACAATAACTTCCTGAAGAAGTTGCTATTATTTGACCCATTTTACAGATGGGGAAACTGAGGCACAGGGGGGTTAAGTGACAGACTCATAATCCCACATCTAATAAATGGTAGAACTGAGATTTGAACCAAAGCAATGTGATTCCTTGTTCTTCACCACTGAATTCTGCTGCATCTGCTATAAATTAATAATTATAATAATCTCTTTATTATCTAAGTACAGTTCTCTTAGCTAAAGTACAGGAGAGCACCAGTGAGAAAATACTTCATCTTAATTTATTATGAAGTTAATTTTAAAGTTTTTTAAAGTGATGATGAACCAAAAGATAATTACTGTCTGTCCTAAGAAGTGTTAGGGAATATATTCTAGTAATGAAGTATAGTAAATGCTTTTAAATTTGTTCATGCCACAACATTTCAAAATACAAAAATCTGAAAAGTGTTTGGAACCTAAATTAATTTTCTTTATGTGACAAGAAGCCACCCTTGACTTGTGGAGACTAAAATTAATTAAATGAACTAAGTAGTATTTATTTAATAAGCTCTTGCTCAGATAGTAAAAGAGTCTGCCTGCAGCACAGGAGACCCAGGTTTGATCCCTGGGTCAGAAAGATCCCTTGGAGAAGGAAATGGCAACCCACTCCAGTATTCTTGCCTGAAAAAAATCCCATGGGCGGAGGAGCCTGGCAGGCTACACTCTATGGGGTTGCAAAGAGTTGGACACAAGTGAGCTACTTCACTTTCATTTTCAAGTAGTATTTTTACAAGAGAAGCTGTTGGTAAGGAAGCCTAGTTTATTATATTGCCATTACTTGTTTTTAAAGTAGTTCCACCTTACATAGCTTGTCAGAATAGTTTGACATCACTTTCCTTGTTTTATTTGTATGAGAACCATTAAGTGTAGAATGTGAATAAAGGATGAAGCTGAAGCCCAAGCTGTTATGTGGCTCGTGTAATGACATCTCTCTTAATGGAAATAGCCAGTGTTGTTGAATCCAGTCTTAGATTCTTGACATGAGTCTGACTTTTTCTCAGAACTAACAGCCATTGGCCTGCTGATGGCTGAATGACAATTTCTGCCTTTGGCTATGATACAGTATTTTCTTTTTAGTCCTTAGTAATTGTTGGATATTCATAATATGTAAAGATGGTACCTTGAAGACTTCTCGGTTAATGTGAATCTGGTAGGTAATTTAGTATTTGTATAAGATAGGGAAGTTATTACAGAGATTTTTTTAAAATTGGTAAGCAAATTTAGTTTTTGTTTGTTTTTAGGGAACAGCAGAGACTCACGAGCTGACCGAAGGCAGTACAGCCAATGTTCTACATTCGCGAATCAGTGGAGAAATAATGGAATTAGTTCTGGTGAAATATCAGGGCAAAAACTGGAATGGACATTTCCGTATATGCAACACACTTCCCGAATTCTTCCTTGTGTGTTTCTCTCCTGACTCTGCAGAAACGCTGACAGTTGACCTGTCAATACATGTCAGGCGGATTGGCAGCCAGATGGAGCTCTCCATTTTCAGTCCCTACTGGCTAATTAACAAGACTTCTCGGGTGCTCCAGTATCGTGCAGAAGATACGCATGTGAAGCATCCAGCTGATTTTAGGGATATTGTTTTATTCTCTTTCAAGAAGAAGAACATTTTTAGTAAAAATAAGGTGTGTTTTTGTCGATAAAACAAATTGTTCAGTGTCTCTGGTATGCATTAGATCCAAGACTACTTTTAAGGAATACATGATTAAGTGGGGTATTAGGAACTAACAACAATAGTGCCCCAAGGCTGAGGTATCTTTTTATCCAGTGCCCCTAGAATTACTTCTGTTCTTGACATAGCGTCAATTGGAAAGCTTGACTTTATGTAGGTTACCAGTGATGCAATGGCATTTCAAAAGTGAGAGCAGTTGAATTTGGTTTTGAGCCTCCTATGTATGAAGGATTAAGGCAGACCTTCAAGAGAAAAACAAAGCCTAAGGCCTGATCTGATCCTTTTTGCTCTGGTCGCTTCTTTCCTTTGCAAACTCACATCTTGGCATTGCTCACCTCTGGGCTTTTGTGTAGCTTCACCTGCTTAGAATGTCTTTTGCCCTACACTTTCCCTGTCTGCCTCTTGTTTTCTGGTTATCACTGATCATGCTTTGACATTCTGCTCCAGCCTGACATGTGTGAAAGATTTTCTGATCATCTAAAGCAGAGCTAGATATCCCATGCATGTTCTCTTAGAGCAGTGCTTCCCAATCGCAGTCTCTGTGCAACAGAGTCACCTAGAGGGCTTTGAAAACAGACTGCTGGGCCATGCCCCCATGGTGCAGTTCAGGTCTGAGTAGGACCTGAGACCATGCTTTGAGAACCTTTGTCATAAAGTGTTGATTAATGCTTGATATTGTACCTGTTTATGTGTCTGACCTTTGGTTGTTCTCAGGTTTTTATCATCTGCTGGGCAGATGGAGGTTAATACAGGAGCAGAATTAGATCTCTTCTGTAAAACTTTACCTTTTCCCATAGCCATAAGTAAGCTTTTTATCCTGTCAGTTTGATAGGATTTTATCCCTCTTATCACATTAAGTCTTGCACTATAATTATTAGTGTGTATTTCCTGTCTCTGTTTAGTTGGAAGCTTATTGAGGACAGGTATTGTGTCTTCCATTCTGCTTATCACACTTTTCATTGTTTGCTGAATAATAAAAGCATAAATTCCCTGCGTGTGCTAGAAGTTTAAGAATTCATTAGCTCTATATAAAAAACCTAACACTGGAAAATATCACTTTACATTTTAATTCCTTCCTAAGTAACAGAAGTTCTCATTGGTGTACATCTTTAAATTCATTATTCTCATCGCAGAGGTGAATGCAAAGGGAAGTTTAGAGCTCTGCTGTTGTTGTATTGTCCCCTAGAGTTCCTGTGGTTCTCTTACCCATTTGCAGCATGGCTTTGATAATACTTTTCTTTGTCTCATGTTACTAAATAAATTTCTGGTGGTCTAGCACCTGTTCAACAAATAAAATTAATACAGTGTCTTAGATTCCTTATATGATTGTCTGTGTTCTCTGGTATAGGTACAATTAAAAATTTCAACTAGTTCATGGTCCAATGGTTTTTCATTGGATACAGTGGGAAGTTATGGATGTGTGAAGTGTCCTGCCAACAACATGGAATACCTGGTAAGGTTTTGCTTGCTTATTTACCTCTGATTTCATTCACATTTTCTTCACTAAATAAGCTGGAAATCCTCAGGGGTATAGAAATGTGAATTCAAGAGTATTACGTGGAGGATGTCTACTATTAGGTTATGTCTGCCTACTAATTTCTAGTACAGTTAGTATCAAAGCAAAGCCTAAATTTGTCAAAGTTTAAGACAGTGAGTTGAACCATTTAATGAAGGAATTTGGTAAATATTCAGAATATACTAGAATCCACATTCCATACCACTCCCTGCCGACACGCCTTAAATTTTAAATTTCACTGCAACAATTTGAATAATCTGATACTAGTAAACTTGTTTTATTACCTCTTTGAAATTTTTATTTCATTTTATTGATAGCAGCAAAAGAATCTGTACACTTAGATTTCAAAACAGTCTATTTTGAAATGTTAAAAAGTAAAGGATTTTTAAAAATTGAGTTTGTTATTACAAGTCATCATTAGTTAAATTACTGATTGATATTTTTTGAATTGGTTTCTGCTGGACCCAGACTAAGGAACCGAAATATTTCTTCTTAGTGAGAAGATCATCAGTCATGGAATATGGTTCTTTTTAGTTACTTTATTTAAGAAATTCTATTTTAAAATACTTTAAGAAGATTGTGAATAAATGTCTGTGTGTATTTCAAGCTGTGTAAAGTACTGGGAAATGATAAACTTGTTTGTTTTCTTTCCACAGGTTGGTGTCAGCATCAAAATGAGCAGTTTTAATCTTACACGAATAGTTACTTTGACTCCCTTTTATACCATTGAGAACAAGTCATCATTAGAACTAGAAGTTGGTGAAATTGCATCTGATGGTGCACTGCCAACTAATAAATGGAACTATATTGCTTCTTCAGAGGTAATAATTTTCATTTAATATAACTGGCTCCTAAAATGTACAAGTAAATATTGATATATAAATAAGAATTATATATCTCTCTGTCATAATCACTTTGTTACCATATTTGTGTGTTAAACTATGGCAGCCAGCTTTGAAAGACCTTCCTCTCATACTCTAAGGATATGTTAAAAAGAAGAAAAAATTGTTGATAATATTTATTACTAGCCTAGTCTAAACTGTTAACACTCCTTTTATGGTTCTTCCTATGTGTATAAATGTGGATATGTTCTGTAAAATGTACATAAAAATAATGTACTATTCTGTCAATAGTCAAGATAACGTCTTTATAGTCAAGAAGCTTCCAATCTTGGAAGGCTTAAGACTCTCTTCAATTAATACATAGAGAAGAAGATAATATGTTGCAAGCTACTGGTGGCAAGCTACTGGAGTCAGGTTAGGTGGTCTGGTACTACCACCTCTTGAAGAATTTTCCACAGTTTGTTGTGATCCACACAGTCAAAGGCTTTGGCGTAGTCAATAAAGCAGAAGTAAATGTTTTTCTGGAACTCTCTTGCTTTTTCGATGACCCAACAGATGTTGGCAATTTGATCTCTGGTTCCTGTGTGGTTTCTAAATCCACCTTGAACATCTGGAAGTTCATGGTTCACGTACTATTGAAGCTTGGCTTGGAGAATTTTTAGCATTACTTTGCTAACGTGTGAGATGAGTGCAATTGTATGGTAGTTTGAACATTTTTTGGCATGGCCTTTCTTTAGGGTTGGAATGAAAACTGACCTATTCCAGTCCTGCGGCCACTGCTGAGTTTTCCAAATTTGCTGGCATATTGAGTGCAGCACTTTCACAGTATGTCTTTTAAGATTTGAAATTGTTCAACTAGAATTCTATCACCTCCACTAACTTTGTTCCTAGTGATGCTTCCTAAGGCCCACTTGACGAAGCAACAGTTAGAACCGGACATGGAACAACAGACTGTTTTCAGATTGGGAAAGGAGTACATCAAGGCTGTATATTGTCACCCTGCCTATTTAACTTATATGCAGAGTACATCATGTGAAATTCCAGGCTGGATGAACCACAAGCTAGAATCAAGATTGCCAGGAGCAATATCAATATCCTCAGATACGCAGATGACACCACCCTTATGTCAGAAAGCAAAGAACTAAAGAGCCTCTTGAGGAAAGTGAAAGAGGAGTGAAAAAGTTGGCTTAAAACTTAACATTCCAAAAACTAAGATCGTGGTATCTGGTCCCATCACTTCATGGCAAATAGATGGGGAAACAATGCAAACAGTGACAAACTTTATTTTTGGGGGGTACAAAGTCACTGCAGATGGTGACTGCAGCCATGAAATTAAAAGATGCTTGCTCCTTGGAAGAAAAGCTATGACCAGCCTAGACAACATATTAAAAAGCAGAGACATTACTTTGTCAACAAAGGTTCATCTAGTCAAAGCTGTGGTTTTTCCACTAGTCATGTATGGATGTGAGTTGGACTGTAAAGGAAGCTGAACACTGAAGAACTGATGCTTTTGAACTGTAGTGTTGGAGAAGACTCTTGAGAGTCCCTTGGATTGCAGGGAGATCCAACCAGTCAATCCTAAAGGAAATCAGTCCTGAATATTGATTGGAAGGTCTGATGCTGAAGCTGAAACTCCAATACTTTGGCTACCTGATGCAATGAACTGACTCATTTGAAAAGACCCTGATGCTGGGAAATATTGAAGGCAAGAGGTGAAGGGGATGACAGAGGATGAGATGGTTGGATAACATCACCAACTCGATGGACATGAGTTGAGCAAGCTCCGGGAGTTGGTGATGGACAGGGAAGCCTGGCGTGCTGCAATCCATGGGGTCATTTCAAAGAGTCTGACATGACTGAGCGACTGAACTGAACTGACTGATAGGTGGTTATAGGATCTCTAAATAGATGAACTGGAAGTTTCCTTGAAAAAAAATCCCCAAAATTCAACCACCTTACTTTACAGAGAAGGAAATTGAATCTCAGTATTTTTTAGGTCAATAAGGTTATTTGGAGGTTGAGATCATTGTGGTCTAGATCAA
This sequence comes from Dama dama, assembly GCF_033118175.1. Classification (NCBI taxonomy): domain Eukaryota; kingdom Metazoa; phylum Chordata; class Mammalia; order Artiodactyla; family Cervidae; genus Dama; species Dama dama. The sequence goes on along the minus strand of NC_083692.1, from coordinate 53,960,025 downwards.
AAGAAGAAGTTTCATAGAAGAGCTGGTATTTGAACAAAACTTTGCGGACTCAACAAGAGGTGAAATGAAGAGAATAAGGAGAGTGGGGGAGGGGGCAGGTGCAAAGACAAGCATTAGTGCTTGAACGTGCCTGAGTTTTCAACCAAACCAGCTGACTGAAGGATAGGACTGTTTTTCTGTACATCTAAAAAATTCTAAAATTATCTTTAAAATTGCATAGCAAAAAGTTTAAGCGGAGGGACTCTACTTAAAATACAATGTTAGACCTCTAGGAGGCATGGGCTTTCCAAGGCACTTAGAATGATCTTCATAGACTTGGCAGCAAATAAGTGTTCCTTATCTTTTTATCTTTGATGTGAGTTTGATAGTAGTAGTATTCTTTTCAGAAATAGAATTTACCCAATATTCTGTCACGGGTGAGGAACTTTTGTTTTATGAACTAAAATCTCAGTTTTACAGATAAGGAAACTGAGGCTCAAAAAGGTCAAGATTAAGATCAAACAGCTATTGGGGGGATAGTTCCAGCAAGGTCCTCTGCCTTCAGTTGCCTTGTGGTTTATCTAGGACAAGATACTCTAAAAGAATTCAAAGTGCAATTCATAAAAGCAAATACTAAGATTATAATTTTTAAATATTTAAGATATTTGAGATGTTCTTAATAGCACTTCAATTCCTCATATTGTAATTATTCTGTAAGTATGAAAAGACTAATACATCTATTCTTCTGATGGAGTTTCTTTGGCTTCATAAATAATCATGTTGTCAATAATCTTAATATGAAATGTAAAGGAGCTATTTTAAGAAACAGTGATAATTGAGTTATGATTTGAATTAGACTTTAAAACTTTATTAGGCACTGTTTTATTTACCATAGTATTGTTTTAAGACTGATATTGACTTTTATATTTTCAGAACCTTCCATTTTGGCCTGAAAAATTTTCAGGCAAACTTTGTGTGAGAGTAGTGAACTGTGAGGGATCCTCCAGGCCATTCTTTTATAACCAACAGGATAATGGCACTTTATTGAGCTTGGAAGATCTGGTAAGTTTTCCTGTTTTTAAAATAAAATATCTTTGATTTTAAAGTTTGCTTTAAAATATTTTATTAAGACATGCTATAAAATATCCTGATAATTAATTGAAGGTATACTAACTCTAACAATATATAATGCTGTACATATGTCTGTAAGAGATCAGAGCCAATGTGATTTTCTGTGGGAATTCAAGAAAACAGACTTTTTAATATCTGCATAAGTGATTGAAATTCTAAATGGAACATGTCAGTTTAAACCATACTTCAGACATACTCCTTTTTCCTGCAATAGAATGGGGGTATCTTGGTGGATGTAGATACTGCTCCGCATTCAACTGTCATCAGCTTTTCTGACTACCATGAGGGGTGTGCACCCGCCCTAATAATAAACCACACACCGTGGGACGTCCTCACGTATAAACAGAGGTATGCAATAAAAAGCGTTCTTAGAAAACCTGATTTGTTTTCAGCGGTTTAGTTGCCAAGTTGTGTTCAACTCTTGCGACCCCATGGACTGTAGCCTGCCAGCTCCTCTGACCTTGGGATTTCTGAGGCAAGAATACTGGAGTGGATAGCCATTTCTTTCTGTAGGGGGTCTTCCTGACCCAGCGATCGAATCTGGGTCTTGGGTGTCTCCTGCATTGGCAGGCAGATTCTTTACCAATGGAGCCACGAGGGAAGCCCGCTGGTCCACAGTTCATTCTGGGAAATACTTGGATCTAGATGTGTTTCACCTTCCATGTGTTTTCAGATTTTAGAAAGGTAATAGGGATGCGTATTGCTAATAGCCCTAGCAAGTTCTGAGGCAGTACTCTGTAAGCAACACATTAGTATTCCTGCAGCAAAACGTGTAAACATTCATAATAAGTGAGATAAATGAAAGTATTAATAGTTTCCCATCAGTTCAGATCAAGTTTTGCTGCCACATGAGTTTGGACACCAAACTTAAGAGAAAAATATTTGAAATTTTGAAGTTTTTACATTTCAGAATTGCATACAAGGAACTGTGAACTTCTTTAAGCAGTACCGTTCTTTTGTGGTCTTGTGATGTTCAGTGAACCTCTCTCTAGAAATCGTATTTTTTTTTTTTGTAGGATAGTAGAATATTAAACCAGGAGGGCAGAGAACTGAAGACAGATTTAAGTGGAAGATTAAATAGTGATATTGAATGTATTGTAGTACAGACTGACAGGAATTTTGTTGTCCTTATCTGTGCTGTTGTTTAGCTTGGGTGATGCCATTAGACAAGGCAGCTTTAGATCCTTAAAATATGTAATAATATATTTACAAGGAATTATTATTATAAATCTTCAGGGCATTATTTTTATGTATGTATATATAATATAAAATAATACCCATTATATATATGTATACACACATGCATATAAATATATAAAAAATAATGCCTTGCTGGGACTTCCCTGGTCATCCAGAGATTGAGTCCACCTGCCAGTGCAGGAGACATGGGTTCGATCCCTGGCCTGGAAAGATCCCTCATGCCTCAGAGCAACAGAGCCCATGTTCCATAACTGGTGAGACCAAGGGCCACCACTACTGAAGCCCAGGCGCTCTAGAGCCTGAACTCCACGCAAGAGAAGCCACCACAATGAGCAGTCCGCACACTGCAGTGAGTATCCACTACTCACTGCAGCTGGAGAAAGCCCTCAGACAGCAATGAAGACCCCGCACAAAGATAGATGAATAAATTTTTAAAAATTAATGCTTTTCAGATTTAACGTATTCTTAACTCTCATGGCTTGAATCTGCTGAGAGATTTGAAAATATAGATTAAACCCCAAATCGGTTACTTTTTGTTTTATTTTAGTTCTCTGTAAAGTCTCTTGTATTATCTAGACCAGTACTCCTTAAACTTATATATCAATATTAAGATCTCCTAGAAATCCTGTAAAAATGCAGGTTCTGATTTAGTCGGTTTTAGGTGGGTCCCAGAATATTGCACTTTCCAGCAAACCTCAAGATGATGCTTAATGCTTCTGGTCCAGAGACTGTACTTAGAGTAGCAGTGTACAGACCCGTTGTCTTTTTCTTCTGAGACTCTTCCTTCTTATGCATTGTGTTTGATTAAAATCTCAAATTTGAGTACCAAGTAAAGTTCTCTGCTACTAAAAAGTTTACTGTTCACAGCCTTTGCTGTAGATGAATTCTGAGGTACCAGTCTGTTTACCTTCGTGGTTTTTGTTAGTGCCATCTTTCCTGGATCAGTTCAGAGTCTGCTGCAGCTTCAGAAAGAGCAATATTCTTTTCCCTCAGGCTTCAAAATCATTAGTTATTTGGACATTTTAGGGTACTTATTTTTAGGCAGAGTTGTGTTTTATTAACAAAGGCAGTTTTATAACATGTTTGTGCCAGTTCCCTCCTCAATAAACCACAGGTCTACGTTTCTCAAGGCCAGGGTATTTTAATCTTCCCTCTGTTGCTTGTGTTTCAGCGGGTCAAAGGAAGAAATGGTATTGCTGCCAAGACAAGTTCGACTCTTTGCCTGGGAAGATCCCACTGGTACCAGAAAGCTTAAATGGAGTTATGCAGCAAATGTTGGGGAACATGATCTGTTAAAGGTATCATCTGATGGGAATGGGTATCATATGAAGTGAGCTGTGCTTAGTCGCTCAGTCATGTCCGACTCTTTGCGACCCTTTTGACTGTAACCTGCCAGGCTCCTCTGTCCATGGGGATTCTCCAGGGAAGAAAACTGGAGTGGGTTGCCATGCTCTCCTCCAGGGGATCTTCCCAACCCAGGGATCGAACCCAGGCCTCCTGCAATGCAGCAGATTCTTTACCATTTGAGCCACTAGGAAAGTGCCTAAATAACACAAGAAGTAGACAAGTTAGCTTCACATTGTCATCTTTTTCTTTTTTGAACTAAAAATGAATTGCAAGTATTTTCAAAACAAGTTGCTTTGGGGCTTTAGTTGGTAAATAGTTCACACCAATGTTTTGTCCTAGATCAGTCAAAATACTTTATTTGCATTTTAAAAAATAGGCCTGTTTCAGCTTGCCTAAGACCAGTACTTTTTTATTTACTTTTTTTTAATAAAGAAGGAATGTTGAGGCTAAGTGAATAACAGCTTTCTTTTGCATACCATTGTTAGCTGTAAGATTTTTTAAAGCATGTTTTCCCTATCAAAGCCATATGGTTTTTTAATTAAAGGAGTATGACAGTAGCAAATTATCCATATAAGAAATATAATGAATTACTTATTGAAATACTATTTAGGTAGCTAAATTAATTAAACATGTTATTTCCTAGACACTTAGACTTTGGGAAGGGCTTATGAATTCATCTGCCAGGAACTTCCCTGGTGGTCCAGTGGCTAAGACTCCATGCTCTCAATGCAGGGTGCTCGGGTTCGATCCCTGGTCAGAGAACTAGATCCTGCATTCTACAGTAAGAGTTCACATGCCTTAACTAAAGATCTCGCGTGCCACAACAAAGATTGAGATCTCACATGCCACAACTAAGAATCAGTGCAACCAAATAAATAAATACTTAAAAAAGTAAAAGAATTCATCTGCCAGCCTCCCTCCAATATAGACACTGCTCCTCCACGAATGAGTGGTACCTAGTTTCTGTAGGATTATATTCTATGCTGAAAAGTTCATACAGTGTCATATTCCGCTGTCTGATAATGCCAGTTGTCATAAAAGCTTTCTTGGTTATTTAAAATAGTAATTGGCCAAGAGTGACTGAATTATCCTCTCTTATATTCTCTCTGAAATACCCATAAAAGAGATAGACTTTTGAAAAATCAGACTGATGGTTGTGAGATTCTTGGAATGATTTTCGCCATGACAATTTGATGGAGCTCCGTTGCCCGCTTATGCTTTACTTTTTACAACAGAGAAACCCTCAAGGGTTGTGAGTGGTAGAGAGGAGCTTAAGTTCCCTGTTACAGTCAGGTCTCTGGCTCAGAGATGTGCTAGCTTGACCAGGGGTCCCTGTACTATGCTGGTGTTATTTTCTTTCTCCGCACATTTCATGCTCCTCAGCAACCACAACTCCCATAAGGTAGTAGACAGATACTGGAGAGAGAATGGTATCACCATCCTGAAGGACTATGTCAAGGTCTATAAATTAAGGCAAAATCATAAAGAATCCTGGCAGTATCCGCAGGCTTATGGTTTTAAAATGTTTCTATTCTATTTGGTGTTAGAGAACCAGACAGTAAGAAATAGATTATTGTGCCTTAGTCAGCTGGTAATCTGCCAGGTTATGAAAATTAAGCTAGAAACAAGACAGTTAGCCATTTCCTTGTCTCCTGGCTGATCTGAGAAGGGAATTCTGCTGAGGCTCAGGTGTACATGAAAAGGGAATTCAAAGAAAATCCACACAGTACTGTAAAGCACTTTCTTCATTAAGTGTGAATAAACAGGAAAAAAACAAACAAACATGGAGTTTACGAAAAAATAGTTGAGGGGAAAACTATAGCATGCTCCTAAAGATTCAGAAGCTGATCACACTTCTGAAAATTTTTTTACCAAAGAAGGACCAGAGAAAATTTTCGGAATGTATGCTTGAGATTCCCAAAGTTATAAACATACGACAGCTATGATAAGAGAAAGTTGGTGAAGTAAAAGACAAAGACAACAAAATAAAATGAAAGGGGGAGCAGGGAAATAGTATGTTCTGAACATAATATATTAACACCATTTAATCCTAAATTGTAATTACAGAAATATAGATCAAAGATGATTTTTTTAAAGGATACCAATTTAATAGAAGCAAAGTGAGTAATAAAAATTCTAAAACAATTGAGAAAATGAAAATAAAGCAAAATTTGCTCTTACAGTAAAAGAAGGAAGCCTAAGTAAGTATATAGTAAGTGACAAATGTCAGTACATTTTTTTGAATATATCATATCTTAATGCTTATTATATAGTATCATAAATTCTTATGTTTATAACTTAGAACTGTTGGTTAGAATTCAAAACCAGATCTTCTTGACTTCATAGTCCCTGGACTTTTCCCACTAAACCATGCTTCCCATCAAGCATGTCAGTAAATGAAAATGGTTTAAATTCTCCTATTAAAAGATCGCATTCAGATTAAGTTAAAAAGTAGTTTCTAACCAGATGCGTGTACATGAGATCTGCTTTAACTGAACTACCACAGAAAGTTAAAAGCATAAAGAGATGATAAAGATTTAACAAGTAAACAAAAGTAAAAAACAATTTAACTATGATTCAAAGCAAAAATCATTAGATAGAATATGATAATGTGACAAAGAAGGCATGATAGCCATAAACCTTCATGCAGTGAATAATATTGTATCAAAATGTGTAACTGAAAATGTTGGAAGTCAGCTGAAACATTGTTGCCTAAGGATATTTTAATATACCTTATTTAATTTTTAACAGATCCAATAGATTGAAAACAAATAGGACTAGAGAGCATTTGAATAATAACTAAGATTGAACCAAGATACATATCAAATTTTGTAGTTTACAAGGAGAAAATTCACCTTCCTTAGTAGGTAGCTCTGAAACATTTATAATATTTAATCACGTTTGAGTAAAAAAATTGGGCAGTCTACTTTGATATATGTTAAAAGCTGTAGATCAGTTTCAGAGAACAGCAAATACCAACCATTTCTGTGCTTTTGGTGACATCCTTTGTTTTTGGTTTTTGTTTTCCAAGAAAGCATGAAATGAAAAGCACATATTAGGTACTTATACTGCCTGTTGAAATGAACTGTTGTTTTATTTATGTTAAGTCCAGAATGAAAAAAAAAAATTGTTATTTAAATCTCTGAAGACACGCACCAAATCAAGCCTAATATTTTTAAATGCTTTAAAAGACTGTCATTCCCAGTTTCATTTGGCAGGGTCATATGGCTGGAAATGGAACTGCCATATGACCCAGCAATCCCACTTCTGGGCATACACACTGAGGAAACCAGATCTGAAAGAGACACGTGCACCCCAATGTTCATCGCAGCACTGTTTATAATAGCCAGGACATGGAAGCAACCTCGATGCCCATCAGCAGATGAATGGATAAGGAAGCTGTGGTACATATACACCATGGAATATTACTCAGCCGTTAAAAAGAATTCATTTGAAACAGTCCTAATGAGATGGATGAAACTGGAGCCCCTTATACAGAGTGAAGTAAGCCAGAAAGATATAAAGAACATTACAGCATACTGACACATGTATATGGAATTTAGAAAGATGGTAACGATAACCCTATATGCAAAACAGAAAAAGAGACACAGAAGTACAGAACAGACTTTTGAACTCTGTGGGAGAAGGTGAGGGTGGGATGTTTCAAAAGAACAGCATATATGCTATCTATGGTGAAACAGATCACCAGCCCAGGTGGGATGCATGAGACAAGTGCTCGGGCCTGGTGCACTGAGAAGACCCAGAGGAATCGGGTGGAGAGGGAGGTGGGAGGGGGGATCGGGATGGGGAATACGTGTAAATCTATGGCTGATTCATATCAATGTATGACAAAACCCACTGAAATGTTGTGAAGTAATTAGCCTCCAACTAATAATAATTTTAAAAAAAATAAAAAAAAAATAAAAGACTGTCATTCAAGAAGGCTCTTCTTAGTGAAAGTTAATACAAACTGATCACCATAGGTTGACTATTTAACAATGTGATTTATATAAATACTTGCAGCATTGTAAAGTATTAAAATCTAATTTTACCTGAGATTACATTTCCAGTAAAGTATTAAACCATTCTGTTCTCCAAGAGACAAGTAAGCATCTTATCCCGTTGGTGCCTTTGAAGGAGATTCTTATTCCTGCTGAGTACCCTTTAAGCCTAACTAGGTAACTTAAACTAAGGTTTTAAAAAAAATAAGCACTATTGATCTGTTACTGTTTGAAAGAATTGGTGAGGATGTTTCAAAACACATTATAACTTTAATTAATTTGTTATTTTGATGGTTTTCTGATTTATAGTCATGCTTTCTTAGCTACTGCAGTTCAACTTTATGTAATAAAAGCTTACTGTTTGTGGTTTTAATATGAAGTCTCTCTTTCCCACAGGATGAATGTGGACAGTTTCCCTATGATGCAAACATCCAGATACACTGGGTATCATTTCTCGATGGGCGCCAGAGAGTCTTGCTTTTCACTGATGATGTTGCCTTGGTTTCCAAAGCTCGGCAGGCAGAAGAAATGGAGCAGGCCAATCACGAAATAACTTTTTCTCTCCATAGTCTTGGGCTTTCACTGGTCAACAATGAAACCAAGCAGGAAGTTTCATATATTGGGATAACCAGGTATGGGAGAAGAGAGATAAGGTATCAGAAATCTTTAAAAGGCACTAAGTTCATAATATCAAGCTTGATGAGGGTAGACAAATACCTGTTTTGAATTTGATATACTGTACATACCTTTCAGCAAAGCTTACCAAACAGCTGCTTTCACTGCTAGTTGAAAAGCCCCTAGGATGAAATAATGTCTTTGCCCTCATGACAGCACTCATTAGTTGGTGGGAGAAGAGGTTTGTTTCTTTCCTTGTTGTTTGTATGTATTTTTTAAATGAATTACAAAAACACTAAAAAAAAAAAAAACCAGCTACAAAGAAGTATGAACACGTTCTGTGGGTGCTGTAGGGGCTGGAGAAACTGGTGTGGGTTGGGGAAGCCAACAACAATGAATCACATAAATTGGAAAACAGTTTCATGGAGGCAGTATTTTAACCTGGGTACATGATCTTATTGGGTGGTTGTTTAGAACATTTTAATAATGGTGGAACCAGTTCTTTTCTCTGATTCTGCTTATACTTATATAAGAAAAATATTTGAATTTATCTGTTTTGGTTTTTCAATCACACTGACTGTGGTAAAAGACTCATTCTTCTTTGGAGGCTGTTGAGGGAAATAATTATCAGGTATAACCAGTATAGGGTGTATCAATAATAATGTGTTTGGTGAAGTACAAAATTAAGCAAAACACAGAGGTCATGTATGTAAAGCTCTTTGTGCAGCTCCTGCCAGTTGAATTTTGTGAGAAGCAGCTCACTGTTTGGTAACCCTGCCATGAATGAATGAGAGATTCCTGTTGTTCCACATCCTTGCCAGCGTTTAGTATTGTCAGTGTTGCAGGTTTTGGCCGTTCTAATAGATTTGTAGTGGTCTCTGTTTTACTTTGCAGCTACCTAATTACATATGATGTTGAACATCTTTTCATATGCTTTTTTGTCATTTCAACCTCATTTGATGAGGTTCAGATCTTTTGCCCAATTTAATATTTTTTGCTATTGTTGAGTTTTAAGAGTTCTTTGTATACTTTGGGTACAGTAAGTCCCCTGCATACAAACAAGTTCTGTTCCAAGAGCATGTCCATAAATCCAATTTGTTCTTAAGTCCAACAAAGTTAGCTTAGGTACCCAACTAACACAGTTAGCTATATAGTACTGTACTGTAATAGGTTTATAATACTTTTCACACAAATAATACATAAAAAAACAAATAAGATATTTTTAATCTTAGAGTATAGTACCTTGAAAAGTACAGTAGTACAGTATAACATCTGGCATTTCTTGTGTACCAGCTGCATCACCACTGCTTTCATGTTTGCTTCTGGACATCCTGGCCTTGAAGCAGACATACTGTACTCTATACAGTACTGCACAGGGAAGTACTCAAAAGCACAGCCGCTGGTAGGAGGTGCACACATGTGGCAGTGTACACCAGACACGTAAACTAACTTATGTGATTGGACATGTACATGTGGCAGTGTACACCAGACACGTAAACTAACATGTGATTGGACATGTACATGTGGCAGTGTACACCAGACACGTAAACTAACTTATGTGATTGGACATGTACATGTGGCAGTGTACACCAGACACGTAAACTAACTTATGTGATTGGACATGTACATGTGGCAGTGTACACCAGACACGTAAACTAACTTATGTGATTGGACATGTACATGTGACAGTGTACACCAGACACGTAAACTAACTTATGTGATTGGACATGTACATGTGACAGTGTACACCAGACACGTAAACTAACTTATGTGATTGGACATGTACATGTGACAATGTACACCAGACACGTAAACTAACTTATGTGATTGGACATGTACATGTGGCAGTGTACACCAGACACGTAAACTAACTTATGTGATTGGACATGTACATGTGGCAGTGTACACCAGACACGTAAACTAACTTATGTGATTGGACATGTACATGTGGCAGTGTACACCAGACACGTAAACTAACATGTGATTGGACATGTACATGTGACAGTGTACACCAGACACGTAAACTAACATGTGATTGGACATGTACATGTGACAGTGTACACCAGACACGGAAACTAACATGTGATTGGACATGTACATGTGGCAGTGTACACCAGACACGTAAACTAACATGTGATTGGACATGTACATGTGACAGTGTACACCAGACACGGAAACTAAATGTGATTGGACATGTGAACACCTGTTCATATCTTTGCAAGTTTGACACTTAAAGGTTTGTATGTAGGGGACTTACCATATCAGTCTTTTATCAGATATATGTTTTACAAATATTTTCTCCCAGCCTTTTCATTCTTTTAACGGTGTCTTTCACAGAGCAGAAATTTTCAATTTCAGGAAAGTCCCACATCTGTTTTTTTTTTTTATGGATTGTGCTTTTTAGTGATGTATTGTAAAAGTCACTGCCAAACCCAAGGTCACTTAGATTTTCTCCTATGTTATATCTAGGAATGTTGTAGTTTTATATTTGATATTTAGGTCTTCCATCTTGATGGGTTTTTGCCTAAAATATCCCCATATGAAAAAATTTTGCCAATTCCTTAGTTCATTGAGGTCAGTGTGTGATACAAAAGCATATCCCCTGCCTCTTTTCCTTATGCACTTTTATATAAAACATAGATATATTTTGGTGTTTAAAATCTCTTGCATAAATGTGATTTTCATAGGAGTTGACAGTTGGGAAAATTTAGAGTTGACTGAAAATTCCACAACCTAAATTATGCATTTAATTTAATTAATTTTCTTTGTGAATTATTTTAGTTCTGGTGTTGTTTGGGAGATGAAACCAAAACAGAAGTGGAAGCCGTTTAGTCAAAAGCAAATAATTTTATTGGAAAAGTCCTATAAGAAATATCTAGAATCAAGAGACTTTGGCTGGATTAAACTAGATGATAATTTTGAGGTATACCAAATTTGTTTTTTTTCTTATTTATGTATTATGTTGCCATTGGTGGTAGTAAATAAAATTTCACTATCCAAGTAAATATATGTATGCAGAAACTAATTTGTTAGAAGCATTAGTATGACTAAGAAAATTTATTAGCACATTTTAAATTAAAATATACTGTTGTTCATGTACTGTAAAACATTATTTAAATGTTTCTTATCTGCATTTTTATAATTTCCTCTATTTGCAAAGCAGATAGTTTCATGCAACTTATTTTTAGGAAGATGATGGAGAAATCAACATTACTTATTGAAACTTCTATTCTGAATGATATCAGTATATTGCTAAAGGCTGTGCAGAATTGTATATCTCTGTGATGAAAACCCTATAGAAAAATTTGCCCAATTAAATTCATTAAATGTAAATGATTGTAGGACACAAGTAGATGTCCACAAATAAACATGTGCTCTACACAGGGCCCTACATTATTAAAACTGAAAGTCACTTTTGCTTCAAGAAGAGCCCAGAAGTTTGACTGAAGGTTCAGTCATGCAGTGTGGGTTACTCTTTGTTTCCAATGGTTGCATTTGCATTATCACCATACCTGCTCCCCACCCCCACCCTCATCCCTATAAATGTTGGTCATGCTGAAATGAAAGAACACTGTTCAGTTAGTGTCAGACATAAGTAAGCTATTGACTATTCACTGTTTAACTTTGTTAAAGCATAAGTGTTATCTGGAATTATTCATTACTGTTGAGGTTTTTTGGAGAAGGAGATGGTAACCCATTCCAGTATTCCTGCCTAGAGAATTCCATGGACAGGAGCCTGGCAGGCCACAGTCCATGGGGTTGCAAAGAGTTGGACACAACTGAGCGACTATCACAAACTCACTCACTGAGGTTTTTAAAAAAATGAAAAGCATGACTTATTTTCTCTAAGTACAGTTTATATCACTGAAAATTTTTCACATAACTTTAGTTATGTGATGATTCTGCTTCAAATATCTCAGCTGTAGATCATCTTAAGGTAGATCTTTTGATTAGACGTAGAAATGAGTATTTTTCTTTTTCAGTTTGTGACTAGGTGGATATTTAAAATGGTCTACACTGCTAATACCAGTTCATCACAAGCACATCTGCTTTTTTCCCAGGTGAATTTTGGCAAGGACCCAATGGAAATGCGTCTCCCTTCTCGGTGCTCTATAAGGCGACATTTTTTATCAGGAATTCAGGTTGAATATAAGCAGTCTCCTCACCAAAGAAGTTTAAGGGCGAGATTGTATTGGCTTCAGGTAACATTGTCATCCTGTTCAATGGGTATATCTAATCAGTTTGGGAATCTTGGGTCTGCATTTTTTTTCACAAGGTTCTGTCAAGGGATTAGATCTGATAGAGTGCCTGAAGAATGATGGGTGGAGATTCATAACATTGTACAGGTAAGTGTTAAGTAAGTGTTAATAAGTGTTAGTCACTCAGTTGTGTCCAGCTCTTTCCGATCCCATGGACTGCAGCGCATCAGGCTCCTCTGTCCAGAGATTTTCCAGGCAAGGATACTGGAGTGGGTTGCCAGTTCCTTCTCCAGGGGATCTTCCCAACCCAGGAATCGAACCTGGGTCTCCTGCACTGCAGGCAGATTCTTTACCGACTGAGCTACAGGAAAACCGTACCCGAGAAAAAGAAATGCAAAAAGGCAAAATGGTTGTCTGAGCAGCCCTTACAAACAGCTGAGAAGAAAAGCGAAAGGCAAAGGAAAAAAGGGAAGATATACCCATTTGAATGCAGAGTTCCAAAGAATAGCAAGGAGATAGAAGAAAGCCTTCCTCAGCAATCAATGCAAAGAAATAGAGGAAAACAATAGAATGAGAAAGACTAGAGATCTCTTCAAGAAAATTAGAGATACCAAGGGAACATTTCATGCAAAGATGGGCTCAATAAAGGACAGAGATGGTAGGGACCTAACAGAAGCAGAAGATATTAAGAAGAGGTGGCAAGAATACACAGAAGAACTGTACAAAAAAGATCTTCATGATCCAGATAATCACAATGGTGTGATCACTTACCTAGAGCCAGACATCCTGGAATGTGAAGTCAAGTGGGCCTTAGAAAGCATCACTACAAACAAAGCTAGTGGAGGTGATGGAATTCCAGTTGAGCTATTTCAAATCCTGAAAGATGACACTGTGAAAGTGCTGCACTCAATATGCCAGCAAATTTGGAAAACTCAGCAGGGGCCACAGGACTGGAAAAGGTCAGTTTTCATTCCAATCCCAAAGAAAGACAGTGCCAAACAATGCTCAAACTACCGCACAGTTGCACTCATCTCACATGCTAGTAAAGTAATGCTTAAAATTCTCTAAGCCAGGCTTCAGCAATACGTGAATGGTGAACTTCCAGATGTTCAAGCTGGTTTTAGAAAAGGCAGAGGAACCAGAGATCAAATTGCCAACATCAGCTGGATCATCAAAAAAGCAAGAGGGTTCCAGAAAAACATCTATTTCTGCTTTATTGACTATGCCAAAGCCTTTGTGTGGATCACAATAAACTATGGAAAATTCTGAAAGAGATGGGAATACCAGACCACCTGACCTGCCTCTTAAGAAACCTGTATGGAGGTCAGGAAGCAACAGTTAGCACTGGACATGGAACAACAGACTGGTTCCAAGTAGGAAAAGGAGTATGTCAAGGCTGTATATTGTCACCCTGCTTATTTAACTTATATGCAGAGTACATCATGAGAAACGCTGGGCTGGAAGAAACACAAGCTGGAATCAAGATTGCCGGGAGAAATATCAATAACCCCAGATATGTAGATGACACCACCCTAATGGCAGAAAGTGAAGAAGAACTAAAGAGCCTCTTGATGAAGGTGAAAGAGGAGAGTGAAAATGTTGGCTTAAAGCTCAACATTCAGAAAACTAAGATCATGGCATCCAGTGCTGTCACTTCATGGCAAATAGATGGGGAAACAGTGGAAATAGTGGCTGAGTTTATTTTTGGGGGCTCCAAAATCACTGCAGATGGTGATTGCAACCATGAAATTAAAAGCTGCTTCCTCCTTGGGAGGAAAGTTATGACCAACCTAGACAGCATATTAAAAAGTAGAGACATTACTTTGCCAACAAAGATCTATCTAGTCAAGGCTATGGTTTTTCTAGTGGTCATGTATGGATGTGAGAGTTGGACTGTAAAGAATGCTGAGCGCCAAAGAATTGATGCTTTTGAGCCATGGTGTTGGAGAAGACTCTTGAGAGTCCCTTGGACTGCAAGGAGATCAAACCCGTCCATCCTAAAGGAAATCAATCCTGAATATTCATTGGAGGGTCTGATGCTGAAGCTGAAACTCCAATATTTTGGCTACCTGATGTGAAGAACTGACTCATTTGAAAAGACCCTGATGCTGGGAAAGATTGAAGGCAGAAGGAGAAAGGAGCGGCAGAGGATGAGATGATTGGATGGCTTCACTAACTCAATGGACATGAGTTTGAGTAAGCTCTGGGAGTTGGTGATGGACAGGGAGGCTTGGCTTGCTGCAATCCATGGGGTCACAAAGAGTTGGACACAACTGAGCGGCTGAACTGAACTGAACTGAAGGGAACATTTCATGCAAAGTTGGGCACAGTAAAGGACAGAAATCATAGGGACCTATTAGAAGCGGGAGATATTAAGAAGAGGTGGCATGAATACACAAAACTATACAAACAAGATCTCCATGACCCAGATAACCATGATGGTATGATCACTCACCTAGAACCAGACATCCTGGAGTCCAAAGTCAAGTGGATCTTAGGGAGCATCACTATGAACAAAGCTAGTGGAGGTGATGGAATTCCAGTTGAGCTATCTCTAGTACTAAAAGATGATGCTGTGAAAGTGCTGCACTCAGTATGCCAGCAAATTTGGAAAACTCAGCAGTGGCCACAGGACTGGAAAAGGTCAGTTTTCATTCCAATCCCAAAGAAGGGAAATGCCAAAGAATGCTCAAACTACCACACAATTGCATGCATTTCACATGCTAGCAGAATAATGCTTAAAATTCTCCAAGCCAGGCTTCAATAGTACGTGAACCCAAAACTCCCAGATGTTCAAGCTGGTTTTAGAAAAGACAGAGAACCAGAGATTAAATTGCCAGCATCCGTTGTATCATGGAAAAAGCAAGAGAATTCTAGAAAAACATCTACTTCTGCTTTATTGACTATGCCAAAGCCTTTGTGTGGATAACAACAAAATATGGAAAATTATCTTAAAGAGATGGGAATACCAGACCACCTTACCTGCCTCCTGAGAAACCTGTATGCAGGTCAAGAAGCAACAGTTAGAACTGAACATGGAACAACAGACTGGTTCCAAATAGGAAAAGGAGTACGTCAAGGCTGTATATTGTCACCCTGCTTATTTAACTTATATGCAGAGTATATCATGAGAAATGCTGGACTGGATGAAGCACAAGCCGGAATCAAGATTGCCGGGAGAAATATCAGTAATCTCAGATATGCAGATGGCACAACCCTTATGGCAGAAAGCAAAGAGAGACTAAGGAGCCTCTTGACAAAGGTGAAAGAGGAGAGTATAACAGCTGGCTTAAAAGTCAACATTCAGGAAACTCACATCATGGCATCTGGTCCCATCTCTTCATGGCAAATAGATGGGGAAACAATGGAAACAGTAACAGCCTTTGTTTTCTTGGGCTCCAAAATCACTATAGATGGTGACAACAGCCATGAAGTTAAAAGATGCTTGCTCCTTGGAAGAAAAACTATGACAAACTGAGACAGCATATTAAAAAGCAGAGACATTACTGACAAAGGTCCATATAGTCAAAGCTATGGTTTTTTCAGTAGTTGTGTATGGATGTGACAGATGGACTATAAAGGAAGCTGAGCGCTGAAGAACTATTGGTACTGAACTGTGGTATTGGAGAAGACTCTTGAGAGACTGCAAGATCAAACCAGTCAATCCTAAAAGAAATCAACCCTGAATATTCATTGGAAGGACTGATGCTGAAGCTGAAGCTCCAGTACTTTGGCCACCTGATATGAAGAGCTGACTCATTGGAAAAGACCCTGATCCTGGGAAGGATTGAAGACAGGAGGAGAAGGGGATAACAGAGGACGAGATGGTTGGATGGCATCACCGCGTTGATGGACATGAGTTTGAGCAAGCTCTGGGAGATGGTGAAGGACAGGGAAGTCTGTGTATGGGATTGAAAAGAGTTGGACACAACTTAGCAACTGAACAATAACAAAAATCATACATCAGAATTGATATCTTTCTGTTTATAAGCTTATTCTCCTTCTTCCACGTATCCTGTAGATTCACCATACTATTTATCCACGGCTAAATGACCACTGAGACTTTCATTTGGCCATATGTTTTCTTACAAAAATTGTTATTTTTAATATTTCTTTGAATTTGTCATGGAACCCCAAATTAAGATTTTCTTTTATTCTTCTTTATGGGAATGATTAGGGCTTTATTGGAGGTTGTTTTTTATCAAACTGTTCGTTTGCTTTCTCCCTTCCTGCCTCCCTCCATCTCTTGTTTTTAACAATGGATTACTACTTTTTAGGACATTTTTGTTCTCTTTTTCTTAATACCTAATCTGTAATTTCATATGCAGTCTTCACTTACATGTTTATTTAAATTATAGATAGTTGAATTCTCACATGATCCATTGATACAAATATTTCCATTAATGGTGTTCATGCTCCACAATTCTAGTGCAATTATGAGGATGTTTATATATTCCTGTATGTGGAAAATTGCCCTTGGTAAAGATATATAAGAAATTTAGATTTAAAGTGAAACTTTTAATAGCAGCACATACAAATACAGATATTATTTATGATGTAATTAGTGGCATCTTCTATAATACGTCTCTGAATCAAAAGTTTAAATTAAGTACTGCTGAGTCAGTTTTCCTTTTTTAGGTTGACAGTCAGTTACCAGGCACGGTGTTCCCTGTTGTATTTCATCCTGTGGCTCCTCCAAAATCTATTGCTTTGGATTCAGGTAAGAAAAAATTAAATTAAGATATACCCTGTATATAAAAATTGAATACATATCATTTTGACCTACTAGAAAGCTTGATTGCCTTTTTCCCCTTTTCTTTCTTCCTTTTAGAGCCCAAACCTTTCATTGATGTGAGTGTCATCACAAGATTTAATGAGTACAGTAAAGTCTTACAGTTCAAGTAAGTAAAGAAACCCTTGTTCATCTAAAGGAACTTAAAATGAGAATCTACTTTGAAAATATGTTATGTTTTGGAAGTGACTTTTGTATAAAAATTATTTCCACCTGAACATATCAATCTACTTATGGTCAAGTGATTTTATATGTTGAAACTTACTTTAATAATAGCCTCTATATATTTTTAAAGTGTAAAATTCCTTCAACCACTTCTCCCATTTGTAACTTCCATTAGAATATAAAATAGTGAAATATAAATGATATATTTGTGAGGTGTGTTCTTTGATTCCTGTGGACTTTAAAAATTAGATAATACGTGCTATATCATCATTGTTCTTATATCTTCCATAACATGGTAAATAGAGAATCTGGAACTTTAAATGCTAAGTGTTAATATAGCAGTGTTACCCCTAGTGAAACTTTCACTTTAATTAAAAAAAAAAGATCTCAGTCTAAATAAACTTTGATCTTGTTAACATAACCCTTGTTTTAGAGATCATAGAACAAGATCTTGCAGTGGTTTTTGGCCAAAATCAAAGTTTTAACATGGAAAATTACAATGTTTGATAAAATGCCTTTTTCATCTTTAAAAAAGCTTTTCCTATTAAAAAAAAATTGTTTTTTTCCTTAGGTATTTTATGGTTCTCATTCAGGAAATGGCTTTAAAAGTTGATCAGGGATTTCTAGGAGCTATTACTGCACTGTTTACCCCAACAACTGACCCTGAAGCTGAAAGAAAATGGGTAATAATTTTTACTTATTGTGAATATTATGAAAGATCAGCTATTCTTTTCAATAATTGTTGGAGAAAAAAATTAAAATAGAAAATCTTGATTAATTTTTTTCAGACAGAGTTAATCCGGGAAGACTCTGATGCTATAAATACAGAATTAGTGGGGACTTCAGTGACTGATACATCCATTCTTAGTTTCTTTGAACATTTCCATATTTCTCCTATAAAGGTTAGTTGTAATTATTACTTTGAAAATTTGACAGAAGTATTGTAGAACTTTTAAAGGATCTGTATACAAATGTGGGTTTTAATTTGTTGTATCAAATATTTGGGGGGAATTTTGTTTGATTAATTGAAATAATTAAGACAGTTCTCTGTAACATATGTACAGCCACAATTCCCACAGAGAAACCACCAGAGCATGATCTCTAGTCTTGAATTAATAACCCCTTTCTTCAAGGAAGAAGCTGACAAAAGCATTTCTTAATTAAGCAGAGAAGTGCTCACCAACATTTAATGTTGCGGTTGCACTTTGTAACTCCTCACTGTCTGAATAGAAAGCTATAATGGGTGTCCTAACCAGAATGTGAAAACGCTGAAGTTGCTGTTACACTGTTGATGTGGTGTTTTTCACCCTTCCAAAATTTGATTGTAACTAGGGGAGTGGAAAATTGGATACCTTTCACTTGCCTGATTTTGTCCTTTATGAACCCATTTCCTTGTCTCCTTTTGTTATTCTTTTTAGCTTTTCTAGGGAAAGGTGACTGCTTAGAGAATCCACAAATGCTATCAAATGCTATCAAGCTCTAAACTTGTGTAATGGGCCAAATTTACAATTAAGTAACTCTTTACAAATATTGATGATCCTTTACAGTCTCAAAAACTGTTAGCAGCACATTATTGTCAGTTACATTCACCAATCCTTTCAGCTAAGTGAATAGATTTATAAAATGAAATTATTATTTTAAATTGATACATTAGTTTGGTGATATCAAACATCCATAGTGTTAGGTTCAAAATTGATACTGTTTTATGTGGTGAGTTATACACAATTTCTTTTTCATTATTAAATGAAAATCAGTTCTTTATGAGATTGGACAGTACCTTCAACAAATTATTAACTGAAAACCTGCTATTGACATTGCTGTTGAAGATATAAAATGACTTCATGGGGTTTATAATCTCCATGGGGTATTAAAGATTTATAATTTACCTATACATACTGTGACTCAGTGGTAAAAATCCTCCTGCCAAGCAGGAGACACGGGTTCAGTCCCTGTGTCGGGAAGGTCCCCTGGGGAAGCAAATGGCAGCGCACTCCAGTGTTCTTGCCTGGGGAATCCCATGGACTGAGGCAGGATACAGTCCTTTCAGTCACAAGGAGTCGGACTTGACTGAGCGACTAAATAACAACGTTTTTAGGCGCACTGGGAATTGTCCCATAAAATTGAATAATTAAAATCATGAATATCATGGTCATTTTCTTACTCTGTGGTGACTTTGCCCTAGGAAAAGGCTGGATCTCTTTTCACTGAAGATTGCCTTTCCTGGATCCCAGCCCTCTCTTAAGTCTGCAGATGGACAAAAGTCCACATGGGAGAAAAAGTTCAACCACCAGGCTTTCCTGGCTTTTCCCCAAGTCCCCTCTATTGAGCTCTCTGTTGATGAGGGCGAATGCCTAGAGAATTGGCAGAATGAGAAGGCAAAGTTATCTGCTTTACTTAACACACGTTGAATTACCTTCTGCCTGTATCTTCTGACACTGTCGCACTAATGTTGATGCAGCACAAAGTAGAAGAAGCTAAATGGGAATGTGAAAATCTCATGGTTAAGTCCTGAGTTGAAGGGGTTGTGGAAGCTGAAAACCTTATTATTCTTTTAACCATTTATTTGGAATTTGCTAAAGTGTTGCCATAATTGTAACGCTGTTGTTACTTGTTATCATGTAATTATACTGCAGTTGTTCTTGTTAATTGTTACTAAAAGTTATTTATCTTATAGAAATGATTATCCATTATTTTGAGTTAGACTGCTGGTAGGCCAGTTGACATGTTTTTCCTCTTAAAATGATTATGCTGTTTTTGCAAAGTGTTTTTTTTTTTTTTTTTTTTTTTTTTTGGTTTCCTCTATATAAACACAATGTTATTTATAAAGTTTGAATAAAATTATAGTTCAGCTTTTGGGACAGATTGATTTGTATTTTATTAGAAAGTAAATATGAGGATCAGAGCTGTTCTGTGTAATATAGAGTAACAAAAAATAGTTTTCTTTAGGATTCTAATTGAAAGATGCATTTGTTTGTGTCTGGACAGTTTGGCGTCCATGTATGTACATATTTTTGTTTTTAGTTTTCATTTATTGAACATTATTTTCCTTTTAGTTGCACTTGAGTTTGTCTTTGGGTTCTGGTGGTGAGGAATCAAACCAAGAGAAACAGGAAATGATTCCAATTCATTCTGTCAACCTGCTGTTGAAAAGCATCGGTGCTACTCTGACTGATGTGGATGACCTTATATTCAAGTAAGAGTTCTCTTGAAGTGTGTTAGGAGATTTTTATACCAGAATGCTGTTTCTGGATAGTCATCCTCTTTATTTCTGGTAGAAGTTACCTGAGAAAAGTGGTAATTCTTACTACTTACACTTTTAATAGTTTGGACCCATTCTAATTTATGCTCTTTAGGTATACTTATTTTACTCATAAAGACAAGGTAAAGAGTCTAATCTTTCCTTCAGTTATCAGCATCTAGATAATACATGAATATAGTATAAACATTGAATTATTTTAGTAGTATGTTATAAATGGGCCATGTTTTAAGTGAAATTATATTTAGAAATATATAGCAGTAGGATTAGATTTCAGTATAATTTTATGGTAAAATAAATAGCTCCTTGCTACCTTTAATATATTAAAGAATATTTGTGTGTGCCAGATACATATAAATTCAGTGAATATTTATTGAATTGAATATTCAACAGTGGTATTAGAGAAAAAAATTCATTAATACTACTTTTACCCTGTACACTATCAAATTTTATAGGAATCAAAGGCTTAAACATTAAAGTTCAAATGGAAAGAGAAAGACTAAGGAAAAATAGAAGTTAATTGCTATCAGATCTCTAAATAAAGGGAAGCCTTCCTATGTTTAAAAGCAATGGAAAAAATCCTGATGGAAAAATAAAAATTAATTTGACTACATAAAAATTAGACTCTTAAAACAAAACCAATGAAAATAATTAAAAAACAAAGAACTGGGGTGATATGACAAGTATTAGCAGAAGATTAATAATTTAATTTTTAACCTAAAAATTCAAATGCCATAGGTACCAGAGAACAATGTGAACTAATTCATAAAAGGGAAGATACAGTGGCTAATAGATATTAGAAATGTTTAGCTTTATTACTTATCAAAGAATATATGCAAATTAAAACAAATTATCAAAGATTTCAAAATACGAGAAATCCTAGTACTAGAGAGAGGTGAATCTAAGAAATGGACATTTTTTTTTAAATCATATGTACGAGTGGAAAGGGATATATATCAAGAGTCTTAAATGCTTTTGTAGTCTTTCACTCAGTAATTATTTTGAGTGGGAATTCGGTCAGAAAATAATCTTGAAATGCAACCAAAGTTATATTCAGAATACACATGGCAACTCTGATTATTACGTCAAAATTTAGAATTGTCTGATCATGAAAGAATTGTTTGACCCATTGACATGATGGAATGCTATGTTATTAAAAATGGTCACATCAAAATTTGAAAACCTAAAAGACTATTTATCTAAAATGTTGAGTATAAAAATGCCTACAGAGTGTTTTAATATTTTTCAGTTGCATAGAAAAGAGAAGAAAGAATTTGAAGTGGAAAATGAGGAAAAGAAAAAGTTTAAAAGACAAAATTCACTGTGTAGTGGGATTATGGTCAACTTTTTACTCTATGTGTTTATGAAAGATTTGCATGACAATGTACTGTTTTTATCATAGTTTTAGCATCCTAATATTTAAGGTCTCAAATTATATGTACAAACCTAATTGTGACTTAGAAATGATTCATTTATCACTGAAATTTTACGTCTTTCTTTTTTTTTTTTTTTCAAAAAATAATCTTAGTACTTTTGACTCTTTCTCCTCCTAGACTTGCTTATTACGAAATTCGGTATCAGTTTTACAACAGAGATCAGCTCATGTGGAGTGTTGTTAGACATTACAGTGAACAGGTAACTTCCTGTATGTTATCCGTAGCTCATACGGAAGATACTTCATAAAATATCAAAGCAAAGCATTTATGTGTGATTGTAGTGTGTGACATTTACCTGACTTACTGCAATTCACAATCTCATTACTTAGTATTTTTCTGGAATGATTAACTTCTATTTCTTTAATTCCTGCCCCCCCCCCCAACTATATAAACCTTTTTAAAAGTTTCCTTTAGTGTGTTTTCCTTTTGCAGTTATACATTTACCACTTTGGGAAAGACTAGTGATTTAAGGGTCGTTACATTTTATTCCTTCAGTGACTATAGTTTCTAAGCATAGTGTAGTAGAATTGCGAGGAAAGCAAGTTCCTCTTACTGATGCCTGTTACTCCATGGTTTGAAGTCTGTGCACAGAGACACAGTAGCTGTTTGGGGGCACTAGAGTACCATTGGGCTTCCCAGGTGGCGCGAGTGGTAAAGAACCCACCTGCCAATGCCGTAGATATAAGAGACACAGGTTCTATCCCTGGGTCGGGAAGATTCCCTGGAGGAGGGCATGGCAGCTCACTCCAGTATCCTTGCCTGGAAAATTCCATGGGCAGAGGAACCTGGCGGGCCACTGTCCATGGGGTTGCAGAGAGGTGGACGTGAGTTAAGCGACTGAGCACGCACGCACGAGTACCATTGCTCTGGGTGACATTCCTCTTGCCTTCCTCTGCTGAAAGGTCTTTTCTCTTACACTGTTTAAACTTGATTTTTACATGTTCAAATAAGGATATTTTTTCATTTGTCTTTTTGTTTTGGTTATCAACCCACTTAGTTCATAGTAATACTGATAATAATGTAACAAAAATGAGTACCAATTATTGAAATATATATTCATTTAATATGCATACTCAGCCATGCAAGGTCAGTATAATAGACCTACCAGTTTACAGATGAAAAGAGCAGAGCCTATAGAGACTACATGACTTGTTATGTAAGGTTATGTAACTGGTTATCCAAGGTTATCCAAGGTTATGTAACTGACAAACGGCCGACTTTGCCTCAAACCTGAATTCTATCCCATTTGAAAGTCCCATGTAAAGTACGAGCATAATGCCTGGAACATAGTAAAACGTCACTACAGAGTTTTCCTTTAACAACCTAATTTAGTCAGTATCCCATTTTTTCCACATTGGTTCATGGTATATTTTCTTACAACGGTTGCAAATAACTTCATTTATTTATTTATTTTCCTGTAGTTCTTGAAACAGATGTACGTCCTTGTATTGGGCTTAGATGTACTTGGAAACCCGTTTGGATTAATTAGAGGTCTATCTGAAGGCTTTGAAGCTCTTTTCTATGAACCCTTCCAGGTATTGGTCTTTTATTTATTTTAAGCGTAGTATAGAAAAATGGATGTTCTACTTTTAATGACAGTTAATATTTTAATTGTATCTTGGAACTAAATAATTTTCAAATACCAAGTATATCAATTTTATATATTTTTAAAATTACTAGAGATAACAGTAAAAGATTGTATTAGAACTAACTGAGCCCTTCTAGTATCTGGGTAATAAAACATGCCTACGTTTTCTAGGATTTAACGTAGTTGTTAGGAAGAGTGCTAAGTAGACTAAGAACATTTCAAAACTGTTTCACCACTGTGTAAAGAACTAACTGGCATTGAAAGCTGACTTTGTTTCAAAGTCAAGCTTTCGTCTAACCTGTTCTCCTCCATTTAAAGGATCCAGGATCCCAGTGTGGTGAGGGTTCCAGAAGGACAAAGCAAAAAGAATAAGTGGGAAAACAAGAGAGCCCGAACTGTGTGGGCCCTCAGTCTTGCTGTCAGTTTGGCTTGCTTTAACAGTCTGACGGCACGTGGTCCTGGAAGGCCAACTTCCAGTTTTGATTGAAGCCAGTGATTTACTCCTCTCCAGGTTTTGTCCTCTTCAAGGGTTTGCTAAGATCATGTGGGTTAAAAGTATCAAGACGCAGCAGGCGTTCTGTCAGTTTTTGGATTAGAAGGTGAAAACTGTCACCACAGTGTTTATGTATCTTTGCAGATTCTGTACCTTCATGGAAACTCTGAAATACTAGATTCAAAGTCTTAAGCATATTTAAATTTTAAGTAGCAAACTTTTTTTTTAATTTTTGACCAGGGTGCTGTTCAAGGCCCTGAAGAATTTGCTGAGGGGTTAGTAATCGGGGTAAAAAGTCTCTTTGGACACACAGTAGGTATGTATCACATATTTGTGTATGTGTAGAAATATAATTATTTATGTTATTATGAGTTATTAAATTCATTGTTTATAAAAAATGACTATGTTTAAGAAAAGAGGGTTTCGTTGTATAATAATCCTTCTAAAAGACATGTTCACTTGTTCTTAAATGGAAAATAATTTGACACTGACCTGCTGAGGTTTTTTTTTTTAATATGTCATAGATTTGTTAATCAGTGTACTTGCAATAGTTTTATTCCTCTTCTTGCTAAGTGGGAACGGAATGCAGTCAATATCTACCTTTTCGTATAGGAGACAGAATTTTAAGCACCTGTTGGTTTCAAGCAGCCATGTGCTATGTACTGTGATAATGCTCTTCAAAGAACCAGTGTGATTTACTTCTCTGGGCCCTTTGGTAGGTGGTGCAGCAGGAGTTGTATCTCGAATCACCGGCTCTGTTGGGAAAGGTTTGGCAGCAATTACAATGGACAAAGAATATCAGCAAAAAAGAAGAGAAGAGATGGGTCGGCAGCCTAAAGATTTTGGTGACAGCCTGGCCAGAGGGGGAAAGGGCTTGCTGCTTGTAAGTCTGCTGAATCTTCAAGAGATACTACCTTACAGATACACTTTAGCATATGTACTGGTTGTGTGGCACTTGGAACACTGCTTGTGAGTAAAAGTATCAGAGCAGCAGTAGTGATAAATTGCACACTTTCTGTGTCGTCCTTTGTTCTTCTTTCCCTTTATCACCATCAGTCTACCTCTGCCCCCCCTCCATTCCTAGACTTTGGTACTTGGGCTGGAGTGAAAACTGTAATGATGGCAGGTTAGCCCTAGTGTGGAAGGTGGGGAAGTGGGGAAGTGGAGCAGAGGCATGTGGAGGTAACTGGAGGGAGAGAGTCACTGTCTTCAGGTCATCACCAGTCAGCTGTTTCTGTAGAATGCAGGTGCACGGGTTATGTGTTATAAACCAGGAGCTACCTTTTATTACTTTTCAGGACTATACCATTCAATTATACAGGTGATATATGACTGTCTTCCTTATGAGTAATTATAAGAACTTCTGAGTTTTTTTTTTTTTTTTCAAGTGAGTCATGGGAACCTAGGTAAGGCTATAAAGTACTCTTTGATTATCCCTCTCCTCTTCTGAGAGGTATCTAATCTTTTCACTATAGTATATATCCTTCAGTTCTTTTTCTGTGTAATATGCAGCTATTTTTAGTTACTAACACTACTTGAAAGTTATTTAAAGAATGCACAAACATTACTTTTTAAATTTTGAAATTAATTCAGTAGACTGTTAACTGCTGTGTTTGTGCCTGTGATTTGTAATGTGTATTGTCTCCTTTAAAGCACATTATTTGTCAGGTTATTTGCTGTCCTTGACAGGTCCCTTCATTTTCAGTTTTCCACACTTGTACTAAATTATGGAGTAACTTCATTGGAACTTATAATTAGATCTCTAATTTTCTCAACTCATTCATTTTACTGATATGGAAACTGAGACTTAAAGAGATTGCATCAACTAGAGAATCCCATGGACAGAGGAGCCTAGTGGGTTAATGTCCACTGGGTCACAATGAGTCGGATATGACTAAAGCGGCTTACCACGCACACACTCATATCAACTGGTGATTGGTGTCAGTCAGATGTAAAAAATTTTCACCTGCTTTACTCTTCTGTCTGTTATAAAGTTCTGCTTCTATAAAGTGCTTCGTTTAATATGTGCTATGAGGTAATATTTTAAAAATCAGAGAACTCACTTATATGCACATATTCTCTGTCAAGTCCTTGTTTAAAAAGAAAAAAAAAAAGTTATTCCTGTGATAATATGTTTGTAGAGACCTCTAGTGGTTGGTTTAAAATTAAGCACCTTCCATTCAGGCTTGACTTGATCTATGATTTCTCTCTTAGGGAGTCGTTGGTGGAGTGACTGGAATAATAACAAAGCCTGTGGAAGGTAGGTTGAGAATGTTTCCTTTCTGTACAAAGTCTGAAGAGTTGATACATGGTAAAAGTAATCGATGTTATTGTTAGACTAGATCCTCTTGGACTCTCAATAGCAATAGACTTTTTTTTAATCCTAGTTAAAAAAGCATATTCTTTATTCAGTATAATCCTTATCAAAATCCCAATAGCTTGTTTTTTCAGAGATTGATGAACTGATTCTAAAATATGTATGGGGATTCAGGGGAATCCTGAATAGCCAAAAACATCTGGGGGAAAAAAGAATGAAGTTGGAGGACTTATACTATCCAATTTTAAAACTTACTGTAAAGTTAAAGTAGCTATGACAGGTGTTGCTGGCATACAGATACACATATAGATCAATGGAGTAGAATTCAGATTTCAGAAATATATCTTTATTGTTATGGTCGATTGAGTTTTGACAGGGGTGCCAAGATAATTCCATAGAAAAAGAATAGTCTTTTCAACAAACGGTACTGGGACAACTGGATATAAAGATAGAGCTTATATATGTGACCCAGCAATTCCGCTCTTAGGTATATACCCAAGGGAATTGAAAGCCTCTGTTTGCTCAAAAACTTGTGCAGAAATGTTTATAAAAATATTACTCATAATAACTAGAATGTAATAGCAATCCAAGTGTCCATCAACTAATGCATGGACAAACAAAATGTGGTATAAGCCATACAAATGGGTTAACATCCATTTATAAAAAGTCAGGTATTGATACAAGTACAAGATGAATGAACCTTGAAAGCATGATTCTAAGTGAAAAAAAGTCAGTTACAAAAGGCCACATATTGTATGATTCTTTTTGACTAGAGTAGGCAAATCCATACAGAGGGAAAGTAGGTTAGTGATTGCCTAGATCTGCAGGATAGGGAGGAAGGAGGTAAATTGCATAGAATTGGGAAGAGGGTTTGGGGAAAAATAGGAAATGATTGCTAATGGGCTTTCTTTTTGAAATAATGCAAATATTCTAAAATTGATTATGATGATAGTTGCACAGCTCTGAATATACTATAAAAACATTTTATTTGTATTCTTTAATGGGTGAATTATATGGAATGTGAATTACATTTTTATAAAGTTCTTACATATTTTAAAAAGTACACTTCTTGAAAAATCTGATGGTTGGCAGCAATAATAATAATATTTTCTGCTCAATTCTTAGATCCTCCAGTCATAGTTACTAACTAAACTCCTGGATAACTAGTTGTAAAACTTGAGTATGCTGCAGGATTACCTTGGGGGTTTGTAAAGTTGCAGATTACTGGCTGGGAGTGGGGCCTAATAATTTTGCATTTTTAATATACTTTGAAAACTACTGTTTTATCACAGGTTAGGATTAAATTTAACCTCTTTAGAATGTCAGACTCTAGGAGCTTCCTGGGTAAAACCATTCAGTGTTTGACTTAGACTTTTGTTGAATTCAAAGTTGCTGATTTTAAAATCTTTATACTTTTCATTGTCTGGTTTTATGAAGGTGCCAAAAAGGAAGGAGCTGCTGGATTCTTCAAAGGGATTGGGAAAGGGCTTGTGGGTGCTGTAGCTCGTCCAACTGGTGGAATCATAGATATGGCCAGCAGCACCTTCCAGGGGATTCAGAGGTAATTAAACGTACACCGTGTACAGGCCACGTGTCTATGTGCTGACTGTTGCTAGGAGTACATAAGTATGCTAAATACCCTGCCTGCCCTTAAGGACCTTAAAGTCTGATTGAGAGCTCTCACTGGTCCACAAGGTAGAGCTCCCCCAGAGAGGTGTAAGAAGAGACTTTTTTTTATGGCTCAGTTTCTCTTTTATTTGACAAATGGTTATTGGTCCTTACTAATATGCCAAGCACTGTGCTAGACACCATGGATACAAACAGTAGATGGCCTACTCCCTGCCTTTATTATTAAGAAAAGGTGGGGGAACATGAAGTCAAACTGACCTGGTTTTAATACTTGTCACATTGTTTTGGCAAGTTATTTAAAATTACTATTTATCAAATATTGATACATAGTGTTACATAGTGGGTCTTCCCTGGTAGCTCAGCTGGTAAAGAATCTGCCTGCAATGCAGGAGACCCAGGTTCAATCCCTGGGTTTGGAAGATCCCCTGGATAAGGAAATGGCAACCCAACTCCAGTATTCTTGCCTGGGAAATCCCATGGACAGAGGAGCCTGGCCGGCTATAGTCCCTGGGTCACAAGAGTCTGACAAGACTCAGCACAGTATTCATGGTTCATGTGTTACATAGTATAGTAGTTGAATTAATGCACTAATACATTTATGTTATTTTGAGAGATTCTCATGTGTTTTCTTACATGTACTTACACAGGGTGGCAGAATCAACAGAGGATGTGTCCAGGCTCCGTTCCCCTCGCCTGATCCATGAAGACGGCATCATTCGCCCTTATGACCGACAGGAGTCTGAGGGCTATGACATATTTGAGGTATAAATTCTGTTCTTTACAATCATAAGTGAAATTGAATTTTAAAGATTTCTATGGTCAGAGCTTCATGGCTGGTTCCTAAAGTTCCTGATTCATGAACTTCTTTAAAGATTACACAGGAAACAATGGTATGCAGGGTAGAATTTGATTATTTATTTGTTTTATTTTATTAGCATAGTGTATTAAATAGGAGTAACTCATCATTTTTTTCTTTTCTGCACAGGATCAAAGTGCAGAAAGGATAATGTTGAAAGTAGTGATAGACTTTATTACTGTTTGTATTGAGCACCTTTCATTTATGTTGTTAAACTTCAGTCCTCTGCTTATAGCTAATTATTGAAATTTTGCTGCTTCCTTTTCTCTCAACCAAATTAATTTATTTGGCCTGTATTGTAAATCTAGATTTATTCAGGTAAACAGAAGCTGGAGGAGAGAAAAAAAAGATTATGTTCAATTATAATCTTTTTTTAAAACCTTGGAACTATTTTGGAATTTTTTTTGGCTTACATTTTAGTTTTAATTTTGTAAAGTAAACAATATATGCTTATGTAAAGTGCTATTCTCTCATGACTAGCTTTCCTCCAAAATTTTTAATATTTTTCTACTTTGACTTTAAAATAAAATGACTCTTCATTGTTCTTAGCCTTTGGTTTTTATAGAATGTGATTACGTTTTACCTTTCTGCATGCTTCTAACTTTATTTTCTTTCTTTTTCTGCCTACACAGCAAGAACTGGAAATACAGGAGTAAATGTTTTCTATACTACTACTTGATTTCATCCTTAAAAATCAAAACAAAACTGTGATATTAATTGACTGTCCTGATTTATTTAGAGTGAGAGTCCATTTTGATGAAATTACATTTCTTACCTCTCTCTGAACTTTTTATTGTAGTGGCTTGGCTACAGATAAAAACTGTGATATTCCTGGTAATATTGTACAGAAATAAGAGATCAATATAAAAGATGAAAAGATGCAGGAAATCAACTTTGTTTTACACTTGATGGAGGAATACTTTATTGAACTTTTACTATCATCCTGAGAAGTTCACCTTTTCTTATGGTATTCATATGCATTTCTGGTAAAGTTGCAAAAGAAAAGAATAATTCTTATGTCCAATCTGTGTGTTCTTTATGTATATGAGTCCTGCTATTAGAATTACATAACTGTGTTTCATAAATCACCATAAATTTACTCAAGTTATGAAACTATTGATTGGGGCATATATTTTAAGAAATGAAGTATCACTTTCTCTCGGCTTCCTTGGTGGCTCCGTGGTAAAGAATTTGCCTGCCAATGCAGGAGGCTCAGGTTCAGTCCCTGGGTTGGGAAGATCCCCTGGAGAAGGAAATGGCAACCCACTCCAGTATTCTTGTCTTGGAAATCCTGTGGACAGAGGAGCTTGGCAGGCCACAGTTTGTGGGGTCACAAAGAGTCAGACACAACTGAATGACTAAACAACAGTTGCTCTGGATCAGTCCCTCAACCTCAAATAAGTGTTGGCACATCAATTTTGAGAATTTATTCCCTTGCCTGTTTTTCTGTTTTAACTTCTCTATACTCTTGCTAGATAAATCGCAATCATTTTCTAATTATGTTATGTACAGTCTTAGCCCTTTGTATTTATACTTTTTAAAAATTAAGTGTCCTTATTGGTTATGCTTATTTCACAATTATTAGTTGTAAAAATAGAAGTTGAACAGGTAATTAAGCAGATTACTTATGTGGCTTTTGAATTGATAGATGTCTTTATATTTAAAAAGCAATCTCTTTTGCTTTTAAATCCTTCAAGAGGATGCATAATCCTAATGGAAATTTAAAAAATATAAACTATGATTTTGAAATTAGTGACCCCAGAGTAAATTTTCAACATGTTATATTTTGATTTCTCTTTTTTCTATAATTGATAAAAATGTTACATTTAGTAGTATCTTATCTAGCAACTTTCATGTTTCCTCCCAAAATTGAAAACAAATTATGAGCTTAGATTTATTGTGTTTTACATTTTAAAGAGAATGAAGCTGTTAACACACAACAGTTCAGTTGCATTATATATTTTAAAACTATAGTTATCAAAATAATAAATATTTTGAATGCTTCATATTTGAAGCAAGCACTTTAAAGAAAAATTTGCAGCTCCATGAACTGTAGCCCACCAGGCCCCTCTGTCCATGGGATTTCCCAGGCAAGAGTACTGGAGTGGGTTGCCATTTCCTTCTCCAGGGGATCTTCCTGACCCAGGGATTGAACCCAGGTCTTCTGCATTGCAGGTGGATTCTTTACCGTCTGAACCATCAGGGAAGCTTCCTATTTGAAACAAGCACTTTAAAATAGAAGAATGACATCCAAAGACTAGCCTAAAATTGTAGCTGACAAACTTCTCATGCCTAGATAATTGAGGGTTGGCAGAAATGGTGCCTCATATACAGTTTCTTTGAGAATCAAGCACAGTAACTAATTCAAGATTCTGTCTTAAATAATCACTAATAATTATTCTTTCTTCTTAGGTAAAAGTAATATTTTTCAATTTTCCTGGAAATATTATTAATACAATTTTAATGAGACTTCTGGGAAAATTTTTTTCTTGATTGTTTACTTTTTGATTGTGTAGCTCTGTACCTTATTCTTTTTCTCATGATTTCCCTTTTTTCCAGCCGCATGTCAGTAAGCACAAAACTTCAAGAAACTTTATTATTTTAGCTAAATATAGTCATTGTGTGTGATTCAGTAGGTTTCATTAAGATGCGAGAACTGGAAGAAATAGAATGATTGTACATTAACAAAAGAGCTTGGTAACTTTTTTCCATGGGTAGCAAGGGTAGGCATGGATAGTTAAGAAATTTAGGGTGTTTCATCCCTTGCTATCTTGCTGTGATCAGTTAGTTAGGAACAAAGTATTTGATTATCTAGACTGTGCTGGATATCCAAATGAAATGAGACTTCTGTCCTTAAGGGACCAAATATAACAAAACATGTAACTATTAAAGAGCATTAGAGGGTAAAATTATATCCTCCTTAGTGCTTACTATAATATGGGTACATTCTAAATAATTTGGAATAATTTTGGAATCTTTGGATATACCCCCTTTTCTCCTGACTCTTGCTCTGCATTCTTTAAGAGTGAGCTTTGAAAGTTACTGAATTATATACTGTGTTTTCATAGGCTATACTCTTCTACTTATCCTCTCTTCTCCCAGGATAATTACCATCTACACACACACACATATATATACTTACACAGAGACATATATGAAATTTATATATATATGTATAGCCAGTTTTTGTTTACTATTCATCTTGCTTCCCATAGTTAATGATTATATAATATTTAAAATGGCATTCCTTGCTTTTTTTGTCTTAATCATATTTTTCCTGGTTCTTAGAAATGCTTCATTTTTAATTCTTGCATTATCATCTATTGAGCTAACTTTACGTCGTGTATTTGACTATTCCCAATTCTTGACATTAGAGCTGTTGCCATTATTTCACATTAATGACACTATGATACTATATATATGTATAATATAGTTTACATTAATGATACTATAATGATGTAATAAACATCATTATACACATTGCTTTTTCGTATCTTGTATTATTTCCTTCTAATTTACTTGAAAAAAATGAATGCTCTTGTTAAATATTATTAATTCTTCCAGTTGCACTTTTGGGAAGGAAGAGTGAATATTTTATAAACTCATCTGCCACAGAGACTGAATCTCAGAGTGTAGTGGGTTTCAGAAGTGCTGAAAACTAGGTTTCTATAATGTGTTATGGTGGTAAAATATACTTTAAAAGCTTTAGTTTTTTAAAGTGCAAAGCTTATAACTAATGAAAATGCATACAAGATGGTAGAAGATAGAAAGTGATAGTATTGTACATTTCATCTCAAATCTAAATATTTTAACATTTAAATTTCAAGGCTGAAAATAAATATACTAAATTGTTATATTCATTTATATTCATTTTAAAGGAGTTAAGGTATAAATATTAAAAGATATTAGTTAATTCACACGAGGAAGATGTGAAACAAATAACTGTTAAACATCACTTCTCTCTGAGATTCATTCTGAAGTTGAGACGTCCATTCTGAGGTTGAGACCCCCATTCTTTAGGGATTCATCTTTGTTGTTCATAGCTTTTCGTAATTGGTCAAAGAATGACTGGGAACCAAGGATCTTTAAAAAAAATTGTGTATTTTACTATTGAAATAATAAACAAGTGTGTGTTCTCTGCTTGTGATTATTATTGATTATATCCTTTTGATAATATTGATGTTGTATTCTTGGTTCTAAATTGTTATTATCTTATTTGTTAGGTATGTTTATGTTTTATATTTTCATATATTTTCTCTTCTAATTTTTAATTATGCATTTATATAATATCAGTATTTCATTAGCATTAATTATAAATGTAACTTTATTGATATTTAATGTTTGTTGATTGAGGTCACAATAGTTTTTAGATAGTTAAAAAATGTATTTTAATGTGCTATTTATACTTGAATTATTTTATGCTTGTAATTGTATTCAGTAATAAATTGTGCCAGCTGTTTGAAATCTTAGAAATTCTTCATGTTTGTATTAAGATTGCCATTAAGTTTTCTTTTCTACCAGGAATATAATTCTAGTACATACTTGTACTCCTCATGCGTGTTTAATATATAAGGCCAAATATTCAGCAATATTAGTTATCTTGAAATTTTATTGTTTTTATTATTGTAGATCAGTCGTTCTTAACCTTTGAGAAGGATAACAGACCCCTTTAAAAATCTGATGAAAAATATGAACTGTCCTCTGGAAACAAGTTCAGAAACACATTTTCAAAATTTTGTATTTTTTTTATGATATTTCATAGGCCTTCCAAAGTTCTTCCAAGGACCCCAGGTTAAGGACCTCTGGAATGTTAATGTCCAGTTTTATACTAGTGTTGGTTCATATAAATGAAATTTGTGATTATTTCTGGTAAAACTATTTAAGAGTTTCAGAATTATCATGCAACAAAGTATATTTTATTAGATCACTTAGTAAGCATTTAATAGTTACTTGACTTATGAGGCTCAGTGAAAGTTTATTTATAAAAACACTGTGAACATTTTTCTAGCTTCATGTGCCAATCTGTAGAATTGTGCTTTTGGTTTTAATAATTTTTTCCTAACTGGCACTAATATAGAGTATTGGAAATACTGTTCGGATGCATGTTACAACACAAATCTTGAGTCTTCTTTTCTTTTCAGAATCATGTCAAAAAGTTAGAAGGAGAGACTTACCGATACCACTGTGCTATTCCTGGGAACAAGAAGGCAAGCCTTATGGTTACAAATAGGTATTGACTTCAAGTGACATCTTTTCAAATGCTAACTGTATATATTATAAGAATTTTGGAGATGAAAATGACAGTGGATTTAGCTAACTATGCTTCAGCTGCAAAATGTTCATTGTCATTGTTGTTGCTTAGTCACTGTCTGATTCTTTGTGACCCCATGGACTGTATCCTGCAATGCTCCTCTGTCCATGCGATTGCCTAGGCAGGAATACTGGAATGGGTTACCATTTCCTTCTGCAGGAGATCTTCTTGATTCAGGGATTGAATCCACATCTTCTGCATTGGTGGGTGGATTCTTTACCCCTGAGCCGCCTGGGAAGCCCTGTTCATTGTCATATAATCACAGAAATTCAGGTCTGGATGGTTCCTTTGAGATCATCTGTTCTGACCTCATTTTGGAGATGCTGAAACTGAGACTAAGGATGGTTTAGAGGCTTAACCAACTTACACACCTTCTGAGAGACAGAATCGATTAGAGTTTATAAGTGCAGTAGTGATACTTTCATATGTGAACTGGACATCCAGTTATGGAGGATGAATTTACGTTTTTCTCACTAGGTTTTATTTTGGATGTTGAGCATACCTTTTTAAAAGTATGTTATATCTTTGTGTTCCATTTTCTTTCTAAATATTTTGGGAGTGGTAGATAATTTTTCCCAATAAAAGAACTTGGACTAAACTACTAAGTTTATTTTCCTGAGATCTACCCTATATCACTTATTCTAATCACAGATAAATAATTTTCAAAACATTCTAAGTTATATATTTTTTAGGACTAAAGCAAAGCACTTAGAGTAGGTAACATTTATATATTAGATTTCTTACTGCTGCATTTAAATGTATTTAGGTGGGAAGGAGAGAAAGGAAAACTTTAGAATTCAGGCTTAAATCTACAAACTGTTTCTAAGAGAGAGTTAGCTAGTCCTCTGATTTGCCCATTAATTAAGTCAAAATATTCACTAAACAATCTAAAGAGTAGTTTTTATACTTTTTATGTAATTCCATACTAAGCAATGGAAACCCCTCTTTTGGGGATTGAATGTAATATTTTAGTAGTTGTTTGATTTAGGCATTTGGTAGGAATATTAACATGTACATTATACATCTAGTTTTCTTCAGGTAAGTTGAAAAATCATAGTAATTTCAAATCATAAGTAGAAAAATCATAATAATTTCAAATTGGATCACTTGTAGAGGTTTTCAGGAGACAGTAAAATAATATTCCTGACTATTGCAGTGAGTTACTCTCCCTTAGGTATGAAGGGGCAGCCTTTAGAGACCTGGGTTGGATGACTGAATATGAAAGAAAAGGGAATACCAGATGACTTTGCTGGTTTTTGGCTTGAGTACCATTTACAGTAGTTTGGAGGAGGAAAAGATGATGACTTGTTTCCATTTTGATCTTAATGAGCTTGACATAGCTTTGAGATACCAAAGTAAAGGTCAAGGAGATGTGTAGAAATAGGTATAGGTGTAGATACTTGGAGTTTGTATAAAGATCTGGAGTTGAGATCCAAGAGACCATCCTGAGAGAATATGTTATTCGGAAGACCAAGATTTGAACTCCGGGAAACATGTTTCAGGAGGGAAAAAGTGAAGGAGGTTGAGGGCAGCAGGAGGACAACAGTGTCGTCGAAATGGTCAGGAGTAGAGTCTTAAAACAAAATGGTGAATTGCATTTGATGTAGCGATTTGCATTAGTTATCTTTAACTCTTATCTCTACCTTCTGATTCTCTCCTAGGCAGGAGGCTGGGGGTAGGGGAGCTGGAGTCCACTTCCTAAAGACTGTTTGGAATGGGTAGGAGTGTTGGAGGTTGTCGCAGTGACTGAAGGCACTGCAGGCTCTTGGTGGGCCGGGGCCCTGAACGCTGTACTTCCTACAGTGCTCGACACAGTCCCAGATACGCCCAGCATTTCAGGAGCACCTGTGTGGAAAGATACAGTGTCTGGGGTCTGTGTCAGTCCTTACCCCCTCAGTTCCGAGTTCATTCACCCCTTCCTTCTAAACATCTGGAATCTATCCCTTTCTTCTTCTCACAGCCACCACCTTAAATGAGGCTCTCACTGTTTCCTGATTGGACTGTTACAGTCACTTCCCACCTTCATTGTCTACCCCATCTCTCCTCCACTGGCCATGACTCTTCAATAAGAAAATTTATCCTATCATTTCTGTCATCTGTAGATGAAAGTAGAAATTTCTTAACAACCTCTGCTACCCGCTCAACCCCACCCTCCAAAAAAGAAAAAAAAAAACCTTCAAGGGCTGGCGCCAAGCTAATTTTCTCGCCTCTGTATATGTCCAGTACTCCAGCTGCAGACCTCCACATTCCTCAGATAAATCTTTCCTTTTTTGTACTGCCATATATGTTACGACACTCTTCTCTTTGTCTTCCCTTTTTTGTCTTCCCTTTCCTCCTAGAAAACTTCCTCCTTTCAAGAATCAGCTCTTACCCTACCTAGTTTATCAATAGTCCTCCCTTCTGTGTGCCAAGAGAGTTTTCCACACACTCCGTTAGTATTTTTGGGCTTCCTTTGTGGCTCAGCTGGTAAAGAATCTGCCTGCAGTGCAGGAGACCTGGGTTCAATCCCTGGGTTGGGAAGATCCCCTGGAGAAGAGAAGGGCTACCCACTCTAGTATTCTGGCCTGGAGAATTCCATGGACTGTGTAGTCCATGGGGTCACAGAGAGTCGCACACAACTGAGTGAATTGCACTTCCCCTTTTAACCTATAAATACCTCTCAAGTAGAAAGTCGGGTCATTGTCTCTCCAGCACCATGTGCATTCGTAGATTCAACAGCTCTCCTTTCCTAGTTTTGCTTTGGAATCAAGTATAGTTATATCAGTACCTAATCTGAATCTCACACTGGGAAATCAATGTGGATGCCCTTTAAGGATTCTGTGATTTTTTTTTTTAATTGCTGTTGAGTAAAATGAGCTGCTCCCTCTGTGATATAGTAGATCAGTATTAAAATGCTCAAACCTGATATTTATTAGTAGGCCTAACGTGAATCTTTGCTGACGTTTGAAGTTTGTGACATTTCTTTCCTGATTAGAAGGCATACATGATTGACAGTAAAAAGCAATTAATAATTTTCCAAGTAAAACATTTTCAGGGGCTTCTGCCTTTATTGCTTCCCGAATGAAAGTACAGCCTGTTCCTTATGTGTTTTAAAGAGAATGATTTAAGTTTTTTAAAAATGACACTTTCCTGAATTTTGCAAGATTGGCAGAAGGGGGATTTTTGAAGTTCTGCTATGTTAGTTGTGCTGTTTGCTCTTTATTTGACAGTTATCTTTTTTTTTTTTTGATGTGAATCATACATTTTTTTTTGAATCATACATTTTTTTAGTGTGCCAGGTTATGTTGCTTACTGAGCAAGTAAAATCTATGGCATCTAATAGAGTGAAATATTAGAATAATTAACTGTCTTTATCAATACCTATATATTTCTGTTTCCTTTTGTAAAATAGGCGAGTTTTGTGTGTAAAGGAAGTTGAAATCCTAGGCCATATGTCCATAGACTGGCAATATCTATTTGAAGATTTTGTACAGTCTCCCACTGTCGATGGAAATCTGCTCAAAATATCAGTTGAGGTAAGAAAACATGAATCACACACCTTTAGAGTCAAAAATTCGTTAAATGAATAGAAACCAGGAGTGCTTTCTGACTCTTGTTTTACAGTTAACTGCATAAAGTATTTGAAGGATTATTATTATTATCATATGCTGAAAAGTAAAGGAAAATGTAATTTGTGCTCTGTACTTCGTTTTCTGGCAGTCCTTGATTGCACTGAGTGAAATATTAAATCTGTTCACTGAAAGAGTTAGGTTCCTTTTTGGTAGAAGAATGGAAGTGAATAGAAGTGTTTGTTTGTTTTACTTCATATGGATATGATTTTGCTATAATATAAAATACTCCTGGAAAGATTTCCCATTTTAGGATTTAAGGAGATTATTATAAATGTTACGTCTAGAACATTCACAATTAGTAATGTTGGCATTTATAGAAGACTAATGCATTTTAATTATGTAATAATGCTTTCATGTCTTTTCCTCTCCATTTTCTGTGGAAAAACTTTTTAATTGTATAGCAAATAATTGGCAAAAATGATACCCTATCTTTTGCTTAATTCTCAAACTCATTTTACTTTGTAATGTATAGTTTTTCTTATATGTGATATAATTCTATTTTCACCCTTAAAAAAAAAGTAGAAATTGTTATTCCAAAGATGGTAATTTCTATATTTTTTCCTAAGCAATAATTATGCTATCTCTATTACTGAAACTATCTGAAAAATGCTTACTGAGTTATAAAAGTCAAGAGTTAGAGATATAAGTACTATTATCCTTTAATTTATGTTTCCTTTCTTTTCATAGAAGTTTACAAGTAAAAGAAACCCTTTATGGAACCATGCCGTTTTGTGTTTCAGCCTTACCTCATTGTAGGGTTTCAAAACTGAAAGAGTGCCTTGGTGTATGAAGCATAGTTTTCAGAGCACTGAGAGACTGTGTCTTTCCTGTCAGTGTGCATGTAGATTACAGTTCTCTCAGGTATCACTTTCCTTTCACATCAGTGGTGAGGACTGACTCAGTGAATTCTACATTATGTACAAATTTTATCTATCAGCCAAGGAAATAAAGGGAGGGTTTTTGATTTGTCAGATGTGATGAGTTATCAGGTGGTATTTCTGTACGCTGTTTATCATCGCCTGCAGAAAGCCATCATTTTATGCAGATAGATGTACACTCATCCAATTTCATAAATTCTAACAACTCACATATGGAGTCACTATCCTTGTACCAAAAACAATTTATTT
Organism: Dama dama; assembly: GCF_033118175.1. NCBI lineage: Eukaryota > Metazoa > Chordata > Mammalia > Artiodactyla > Cervidae > Dama > Dama dama. The sequence continues at coordinate 53,920,972 of NC_083692.1, read as the reverse complement.
CTTATTAGACCTGAATATGTGTATTTGGTTAGTCTGCTGATTATAAAATAGAGTTGACATTTAAGCACTCAATTAAAGGTTATAGGTTTTTTTCCTTCCACATAATAATTCCTTTTCTGTCATTATTTGTTTTGAAACAGAAACAAGGTCTGTTCCAAAAAAAAGATAGTGCCAGTCAAGGCTACATTCAGAAAATTTACCTGCAGGATACCACCACAGCAGAGGTAAATGATTTAAAGAATGCCCCCTCCTTTTTTTAGCTGAAAGACCAAAAAAAAAATAATAATCTGTTATAGTTAGCAACAGTCATTACTTTCCCCAAAAGATCTTCAAGTTAAAGCTTTGGATGGATATATAAGCTTGGAATAACATGTTGTGGGCAGACTGGTCTTAGCATGACACGTACTGACTGTGTATTCTTCCCTTTGGACCTGTGTGGGCAGCTTGTACCCTTGAGCCCTCCACCATGTGAGCTGGTACTTGTCTTTACCATTTGTGATAAATATTTTGTTTTCCAGAGAGCATGTCGTGCCATTGAGGAAGGACAGTCAGTGAGACACCAGCAAAAATTGATGAAGCAATCATCACTGAGAATTCTCAGGCCCCGAGTACTGTCTTAATCACAGATCCTAGGGGCTGCTGCTGGGAGAAAAACCAATCACCGTCTTGTCTGTCAACCACTCTTCGTTATCTTGCTAAAGAGAATTTTTCAAGGAATCCTTTAATTTTGGAATTTTTTTCTAGAGTAATTCGTTTTCCATTTCCCCCCTAGTTTTGGCTCCAATTAGGCTGTGTGTTTGATAGCAGTCCATGTCTACACTGCCGCCTGATGGTCCCGTTAAAGAAATACCACTTTAAATTCAGAGTGAACTTTCCATGAATGTTAAAATTGTGGAACAAGGGTAATAAACTTCTTTTTAATTAAAATCCCTACTAAAAAATAAGAAAGAAGGCTAAAATGACTAGTGTTCTCTGAGAGCTTTTTAGACAATTGTGTCTTTGGACAAAATGTTGTCTATTTTGTTCAGTAATTGAACTGATGTTAACATTTTTGGTGAACTGAGTAGTTGACTTAAGAAAAACCATTGAAGGGAGAAATGACGTATTTCTTTTTTTTTTTTTCCAGAAAACATTATTTTCTCCTAATAAAAACATGTCTTGCTGTGGTGCTTATTTTACTTCTTGCACTATAATATAAAGACAAATGAAAATCAAACCTTCAAATATCTGTACTCTGTTCTCTGGAAGTTTTGGGTATTATTTACATGAACTTATGTGGCACAATTGTAATGTGCTGATGCATGAAAATATTGCACTTTAAGTTTTTCAAGTCAGGCATGAAAAATTTAATATTTTTATATACCTAGAACTTGTTTTTTTATAAGTTGAAAGATTTTTAAGGGCATCATAACTTAACACTTAATTTTAACGCATACCTAGAAATGTATTTTAAATACCTTGTAGGAAGAATGAAAAATCTCTAGTTGCTTTATATATGAATAAAATAAGGCATCTAGCAACACTGTGGGAAAATCATTGGTTGATGTGTCCTTTGAGCGAGCAGTCAGTTCATTTTTGTTCTTTCTGAATCTTGTTTATGCTGGTTAGAGATGCACTGCCTATTAAAGCTTTTTTAAAAGTGCTCAAAAGTTCTTCATTTCCGTGGATGAATCCTAACATTTACTCATGTTTTTGAACATGATGTTTACTTAAAGTCACTGAAATGAAGTGAATTTGTGCACAAACTTGGTTTGCTCTGTTTTGGTGATATGTGTGGTAATATTTCTACTATCCTTATTCATGTTTTTTAAGACTGGCCTTAAAACTTTAAAAAATTTTCCTAGTTATAAAATTACTGTAGGTTCCAAAACAAAGGGTATAATAACTAATGCCCTAAATATTTGATTCAGTATTGTGGTCTTTGCCTTGTCAACATCACTTTTTTTTCTGTCAAGAAACTTTTAACTTTAAGCAGAATTTCTGTATCAGTGATTAATTGCAGTTTATTCAAGTGTACTTATATTTTGTGACTTTAAAACTGACTTAATCAGGAATTTGAGATATCTAGTTATATTTTTCATAAATCACAGCTATTGACAATATCCTGAATATTAAAATAATTATATTGTATTGATGGCATGTACAAAACATTGAACCAAGAAAAATTAATTTACAGAAACCCAGAAATTCATCATCTCAGTTGGCTTACAAGTAAACTTCCAAATATTTGTACCATTTTTATTTGATTTAATCCCCTGGGTGAGAAGTAATTCATTAGTAAAGTGTAATAATGTCTTTTGTGTTTTTTTAAATGGTTTGGGAGTCAACTGCTCGGATATGAACTATTGAGAGAAATTAAACATTTGGTGCATTATTTGCAGGTGTGAAAACCTTGTGGATTTGTGTTCATATTCACTAATATTTGCTTTTACTTTTTGTGACACATTAGAGTAATAGTTATGGAAAGCTTTTTAAAAATTTTTATTGAAGTATAGTTGAATTATAATGTCATGTTAATTTCTGCTGTATGGCAAAGTGACTCAGCTTCTTTTTCATCTTCTTTTCCATTATGGTTTGTCATAGGATACTGAATATAGTTCTCAAGAGCTTTCAAAGATGCTAAGCAGGAGAAGGTTTTTCCTGGGGGTATAGATCTTCAGTGCTGAGAGAATACGGAGAACTGATGTGACCATGGACCTGGCTGCCACATTTTGAATTTATAGCTGCATTTGCTCTGTCTGTGCTTTCCATCAGTCACCAACTGGGGATGGCAGGGATATTGTGGCTCACCCACTCCTGGGAGACAGGGAGCTCCTCTGATAGCTGATTGTGGCTTGAAGACTCCTCAGTGGCTTTACAGAACCTTTTTTAGACTGCTCGGCAGTCTAGGAGGCTTCCACACAGTCTGTCCCTGTCTCTCTGTTTTTTTTCTTTTTTATCTCCCACCCTCCACCCATCCCACTTGGAGCTCAGACTACAGGTTTGAAGGCTTCTGCAGTACTGGGTTATGAAGAACAGGTGCCGGCTGAGGAATGTAGCAAAACTGGGGCCATCAAAATGAAAAAAAGGACAAAAGATTCAAAGATTCATAAGAAAAATGTGATCTAGGATATTAACGCATATATATGAAATCTAGAAACATGGTACTGATGATCCTAGGGTGGACTTCTTTACATGTGTTTCATGATTTAGTTCACTTCAGTTCAATTCAGTTGCGTCCAACTCTCTGCAACCCCATGAACCGCAGCAGGCCAGGCCTCCCTGTCCATCACCAACTCCCAGCGTCCACCCAAACCCATGTCCATCAAGTCGATGATGCCATCCAACTGTCTCATCCTCTGTCGCCCCCATATCCTCCTACCCACAGTCTTTCCCAGCATCAGGGTTTTTTCCAATGAGTCAGCTCTTCGCATCAGGTAGCCAGAGTATTGGGATTTCAGCTTCAACATCAGTCCTTCCAATGAACACCCAGGACTGATCTCCTTTAGGATGGACTGGTTGGATCTCCTTGCAGTCCAAGGGACTCTCAAGAGTCTTCAACACCACAGTTCAAAAGCATCAATTCTTTGGTGCTCAGCTTCCTTTATAGTCCAACTCTCACATCCATACATGACCACTGGAAAAACCATAGCCTTGACTAGATGGACCTTTGTTGGCGAAGTAATGTCTCTGCTTTTTAATATGCTGTCTAAGTTGGTTATAACTTTCCTTCCAAGGAGTAAGCAGCTTTTAATTTCATGGCTGCAATCACCATCTGCAGTGATTTTGGAGCCCAGAAAAATAAAGTCAGCCACTATTTTCACTGTTTACCCATCTATCTGCCATGAAGTGATGGGACCGGATGCCATGATCTTAGCTTTCTGAATGTTGAGCTTTAAGCCAACTCTTTCACTCTCTTTCACTTTCATCAAGAGGCTCTTTAGTTCTTCACTTTCTGCCATAAGGGTGGTGTCATCTGCATATCTAAGGTTATTGATATTTCTCCCGGCAGTCTTGATTCCAGCTTGTGCTTCCTCCAGCCCAATGTTTCTCATGATTTAGTATTGTTTTTATTTTGAATTATGTATAAGGGAGGGGACTGTCACCCTTTTGGTGCTATGGGTCTCTTAAGTGCATTGATGTGCTGCCTGGACATCTGTATTTTTAACAGGGCTCCATATGTATTTCTAAGATACAACTGGGACTAAAAAAATTAATACTGTGGATTTAAAGTAGTCAAACTCTTGAAGAACTCTGCAGGTATCAATGCCAGTTAAATTATAGAATTGCAGGTACTGCCAGAGCAGGAAAAATCATCTCATTACTGGGGAGAAAACCAAAGTTGGTTTTAACATATAAAATTTTATTTATTTTTATTTTTCGTTGTGCTGGGTCTTTGTTGCTGCTTGGGCTTTTCTTTAGTTGCAGCATGCAGGCTTCTCATTGCGGTGGCTTCTCTTCTTACAGAGCACAGGCTTCAGGGAGCATGGGCTTCCGTAGTTGTGACACATGGGCTCAATAGCTGCGATTTCCCAGGCTCCAGAGCACAGGCCCAGTAGTTGAGGCCCACAGGCTTAGTTGCTTGGTGGCATGTGGAATATACCCGGATCAGGGGTTGTACCCATGTCTCCTGCACTGGCAGGTGAATTCTTTACTAGTGGGCCACCAAGGAAGCCCAAAACCAAAGGCTTTTAAGGGGTAGGAGATTATTCTAGAAATTTTTAAGGATTTGGAGATTATTATGGAAAGCTAAGCACTGAAGAATTGATGTTTTTGGACTATGGTGTTGGGAAGACACTTGATAGTCCCTTGGACTGCAGGGAGATCCAACCAGTCAATACTAAAGGAAATCAGCCCTGAATTTTCATTGAAAGGACTGATACTGAAGCTGAACTCCAATACTTTAGCCACCAGATGCGAAGCACTGACTCACTGTAAAAGACCTTGATGCTAGGAAAGATTGAAGGAGGGAGGAGAGGGACAGAGGATGAGATGGTTGAGTAGTATCACCGACTCAGTGGACATGAGTTTGAGCAAGCTCTGGGAGTTGGTCATAGACAGGGAAGCCTGCCGTGCCGCAGTCCATAGGGCCACAAAGAGTCAGACACGACTGAGCGACTGAACTGAGGCGATTATTCATATTAAAATGATACATCCTTGAGGGGCAAGCCCTTTTGATTGAGAATCACTGCAAGGATGACAGTTAATACTGATGAAAGTGGGTTCTGTGTTGTGTGTATGTTGGCTCTGAAAAGAAATTTGAGACTCCCTGGGCCAGAGGGAGCCCATTTCTCTTAGTAATTGTGCATGTAGTAGAACTTATGCTTACTGTTTTTGAATTTAATACTCAATATTGAGTTTCTTTTTGAACTAAGAAAGCCTTTGGAAACACATTTTGTTTGTTTCTTACATATTGCAGACCTTCAGTCCCTTACCTAGATTCACAAAGCTCTGAAAGCCAAAAAGTTTTTTTTTAAGTTTATAGCAGAGATATTTGACAGCAAAATCTGAAGTGAACTGATAGGACACTATTGTGGTCTTAATTCTGTTTATGTCAATGAGTTTGCCTGGAGTAAAATTAATGTATTTGATTATGGGGTGCCACTCCAGACTCCCTTGGAGGTGTACCAGCTCTTGTGATATATGAAACATATTGCCTTTCCAAAATTTGAAAAATTCTGTATTGTGAGATACATCTGGCCCCAAGGGTTTCAGATAAATTATAGGTCTGTATAACCTCAAAATATCTGTTTATTAAAGCTCCATCCTGAGTTTTGGAAACATCATAAAACAATAGGAGAGGCCACGAAGAACCACAGAATTTTCTTCCCTCTTCAGACCATGTCAATGTTTGATTTCAGTTTTGCTGGCAAATTGTTTTGGTGAAGAATTCAAAGTAATTGGTGTCATCATATAGGAGATAGAAACATTACTATGGTTTCTGTCCCTTTCTCTGTTAATTAAGTAAATATCTGGTGAACAAAATGTTTTCAGGATTGACCCCAGTGCAAAAATAATTCGAATGGTAATGAAACAAGCCGACATGATCTTTTAGGGTGATAAAGGAGATAGGGCAAGAGGAGAAGGGGGCAAAAGAAGATGAGATGGTTGGATGGCATCACTGACTGAGTGGACATGAGTTTGAGCAAACTCTGGGAGATAGTGAAGGACAGGGAAGCCTGGTGTGCTGTGGTCCATAGTGTCGCCAAGAGTAAGACACGACTGAGCAACTGAATAACAAGGGTGATAGCATACACTGAGATAGTAGTGAACACACACTTTATGCTTTGCCAGAGATTGCTACTGCACATCAGTTAAGCATGCACTTACTGAGGGTTTAAATTAAGAAGCCACACTTGAACAGGACACATCTCCCTTCTCTATGGAGCTCTTTTAGAGATTCTTAACCCACTTTGACACTTCTGATCAAATCTTACTTCATTCAATTCAGGGTGATTCATACTTTCAAAAGTAGTGGGGAAGAAAAGGGAGGGGGCATGAATTAAGAGTATTACAGAGTTAAATTTTTCATTAAAGATTTCCTGGACTCCCCAGTCATTCAAGTATCAGCATCTGGAATGTAAGTAGTAGGTTTTTTTCTTTAAGCCAAAATAAGGGAGTCATACTTAGTTGTAAGGTCTGTATGACATTTTAATATATCTGGAATTATTGACTGTGCAGGAAATAACTGCTTGCCTGTGTAAAGATTCCTTTGTTTAAAGCTTAGAGACCTAGAAAATGCTCCTTTGGAACTGACCCCAGATGAACAGAGCGGAAATTTTGCATGATGATTATTACAATCCAGATGGTGAATGGTTACTATTAAAAACACTGTTTTGTAGAGGTCATGAAGACTGATTACTCATGATTCAGACTGGTGAATAAGAATATATCGCCCCTTCTATTTAAAATTAATGACTCAATCAATTAATGTTGAATTATAATGCAGCTCTTTTAGAAGCACCAATAATGCTTACTTTTATGTCAAATGGATTAATTTTTAATTAGTATTATCATTCACTTTTTGGAAAAAGTAATTCCCTTGGCAGTCTTTGTTTTAGTTGTACTTAAATTCACACAATTATAATAGTCCGTGGCTGGAAGGTCCTTACATTAAGCATAACTGTGCTTTCCTGTGGCTTCCGTCTGTTGAACTCAGTCCCAATCCTTGGGGCCATGAGAGTAAGAATGACTTTTTATATAGACAAAGCCCAGTTATAACTAATCTTTCCTCTCCTGGCTGGTGTCCTTCTCATGGGATGCATTTCCCCCCAGCAGTACATATGTATTAATATTTCAGAGAGAAGAAATACAGGTTTGTTTTCTGTGAAATAATGTTCCTTAAACTGAAAAGTTTCATTTTTACAATAGAAGACTTGGAAACCATTTACTGTCTGTCTGCTGTGTGCTAAGTCACTTCAGTCATGTCCGACTATTTGTGACCTTATGGACTGTAGCCTGCTAGGATCCTCTGTCCATGGGATTCTCCAGGCAAGAATACTGGAGTGAGTTTCCATGCCTTCCTCCAGGGGAATCTTCCAGCCCAGGGATTGAACCCACTTCTCTTATGTCTCCTGCATTGGCAGATGGATTCTTTATCACTGCTGCTGCTACTGCTAAGTCACTTCAGTCATGTCCGATTCTGTGTGACCCCATAGACAGCAGCCCACCAGGCTCCCTCAACCCTGGTATTCTCCAGGCAAGAACACTAGAGTGGGTTGCCATTTCCTTCTCCAATGCATGAAAGTGAAAAGTGAAAGAAGTTGTTCAGTCGTGTCCAACTCTTAGCAACCCCATGGACTGCAGCCTACCAGGCTCCTCCGTCCATGGGATTTTCCAGGCAAGAGTACCGGAGTGGGGTGCTATTGCCTTCTCCCTTTATCACTGAGCCACCTGTAAAGCCTGTTAGTTGCCTGACAAGGGTTCAAACCCAGGCCCGCTGCATTGGGAGCATGGAATCTTAGCCACCCATTTATTGGGACCACCAGGGAAGTCCCAATAAGTGATTGTTTAAAACAATGACTGTTTATAAATGGAAGCCTGTATATGGAGGCACTGAGTAATAGAATTGAAGGCTGATCTCAGGTCCATTCGTTCAGTAAGTCATGTAAGTCTTCAAGTTCTCATCTCTTTCTACCTAAACCATCCCTGATTAGACATAAATTCAGGTCGTCCCATCATCTTGATGGCCCTCCCCTAAACACAACAGTTAATCCATGTCTCTCTCACATATTGTACCTTATCTGAATGAGTGTTGCCAGAAACAACTTAGGCAGAGTGGTACTTGGGCAATCCCATATTTTCTTCTACCTTTCTAATAATAATAAGTATCCCAACCTATTAGAGCAATAACTTATATAAAGTAAAATGTCCCCATTATTGTACTACTTTTCCTCATGATTATAATTTATGAATCTCATAACTTTTGCTGGAGAATATTGTTGTTTTCCCTTTTATCTTTTACTAAACAGTGAATTTGTGTGGTACTATAAATTTAAAATTAAAAGATCCCCTCCTCTGCCCAATCCCTCTACCTTTCTCAGCCTCAATTTCTTCATTTGGAAGTAAGACCTCTGGGCCAGATCTGCCTTTTTGTGCTCTGTGTGGATTTTACAGATATGGAAAAAGTGATGGGTTTTGTCATTGTTAATTCAAAGTGTGAGGTGTGTGACTTGAAGGTATTCTTATTTCCTCTTTCCCACAGGATCCCCATAGAACTTAAATATATGTATTTTTAATAATCAGTGAGTTCTTTAAACCACAAAGCCTTTAATAGGAAAGGAAGAGGAAGTGTGTAGTAGTGTTGCTAATTGTGTGTGAGAATGGTCTGGTAACTGAGAGCTGAAAGAGAGCCCCCTGGATGGTCTCTGAAGAGGAATGGCTTAGTCCAGAGCCTGCCTGTTGCTCTGCAAATGGAATCTTGATTGTATTTCTCAGAACATTACCCTAATAGTGCCCTTTCATTGTCGGACCATCCAGGCTGTATAATATAGGCATTATATAACACCAGGCCAGCCTAGGCCCGCCAGGAGGTAATACTGTAATGGACTGAATGTGTTATGTTCATATCCAAAATTCAGTTGTTGAGACTGTAACCCACAAGGTGATAGTATTATAAGTTGGGGCCTTTGGAAGGTAACTAGGTCATGAGGATGTAACTCTCACAAATGAGGTTAGTGCCCTTATGAAAGAGACCCTAAGAGATCCCTTGCCCACTTCCTGCATGTGAGGACTCCACAAGAAGGCACCATTTGCCTATGAAGAAGTGGGCTTTCACAGGACAGATCTGCTGGCACCATTGTCTTGGGCTTTCCAGAATACAGAACTATGAGAAATAATTTATTGCTTATAAGGCACCGTGTTTATGGTATTTCTGTTAAGCAATCTAAATGGACCAAGACAATCATCCACTCAGAACATCCCCTTGCTGCCCATCCCTGTCATCTGAAATTTTGCTGGAGTCCTTCCTTTGGATAAAGGGTTGCAAGTATTACCTGCGGATGAATTAGCACAAGTTAATTTACCAAGTCAGCAAAATGGTAGGATTGAATTACTGAGAAATTAGAAATATCCAGTAAAAAATGCTACATAGATATAAAGGATTAAAAACAAGACATTATTTTGAAAAAGGAAGAGGCAAATTAGAACCAAATCTTCCAGAAATAAAAATAATCAGTGGGCAGCCACAATACAGCTAGAGGAAAAATTAGTGAATTGGTAGATAGGACTGACTCATTGTATCCCCTGGAGTGCTGCAGAGAAAAAGAGATGGAAAATATAAAACAGAAGTTAAGCAACATAGAGGACTGAAAATATCTGTCATAATTTTAATCTAAATCCTAGCAGGAAAGTATAAAGAAATGATTGATACATTCCAGAAGAATTTAAGAAATATTTGATTTGATAATTGTAGGAAATAAGGTGAGTCCAGGGCTGGATAAATAAAAATAAATCCAAATCTAACACACATTGGGTTGAGACTGTAGCTGCGCAAATACAAAGGGAAAAAATTGAAAAATATAGATGACTGACACAGGATTAGCAATTAGCAGAATTCTCAATGATGGTTCCCTAGAGTTAATGACATATCTACAAATTGTTGACAGAAAACCAATTCTGTGCCTGTTTGTCTTTTTTTTTTTTTTTTTTATGACCACACTGTACAGCATGTGGGTCCTTAGTTCTCTAACCAGAGATCAAACCCGTGCCACCTGCCTTGGCAGGACAATCTTAACCACTGGACCATCAGGGAAGTCCCAGTGCCTAGTTGTCTTTAATCAGCTAAATTATCATTTAAGAATGAGGGTTAAATAATCCCATTTTTCAGGGGGAAAAATGGAATCCTTTATTTTTTTATTTTTTATTTTTTTGGAATCCTTTCTTTAAAAATCACTAAGGCATGACCTTCAGGAAAAAGGGAGTTGAACCCAGACAGGTGTATCTGCAATGATTTGTTCCATCACACATAAAAGATTGTTAGCAAAAAATGGCAAAATGTTGATATCTCTTCAATTCAGGTGACAAGAACATGAATGTTTGTAAGATTTTTTTTCACACGTCAGGTACACAAAACATTTCACGTTTTAAAAAAAGGAAGTGGGGGAGGAAGGAAAGAGAGGGCGAGAAGAAAAACATGGTTTGGTGGCCGTGATAATATTTGGACTGGAGGACTGTTAGCATAGCTGGAGAAGTTGGATACCCTCAGCCCTGGATGACGGGAGCCCAGAACACAGAAGAGCTTTCTCTCTTTCGGGAGCCCCATGCACTCTAAAGAAAAGATAGACCTGCAAGGGTGGGGGTGCTCCTGGTGAGCCTGGGGGCTGTGAGCAGATGTTGAGTGACTCTGGGTCTTGGCAAATGTCCAGGAGGGAAAGCAAGGGAGAGGGGGTAGGACCAAATACACCATGGATCCCATGCCTGGGATGTCTGTTAAAGCAAGATGAAATCTGCATGGAGGTTCTCTCCTCACTGCCCCACCCAGGTAACTAACTGGCAATGGAAAGAAAAAGGAACAAACCTACCAGGGGAGGACAGTGATGGAGACGTGACAGATTTGACTGTAACTGGTTTAGTAAACCAGATAGAGCTGCCACTTAGGTGGTTTCAGGAGGGTTTGGAGGATGCCAAAGAGGAGTGAGCCGCTGGCACTGAGGAGCACTGAAAGCCTCAGAGGATAAATAAGGCCATGTTTGGGGTGGAACTGAATGGAGGAGACTGCATCGGAAGTCTTAAAATGAGTGAGTCTGTCCCCATCTCATGTCTCTAGGCTCCCAGAACTGGCTGATCTCCTTTCTCTGGATGCTGAAGGAGGCAGGTGTTCAGGACTGTGATGCTTGAGGCAGTTGGTGCTCTGGAGAACTTGACCTCAGCTTGTGCTACAATAAAAAAGGGAAGCTGTTAGGAGGGAATTAACATTAATGAAGCAGACCCCCGTCTGCTTCCCCTTCTTTCCTCAGGCTCCCCAGACACTGAATGGACATTCTTTTCCTCAGGAGAAACTGATTTTCCCAAGAGGTTTCTAACATTTGGAGGTGTCAGCATTAGAAATTTCTGACATTGGAGGGTCTTCCAGCAAAAGTGGCTGGGTCTGACTTGGACACAGGACGGCATCTGCAACAAAGGGGACCCATGAACTTGGGAGATGAGGCCCCTTATTTTCCAGAGCAAGGAATTCAGTCCTAGGGAAGGCAGGCCTGCCCAGGAGAACACGGCAAAGAAGTCAGACATCTGCTACTACACATAACGCAGGTGCTTGTTCTCTTGAAGATAGAAAGGCTGTAAAATAAAAATACGCAGTCAGACCACGCCAAAGGCAGCATCTGAGGAAAGTCAGTTCTTTTACTTTCAGGTACAAATGGTTCAGTCATTTAAACTAGGCTATCAAGGTATGGTCTAGCCAAGGCTCTGGGGGACCCACTTTAATGAATTAGATAAAAGTTGATTCATATCTCATACAGCGATTGGTTGTCAATTGCTGCTTCCAAGGTAATTGAGAATGCTTGAAAGGTAATTTAAGTGATACTTTATCCTCTTAATTAGCTCTACCTAACTTTTAAATTTCATTGATAGAGCCCAGGCGTGGCTTGAATCACTTCAGTGATACACGCTAAGAAGGTTTTCTGGGTAAGAAAATATTTATGGATCTGGTATGGTCTGACTGGAATTGGATTCAAATCCGGAAAACTTCTGGCCTTCTGCGGACCCTCATTAGTATTTCCATTGGCAGTCCAGCTCCAAGCTTATCTCAGTTTAGCCACTGATTAAACATTTCCACTGGAAATATCTACCTCTTTCAAGAAGAACCCACATATTGGAAACAGCCATGTGTTTGGGCTGAGCTGATTAATTAATTAAGAAACCAAGGCTTTGGGTAGTTAGCTTGTTGCTTCTAGAAACATTTGCTTTTGATTCAACTTCTTTGTCAAAACAGAGATAAACACGGATAATGTGGCCTCCCGTAGAAAGATAATCTTCCCCTCATTTGCTCTATAAGGAAGCTTGCCGTGTCTTTTATTCTTCCTGGGACAAAAGACATAGGGTGCAAAGAAATGCTGCACATCTACTTCCACACTGGTCCTTGTATTCATGGGCTGATCATCCAAATGGGAGTCCCAGTCCAGAGACTCAGTCCAACACAAGGCCTTTGTGGAGGGTATGATTAGGGGCGACACTGACAAATCTCCATGACCTGCATTCAATTGCCCTGTTTTTATAAAGACATTACTATTGTTTTGGTCATACCACACGGCATGCAGGATCTTAGCTCCCCAATCAGGGATCAAACCTGTGCCCCCCACAGTGGAAGCCTGGAGTCTTAACCACTGGACCACTGGGGAAGTCACTGCACGTTTTGATTTTCACTTCTGTTCCCTGAAATTCCCCTTTTAAAAATCTGCCCCCTTTCCCAGTTGCCAGCCACCAAAGAGAAGACACTCTGCACTCACCTACCTGGACATGAAGCAAGGCCCATCACACTGCTTGTTGTGTTTGCTTGGGCTACCCGACTCAGAGAACGTAGCAGCTGGTTAACCATTGTAGAAGAGAAGAGCTACTGGGATTTACCTTGAAGATGCTGCTTTCTGGGAGGTGGGCATGCCCCGAGGCCCCAGCTGCCTAAGAGAGAAGCACCGGTATGCAGTGGGAAGGCCTGGGTAGGGGACGCGGGGCTGCCCTCACCTCTCTGAGCCTGTCCACCTGACGCGGACCAAACAGTTTGCTTCTGAAAGCCCTTATTTATTGCCAGATCACAATAAGCTTGGAGGTATGTCTGTCCTTAGTGATATTTAGAGGCCTTGCTAGGAATCAAACCTGCACCCCAGAAGCTGTTGTTACAGGTGCATTAAAGGAACAGTGAGCCCCAACCATGGGTCAAATCCTGTGCTGGGTGGGGATGCAGGGGTAACCAGTCTCTGCTTATCGGGGCCATTTGGCCAGGAGAAGCACCAAGGTAAGGAAGAAACAATCAGATCTAATGAGACATCATTTTCATTGCTCTTGAAATTTTGAGAATAGTTTCCCTTTTTAATTTGTTGCCGTAAAATAAATATATATTAATATATGCATAATTATCATTAATCTAAAGAATTGTACACTTCAGAATTAAATTAGGAAGCACAGTCTTACTAATACAAAAAGAAAATGGATGGGCATGCCGACAGAGTTACCTTTTATAAATGCTGAATTGGCTTCTTGAATTAAAATAATCATATGTGTCTCTTGAAGAGATAGTTTACACTGACAGTTTATAAATGCTAACGAAATTCCTACCAAATCAAGCAGCCAGGCCCTAGATTGGAGGCATTTAACTTTAGGAAAGGTGATGTTTAAGATTAATTAATCATTTTAAGTTATTTTTACATTATTTATAATGTTTTAGTAAGTGCTCCAAAAAAAGGCCAAAGTCTTCTTTTTGCAAAGAGCATTTGTTGATGTTTTCAAATCTGTTATTTAAAAGTTGTGCTTTTGGTGAATTTGGATGTTGTGTCCTCTTGGGAATATGTACCACTGTTTTGTGTACTGTTTGATTTTGGTCTTCAAGTTTCTGAGTGTATTTGTGTAATTTGGGTTGGACATACTATTTAGGACATTTCTAAAGACACCTTTGTATGAGAACATTTTGCTGAATGTAATTACTGCAGTCTTTTCCTTCTAAGCATTTACTTTATATTTCTGCAGTATTGTTTATTCTTTCTCCTTCATTTCTTATTTTGTTTATTTGGGTCCTCTCTCTTTTCTTTTTGGTGAGCCTGGCCAGAGGTTTGTCAGCTTTGTTTATCCTTTCAAAGCATCAGCTCTTGGTTTTTAAATTTTCTTCTAGTTTCTTTAATCTCTATTTTATTTATTTCTTATCTGATCTTTAACGTTTTCTTCCTTCTGTTGACTTTAGGTTTTGCTTTTTCTTCTTTTTCTAATTCTTTCAGGTCGAGTTGTTTATTTGAGATTTATCTTGTTTTATGAGGAAGGCCTAGATTTCTATGAACTCCCCTCTAAGAATTGCTTTTGCTGCATCTTGTAGATTCTGTATATTTGTATTTTTATTGTCATTTTTCTCAAGGTAAATATTTTTAAATTTCTTCCTTGATTTCATTGTTGACCCCTTGGTTTCTTAGTAGCTTGTAGTTTAGTCTCCATGTAATCATTTTTTTTTTTCTCATTTTGTTTTCAGTGGTTGATTTCTAGTTTCATGCCGTTGTGGTCAGATTAAGCATTACTTTAATCTGACTTTTCTGAGTTGAAATTCTATTTGTCTTTAGAAATATTTTTTATTCAGTCAGCTTCCTCTGGTTTAGGGTACTTTGGAAGTAGGCTGTCCTTACCAGCAGTGATCACACTTACAAAGGAGGCAGTAAAGCAGGGTGGAAAGATCCCAGGCTTTTCCACCAGATGGGTGTGGTGTGAATCCCTGCATGATCATTTAGTGGCTCTGTTTAGTGTCCTTAACAATAAAATTGAAATAATAATCCTGCTTCATGGAGGTGATGGGAAGTTTAAACGAGATTATGTATATAAGGAGTCTGACAAGGTGCTCAACACTCAGAAGTACCAATTATAAGATGACTAATAATGACATCCCGGTGGTCTTTGATCTTCTTATCTGATCCAATATTCCTGTTAACTATCCATATTCAAGTACTGTTATTACATTTAATTGGTTGTATCAATATTGAAAAACCATGAAAAAAGTAATTGTAAAAATATAAACAAAGATTAATAACACCTATTTAAATAATTCCATTTTGATGACAATTTTAAACTTCCATGAAAATGTAGGCTCACCTCCGTGCATGCCCACAAAATAGGAAGAGTGCATCTGCTTGAAGCATTATTGGAATTTATTTCACAGGAATGGGTGTAGTGTGGCAGAGTGGATTTTATGCTTTAAAGGGACTAATAAAAAGACCAAAACGGTTTGCAAATGAAGTGATGTGTTTTAAAAAGAACAGCCACTATTTGTCTCGGTTTTCAGACCTCCTATTTGAAAAGGTTGTGCCGGAATTAAATGCCCAGACTTGAAAGTTCCCTGAACCAGGAGAACCATGTGAGAAACACATCAAGGGAGCCAGCCTTCCCCAAACCCAACTTCATTGTTTTTCTTGGAGGTGGAGAGAGCTGCCGTTCAGAAAACTTTCCAAGGTTTCTGTGATTTGTTATGAATTGAAGGTCGTTCTCGGGACTGGATCGTAGGAGGGACCGGAATCTGCTTGCCAGTCAACGTGGAAGCAGATGTGTGCTGGCAATTTTGTAGCGGAGGAAAGAAAATCTGGGAGAAAAACTCAACTTGGCTTGTGGGTGGTTAGGTTTCATTTTGCATCTCTCCAGACGGTCTTCCCCTCATCGTTCACTAGAGGGCGCCCAGCTACCAGCTGTGCCTGTGCTCCAAGGAGGGGTCTTTACCCGACCTGGTCCAAAGAGAGTTGGGGTCAGCTACAGACTTGAGAGGATTCTGGGTCCAGCCTGGGGTCCACTGCTTCCTCAAGAGGTCACCCTCAGACTCCCTAGTGAGGCTGGAGACTGTGAGAGCCCTACACTTCAGGACTGGGATTTCAGAAACCCCAGTGAGGATTTTTCATTTTCAATTGTCTGTCTCTTTGTTTCAGAAGGGCACTGCAGGGGTGAATTATGACAGATTCCAGGGCTTCGAGGACTATTTTTCCTGCACCCCAATTGCCAGGCCCCTCCAAACACATACGTCCTTATGGGAGCAATAGACTGGAATATTTGAAACCAGAACTCCAGAAAATCAAGAACAGATGTTTTCCCTGATCAGGGCAAGCTCTCTGTCACAGAGCCCCTGGGTCTCCCTGCCCCCTGCCAGTGTTGCTGTGGGTGAGGGTGATTACTCTTGACTTAGAATTCTAATTAACAGGTCACTGTTTCATAAGTGGGTTCCCACTCTGCATGCTTTATAAACAGGAGGATATGTGATAAATGTCTCTCCACTTCTTTCTTTCTCCTGGCTCTGTGTTTGAGGACCTAATTTTGAACCACCTGCCCCTGTGTGAAATACTTCTGCCACTTTGCAACATTTGATGAGAATGACTGGGAACCTAGTTTCCACTGACTTTGTGCTCTACAACTTAATTTTGCACACATGTTGTTTGATATCACCATTAGGCATGACTCTGGAGCCCTCCCACTTCACAGATGAGAAAAACAAGGCTTAGAGCAAGTAAGTGCTGACACTCCAACCTGAACTCACGAAATCTGATTTGAAAGGGATTGCTCATGTTTGGAGTTGACGTCAGAGAAAACCTCTGCCTCTCTGACCTTCACATGTGCGTTAGCAGGAGATTGTGACATCCCTCCAGATCCTCTTCAGAAAATGGCAGCAATATATCTTTCCTGGAAAGCTTGAAGGATATCCTTCCTTGAGGCAGGAGGATTAACTGGACAAACCCTGAAGGTAGTTTCTAACCATACTGTTACGAATCAGTCCCTTTTAAAGCAAGAACATTTATGGATAATTGTATGAAGACAGGCAATTTCCAGGTCCAATTAATAACTACTGTGGACCCTTTTATGAGGTGCTCATCCCTATGATAGGTTAAAATTGTTTTCGGCTCTGAGACTTCATTGTTTTGGAACCAGCTTCTGACCCCTGTGGAAAGTGCAGTTCTCTCAGTGGCCACAGGGTAGCGGAGTGACTTAAGCTTCTTGCTCGCCTTTCCGTGTCGGGACATAAAAGTAGGCTCTCGTCACAGGGAGCAAAATGGAGCAACTAGGAGTTTGTTTAGAGTAACCTGGACTTCACGTTTATAAACCTCTTTAAAAAGGAGCAGAAAGATCTCTGTTTCCAGAACATCAGTGTCAGGAAGGAGTGAAATCAATCTACTGCTTAATTCTGAAGCCCTAGAAGAGGACCTTGGAAGGAGCTCCAAGTAAGCCAATCAGACACACCTGATGACCCTTGGCCTGGAGGATGCTGAGCAAGCTCTGTCCTGGAGAATTCCATGTCCCCTTCCATCTGAGCTTTCTTTCATGGGGTTTTACTTTTTTTCGATTGTTGGCTCAGATGGTAAACAATCCACCTGCAATGCAGGAGACCCAGGTTCGATCCCTGGGTTGGGAAGATCCCCTGAGAAGGAAATAGCAACTCATTCCAGTATGCTTGCCTGGAGAATCCCATGGACAGAGGATCCTGGTGGGCTACAGTCCATGGGATGGCAAAGAGGCAGACACAACTGAGCAACTAACACTTTCCTATTTTTAAAATTTTTACTTCTTTTATTTTTGGCTGTGCTAGGTCTTCATTGCTGCTTGGGGCTGTTCTCTAGTTGTGGTTCTCAGGCTTCTCATCGCAGTGGCTTCTCTGTGGCAGAGCACAGGCTCTAGGGAGCACGGGCTTCAGCGGTTGCGGCTCCCGGGCTCTATAGCACGGGCCCAACAATTGTGGCCCGTGGACTTAGTGGCTCCGTGGTGTGTGAGATCTTCCCGGACTAGGAGTCAAATCCGTGTCTCCCGCATTGACAGGTGTATTCTTTTACCACTGAGCCACCAGGGAAGCCCTGCCCCCATTTTAAAACTCATTATTTATTAAAGGCTTAAGTGTGTATAAAGTAAGGAGGAAGGATAGTGCACAGTCCAGCCCAGAGAGAGCAGCAATCCATTTCTGAATCCCAAATTTGGATGTATGTTTCTAACATGCATGGCTGTATTTAAGGGAATAATGAGAGAACCTTTAAATGTGGGACTGCTTTGGACTCCCTGGGACATGCAGGCACGGCGCACGCATGCACGCACGCACACAGTGGGAGCATAGAAGCCCCTTCCAACTGCATGCCCGCTGTGAGCTACACAGTGAGGTGTGAGCCATTGTCCCTGGATGCTTCAGGCTCTACTGGGCTCCCACAGGTAGATGGAGAGGACAGGAGCTGGACGGATCCCACGGAGGCCTGCAGAGAAGCCCTGAGCTTTCACCTCCTGCGGTTTCACCAAGCCCAGATGCCACTATATAAAGATAGCAGAGGTTTAGTGCCATTAGCTCTAGTCCTCTTAGCAAGATTAGTAGAAGCAATGTTGAAATTCACCGTGGGAACATTTTTCAAGCACAACTTGAAGGATGGAGGAGTCTCAGACATTTTTTGTAGAAGTGATTAATATTCATCTTCTCAACTTTGAGATCATAGACTTGTGTGTGTGCCTGCGTTTGTGTATGAGACACACACGTCTGTAACACACACACAGAACGGAGGAGGTGTTGCTGCTGAAGTCTCAGAACAGAGACTGTGTATATTTAGCTTCTTCCCTCCTCCAGTATTTGCTTTTGTGTCCATGTTTGTGTCATTTGTTTATTAATCTTTTATAGATATTCAGAGAACACCTACTGTGTGCCACGCAAATTAAAATGAATCAGAGCCATGCTTGTTTTTAGAAAAAGACCGGTGGGAATTGGTCCTTTATTTGGTAGGAAAAGCAGGGCTGTGCCGTGTGGCTGAGCATGTGAGGCTGGGGCGAGGCTGCCTGGCTGTGAATCCGGCCTAGACTCTTCTTGTCTGTGTCGTTCCTTTAGTTCTCTCCTCCCAGTACGTGGATGAGAGCAGTCCCCACATCAGTGAACTGTTGTCAGGACAAATCAATGAGCATAGAGGGCTTTTCATCGCGTGCGTAAAAAGAACTCAATGAATACATAGCCTTACTAGTCTTCCCTCTCTTTGTCACCTGAAATTTTCCAGGATTCTTTAAAAAAAAATTATGTATGTATTTATTTCCCTTGGAAAAGGGAATAGCTACCCACTCCAGTATTGATGCTTGGAGAATTCCATGGACAGAGGAACCTGGTGGGCTACAGTCCATGGGGTCGCAAAGAATTGAACATGACTGAATGACTAACACTTTCACTTTTTATTTATTTGGTAGTGCTGGGTCTTAGGTGCAGCATGTGGGATCTAGTTCCCTGACCAGGGATGAAACTTGGGCTCCTTGCATTGGGAATGTGGAGTCTTAGCCTCTGGGCCAGCAGGGAAGTCCCCTGAGATCCTCTTTAACAGACATCCTCCATGTGCTTACAGTTCAGCTAAGGGGGACTGCAGATGAACTGGACACAGGGTCTCCTGGGAGCTGGGAGAGCTGAGGTGACACACCTTAATGGCCATCGGGGTGGGGGGGTAGGTGGTGACAGAGTGAGCTCAGAGATGACCCCGTCGCTCTGGCCAACTAGGTGAGGGGTGACAGAGGGGGCTGTCACCCCGGGTGTGATTGGGTGGCTTGGCTGTGAGCCTACATCCTCCTGAGGCATTGCTTCTGTGTCAGAAACTGAAGTCCCCTAAGAAGAGTGTGACCTTCAGAAACACAGAGGGCCCCTTCTCCCATCACCAGGATGATAGGGCGTCAGGGGCTGTCCTTGAGAGCTGGGATGAGCTCACGCTTCTGGGAGAGCCCCAGGTCGGGGAGCCCCGTGTGGCCTTCCAGGGCCTGGTAATGGGCACACAGGTCCATGCTGGCACCCGTGGGGTGAAGGCATGCCTGATAGGGTGCTGTGTGCATGTGTGAGCTGGGGCTTCCCAGGGCCATGCCTGCCCCAGGGGCTGAAGGTGTGTGTGAGGGAGCTGTGTCTTGAGTTCCCTGCCTCAGGAGTGGGGGACCCAAGCTCTGGGCAGAGGGTGGGCCAGTTCCCCTCAGGGCGGCTCTCAAGGACTGTGAACTGAGACCCACGGGGCTTTCCTCTGGCCTAAGCCCAGGACCACAGTGGCTGATGGGCAGGGAGTGACCCTGTGGGCAGGGAGTGCCAGGCACCAGGGGTGCACTCCAAAAGTATCTGTTGGACAGAGGTGGAGACAGGATGAAGGGGACAAGGCCCAGAGGGATGGGGAGAACCCTCCCAGGAGGGCAGGACTAGGCCTAAGAGTCCGGTTACTCTTTGCTGGCCAGGAGGCCTCGAACAGCTTCTCTCACCCTTTGGGGCCTCAGTTTTCAAATCTGTAAAATAGGGAGAAAAATTGCCATGCTGCCTCCCTCACTGGGCCTGGCCAGTGTCAATGTGTCCAGCTGGTGTGTCTGGGCAGTGTGATCCCTGAAGAGAGGATCTGCCCTGTGGGGCTGGCTTGCAGCAGTCTCCAGCCAGGCCTTCCCACTGTGTCCCCTGCCTGCCTCCAACTCGCTGTCTCCCCGGGTGAGAGCACCCGGAGTGTCCCCAGGTTGTCCATTCTCATTACACAGCCAAGGCACAACTTCCAGGAGCCAAGTTCAGCTGGGTTTTGAATCTCAGCAATCTCCTCGGCCCGCTCCCCGACCATGTCCTGCTGCCTTACAGAGGGCTTTCTGGGGCCCCCTGTTCTGTGACACCCTTTCCTTCAGCCAGATACGTAGACTCCTCAGTTTCCTGTGCTGGCCGTCTAGTTGACTGGGTGTGCTGACATCCTGGGTAGAAGCCCTTAAGTCTGGGGCCTCTCCCATCCATGCCCAGCCCAAAGCACATTTTCCTCCAGCACCTGGAGCTTAAAGTCTGCATAAAGGGAGATCTGTGGTGCTCATGGGCTTCCGTTGTGGCTCAGCTGGTAAAGAATCTGCCTGCAATGCAGGAAACCTGGGTTTGATCCCTGGGTTGAGAAGATCCCCTGGAGAAGGGAAAGACTACCCACTCCAATATTCTTGCCTGGGAAATCCCATGGACAGAGGAGCCTGGCAGGCTACATACAGTCTATGGGGGTGCAAAGAGTAAGCACACAGGTATGGTGGGGCTCGTGGCAGGGCCAAGGGGGCCCTCCACTCCTCAGGAGGCTCTTCCCTGGCATTGGTCATGCTGCCTGTGTTTGCATCAGTCACCCCCTTCCAAGATCACGGTGACAACCCTGGCTGCGTCCCTCTCCCTGGATTTCTCTTCTGAACCCCATGTCCTATAGGCCGTCTGACACAGGCAGATGCCAGGTCCTGGCTGGGTCTAGAGGATGCAGCCGTGATCAAGATGTGTGGCCATCTACCAGGTGCTCATTGGCTGGCTGGTGGAGAAGGGGAGAGACTGTTTTACCTCTGGCCTCATTCTCACATCTATAAAATGGGTTTTCCTCTGGGTCCCTCAGCTGAGTAACCCCAGCCATCCTAGTGTTCCTCAGGTCTGCTGATGCTGGACCACTGCTCATCTCCATTGATGAGTCTTAGCACTTCCTGTGTTCCCCGTGCTGGGCTGGTGCTGGGGGAATCTGCAGTGAGCAAGGTCATTTCCCCACGGAGCTTCTGGTCTAGAAGAAACCCAAAACAACATAAATATTCATCAGAGTTGGGGCAGCTCCATCATTGTTATCCTTGCTTCTGTCCCGTGGCCCCACTGCTTCTTGGGAAGTCGGGGTCTGTGCTGTGTGGATGAGCCCCTCTTGCTTATTTGGATGGTCTCATGTAGCCCCTCTCCACTGGGTCCCTCCTGGGAACCACAGAACACAGACAGTAATCTGAGTGACAATTTTCTCAACTCTGCCCGGGATGGTTCCTAATGAGGACTGTTCTGGGTGCACAGGAGAGCAGTGAATTCACTATGTGCAGCTGATGCCTTAGGGCACTAGGCTTTTTCTTTTTTTCTTCTTCTTTGCTTCTTTGTGACACATTCTTCCATTTTCTAAACTCTGAACGTTGGTTTCCCTTGCTTCCTGCCTCTTCTGAACCTTTTATTTTTTAATCTCCCTGCTTGGATTATTTCTTCTATCCTTTATTCCCCTGAGCACAGAGGGAGAAGCAGAACCACAGGGCAGAGGTGGGGTACTTTCATTAGTGATGGGTGATGATTCTGCTTGATTTGAAAGTCTGCAAAGGGAGGGGGTGGGATCTAAGACAAACACACGTTGCCATCTGTAACTCAACCAGGATTTTTTGTATTTTTTCTGGTTAACCATGAAGAAGAACCTAAAATTCAGCAAATCTCTGTCTTGTGCCCCTCCCTCCACAGAACACAGTTATCTGTCCCATTTCTTTTAAAGGCAACTTCTCCATCCTGCCTTTAAATCATTTGAATTTTAGCTTTTTTTTTTTTTTTTAAAAAGATAATATTGCCCATAACCCAAACCTCAGCAAGATGCAAAAGTGCAGGCGGACCAGAAGCAAGATGCTCATCTTCAAGCAAGATGCCTTCCTTGAAGCTGAGTCTGGACTCTGTACCCTACACTGAATTAAATCTCAGAAATAGAGATTTAATTTTGGGTGAAGTATTAATAGAAAAGAATAGCTTTATTACTCTGCCAGGCAAAGAGGACCACAGTGGGTTAATACCCTCAAAACCATGCATCCCAGCTGGAGTGGGTAGTGAGGAGTTCCATAGTAATGGTCCGAAGAGGGCATGATCAGTTCGTGGGCATTCTTCTGATTGGTTGGTGGTGAGGTAATTGGGAATCAGCCTCATCAACCTTCTGGTTCTAACACTCTGGGGTCTACATGCTTGTGGGCTGCATACCCATTTTTAACCGCTAACTTCTCACACCTGGAGGGGGTCTCAGTCTCAGCAAAACAGCTCAAAGATATTGTTGTGTGTATCCCTTGATGGGGAACAAGGACTTTGCTCCATAGCTACACTATTGTTTTTCTTGACTATTTCTCCTTTGTCTTGAACCCCCTCCCTTTCACAATTAGCAATTGTTTGAACCCACCTGTCGGAACTCAGGGAAGGTCATGGAGGCTGAATGAAGCCCGTTTCCTATCATCAAAGAGACGGGGGACACAGGAAGGTTTTTGTGCCCGGGAGCCCCACAGGGTCCTTCTCTGTATCATCTTGGCTTCCCAAGCCACCTCGCTCCCCTCTCCCAGGAAATCCCACCCACCACAACTTCCTTCTTGGTTCTGTTCTCCAGACAAGTATGAGTGATGGATCAGAATTGACAGGTGATATGAAATGAACTGGCCGTCCTGGATGGAGGGGAAGCCAAGGCAAAATGGTGGCTGGGCAGATGGAGGCCTTCTGGCTGATGGTGGGGTTCATGGACTGACTGTGGGACTGTCTCTGGTCATGGGTGGCAGTCCTTGGGGCCACTGCTGTGCTCCTTTCTCATTCCTCTCTGGGTGTCTGCCCACTTCTGCAGGGGCTGGACCCTGTCCACTGTGGGCCAAGGCCATGGTCCATAATCACTGTAGCCTAGCAGCTCTCTGGCCCTGGGTAGAGTGTTGGGAGGACAAGGAGCTAAGCAGAATTTCATTCCAAAAATGCTTGACCGAGCTCTGGTTTTGGAGCTGAAAGGGGGCTCTGCAGGTGGAAGACGGTGATTTGTTATTGTTATTGTTTAATATTCATCAAGTGCCTGTAATATGTTGGACGACATTGAAAAAGATCCGTGGCTCTTCAAATTAAACTGAGCTCAGAACTGGCCTGGTGCCTCTGGGTCTCTGGCCGGCCAAGTTCTGGTCTCTTCTCTTTGTCCACAAGAATGACCTCACAAGCCAGAAATGAGAAGCCCCCATCAACACAGCCATGCTGATAATTCTCCTTAGAAAAGACATTGTTTCTCATTATTTTCTCTACCTCAGGAATACTTTTACCCTCAAGAATGAGAGAACCTGGTGGTCCAGTGGTTAAGACGCCCGCCTCCCACTGCAGAGGGTCCAGTTTCAGTCCCTGGTTGGGGAATTAAGATCCTGCATGTGGTGCCACAGGGTCAAAAAAAAAAAAAATCATAAATAAAGAATGAGGGAACCAGAGAGGGAAGGTGACCTGAAAAAGCGACAAAGCAAATCAGTGCAAATGACGTCCTTGAGCCAAACCTGTGACATCAGCAAAGCTGGCCTGCAGTTCTGCCCTCACCTTCTTCCTGATTGGGATGCTCCCTCCTGAAGACACACATGCTCCTCATTCTCCCTCCCCTTTCAAGACCATCTGTCAGAAAAGGACTACACACGCGTTCATACTAAAGAGTAAAGAACTGAGGCGCTATGCTAGGTATTTTTACCTCCATTATTTTGTTTAGTACTCCCAATCACCCTCCGAGGAAAATGCTGGCATTCGCCACATTTTACAGGTGAGAAGACACAGCATTCAGTCATCTAGTCAACAAGTAGGAGGAGCCAAGGTGCATCACCACTGCCCTCTAGGCACCACACCTGGGCGGTTTACCCTTCAACGAAGCAGAAGAGCATTAAGCCTGTGAGTTCAGCCCCAGCTGAACGTTAAAATCACCTGGGGGGCTTTCAATCATACCTATGCCTGAGTCCCTTTCCTGTGACTCAGATTTAATTGGTGGGGGCAGGGAGGATGCCTAGAGCTGAAAATGCCTGCCAATGAGTGGGGGAAGGGGCAGGCATGCTCAGTAGCTCAGTCATGTCCAACTCTTCACGACCCCACGGACTGTGGCTCACCAGGCTCCTCTATCCACGGAATTTTCCAGGCAAGAATACTGCAGTGGGTTGCCATTTCTTTCTCCAGGGAATCTTCCCAACCCAGGGATCCAACCGAAGTCTCCTGCTACTCCTGCATTGTAGGTGGATTCTTTATCTCTGAATCACCGGGGAAGCCCTGGGAAGGGGTTCAGTTCAGTCGCTCAGTCGTGTCCGACTCTTTGCAACCCCATGAGTTGCAGCATGCCAGGCCTCCCTGTCCATCACCAACTCCCGGAGTTTACTCAAACCCATGTCCATCAAGTCGGTGATGCCATCCAATCATCTCATCCTCTGTCGTCCCCTTCTCCTCCTGCCCCTAATCCCTCCCAGCATCAGGTTCTTCTCCAATGAGTCAACTCTTCCCATGAGGTGGCCAAAGTACTGGAGTTTCAGCTTCAGCCTCAGTCCTTCCGATGAACACCCAGGACTGATCTCCTTCAGGATGGACTGGGAAGGGGGAGGGACAACAGACACAGGGAGGAGGTGAGGGTTGCCTTTGGGAAGATTGTCTCCAAGAGAGGAGACAGTGTCTATTAAAGAAAGTCAGTCTTGAGCCCTGGTGGATCATGCAAATGAATTAATTGTGCTTCCAGGGAAAGGATAAGGAGCTGGGGCTGGGCCTGCTGAAATTCTGGGACCTAGAGACCAGTTAACCAAGGCGTAGCCCCTAGGGTGGCCCTCAAAGGAATCTAGCTAGAGAGAGACCTAGAAGTCTGGGACCATTGCAGTGACCCCCGGGGCCTGACTCCATTTCTCTCACACAGGCAGTGGCGGGCTTGACTGGAGGAGCCGTTCTCCAAGGGCCTGAGGTGCCAAGGGAGAAGGACTCAGGAGCTGAGCCAGCAGGAGAAAGAGGTAACGGTGGAAGGAGGACAAGAACATGGGGAAGATCAGATCTCAGAAGGCAGAGTTCACCTCCTCCCTGTGGTTCCTCTCCAGGGCATGTCACGTGTGCCTCCACTAGGGGAATCCCGTCTGGAAGGGGCTGGTTGTTCAGGGCACTGGACGGTTTGAGATTGTTCATCTTTGTAGCCATCTCCCATGCTGAGCACAGAGCCAGACATAATGGGTGTTCAAAAAACGACTCACTGTCCAGGGTTGCGTGGGACTTAAGGGGTACTGTGTTGTAGAACTTTCAGTGCTAAAATGGGGAAAACCTTGGGCAAACTGGAATGTGCTGGTCACTCCAGTGCGCCAGGAAGCCTCAGAAGCAAGAGCCCAAAGGTGGCTGCTCCAAGACTCCTCGTTTTAGAGCTTGTGTTAATGGAGAGTTTGGTGTCACCTGGAGCTTGGCTGTCTTACTAAATGATGTTGCCGATGCGACATGAAGTCTTTACCAAAGTCATTGATCCAACCAATTGTCCCCTCTCCCTTTCTTTTTGATACCTGGGAAAGAAATGCTCCAACTCTATGGGTAGTGGGGATGGAGAAGGGGAAGCAAAGACTTAAGTCAGAGACTGAGCATCTTCAGGGAGAAACTGATGCTGCTTACTAAGAAGACAGTAGTGTTTGGAATATAGCAACTGACCAGGTGAATGGTGTAGAAGAATGAAATTGTGCTGGTATGAGACACAATAATGGTCAAAAGAATGGCTACTCTCTTCTGAACACCTGTGTTATGCCAGGTACTGTGATAAGATTTTTTTAATAATTAGAAAAATACCCTAAACTAAAAGGTCCTATAATCCCTAGCTCTTCCAGGGTGGTGGGTATGATTTTGTGAAATTAGATAGGAGAGCCCCTTACCTTCACCAGGCCATCCAGTGTCATGTTCCAAAAGGATCTCAGGCAGCAGTTTGGGATTTGAACTTCCTGACTTTCCCCCACATAACACAGATATATTTATGTCAATAACAGACATGTCTTTCAAACACACGTTTGGTCTGCAACTATTTTTGTCTCGTTTTGTTTTTAGCATATATGGACATCCTACTTTCCAGATCGTTGAGTTTGATCTTGATTCTTTCAACTTCTGCTTAGCATTCCAGTGTGCGAATGCAACATAATTTTTCTACCTCTTGCTTATTGGTAATTTACTTGTTTCAGGTATTATTATTATTATCATTTTGCTATTACAATGCTTTATTAAATCTTTTTTACATATGTAAAAAAAATCTTTACATATCTTTCTGCTGACTAAATTCTTATACATGGGGGTGTCTGGACCAGAATTTAGCTACAGTTTGATCTTCATAAATACTGAAAAATTAATATGCAAAAAGATACTACCAATTTTTATTTGCAATTCTATTTCTCCAAGACCATGACATTATTGGACGTTATCATTTTTAAAGAGATCTGCTGAACTTGCAAGTGAAAACTGGTATTTTGTTGAATATGCATTTCAATGATCTTTTGAAAAATGGAAGTGTAGTTGATTAACAATATTGTGTTAGTTTCAGATGTACAGCAAAGTGATTCAGGTATATGTGTGTATTTTACATTTTTTCCCACTATTGTTTATTATAAGATATTCAGTATAGTTCCCTGTGCTAAATAGTAAGCTTTTGTTGCTTATCTATGTTTATGTATAGTAGCTTGTATCTGTTAATCCCATATTGCTAACTTATCACTTCTCCCCTTCCCTCTTTGGTAACCATCAGTTTGTTGTCGGTGTCTGTAAATGTGTTTCTGTTTTGTGTATAGATTCATTTGTATTATTTTTTAGATTTTTTATGTAAGTTATATAATAATTGTCTTTGATTTACTTAGTATGATCATCTCTAGGTCTATCTATGTTGCTACAAATGGCAATATTTTATTTTTTATGGTTAAGTAATATGATATGATATAGGATATGATTATAATATATATGTGTATATATCACATCTTTTTTTTTTTTAATATCACATCTTCTTAAGCCAGTCATCCATTGATGGCACTTGGGTTGCTTCCATGTTCTGGCTGTTGTAAGCAGTGCTCCTGTGAATGCTGCAGGGCACATATCTTTTGGAAGTAAGAGTTTTCACCTTTTCCAAATATATACCCAGGAGTGGGATCGCTGGACCATATGGTAGCTCTATTTTTAGTTTTTTAAGGAACCTCCATATTGTTTTTCCCTGGTGGCTAAGTCGGTAAAGAGTCTGCCTGCAGTGTGGGAGATCCCGGTTCAATTCCTGGGTTGGGAAGATCCCCTGGAGAAGGAAATGGCAACACACTCCAGTATTCTTGCCTGGAAAATGGCATGGATGGAGGAGCCTGGCAGGCTACAGTCCATGGGGTCACAAAGAGTCAGATACAACTGAGCAACTTCACTTTCACTATACTGTTTTTGGTTACTTTTTGACATGAATTAGAGCATCTTCTTATGTGTCTACTGGCCATTTAAATTTTCTCTTCTGTTCATATCCTCTACCTAGTTTTTCCATAAAGTACTTTTATTATACATGTGTTATAGATCTTTTCATGCAAGATATATAAACACTTTGAGCATTATAATCTATTTTACTATATTTTTTACTTTTCAAATAAGGTTTTCATTTTGATCTGGCAAAATCTGTTAAGTCATTTCAGTTTTCTCTATTCCTGAGTTTTTATATAATGTACCATCCTTGCTGAATTCTTTGCCCATATTCTTGTATTTAAATTAATGCTGCAGAAAGCTAGGAAAAATCTGTAGGACCTCAGAGATACCAGTAAATAGAGATTGAGTGACAAAGTGGAAAAAAAAAATGTAACAAAGTAGAAACATACATTTCATAGGTGTTGCCAAGTGGAAGTCTGGCCAGATTTTGTTATGGGGGAAGTTAATGCAAAAAGCCCTCCAGTCTTTTCTTACCTTCTCTATTCATCTTTAGGTTTGAAAAGATTAATTTTGGAAACCTTGGCTGGACTGTTCCAACTGTGAGCACCCTGTCTGTCCTCCTTTAGGCTGTGCCACTGTTGTCAAGCCCTGGTGAGAAAAAGTCATTTTGAAAAAAAAAAAAAGGAAGGAGCCACAATAGGATGGCAGAAAGTGAATTCCTAGTCACTGAAGTGCTCAAACCTCTTAATGTGTTGTTTTTTAAAGTTGAATTTTTATTGGCTTTGATCGACATGTCTTGGCTGGTGGTAGAACCTGATTTCCAGTGGAAGACAGCTCTTTATTTTTATATATTTATTTTTGGCCACAGCACATGACATGTGTGATACTAGTTCCCCAACTTGGGCTGGAAGTATTGGAAGCACGGTAGTAGCTTTGGAAGTAGCATTGGAAGCACGGAATCTTAACCACTGGACTGTCAGGGAAGTCTCTCTCTCTTTTATTTTTAAGGTTGTTCTTTAAAAAAAGTTACTATTCATTTATTTTGGCTGCATTGAGTCTTCATTGCCGGGCTTGGGCTTTCTCTAGTTGCGGTGCACGGGCTCCATTGCTGTGCTTGGGCTTCTCGTTGCAGTGGCTGCCCTTGTTTTGGAGCAAGGCTCTAGGGGCGCAGGCTTCAGCAGTTGTAGCATGTGGGCTCAGCAGTTGTGGTGTGTGGGCTTTGTTGCCCCATCACATGTGAAATCTTCCCAGACCAGGGATTGAACCCTTCTTCCCTGCTTTGGAAGGGGAATTCTTAACCACTGACCCACCAGGGAAGTCCCTCTTGATGGGGCTTTAACAGAGAAGATGGAATCCCAGGATCTGATGACTGTAAAACATCTTCTAACCTTGGGGTCCTCTGATTCTGGGACTCAGCAATGGAATACTAGGAAAGAATATCATATAATGTGTTTAATAGAATCAGAACTCAAAGAAGGGGAGTGGGAATCTAGCAAATTTTCACTGGAGTGCACATCCCAACCTGGAGGAAGAGTGCTGGTGGAGAGCAACAGGAGTCCTATTTTCAGAGTCTATGGATCATACTTTTTAAAGGCCTAACACAAAGCTGGCATGGAGGCAGGATCCAGGAGTAAAGGAAGACTTCAGCCATCTGGGCATCAGTCGGAGTCTCAGGCAGCTAAAAACAGATAACGTCTTGTCTTGCCTTGCTGACAATTTCATCTCCAAAGGGAGAGAAAGCAAAGAGAAAACTGGTAATTGGGACAAGAAGGAGTCTATTTGGGGTAGGAGAAGACAAGCACCTTGAGGACTGCGGCTCCAGCCTTGGGGTCCATCTAGGAGGGAAGAGAGGCTGAGAATGGGGGGGGCATGTTAGTCATACGTGAGCAGGACCTGGTGCAAAGCTGTCAGAGAGAAGAGGGGTGATTCTTCTCCCTGAACTATTAAAGGGTGATCCTGGTTGCAAGGGCAGGAGCCTCTTGATGGCCATTCTGCTTATGTAGTCATAAGTGACCTAGAAAGAAAGAGGAGGAAGAGGCTCACAAAGAAGCCAGTACAGCCACAAGAAAAGGCGAGCAGGAGTGTCTTAGTCAGAGTTCTCCAAATAGGACAGACACGTGTGCACGCAAACCTGCTCACACACCTATATACACACATCCACATGATTCTTTTAAGGAACTGACTCCTGTGACTGTGGGATTGGAAAGTCCAAAATCCATAGAACAAGCCGGATTGGAAGTTCAGATGAAAGTTGATTTTGCAGGCCGGAGTCCAAATTCTTCAGGGCAGCAGGCTAGAAACTCAGGCAAGTTTCCTATACTGCAGCCTGGGGGAGAATTCCTTCTATTTTAGGGAAGCTCAGTCTATGCCCTTAAAGTCTTCAACCTATTGGATGAGGCCCATGTACAATATGGAGGGAAATCTCCTTTCCTCAAAGTGTATTGATTTAAATCTTACTCTCATCTAAAAACCAGGCAACATCAGGACTGGAGTTTGACCCAAAAATGGGGCACCATACCTTAGCCCTATTGACAAGTAAGTAGCCATCACCAGAAACATGTAGCCAAGGACCAGTTCAAGAACACTGCCTGGCCACAGGATGAACCCCAGGAAGGCTAAGGTGGGAAGTGGCTGAAAGGACATCTAGACACCACGGTGGGGACACTGAGAATTAGTGTGTGGTGGATAGAGAGGGAACTGAGTATAACAGAACGAAGATCACTTTCTTCTCGATTGAGGAAGAATCTCTGTAACCTGGATAGGGAAAGCCTGAAAAGTATGAGAGAAATCTGATACCACATAAGATGGTGAAAGTTACTGATCTATTTCCAATGCACTGTCACAGTGCAGAGTTGAAAACCATCAGCTTCAGCTTGTATGTAAGAATGACTGAAGATCTGGGAAACAGAGTGTTTTTTGTTTGTTTAAATTACATTTTATTAATATTACACAGTCCTGAATTTGTCCTGAGGGAGTCATCATGGATATGTTCAAAGATTTTGTTGCAAAGCCTTGGGCATAGTAGTAAGACAAGCAGAGAGCCTAAACATCTTAATAAAAGGATATTAAGGGAATAATTATGGGATATTGTCATAGTGCAATACTATACTGTGCAACCATTAAAAATGATAGGAAGATTTCTTAATGAATGGATGTTGTCTACAACATTTGGTATAATAAACAAAGCAGGTTATCAAAAATGAGATCTGAGGCTGAAGATAAGAAGAGAGACCTGTATACCTTGAAGTCTACCAGCCCCTCAGCTGAGACCCATTATGACTCTGGCTGCTGCAACTTTCTGGGGATGTGCTTGGTGAACTCCTGTTGAGAATTCGGAGAGATCACAGAGAGCCAAGAGGGGATGAGAGGGATGCAGGGTAGCATTCAGCTTTTCATGCAGGGAACATAACTGGATATAAATCGTTAGCCAATTTCTAAAATAAATTACAAGCCAAATTGCTCAGAAACTAAATTCTGAGCATTTAGAAATAAAAGGTGCAGAGGGAGGAGGTAGCCTGGGGTAACAGGTTTGACATGGAGCACCCACCTGTGCATAGAGACTCCTCACCCCACCCTCCCAGCCCTGGCACGGGGCTGCCTTTCTTTGTTCCCCTAGGTATCCCTTCTGGGAGCCAAGCACAGTCAGAGGGCATGGACACAGTCAGCCTGAGATCCCGCAGCTGGACATTTAGGACCCAGGACATCAGTAGAGCTTATGTTCCTTTTTCTTACTCTCTAGCAGGGCTGGCAAACTATGGCCATGGGCTGAATCCAGGCCCCTGGCTATTTCTGTATGTTCTGTGAGCTAAGAATGGATTCTATAATGGTTGCGAAAAAAATATTTTGCGACATGTGAAAGTGATATGAAATTCAAATTTTGGTGCCCATAAATAAAGTTTTGTTGGAACACAGCCATGCCCTTTGTTTATATACCATCCGTGTCTGCTTTGGGGCAAGAAAAATGGAGTTGAGTAGTTTGATAGAGACTGTCTAACCTGCAGAATTGAAATATTTACTCTCTGGCCCTTCACAGAAAAAATATGCTGACCCCTGTTCTCTAGCCTCGTGGTCAGTTCTTTTAGGGCTCCTATGTTAACGATTACTGTCCTACCAGAGAACATTTATGGAACCGTGTCAGAACCTGGGAAACAAAATATAAAAAGCACTTTTGATATTGGCATAGCTGGTGGCAGGTGACACCATGCAGCATGGGAAGACAAGGGGAGACAGCACACGTGGCGTGGTGGAACTTTCTGGGATTTATTCTAGCTTTTATTTGTTTATTGTTAGATTTTTTACTCATGGAGGACATGAGTAAAAATCGAGCTTTTATATTATTTTTGCAAGCTTTTTATTTTGTATTGAGGCATAGCTGATTAATAATGTGATAGTTTCAGGTGCATGGCAGAGTGACTCAGTCGCACACTTACATGTATCCCTTCTCCCCCAAGCTCTCCTCTCATCCAGGCTGCCACATAACATTGAGCAGAATTCCCAGTGCTCTACAGTAGGTCCTTCTTGGTTATGCATTTTAAATATAGCAGTGTGTACATGTCCATCCCAAACTCCCTACCCTGGCAGTCATTAGTTTTTTCTCTAAGTCTGTGAGTTTGTTTCTGTTTTGTAAATAAATTTATTTGTATCCTTTCTTTTCAGACTGCACATATAAGGGATATCATATGATATTTCTCTTTCTCTGTCTAGTGTTTTAGAAACTATGGCCCAGGCTTTCAGTAGGGCCTTTGCAAAGTCTCTTGTGATATCCTGTGTATCCAATAGTGAAAATGTGGATTTGATGATAAAAATTAGTTACAAGTGTCATAGGCTGATGAACTGTTCCCACAGGATGTGATTAATGAATTGCTGCCATCCTAAAATCTCTAGTACTGTGCTGTGGGGTCAAGTCTTGGAGACTGTCTTAGCTAGCATTTACATCAAATCTTTGTATAAAGACAGAGAGCATGGCCATCCAGTCCAGTGTAAAATAAGGCTGGGCATATTATCAGTTCAAGGCAGAAGGCTGGGAGTGTCACACCAAGAAGGAGATGATTATAACCCCTGAGTGTGATATCATGAAAGACTAGGAAGAGAAGAGTGTGCTCAGAGCATGAGACACCCCAGGACTTGCACTGTATTGGAGAGATGTCCTGGGAGCATCGTGTTCCATCCCAGCTCGACATTTTAGGAGAGAACTTGGCAAGTGAAATGGTCAGCAAGAGGCTTGGCCAGGGTAGTTACAGGTCTGTGAACAGCATCACATGTGGAACGGGAGAAGGTATGAGGGCTATTCAGCCTGAGGAAGAGCACTTAAATAGAGCATCATTTTAGTCGGGTTCCCTGGGAATGGACCATGAGATGAGTACTGAGTGTGTGTGCATTATTTGAGAAGTACAGAAACCCCAGAGGGGAGTAGGGAAGGAAGACAGTGAAGGTGAGGCCGCCAGTGATGGATGTCAGCCAGCCAGCTCCTGCTGTGGGTACCTGTGGGCTTAATTCTGCAGAGAAACTGGGAAATGGCATAGAACGTACATCTCAGTGATCCCATCTAGGGGGTGAGCTCTCTGGGGCATCTGTCATTGACTGGGGGCTGTGCTCAGGGTCAAGCCAAGGCTTCAGAGACAGCCCCAGACCCGCAACTGGGACACTGATAGTGGGAAGGCTCTACAGATGTGGTGCAAACATGTGCCATACAGATATCCAATCATCCTTGGATGTTTGAAGGGCTGTGATGTGGGTGAGAACAACAGGAAGCAAATTTGAGGTGAAAGGAACAAGGCCTTTGCTGGCAGCCGGAGCTCCATGAATTGGTGACATCACAAGTCTGTGTTGCCCCCAGCATAAGGACCTGAGGGACTCAACCTGGGAAACGCTGTGGAGACATTCTAGCTTTGATCAGGGTGTTGGAAAGAATGACACGCTATTCCTTTCCAGGTGCAAGATGCTCTCATTTTATGAATGAAACTCTAATGGATGTTGGAGCACCCAGTACTGGGTGACAAGCCTGGCGGTGATGGAGAAGGGTTGGAGGTCTGTGCACACCGTCCCCCAGGCTCCCTGGGCTGGGGCCAGCCCTGAGTAAGAGGTGGGAGAACTGCAGGCCATTCTCATCTAGGGCTTTGATCCTCTGATTCCCAACATCAGCCCTGGTGAGCAAAATTGAAGCACAACTGAAGAGTTCAAAATCAGCCCCTTGGGCAAAAAAATTAGCACAGGAGACAGTGTGTGGTCCTGCCTGCCTGCCAGCCCTGTGGCCCCCAGCTTTGTTTCAGAGGCCTTGGAGCCCTGGGGCTTGGTCCCCCTTCCTACCTTCCCTCCCAGGCCCTCTGAGCTGGAGCTCAGCCGCTCAGGGCAGAGCCAGCTCATTATTTTGCTGCAGTTGACTTGCAACCTGAAATCAATCGGGTATCAAATATGCAGGCCTCAGTTTGATACCGTTTTTCAAAGGTGCAATAACGTTCAGAAATGACACTGCATTTCCTAATTATGAAATTCTGTCGTTGCCGCTCAGTCTAGGGTGACTTGGCTGCAGGGTTTTCTCTTTCTTTCTTCCTTTTTTTTTTTTTTTAAGGGTTTAGCACACACTACGATTATTTTAAAATTGCTTTGGAAGAATATATTTCATCAGCGAACTACCAGCGTGCTTATTACCGAAGTTTGGAGGCAATTTGAGAGGAAGGATAAATTAGCACAGACTCTGCAGGCCTTGGAAAGCAGTGCCCTCCCTGGTCCCCACCACTGGCTTCTTATCACCACTAATAAAACCATTCACCGTCAGCGCCTCCACATTCTTAACCTCCTTGCTCACGGCGCATGCGCCGAGATCCTGAACTACTTGGGGATTGCAAGAGGCTGCTTGGGAAACCCCTGCTCTGCATCAGAACTGGGGAGCGGCCGTGGGGAAGGATGGAGAAGAGGCAGGAAGTTAATGACTCACTGAAAGCCAAGGTCCCTCACATCCCCATGAACTCCACAACTAGAAGAATTGCTGCTTTGGTGCTCGGAGCTCCTGGTATGCCAAGGGTTTGTTTGCTCAGGAGCGCAAGTGCCTCTGTGGGCAGTGGGGTTGTCTAGTGAGCTCCCAACATTTACAAGGTGGTCCAGGGCCAGTGGCTGACAGACACCACGGCACGGTGAATCCGCCGACCTCATGTTCAGTGAGAGAAGCAGAAACACCAAGAGGGCAGGCAGCATGATTCTATTGAGTCACTGTTCTAGAACCGGCATAATACATCTGTGGGGATAGATGTCAGAATGGTGGTGCCCGTGGAGAGGGGGAGATTGACTGAAAAACGGCACACGGGAACATTCTTATGTTATTATGTGAACATATAGACTTGCCCAAATTCACTGAACTGTGTACTTAAAAAAAATCTTGGGTTGACTTAATGCCACTTAGGTGATGTAGCTGGGGGCTTTCAGAACAGTTGTGGCCCATCCCATATGGGTACTGATGACTCCTTGCTCTCAGGAGGGCATGGCCTCAGGGGGTTATGCTTTCTGTAATGAAATAGAATCACAGTGGCTATCCATCCTTGCCTGGGGCTCTGCCCTGTTATCCTAGCCATGAGCTAAATACGCAAATACTGCCCCACTCTCTGGGGAAGCAGCCTTGGTTTCTGAGAAATATATGCCACTTGCAGCCCACACCATCCCTGTCTTGACAAAGAAGTGACTGCCAGGGGTATAGCACAAAGTCAAATGCTGATAACACATGGGAACCTCTGGGGCTGGGGTGAAGGGGATCGTATGAGATGATACTTCCCAAGGAACTTTGTTTCATTCTTTCTTCTTTTTTTTTTGGTAACAAAGACCTCTTCACATTGGTGAATTATGAATATGCAGAAAAGATGGTATGAGACCACTCCGTGTCTCTGAACTGAGGCCAGTTTAATTCCTAGGGCTCTAGTTCCTGGTACTTTTCCTGCATTTTCAGCAGCACCTGAAATAGATTTCGCTTCATATGAAATGCAAAACACTGCAGAGTAGAAAGCTCACCCTGGTCTGTGATCCAGGCGAGTGTTCTCAAGCCTGGTGTTCATATTTTTTTTTTCCTCCCTTTCTTCAAAATACTGCCTTGCTAAAGCCCACAGATGGGGATCATAGGATAAGTAGATGCATAATATATTACCCAAAATATTCCACCAGGCATCTTCTTTTACAGGTCAGGAGGACTTGCAAATGGTGTCTTCTAGGTCACCACATTTCCATCTGAGAGAAATTCTCTCTCATAATTAAGATTAGGTCAGCATTTCCATTACAGAACCCGGTGGTAAAATCCATTCTAAAGTGGGGCTTGGTTTGAAAGCTCTTGGAGAAAACTCTGAAAATGATCATATAGCACTTTTCCCTTTAGAAACTAGAGAAACAAAAATGCACAGGGAGTCAGGAGCAGCAGGGTCAAGGGGGTGGGGGAGGTTGCCTCGGCCCCACGGTCCAGGGACACGTGACATGGGAGGAGTTTTTGAGTCCCAGCCAGGGTTCCCCAGACTGTTCTCTGTCAATCCTCTCTAACAGAATCACCTGGGCTCGACCTGTCCTCAGTGAATGCAGATTCTTGCCCTCCTACCTACAGCCTACCTGCTCCACCTGATCATCGGCTCTACCCACACAGAAGGTCCAGGGTGGGGCCTGGGAATCTGCATCTCATAACTAGGTTCCCAGATGTTTTCCCGGAAAGGTGAAGCCTCCTAATCTAGGTCTTGCTACTTTGTTGCTGGTGGCCTTGGCGAAATATCTCTACCTTCTGATGCCTTGTATCCTCATTTATAAATAACAGCTAAAAGTAAATAACATTTACTGAGTGTTTACCATGTGTCAAGCATGTTTGTAGAGTGTCTCATGACTTAGCTCATCTGAGTTTCACAGCAGGCTTTTAAGAGTGGTACTATAATTATCTCTATTTTTAGGATGAGGAGTAGAAGACCCAGAGTAGTTAAGTAAGTTACCCAATAACACAGCTCAGTTGAGTGGCAGAACTGGGCTGTCAGATTCAGTCTGGGGCGTCTCTGGTGGCTCAGACAGTAAAGAATCTCCCTGCAATGTAGGACACCGGGTTCGAAGCCTGGGTTGGAATGATCCCCCGGAGAAGGGAATGGCTACCCACTCCAGTATTCTTTCCTGGAGAATCCCTATGAACAGAGAAGCCTGGTGGGTTTCAGTCCATGGGGTCGCAAAGAGTTGGACACAACTGAGTGACTAGCACTTTCTGGGTCTGCCATGTTGCGCTACTCCTTGGAGGATAATATAATTCTTGCCATCCTGGATTGAGAGGGGCAAATGAAGTAGAGAATGTCAAACTACTTTGTGGTTATTTTTTTAGGACTCAAAAATAAAACTTACTCCTTTGGCTGAGCTGGGTCTTAGTCATGGCACACGGGATCTTTTAGTTACAGCATGTGGGAACTAGCTCCCTGACCAGGGATTGAATCTGGGGCCCCTGCACTGGGAGTGTGGAATCTTAGCCACTGGACCACCAAGGAAGTCCGTATTTTTAGAATATTTCTCTGAACCCTGGGTCCACATCTCCTCCTGGTTTCCCATCTGGAATTGTCTGGGTTCTTCCTACTCTCCAGTCATCCTTTCTCTACCTTTCTGGTACTACTTGAATCTTTGATGTGTGAACAGCTAATCTCACCGGCTAATCTACACTCCCATGTTAATAAATGATGATAGCCTAATGCGTTTGCCTTTCTCAGATTACACACTTCCATTTTAGCTGAAGTTTTAGCTCATGATTTCCTAATATGCTGACCCTAGGGATCCCCCTCTCCTTCTCCTTATCAGCCCCGTGTTCTATGAGATGTTTCTGAAAGAAGCAAACTTTGTAGGAATTGGTTCCACACATGCGAGCATCTTTATACTTCATAAGACAAAAGAGCATTTGTGGGCCTTATTTCTGTGTCTTATTTGAAATCTTGAAAAGTTCAGAATAAACCCTCCTCACTGCCGTCTGAACGGGTCACCCTTGTAAGAATCGTTGTCTTGGGACTTCCCTGGTGGTCCAGTGGTTAAGACTTCACCTTCCAACACAGGAGGTGCATGTTCAATCCCTGGTGGGAAGCTAAGATCTCACATGCTTTGTGTCCAGAAAACCAAAACACGAAACAGAAGCAATACTGTAACAAGTTCAATCAAGACTTTAAAAATGGTCCACATCAAAAAATCTTAAGAAAAAGAACCATGTCTCTCCCCAAGGGCCACGCAGCTGGGCAGAGTGGAGGCTGTCAGAGTGGGGTATGGAGGGTACAGTGTGTGATAGGTGATGTCCCACTCTGTCTCTGGGTCAGGCTGGCCCTGCTGCTCTGCACGTCTCCCCCAAGGAGCTGATGAGAAGGTGGACAGCAGAATCACTAAGAGGGTGGAACATGGAGCCCACGGAGATGGGATGGGGTTGCTGCCCAGGGAGGGGGAAACGTGTCTGGAAGTTGCTGAGAAAGGTGAGTATGTTTGCCTGAGGTTCATCACAGCCCTTCATCTTTGTGTGCAGCTTGTATCCCCCTGTTTTTTATTAATGAATGTATTCTCTGGACTCTGTTTACATACCTGACACACACAGGGGCTTCATTGCTCTGGGGCCATGAAAGGCTCCAGGGCCTGGGGAGCATCTGTGCTGCCTCTTCTCCCCACCGCCGACCCCATCCCTCTCCTCCAGCCACACTGGCCTCCTTGGACACATTACCCATACTCCTGCCTTGGCCCTTTAGCTGGTCTCTTTCTTAGGCTTTTGGTTCTGACAGTCTTACATCCTGGGATACCCCACAGTCCTGGGCAAACTGAGGCCATTGATCATCCTACATTTCTCTGGAATGTTCTTCTCCAACATTCCAACCAGGCAAACAAATTCCTTTGTTTTCATCAGGTCTTTGCTTAAATCTTGCTTTCTCAATGAGGCCCACTGCTTCCTACTCTCATGGTAAAATGGAAATTCTACCATTTCCCTAGAATTAAGCGTCCTGAAGGCAATTTATCTTGTTGGTTTTTGACTTAGCCCTGAGTGCCTAGAACAGTGCCTGGCATATAGTAGATGCTCAATAAATAAAGAAGGAATGAATAGGCGCTCATATTTTCTCTGCAGATGTTACTAGATATCACAGGAAGGGGGATTAAAAAAAGCACTGCTGTCCTCGCTTTCAAAGAATTTATAATATAGTGAGAGAAATACAGCAAGAAATCAAGTTCTCTTCATCTGAAAAAGATTTATCCTTTCCACTCTTGATATAATCTAATTCCTTCTACCTCTGGCCATGTAAACTCTGTGAAAAGAGGTGCTCTTTGAATGATAGCCATTTCTTCATTGTCCATCAAATCACACACTATTTGACTTTCACTTCTCCTGCTCCATTGAAATCCTTCTCCTTAAAGCCATTGATAACCTCTTTACTGGCAAATCAGTGACTAGCTCTTATCCTTAGCCTACGGAACCCTCAGTCTCATCAGCCTGAATTGGATGCTTCCTCCTTTGTCAAGTGTTTCTTTCCCTTGCTTCTGTTGTATCTCCTGTGAAAATTTTTTCTTTTACAGGTCCCTGATCCTCTCTACACTTCCTAAATGCTGGTTCTTTCAGAAGGTTCTGTCCTTGGACTGTTCCCTATTCCTTTTACAGTGTCCCTGTGTGAACTCACTCAGTCTCAGGGCTTCAATGGTTTTATATTCCTGATCTCCACCTCTCTGTCCCCAGCTCAAATCTCAATACCAAACTTCAGCCTCATGGACACTGCCTACTTTGTATCTCCCTTTGGATGACACCCAGGCACCCCCTGCTGGCCACATCCCAACAGAGCCAAATACCAGCCATTCCTAACACACCGCTTCCTGTTTCCTTGATTTCTGTTAATGGCCCCACCATTTAGTTAGTTAGGCTTTCAAGCTGGACAAGTGGGAGTCATCCTTGACTCCTCTGTTTCCTTCACCGCCTGTCCCCCCTCCCCCGACCATATTCATTAAATTATCCAGTCCTATTAATTTTACTTCCAAAACTTATTTTCAAATATGTCATTTTTACTCTATACCAACAACTATCCTCTCTCCCTTCCCCCACTCAGCAGCCAGCAGCCTCCTAACAGATTTCATGCCTCTGGTCCTTGTCCTCAAGCCCATCCTCCATAATGTTGTCATTCTTTCCCTATTGAACACTTATCGTGTGCCAAGCGTGGTGATAGGTACTAGGAATACAACAGTGAAAAAGACATAGACATAGATTTTCATAAATCAGCAAGATCCATGTAAATAATAAATCTCACCCTGGCTCTTTCTGGTTTACAACCTTCCAACATGTTTCAACCCTTGTCCCAATTATCCTTTGCATGCTTTAGTCATGAATCCCTTTTGAAATCTGATAAAAGCTGAATTCATGCATAAAACTTTCTAACAGCTTCAGGGGAAAGGACCCGGACCCTGAAGGCCAGGCTTCAAGAATCCTTGCCCTTTGGGATGAGCAGATGCAAACTATTATACACAGGATGGATAAACAGAAAGATTCCACTGTATATCACAGGAAATCATATTGAATATTCTGTGAAAATGGAAAAGAATGTGAAAAAGAATGTACATATCACTTTGCTGTACAGCAGAAATTAACACAACATTGTAGATCGACAGTATTTCAAAAAATTTAAAAAAAAATTCCTTACCTGAATGATCGAGTGTAAGCCTTTCTGAATATACACCTAGCCCTCCATAGCCTCACCTGTGGCCCTGCTGCTTGCCTCGCCTGTAGTCATGTCCACCTGTCCCACTCCTTGGTGTCACAACAGCTTTGACCTTCCTAAAACTCCTCACATGCCTCATCCATTTACCTGGTGACCATTTATGAAGAAGCAAATTTCTTAGATTCTGAGTCACAAAAGCACAGAGGTGGAAAAGAATGTGACGTGGGTTTTACAGTCTCCATGGCTTTCTTTTGCTTGGGCTATGCCCTCTCGTGGTGCCTTTTGGGTCCTTCCTTGATAACTGGTCATTGCCCACTTTGAAATTCAACTCAGGCATCTTTATTCCTGGAAGATTCTCCTAGATATAACCTCCTTCTTCAGATTGAATTCCTTCTCTGGGTTCATGGGTCTGCAAGTATTTGTCTCTGAGTCTTAATACATTATAATGGTACTTTTTTGTTTATGTGGCTGTGTTTCTTATACTAAATTACAAACTTTGAAGGGGCTTCCCAGCTGGTGCTAGTAATGGCACTAGTTCTTTCCAGAGCGTAAAGAACCCACCTACCAATGCTGGAAACATAAGAGATGTGGGTTCAGTCCCTGAGTCAGGATGATCCCCTGGATGAGGGCATGGCAACCAGCTTCAGGATTCTTGCCTGGGAAATCCCATGGACAGAAGAGCCTGACAGGCTACAGTCAATAGGGTCACATAGAGTCAGACACAACTAAAGTGACTTAGCACACACACAGGAGCTTTACAAGGGCAGAAAGAGTTTTGTTCTTGAATGCTTTATCCTTTGGTGCCTGCTTCAATTTACTGCTCAATAAATATTTGTGGAATGGATGAATGAAGAGGAAGAATGAATAAGGCTAGAAATACTGTATCAAGCTGCACCAAAGGAGACCCCTGAATGCTGGCCTAGGCATTTAGTTCTTTACTGAGTTGCTCATGGGAGAGCCATTGGACATGTTGGGCAGTGGATGGTTGGGTATAAGTGAGCCATAAGTGCATCTTTGTGATGGCAAATCCAGCAATGGATTCCAAGTGGAGGAATAGGCTTCTGCTAAGGGCAGAATCTAAGTACCAAAGAGGCAACGTGGAGGAGGGAAGAGCCTTGCTGGAAAAGCTGGGCTGGGGGCCCTAGCTTTAGCTGCACCACTGCTTAAGCTGTGCTTTTTACCTCCCTTTCCCAGCCCTAGTTTCATCACCTGTTAATTTAGGACATTTAATCGGATGTGCTCTGGGCTTGTGTTCTATGTCTCTGGGTCTTTCCTGCTTGATGGCACCTCTCTGTTGCAGACCCAAACCCGCAGCTTCTCTAGGAGCCTGGGAGTTACAGGGTGCTTGCTAGAAAATAGCCCCTGGAGTCCACCATAGCCACCTCGTTCATGCCTTGCTTAATTTGGATGCCTGGAGAGAGAACTCAGACTTGGAAGGCAGCGGAGGGTATTTCAGGGTTGATAGGGATCTCAGATGTCACCAGGGCTTTGACTGCTGGATAATTAGGCCCCAAGCGACGGCTGTACTTCATCTCCAGCCCCTGTGTCCCATGTCAGCTTGGCTCTGGCTCCCTCATTTTCCTTCCTTGGTTAGAGAGACAGCTCCCGGCTGGGATATTCCTGCGAGGAGAGGCCTGTTGTCAGAGCTGGATGGGGTCCCTCAGAAGAAACTCCATGCAGGTGAGAGGGGCCGGAGTGTGCCCACTCTTCCCTCTAACAGGCTGAGGCTTCGCGTCTGGTTGCTGCTTTAAACACACCCCAGCTCCCAGCAGGAGGCGGGGATCTGGCCGGGATGTGTGAGCACCCCACCCCCTGTGTATGGCCTTGCTGGGGTATCAGGGGTGTCACCCAAGGGCTTCTCAACAGCCCGGGCCAGTGGCGTTTCTGCCTTTCTTGAAGAATGAGGGACTCAGACCCAGAAAGGCTGAGCAACTTGCCCTGGTCTCGTGTCAGTATTTGCCCCTAGGCTTTTAACTCCAGAGCCAGTAGTCTGTCTAACCATACAGGTGTGGAGAAGCAGCTGCCACCCCACAAGCTGCCTGCACAGGGACTTTTTATTATTGCGCAGAAATGGAGGAAACTTGGAATCCCCAAGGTAGGTTTGAATCCTGACTCTGCCATTTGCATGTGGCCTCTTGTGGCTCAGTTAGTAAGGAATCCACCCGCAATGTGGGAGACCTGGGTTCAATCCCTGGGTTGGGAAGATCCCCTGGAGAAGGGAAAGGCTACCCACTCCAGTATTCTGGCCTAGAGAATTCCATGGACTGTATAGTCCATGGGGTCACAAAGAATCAGACATGACTGAGTGACTTTCACTGTGGGAAGTGACTTCACGCTCCTGTGAGCTTCGTTTGCCTTATACAAATCAGGGGCCTCCAATTCCACTTACTGTAGAAAGTTGTTGTGAGGAAGAACTGGGGTAATAGATGTGGGACCCAGGCTTTCTGGGAATTGGCAGGAGCCCTGTGGGAGAAAGAGGCAAGGGGCATCTCTAGGGCCCCTCTAACATTCCTTCAAGTGGGACTGAGAGGTCTCAGGGGCTGGGATGCAGGAGGAAGTGAGGATGAGGGGACCCCTTGCTTGGAGACAGTCACTGAGGAATGGAAGCCCCCTTCAGCACCTGCTGGCTGTGAGACTTCCTGTAATTAACTCGACCCCTGCAGAGGGGTACCCCAGTACCTGCATCTGTGACTCTCAGTGTACCCCACAGGTTGTCATGCAACTTCTAAAAGGAGAGGAGGCCAGCCAAAGGGTGAATAAAAATATGGAGGCCATATAGTTCTTTAAAAACCAGCTTATCATGAATTTTTTTTTTCTGATTTGTGAATATACTTCTGTGAAATGTCTTACGAAAGGACAGAAACTATATTTTGGTATAATTTAATGAATAATCTTTGTTTCAAAGACTCAAAGCATTTTGGAATATTGTGCAAAAACAACAACAACAACAACAAAACTCTAGACTGTTTGATCACTGTTGATAAGGAATCCTTTTAATTCTTTTTTACTGATGTCAGTTGCAAGAGGCTGTAGGTAGAGATCGTGACAAAAGCAGCTGGGAAAAGCAGAACCTTTTCTGTCCCTTATGAATATTTTGAACACGTCCATAGAAAATATTTTTACCTGTTGACTCTTATTCCCCAACAAGGACAAACACTCTTCCTCCCATGAATGCCTTTTTCTTTCCATTTTCAATATTAATTCTCCCTATGATGCCCTTTTCTAGAAACCAAAGTAAGAGTTTGCTTGATATAAATAATGACACAGTGCATGGTCCTGGACTAACACAGAATGCCAGTTCAGGTCTGACGTTTCCCCATTATTTATCGTGCTATCAGCACAGCTTCTCAATTGGATCCTGGTCTTAAATCAGGGATCCCATCACGGAATCTAATGTGAGAGAAAACCAGATGCCCTGGGAGCCTGTTTTATTTATCCTCCCTGGCTTGTCAAGCAGTCAGAAAACGGAGACTCGACATTAAAAGGTATGTGCTGAATAACTCTGTCTGGTTGCTAATGATACTGTGATGTGGTGAAACACCAGGTATTGCTGATGCTACTCTGAGCAGATCTGTATTCTAGTGGAGTCAGACCCAAACTTCTTTGTCTAATAAGACATTTAGCATTTAGAACATACAGCTAGAGCATTCTCAAGGCATTTAAAATTTCATTTGAGTCTTATGCGAGATGCAAAAGGGTCAAGGAATTAAGGCAGTTGTTTGAGCTTTGAGGTTGACTCAGTAGGTTAAATACCACTGGAGCGTTGCTTGGACTAC
The DNA here is from genome assembly GCF_033118175.1 of Dama dama. Classification (NCBI taxonomy): domain Eukaryota; kingdom Metazoa; phylum Chordata; class Mammalia; order Artiodactyla; family Cervidae; genus Dama; species Dama dama. The sequence continues at coordinate 53,876,543 of NC_083692.1, read as the reverse complement.
CTGGATTAAGCTTGGGACAGTCCCCTGATGAGCTGCGTCTGGATCAGGTGGGTGTTGTCCAACATACCCAGGCACTGCGTGCCAACTCTGTGACAGCTGTATTCTAGGGGTGGGTGCAGAGGTCAAGAACCCTTGGTCCCTGCCCTCAAGAACCTATACTCTCAAGAGAGGTGGGCAAAAAATATATATACATATGATTACAGTCCCTAGGCGAGGCTTCTGCAGTGCTCCCTGTGAGGGAACTGCCAGGCCTGTTGGACTTTGGCTTCGGGGCATCAATTATGGAGAAGGGTTCCAGAACTCTCCCATCTGATCTCTTCTCTGCCCCCTAGAAAGTGGTGGTGATCCTATATTTTCAAAAGGGCAATTTTCAAGGGTCCTTGTTCATTCCCTCACAATAATTAACTAAAAGGCAAGGAAAGGCATTTCAATGAAAGACAAGAGGTATCAGGTGAGATCCTGGATGAAGTCCTACGATGTAAAGATGAATGTTTCCCTTTGACCACCCACCCTCAACTGAGAGGCAGGTTACATGGTACAATGGAAGAACTCTACTCTCTCCTGGAGACCTCTGGCCAGGCATGGAACCTAGTAAACTAGGTCTCAAAGGGGAAAGAAATAGCCTTGATTTATAATGTTTGCCAATTTCCATGGTGTAAATACTTCATCATGGCTGATTTCAAGCTGTCAATGGTTTAAAAACTGGCTTGAAAATTTTTTGAAAGTTTAGTAGCTTCTGGTGAGTCACAGGGACTGGCTTCTGTTCACTGCTGCATGGAATACTGTTTAATCTTCATTTCCACAGAGGTAATAATTTCTGCCTTGGAATCTCCAAGATTATGGTAAATATGGGCATGAGGTAGGCTGTGCTGTGGATTACCATACTACTGCTGCTGCTGCTAAGTCACTTCAGTCGTGTCCGACTCTGTGCGACCCCATAGACGGCAGCCCACCAGGCTCCCCCGTCCCTGGGATTCTCCAGCCAAGAACACTGGAGTGGGTTGCCATTTCCTTCGCCAATGCATGAAAGTGAAAAGTGAAAGTGAAGTCGTTCAGTCGTGTCCAACTCTTAGCGACCCCATGGACTGCAGCCTACCAGGCTCCTCTGCCCATGGGATTTTCCAGGCAAGAGTACTGGAGTGGGTTGCCATTGCCTTCTCCGGTGGATTATCATGGAGGGTCTTAATAAATGTTGGTTCCCTTAACCCTTCTTTTCTGTACCTTCAGAACAGCAAAGTGAGATATGAATTGTCACTCACTTACTGATTCATTTGTTCAATATTTATTGACCAGCTACTATGTAGGCTATGCTTATAGGCCCTAAAGGTTTAAAATTGACTAAGATAAGAGTCTTGTCTGAGTGCATCCTCTAGACCAGTGTGGGAGTTGGAGCCATGGGTCAGAGTCATAGTTGGGTGCACAGAGGTTAATGTTGTGAACTAACTGTGTGAAGATCATGAGGGGAGCAAAGAGGAGGGCCAAAGAGGAATTGGGGATCAACTGGGGAAAGTTTCTTGGAGGCAGACACGTTTATTGAGTTCTGACGCATGAGGTAGATGAGAAGGGGAGAAAGTCACTGCAAGCCAGTGTGGACAAGTGACTTTCTTTTCATTATTTCTCCTCTAAGGAACCTTTTCAGACATTTTTTTCTTAATCATTCTGACCTTCCTTCACGGAAAGTAAAAAGAGGCTGCATGTCTATGTATGTACTGCATGTAAGCTTGGGCTTCATACATAAAAAGAGTGGTGATATTTTTCTGCTCCCCAGAACCAAAGGGCAATGTTGCCTTTTATTGAGACTCTTCCTGCTAACTCTTAAGCTGATAATAAGCTGTTGATCATTATTTGCAGAATAAATGAATATATAAATAAGTGTCCCCACCGGTAGAAAAAGCTACTGCAAGAAATGGGGCAGAAGAATAGAATATAGCATAGGTGAATGAGGCACTGCAAGGCTTTGCTCTCATTTACAAATTTGGGCTTTCCAGGTGGCACTAGTGGTAAAGAACCTGCCCAACAATGCAGGAGACATAAGAGTCACGGGTTCAATTCCTGGGTCAGGAAGATCTGCTGGAGGAGGGCATGGCAACCCACTCCAGTATTCTTGCCCGGAGATTTCCATGGACAGAGGAGGCTGGCAGGCTACAGTCCATAGGGTCACACAGAGTCAGACAATGACTAAAGTTACTTAGCACACACAAATTAGGAAACCAGGCTCAGAGAGCAGTAAGGGATAGGATTGAATGGGTCAGTTGGGTCCAGTGATTAGGTAGGTCTTCAACTGCCAGTCTGAAGTGTTCAGTCTCAGTGACCTATGAGATTCTGAACCCCTTAGCTCACAGGAGGAGAGTTACCTGTCTCTCAGGACTCCTAGTTGTTCCTTAGCAATGAGCCAAGTTGAGGTCTGTGGACAGAGATGCACAGCCACTGGCTAACTTATTACACTCCAAAGTTTTAATGAAAGAGCTACAATTACCAAGCTCCCTGCCTTTGGCACTTGGGAATCCATCTCAATTTCCCCTTTCTTTCTGAAGCGACAGTGATTAAGGATTCATTCTGCACATAAAACAAGTGATCAATGGCTCCTGGCAGTTGCCATTGTCTGTCCCCCCCTCACCCTCCCATCAGTAGACAATGTATCTTGGGGAGCTGCCGGGGCCTGAGAAAAATGAGTTTGCCAGGCACAGTTCTATTTTGATTTAGATCACAAATAGCTCAGCTGAGTTTTTACACTGATAACAAGGAGATAGGCTCTATTTCCTGAGTTCTGAGATCTGAGAGGATGTTCCATCTCTGTTGAGAGAGAAGGGGAGGCTTCTTGTTGCTAGTTGTAATATGCTGGACCCAGAGTTCTGTGGTCAAGAAGGTGCCTAGGTGACTCAGTCTGACTGACCTGGCCCTTTTCCTGGAACTTGAGGGGTTGGTGGGGCCACTAAGCCTGTGGTCTGGGTTCTTCCCAGGCCCCTCAAACCAGTGCTGACCGGGCATCAGCCCTAGAGAGAGGGAAAGGGGAGGCCAGCCTGTCAGCTACTGGTTCAGTGTCTAGGTGGGGCAGGAGCAGAAAATCCAGGAAGAGCTAGAGGGTGGGGAGGGGTGTCTTGGGCTCAGGCTACTGGGCCCTCCCCTCATGTGCCTGGAGGGACGTCAGCCAGGAAGAAGGAGGGGCTCTTGAGGAGAGGAGTTTCAGCCTTCCCATACCATCAGTTCAGTTCAGTCGCTCAGTCATGTCTGACTCTTTGTGACCCCGTGAATCGCATCATGCCAGGCCTCCCTGTCCATCACCAACTCCCAGAGTTTACTCAAACTCATGCCCATCGAGTCGGTGATGCCATCCAGCCATCTCATCCTCTGCTGTCCCCTTCTTCTCCTGCCCCCAATCCCTCCAAGCATCAGGGTCTTTTTCAATGAGTCAACTCTTCACCTGAAGTGGCCAAAGTATTGGAGTTTCAGCTTCAGCATCAGTCCTTCCAATGAACACCCAGGACTGATCTCCTTTAGGATGGACTGGTTGGATCTCCTTGCAGTCCAAGGGACTCTCAAGAGTCTTCTTCAACACCACAGTTCAAAAGCATCAATTTTTTGGCACTCAGCTTTCTTCACCATCCAACTCTCACATCCATACATGACCACTGGAAAAACCATAGCCTTGACTAGATGGACCGTTGTTGGCAAAGTAATGTCTCTGCTTTTTAATATGCTATCTAGGTTGGTCATAACTTTCCTTCCAAGGAGTAAGCGTCTTTTAATTTCATGGCTGCAGTCACCATCTGCAGTGATTTTGGAGCCCCAAAAAATGAAGTCTGATGCTGTTTCCACTGTCTCCCCATCTATTTCCCATGAGGTGATGGGACGAGATGCCATGATCTTAGTTTTCTGTCTGTTAAGCTTTAAGCCAACTTTTTCACTCTCCTCTTTCACTTTCATCAAGAGGCTTTTCAGTTCCTCTTCACTCTCTGCCATAAGGGTGGTGTCATCTGCATATCTGAGGTTATTGATATTTCTCCCAGCAATCCTGATTCCAGCTTGTGCTTCTTCCAGCCCAGCGTTTCTCATGATGAACTCTGCATATAAGTTAAATAAGCAGGGTGACAATATACAGCCTTGATGTACTCCTTTTCCTATTTGGAACCAGTCTGTTGTTCCATGTCCAGTTCTGACTGTTGCTTCCTGACCTGCATACAGGTGTCTCAAGAGGTAGGTCAGGTGGTCTGGTATTCCCATCTCTTTCAGAATTTTCCACAGTTTATTGTGATCCACACAGTCGAAGGCTTTGGCGTAGTCAATAAAGCAGAAATAGATGTTTTTCTGGAACTCTCTTGCTTTTTCGATGATCCAGCGGATATTGGCAATTTGATCTCTGGTTCCTTGGCCGTGTCTAAAACCAGCTTGAACATCTGGAAGTTCTCGGTTCACGTATTGCTGAAGCCTGGCTTGGAGAATTTTGAATATTACTTTACTAGTGTGTGAGATGAGTGCAATTGTGCGGTAGTTTGAGCATTCTTTGGGATTGCCTTTCTTAGGGATTGGAATGAAAACGGACCTTTTCCAGTCCTGTGGCCACTGCTGAGTTTTCCAAATTTGCTGGCCTATTGAGTGCAGCACTTTCATAGCATCATCTTTCAGGATTTGAAATAGCTCAACTGGAATTCCATCCTATACCATACCCTCCCACAAATGCTCTCCTTCCCTTCAGCTCTCCTAATGGGAATAAATCCTGAGTTTGTGTTTGAGGAGCCCAGGTTAGGGTCAGAAGCCAGTGGTAGGAACAAAGAGTGATGAGTGAGAGAAGTACCAATAGAAGCAAATGCTGAAGACTCCGAGGAAGATTTGGCCGAGGAGACTTTAGGGCAGGCAGTGAGGGAAAAGGGAGTTTCCAGCCAGGTGATCAGGGGAAGGGCCTTCCAGTCAGAGGACATCATCTAGATTAGAACACAGTCCTCAGGAACTGGCGGGGCAGAGATGGGGACAAAGGTTAGACTATGTGTCTAGGGACAAGAGCACCTAGGGGTTACTCTGAGGCAAGAAGTGAATTCAGGTGAAACAGTGTCCACCTGTAATTTCAACTATTAACATAACCATTGAAAATAAATTTTGGAAGGAAAGAAACTAAAACGTGAGCAACACTTAGCTCTGGTGATCATGAGTGACTTCTCTGTCCTTTGTTACATCTTTCCCTATATTCCAACTGTCAGTGAGCATGTGCTATTTTACTATAGAATTTTTTGGCCTATTTTTAAACAGCTTTATTGAGATGTAACTCACATACCATATAATTCACCCACTTAAAGCATATAAATCAGTGTTTTTTAGTATATTCACAGAGTTGTAAAGTCATCACAATCCATTTTAGAATATTGCATGATCCCTGAAAGATGCCCTGTACCCAATGAGAAACATTCCCTGTTTTCTACATCCACCCCCACACTTACTTTGCATCTCTAAGTTTGTCTTTTCTGGACATTTCATAAAAATGGAATCATATGATAGGTAGGTGCTTTTGTGTGACTGACCTTTCTTGAAATCATGCTTTCAAGATTCATCATGTAGCATGTATTGATACACCATTCCTTTTTATGACTGAATAATATTCCACTGTGTGGATATACCACATTCTTCTGTCCATGATTGGTTGATGGACATTTGGGTTGTTTCTAAATTCTGGCTGTTATGAATAATGCTTCTATGAACATTAATGTGTAAGTTTCTGTGTGAATATCTGTTTTCAGTTGTCTTGGGTATATTTACATGTATGTGGAATTGCTGGATCATATCCTGGAGAATTCCATGGACAGAGGAGCCAGGCAGGCTACAGTCCATGGGATCATAAAGAATTGGACATGACCATGTGACTAACTTTCACTTTTCATGGTAACTCTATTTAAATTTTTGAGGAACTGCCAGACTGTTTTCCACAGCAGCCCTACCACTTTACATTCCCACCAGCTATGTATGAGGGTTCCAATTTCTCATCATCTTCTCAACACTTGTTGTTATATATCTTTTTTATTCTAGCCATCCTAATGGGTATTGAGTGTATCTGTGATTTTGTATCTGTAATTCCAATTTGCATTTCCCTAATGATTAACAATATTGAATACTTCTTCATGTAATTATTAGCCATTTGTATATCTTCTTTGGAGAAATTTCTGTTCAGATCCTTTGCCCATTTAAAAATTGGGTTATTTGTCTTTCTACTGTTGCATTATAAGAGCTCTTTATATATACCCATATCAGACATACAATTTGCAAATATTCTCTCAGATTCTTTAGGTTGTCTTTTTCACCTGCTGGAAAATATCTTTTGCAAGACAAAAGTTTTTAATTTTTATCAAAATGCAAATTTATTTATTTATTTTGGTTTCTTGTTCTTTAGATACTAAGAAACTTTGGCCTAATACAGGGTCACAGAAATTTACCCCTATGTTTTCTTCTAAGAGTTTTATAGTTTCAACTCTTACATTTATATTGATTTATTTTGAGTCATCTTTTTGTATGATATAAGGTAAGGTTCCAACTTCATTCTTTTGCATGTGAGTATGGGCTTCCCCGGTGGCTCAGAAGGCAAAAAATCCACCTCCAATGCAGGAGACCTGGATTCAATCCTTAGGTTGGAAAGATCCCCTGGAGGAGGGCATGGCAACCCACTCTAGTATACTTGCATGGAGAACTCCCCTGGACAGAGGAGCCTGGCAGACTACAGCCCATGGGGTCGCAAAGAGTTGGACACGACTGAGCGACCAAGCACAACACAGCATCTAGTTGGTCCATCACCATTTGTTCAAAAGTCTGTCTTTTTTCTCCCTTTGAATTGTCTTGGCACCTTTGTCAAGAATCAATTTCCTTTTAAAGATGTTGATTTTTAAAAAATTTTTTTTATTGAAGGATAATTGCTTTACAGAATTTGGTTGTTTTCTGTCAAACCTCAACATGAATCAGCCACAGGTATACATATATTTCCTCCCTTTAGAACCTCCCTCCCATCTCCCTCCCCATCCCACCCCTCTAGGTTGATACAGAGCCCCTGTTTGAGTTTCCTGAGCCAGACAGCAAATTCCCGTTGGCTATCTATTTTACATATGGTAATGTAAGTTTCCATGGTACTTTTTCCATACATTTCACCCTCTCCTCCCCTCTCCCCATGTCCATAAGTCTATTCTCTATGTCTGTTTCTCCATTGCTGCCCTGTAAATAAATTCTTCAGTACCATTGTTCTAGATTCCGTATATGTGCATTGCTACTGCTACTACTGCTGCTAAGTCACTTCAGTCGTGTCCGACTCTGTGTGACCCCATAGACGGCAGCCTAAGAGGCTCCCCACTCCCTGGGATTCTCTAGGCAAGAACACTGGAGTGGGTTGCCATTTCTGTCTCCAGTATGTGCATTAGAATACGATATTTATCTTTCTCTTTCTGACTCACTTCACTCTGTATAATAGGTTCTAGGTTCATCCACCTCATCAGAACTGATTCAAATGCATTCCTTTTTATGGCTGAGTCCATTGTGTATATGTACCACAACTTCTTTATCCATTCATCTGTTGATGGACATCTAGGTTGCTTCCATGTTCTAGCTATTGTAAATAGTGCTGTAATGAACAATGGGATATATGTGTCTTTTTCAATCCTGGTTTCCTCAGGGTATATGCCTAGGAGTGGGATTATTTCTGGATTCTTAATTTTGCTTTATTGATCTATATGTGTATTCTTATGTCAGCACTTTATGTCACACAGTTTTAATTACTGTGGCTTTGTAGGAAATTTTGAAGTTGTAAAGTGTGAGTTCTTCAACTTTGTTTTTTTTAAGGATTATTTTGGCTCTTATGGGTCCCTTGAATTATTATATGAATTTTAGGATCAATTTGTCACTTTGGCCAAAAAAGCCTACTGGGATATGATCAAGATGGCATTGAATTTATAGATTGATTTGGGGGCTTTACTTTTAAAAAAGGAAAGTGGTCTTGAAGTGAGGCTGTATGATATAGAAGAAAGAATGGATGTCAGGTGGATGTCAAGTCAGGTGGACATTAGTTCATGTCTGACCTCCCAGCACTGGCAAGCTCTTGATCTTGGGCAATTCAAGTCTCACATTCCTTATTTGTAAAGCAGTTCTAAGGATACTTATTCTAAAGCTGTTTTGAGACTTAACCAAGCTTATCTGAACAGTGTATAAGGACATTGTCTAGCACTGTCTATCCATTTTTGGGGGTCTTTGGAACTCACCCAACTAACAGGAGGGGAAGTATTAGATCATAAAAATGTAAAGGCTGGGAAGGACCTCAGTGATTATATTAATGCATATTGAAACGTCTTTGTCTGTGACCTTAATCTTTCCTTTGCCCCTACTTTTCTCCCTATACCGCTGATAAAATTCTGTTCCCTCTGATGGCCTAGTTGGAAGTAATCTTCTCTTTTTTGAAAGTACCCAGCAGTTTTTCTTCTCTGACAGCATCTAATTTTGTTTGCCTATTTTCTATGGATTTGGGTATGAGTCTTGGCTCCACTTTTAAATTGTAAGCCTATAAAGGCAGAATTGGTCATGCTCTCCGTAACAGATCAGTGTGGCAGGATGGGATGAAGCATGGCCCCGTTCATGGTCAGACAGTGTGGGTGTCTATGTGTGTGTATGTGTGTGTGTATGTGTGTTGGGGGGGTACCATTCCCTCCACTCCTCTCTTCACCCTTCCCAAGCATACACGTAACCTACCTCATGCTCGTCAAGGCTCTGCTGACAGTGAAGTGTTTAAGGACAGATGAGTTGACTTGAAGACCTTTGAAGGGGTACTGAAATTTCTTCTGCCAAGGGGTGTGGGTGCTTCCTTCATCACCCACGCTTGGCACAACTGGGAGGTGACTGACATCCTTTCTTCATTGATCATTACTTTTAGCTTTGCCAATTTGATAGATGAAAAATAGTATCATATCCTAATTTGTATTTCTTTCATTACTCCTACAGTTGAATTTTTAAATATGTTTATTAGCCATTTGTATTTCTTTTTTGGTTACCTTTTCCACCTGAAGTATTTAAACTTTTGGATTTGTACTGCTAAGGAGTAGACTGGGATTAGCAGGAGATGTAGTTTAACAACCTGTTGGGGGCCAGTCAGTCAGAAGTTTGAAACTGACTCATTCTGGTTTGTGTCGGGGGTTGTGTGTGAGGTATAGGGTATGTCTGGGGGGTTTTGTGTTTGTGGGGTGGGGACACAGCCTTAGGGAACTGAGGACTCACCTCTGATATCATTCTGTGGCACTCTTAGTTATGATAGAACGATTCTGCCATGTGGTCCTTATTAAATGCAAATTTTAGCATCATAGCCCTCTGTGTAGAGCTCCAACTGAGATCTGTTTCTCTTAATTCTTTTATTTAAGCCTCCTTGCTGACTTCATATGTTGGTGACTCTGTCAAAGCGTCTCTTCTGTGCACACAGGCTTCTGATCACTGCCCTTAGAAAAATAGAATGGAACATTACATGCCCCCATTGGGGTGAGAAATTGCTTTTTTGTATCTGTTGCCAGTTGTCAGTTAATTACCTAAATGTTGGATGAAGACTAGAAGTGGGGCAGGGCTGGAGACAGAAAGGGAGGGGGAGTTTCTATGCTTCCTGGCCACATGGAGGGGTCCTGATGCCTGGAGTCGGCTGTTGGAGCAGGAGGATCACAGGGAGGTCCAACCAGGCTGTCCTGGTGAGGCGCTGGGAAGCTGAAGGCAGAGACATCAGTGCCCTGTCCTTGCTCAGAACCTGAGAGAAAGGTTTTGTGGATGGTTTCATGGAGCAGAGGATGTTTGGGTTAAAAGTGGGGGGACAAGGGATGATGATGCTTTGTGTGGAGGGACCAGCAGGGAAAAGACCTGGGACCATGAGAGCCCCACTTCTCAAGTGGGACGTGGCAGGTGATGGAGACTGGCTAGGGCTCCAGGGCTCTAGGTGTGGATGGTGGGAGTGAATGGCGGGGATGGAAAAGTGGACCCTGAGTGCCTGGAGGAGGCTTGGGGCTCTCTTCTGTAGGTGGTGGGGATATCAGGTAGGACAGCCTCAGGGTGCTCAAGACGCAGAATCTGCTGCCATATCCACTGAAGGGCTGTGAGATGAAGTGACAAGGCCTTGTAGGGCCAACTCTGACTTCTGGGTGGGTGGATGGTGTTGTCAGGAACAGAGGTGGGGATATAAGTAATGAGTTCAGAATCAGTTCAGTTCAGTCACTCAGTTGTGTCCGACTCTTTGCAACCCCATGAACCGTAGCATGCCAGGCTTCCCTATCACCAACTCCCGGAGTCCACCCAAACTCATGTCCATTGAGTCAGTGATGCCATCCAACCATCTAATCCTCTGTCGTCCCCTTCTCTTTCTGCCCTCAGTCTTTCCCAGCATCAGGGTCTTTTCCAATGAGTCAGCTCTTTGCATCATGTGGCCAAAGTATTGGAATTTCAGCTTCAACATCAGTCCTTCCAAAGAACACCCAGGACTGATCTCCTTTAGGATGGACTGGTTGGATCTCCTTGCAGTCCAAGGGACTCTCAAGAGTCTTCTCCAACACCACAGTTCAAAAGCATCAATTCTTCAGCACTCAGCTTTCTTTACAGTCCCAACTCTCACATCCTTACATGACTACTGGAAAAAACATAGCCTTGACTAGACGGATCTTTGTTGGCAAAGTAATATCTCTGCTTTTTAATATGCTGTCTAGGTTGTTCATAACTTTCCTTCCAAGGAGTAAGTGTCTTTTAATTCCATGGCTGCAATCACCATCTGCAGTGATTTTGGAGCCCCCAAAAATAAAGTCAGCCACTTTTTCCACTGTTTGCCCATCTATTTGCCATGAAGTGATGGGACCAGATGCTATGATCTTAGTTTTCTGAATGTTGAAATTTAAGCCAGCTTTTTCATTCTCCTCTTTCACTTTGAACAAGAGGCTCTTTAGTTCTTCACTTTCTGCCATAAGGGTGGTGTCATCTGCATATCTGAGGTTGTTGATATTTCTTCCATCAATCCTGATTCCAGATTGTGCTTCTTCCAGCCCAGCGTTTCTCATGATGTACTCTGCATGTAAGTTAAATAAGCAGGGTGACAATATACAGCCTTGATGTACTCCTTCTATTTGGGACCAGTTTGTTGTTCCATATCCAGTTCTAACTGTTGCTTCCTGACCTGTATACAGGTTTTTTTGAGAATGGAACATGTTAAAATGTGGAAATTGAGGTGAGAGTTTGGGGAGCATCATGGTTTGTGGGCAGAACAAGGAGCATCTGTGAAAGAGATCAGGGTGAGAGGAAACTCTGTCCAGGTCAGTTTCCTGGAGGCCCATAAAGGAGGAGGCACTTCTAGAAGGCAGGCACCAATGATAGTGTCAATTGCTAAAAGAGCTTAGATCAATGTTTAGATGGATTTGACAGAGACGCATTTGGCTAAGGGCATGGGCTTTGGGTTGAGATGAACTGGGGTTCAAAATTTTGTTCCAGCACCTAGTATTTCTAGGGTCTTAGAGATGTAATACTAAACCTAAGTCTCAGCTTCTGCATCTGTAGAATGGGGAGATGATAGTAGTAGCCAATATAGGATTGCTGCAAGGATTAAGTGAACTGCAGGTGAGGTAGTAGGTACAGATCCTGGAACACTGAGCAGACAATAAATATTAGTCATTGTAGTTATGATAGGTAAAAGTGGTAACAATATCTACTCACAAAACTGTGGTAAGAATCACATGAGAACATGTATGAACACAGGCTTCCCAGGTGGCACTAGTGGTAAAGAACCCCCCCCCCCCCCCGACAATGTAGGTAGATGTCAGAGACACAAGTTCAATCCCTGGGTTGGGAAGATCCCCTGGAGGAGGGCAGGGCAACCCACTCCAGCATTCTTGCATGGAGAATTCCCCTGGACAGAGGAGCCTGGTGGGCTACAGTTCATGGGGTCAACAAAGAGTTGGACATGACTGAAGTGACTTAGCATGCATGCATGGTTGCTGTCTCTTCTCCAGTCCCAGATGTATGGATGTGATACTGTGATATGTAATAAGAAATGTGTATATATTTGCTCTCTGTGTCCTTTACAGGCACAAATCTCCCCAAGCCCCTGGAATTGCCTGTGATGAGACCCATAAAGGTGTCTGTTGTTATGTTAATGAGGTGACTTTTGGAAAGCATCTAAGGATGGGGGCTGCTTGCTAGGGGAACCAACCTTGTGATTAAGGGACTTGAACTTCCAATCCCCCCGTGACCCCACCCCAACCTCTGGGGAGGGAAAATGGACTGGAGATTGAGTTCAATTGCCAGGGCCAGTGATTGAATCAGTTGTTGCTATGTAATGAATTCTCCATAAAACCCCCCAAAGATGGAGTTTAGAGTGGTGTGCCTGGAGGGGACATGGAAGCTCTGTGACCCTTCCTTATACCCTGCCCCATGCATCTCTTCCATCTGGTTGTTCCTGAGTTATATCCTTTTAGAATAAACCAGTAATCTAGTAAGTAAAGTATCTCTCTGAGTTCGGTGAGCTGCTTTTGTAAATTAATCAAACTCAAGGAGGGGGTCACTGGAACCCTTGACCAGACTGAAAGTCATCCAAAAGTATGGGTGACAACCTGGACTTTGAGATTGGTGTCTGAAGTAGGGTGGGTGGGGGCAGTCTGGTTAGAACTGAGCCTTTCACCTGTGGGATCAAATCCCGTCTCCAGGGAGGGAGACAGTGTCAGAACTGAGTTGAACTGTAGGACCACCAGGAGGTGGGGAGGCTTCACCAGTGACTCAGCAGTAAAAAACCCACCTGCAGGAGGAGCTGCAGGAGATGAATGTTTGATCCCAGAATGGGGAAGATCCCCTGGAGGCAGGCGTGGCAACCCACTCTAGTATTCTTACCTGGAGAATCCCATGGACAGAGGAGCCTAGCAGGCTACCGTCCATGAGGTTGCATAGAGTCAGACATGAGTGAAGTAGCTGGGCATGGATGCATGCAGCTGGTGGGGAGCATTATTTGGATGTGTGGGAACTTCCACCCCTACACACACACACACACACACACACACACACACACACACGATGTAATTGGGCATGGACATCTTCATGGGGATGAGAGCTGCCAGGGGAAGGCATCAGCTAGGACCAGGCCAGGAGGAGTATAGGGTGGGTCTGAGAGAAGGCCTGGTGTCTGGAACAAGGCTGGGAGTAGTAGATTCGAGTTCAGTGCTCTGGGGGTCTGTTCTGAGACGTCCTAAAGGTGATAATATTAAGTGGGAATCTGTTTTTCTTTCTTTCTTTTTTTTTTTTTTTTGAGAGTCTGACAAACTCCAGACAAGGCTGGGCAAGAGGGTAAGTGGAGTGAGCCTTTGGGGCAGCAAAGGCAATGTGGGCACAAAGGCTGTGTTCCTGCTTTGTGAGTGCTGTAGCTGAGTTCTCTGTGGGGACTTGAGCTGCCTCCACCTTGAGGTGCACAGGCAGGAGAGCTGGGGTCTATTTGCAGATGATGCTCACTCATGGGTAGGGCTCTGTGTGTTCCCAGGTCTGGCTCTCACTGGCCCAGGACCAAGGCCTGGAGAACTGAGCCTATAGGTGACTGGGTACATCTTGGTCATCTGGGGATCATTTCTCATGGACTCACTGACCCTGTGAAAATGTCTAGACTGGAAACTGAAGTCAAGATGGTATTGGGAGTTCATGCTTGAGAGTTCCCTTGAATGTGTCACATTCCCTTGCAATGTGTCAAACACACTGCAATGTGAGTTGAAATATTTAAGAAGAACTCAAACAGCCACATTCAATAAGGTGAACACCTCTGTGGGCCAGAAACAACACTTTAGACTTACTGGGCTCTTGGGCTTGGGAATAGGAAGAGGAGGCTTGTAGTACACCTGCTGTGAGATGACAGGGACCAGAAGTTTTAGACTCATGACTGGGAACTCGACCTGAGCTCACTGGGTGAAAGTGAAGGGCTCACTGCCAACTCTTCAGAAAGGACTAGAAGAAACTAGTTACTGCTTAGAGATGCAGGATGTTGCAGAGCTGAATGCCTGGGCAGAGGGAAAGAAGCTGAGGAAGCCACACCACCAGGACCTCAGGAGCTACTGCTGGCCCAGTGACTAGATCTGTGCTACCCCTAGAATCACCTTGGAAATGGAAACCTGAGTTACCATTGCCAGAGCTGACTCTGGGCTCGGAGTCCTAGGAGAGGAACTGATCAACTTCCAGACAGGGAGGGATGAGAGGAGAGTGAGGGATGATGGGAGGGAAACATTCCAAATGAACCTACCAACACAAGTCCCAAAGCCCATGGAGTAAACTGATACCAAGAAGACAGCCAATAATCTCAAAAATCAGCAGAATTCACTCCCATTGAAACTGAATACAGCAATATGAAAATTACTTTAAAATGAGTACATTTGAGATCCTTGAAGATATAAAGGAAGGAAGAACACCTAAACAGCAGGAAATCATGAAACAAAAACAGGCAGGTAGAAATCAAGAACAGGTGTATGTGAAAATGAACAAATTAGGGACTGGAAGTGAAAAATCAAGCAATCGGAGTAAAGATATATCCAGGGGACAACATCGACCCTGGACTGGATGTGCTCAAGAGAGCATCTGTGATTTGGGAAGTAACACTGGGGTGGTCACCTGAATGTGGCACATAAACAAAGAGGTGGAAACTGGAAAGAGACGTGGAGGACAGACAGAGTTTCCAACAGAAGGGCTTCCAGAAAGAGGGAATTGAAGGAATAGGAGAAGAGCAGTTTTCAAAAAAAAAAAAAAATAGCTCAGAAAATTCTGCAATTGAAAAAAGATACAAATCCTCAGATGAGAAGCACATACTAAACAATGAACAAATGTATGTCTGGCACAGGACTTTGCACACAAATTGTAGCTGCGCAGTAGATATTAGTTCCCTCTTTTTCCCTGTCACTCCTTCCTCTTGTCCTTCCTTGTTTCTTTCCAGAAACAATTCCTGACCATCTGGTATGAGCTTGACACTGTGCTAGGCACTGGACATATGAAGATACAATACATCCCCCCTAACAAAGAGCTGAGAATTTGGTAGGGAATACAGACATGTAAGCAAGTATTTGCAACAGAGTTAACAGGGTCCTTGACAGAGACCTGTATAGAATCTGGGAGATAACAGAAAGGAAGGAAAGGTGTGTTTGTGTGTATGCTTTGATAGAGTAAGTGATACTTCCAGAGTGTCATAGAGGGGATGAGCAAAAGAGAGAGATAAACAGCATAAACAAAGGCACAGAAGCTCATGCTTTTGCACTTGAGGGAACTGCAAGCAGCTTCCTGTGGCTGGAGTGTGGGGTTTGAGAGGTATATGTGTATCTTCCCTTTATTGGCTCCATGTATCACAAACTCCCCAACAGTAGGCTCTGTGGGGCCAGTATCTTCCCAGATCCATGAACAGCTGACCTTTAAAAAAGTCTTGCTGACCCACCTGAAGAGGTACAGAGCTATCTTCATGGATGCATTTTATTGATACATTCTGGAGAACAGAGTTTCGATGCCCTCCACAGATGCGCTGTGGAGCTCACATTCAGGCCCTTCTCAAACCCAAATCCCTCAGAGGAAGAGCTCCGACAGCCCAGGAAGGTGTTGCTGATTCCTTGGAGAGGGGCTGATCTACCCCCTGGGGTCCCTGGCTGATTCACTAGGGGAGAGTTTCTCAGCTTCTCTGTTCTTTCATCTGTCACCAGGGAATGACGGTGCCCACCACTTCTGTGTTTCACACACGTGTCGTTATCAGGAACATTGGCAACACCCTTTGATATATGGAGATGAAAGATGCTGGATTAATTCAAAGCTTTATTTGTTGTTTTTCACTATTATTACTAGTTAAATTGCTGAACACACTTTTGACAGTCTTGTCAGAAGCTCTCCCATATGTCCTCTCCCTGGAAGAGTAAACACTGCCTTCAGAGGCATGACTACTGTGTTTTTTCCCCCTTTCTTGGCAGTGAAAAATGACTTCAAATCACAGTATTTAGGATGATGATATTTTTGATGTACTCTATCCTCTTTCAAGCTCTTGCTCTACTCTGCACTCCTGTGTAAAAATGAAAGGACAAAAGAAAATTCAGGAGCCGGCCTTGCCTTGGCCTCTAGAGCCACTTAGGTGTCAGTGTGAGGAGGCTGTCTGTTGGTGGATGATGGGGAGGAGTGGGCACTCAGAAATTTCACAGGGGTTGAGTTTCATGAAGGCTTCCCTGGTGACTCAGATGGTAAAAAATCTGCCTGGAATGCAGGAGACCCAGGCAAGAGAAGGGCTGTACCCTCATACAGGGGCCTCATGAGACACCTCTGAACAGGATCTGCCTTCTTCCCTAGACCACAAAACAAGCTCCTTGAGAGCCTGGATTTCATGTAACCATCTCTGTCTTTTGGGTGGAAAAGAATTCTTTGGAAGTAATGAAGTGTAAGCTTTGATGATACTTTGTCTCAGATCTCATCCAAGGCCCTAGGAGAAGCCCTAACAACACATTCACATGTTTTTGTAAAATTTGTAAAACTAAGACATTTTAACAGCTATTGGTTAAAACCAGTCACTTTCCATTCAGCTTCTCCTCTATCACACTTCCCTTTGTGTCCAGAGAGCCTGGGGTGGCCATGAACATGTTGCGGATTCTGCTAAAGGAAAGTTGTCTGGAACTATGCCAGTCTGACTGCAATTTGTAAAGATCATTTGGAATATGGCAATAAACAAGTAAGAATTTACAGATTCCAGATTTGGGCCCATAAGAAGCATATCTTCTTTTGTTGTCTTCATTTATTAAAGAACTATGAGAAAATTCAGATGAAGATTAATAGACTGACATGAATGCAATAAGATATATAATTATATCAATAAAAATTCTCTACTTCCTGATGTTAGAATATGCAAGGAAAAAAAATCCAGATTCTATTAAAAGGATATCTGTAAGAGAAATAGATATATTTTTGAGTTTAATGACACTTAAGTCCATACAATTCTTACTTGTAGCTCTCCTGGGCATTGTAGACTGTTTAAGTGTTCTTGGCCTCTGTGTGTTTATGTGTGCTCACTCGCTACAGTTGTGTCCAACTCTCTGTGACCCTATGGACTGCAGCCCGCCAGCCTCCTCTGTCCATGGAATTGTCCAGGCAAGAATACTGGAGTGGGCTGCCATACCCTCCTGTAGGGGATCTTCCTGACCGAGGGATTGAACCTGTGTCTCCTACATTGCAAACAAATTCTTTACCTGCTGAGCCATCAAAGAAGCCCATCCTTGGTCTCTACTCACTAGATATTAGTGTCACTTCCCTGGTTGTGATAACCTAAAATATCTCTAAACATTGCCACATTTCCTGGGGGCAAAATAGCTCCTTTTGAGAGCCACAGACATAACTACACTGAAGGGGGTTTGAGAAGAAAGGAGCTGACTTAAGTACTTTCGGAAATCTGTGTTTTTGACTTGATACTGTAAAGCTAAAGACATAAAGTATTGCTCATACACATGGGATTTTCCCACGGAGATTTGGGTTAGCAATTCCGAAAGTGCTTTGTGTGTACACTAGGGTACAAAAAACTAAAAGTATTGTCAAGAACAAGAGCTTTCTTATTGTAAGAGGAAGGAGTTAAAAGTGAGGAAAATATAGATTGAATACTGTCATGTCTGGATTGAATTCAGAAAATTATTAGTAACTCTTAGTGTGTATATAACATACACATATACATGTAAATACACAGATACACAAATATAGATGTGTGTGCACACAAGGGTTAATGTATACGCATTTAACTTTCTTCTGTGGTCCATGAAAAGGGCCTGGAAGCAGAGCAGTGACATCCCAGGAGCAATGAGCAAACCTGCTATCCACATCTTGATTTTTAAACACTGCTCCATAGAAAGAAGTCAGAGTTCCTTGGAGAAGTGGCAGATTCAAAAGGGGAATTATGTTGAAGAGCACAGAAGTCAATCTCAAAGAACTCCAAGTGGTCAAAGCTGGAAAATTTTGACAAAAAGTAGATTAGAATAGCACTGGATAATATCCTAAAGAATGAAATAAATAAGCAAGAGTCCATAATCACATGGAAAGCAACTGATAAATGTGGGGAAATAACTCTTTCATAGGGAAGAATTCCACTTAGTAAATAAAGAATTCTGCTTAATAAATAAATGAAGAATGAGAGAAATAGAAAATCATATTTAAAATCACTATATTGCCATGATAATAATTTCTATAAGTAAGTTCCACCAATGGATAATAAAATTAGAGGGGGAAAGTTTAAAGAGAACCAGGATTTCTGCATAGTCTCAAAATATCTTCTTCCCAATGTTTATTAACTACAAATGGAGAAATAGTTACTTTTTAGTGGAGAAGTCTGGTATGTGCCACCTTAACCGAGAATCAAGGTTAATATCACCTGTAAGGCGGAACAACTCAAGTCCCCCTGATGTGATACACCAGGGATATCACCTCTGTGGAATTCTTTTCAGTAAAGAAGATGCTCAGTTTAATCATGAGAAAACTCCACAAATTCACATTGAGGGACCTTCTGCAAGGTAACTGACTAGTACCATTCAAAAAGCTCAAGGTCATGAAAAATGAGGAAAAGCTGAGAAACTGCCATACATGGGAAAAGACTAAAGGAACAGCTACTAAATGCAGTGTGGATCGACTCCTGGGACAGAGAAAGGACGCAAGTGGAAAAAACTAGTGATATCCGAGGAAAGTCCATAGTTTCATTCATAGTGTTATACCAGTGTTGATTTCTTGTTTCATGATTGTCCTATAGCTATATGGAACATCTACATTAAGGGAAGCTGGGTGAATGCTTCGTGCTGTTTTTGCCACTCTTCTGTAAGTCTAAAATTATTTCAAAATAAGTATTTTAAATTTTTAGTTAACTGCACCAGAAGAAATATTGATTTACCTTTGTATTCTTTAGTTAGGAAATATTATAATTATTTAATTATAATTAGTTAGGAAATATTATAATTACCACTTCCCATGAAGTGGTAATGACAAAATATGCAGTCAAAATTGCAGGAAAAATAATATTATAGAGTGTGTAGAAAAATATACACCCAAGTTAAGCAAGAAAACAAATAGCTAAGTAAGAAAAACATTGTTTTTTTTTAATGAATTTTCTGGTGCTTTGTATTTGTCAACTTCTTATAACTTACAGTGATTTCTCTTATTTTAATATTCATTTTTGTACTTCAATTTGTATTCTTAATCTTATAGTCAAAGACACAGAAGGGCTGTCTATTATAGATGTTGGTTTCCTGTCCCATTCTTTCCTAAGGAACTGTTTTCTCTGTAACCTCACCCCCCATTCTCCTCTACATAATGGTGAGGGCAGCAAACTCTAGCTCCTTCCACTGATAGTTTAACATGGTCATGGTGTGTCTGCAAAAGAGACAGATCTTGGGGTTAAATAAAGTTCTTGGAATCTTCTTGATTTGAAGACTCTGCTCCTCTTTTTCCTAAATTTCCTAGTTGTCTGTCCAGTGGTCCCAATTTGCACCTCTTTCTGTGTTTCATCCTCTATATCCACTGAGCTTAATTATTTGGAATCTCCAATGATGAGAAAATATATTTGCTTATTGTCTTTTTTTTAGGTTGTTATTTTCTGTCCTAAAAATAAATAAATATTCTCTCTTTGAACGGAAGGAAAAAGAAAGAATTCTTTCCAAGAGATTCTAATTCTAGCCCAACCAATGTAAATATTTTAGTATATCTTGTTCCTGTCCTTTTCTTAGGCATGGAGATATGTATGTTTCAAAACATAATGGTGATAATGCTGTATGTATCATTTCATTTCCTGCTAACAGTACAACATGAATATTTTCTCACAGTATTTTATGTAATCTTTATATATGTCTTATTAGTAACTGCACAGTCTTCTGTAGAATGAGTATCATAGTTTACTTAACCATTCCTGGGTCACTGGATGCAGCAATGGACTTTATACACAGAGTATGTATGTTTGCATGCATGTGTGTGACTTTTACAAGGTACACTAAGCAAAGTGTCAGTCGCTCGGTCATGTCCAACTCTTTGTGACCCCATGGACTGTAGCCCGCCAGGCTCCTCTGTCCATGGAATTCTCCAGGCAAGAATACTGGAGTGGGTTGCCATGCACTTCTCTAGGGGATCTTCCTGACCCAGGGATCAAACCTGGGTCTCCTGCATTAAAGGCAGATTCTTTACCATCTGAGCCACCTGGGAAGCCCTAAGGAAAGGCAACCAGAATACCTCAGCAGGGTGTAAGCATATTAGGCAAGGACATTGTCTCTGCGAGGTCCCTGAACTCTTTCCTTGGACGATGTGAGAGGTAGGGGGACCATACCAACTGAGAGACAAGTTTCGATTCTAGTCCGAGTCTGAAGTTCAGCTTTCTGGTTGAACTAGATGATTTCCTTCTTCTAGGATGAATGCCTAAGAGGATGTTTATTAAGCACCAGGAGAAATGAAAATTAATGCAAATGTCTATGAGCCACTAAAGCCCAAGGAAGGACAAGAATGAGACATTGCAGCGGAGAGGAAACACAATCCATAATAATGGAGCAAACGGCGTGTGTGGGGACTTCCAATGAAGACAGAGACTTGCAATGTAATTAAATCAAGTCCTTGGACAGCTGAAAAACAGGGCCGTTAATGCAATGAAGCCCACTCTGCAGCAGAGGTGGCCGAGGATGCTTTAGAGATCAGAGCCTTGGCTTCCAGAATCTGGATGCCACACTGATCCTGTGGTCCAGCATCTCGATGAGAATAATTGTGCTCCCAAGTAATGTGAATGATATGGAGGGCCCTGAATCTGCAGATTTGCCCAAGGTAATGGGATGCAGATGGTCATTTAGGAATTTGGAAAAACAAGTACTCTTTTTACCAAGAGAGGGGATTATTTAGTAAATAGAATATTGTGGACAATTGCTTCCCTCAGTAGACCATGTACTTTGAAGGATATTGGTGACATTCATAAGTACAGAAATGCTTGGCATGGAAAGCACAATGGGAACTTAAGACCCATTGGCCCAGGAACTCTGTAAAAGCCAGCTGAGGACTTTGAAGCCAGCTGGTATTAGAGATAGTCAAGGGTCTACCAGAGGAATCCCGAGAATTGCAGGGGCTGCCACTCAGCCCAGAGAAAGGGCTTTGTATCAGAAGCCTGAGCTCTTGCCATCAGTGCTGCACTGATGCCCATGATTTCCCACAGATGTTTCTAAACAAAGTGAAGAATGCTATTCTGTACATGGCTGTAGATCCTGCCAAGTCAAGAGAGTCAGGATTCTCCCAGGGGCCTGCTCAGCTGCTCCATGGAGAAGGGAAGATGAAAGAGGGGAAATTGTTCTTTTGGTGTAGACTGGAGCAGACTGTGGTGATTCCATGTACCATGTTGGCATCTGACAGGGTAAGTCGTTTCTGAGCCAAATGTACAGGGGATGTCATTGCCCTTTTAAAAGTGACTTTCTTTTTTACTCATTATGAGGATTTATTTCCAGTAAGGCAATGGTTTTCAGAAGAAGATAATACAATTTCTAGCCACAAAAATAAGTAAACAATTTTGGATTCTGTTCCTGCCCTTCCTAGGATGCCATCCCATGTGTTGGCACTGAGTCTCTTCGTGGTCTATGCTTTTTCCAGTTTCATCTTCCATCATGTTCCTGCCAAGATCATGCCCTAGCTAACTTTGTGGTTTCTAGAACATATTTGGCACTGTCAGTCCTGTAGGTCCCAAAATATTGATGAAATAGATGCTTTTCTCTGTCATATGCACTTTGTCCTGGTGATCTTCCACACACCCTGAAAGATCTAGTCCGACATTCACCTCCTCAGGGAAGCTATATCAGACAAGACTCCAAAAGGAAACAAAGGGTGTACTCACATTACAGTAATTTCAGGAGGGTTTAATAAAGTTCCCAATAGAAATAGAGGTACTATTCAGAGAGGAATTGTTGCTTAGTCGCTCAGTCATGTCAAACTCTTTGCAACCCCATGAACTGTAGCATGCCAGGCTTCCCTGTCCTTCACTATCTTCTGGAGTTTGCTCAAATTCATGTCCATTGAGTCAGTGATACCATCCAACCATTTCATCCTCTGTCTCCCTCTTCTCCTCCAGCCCTCAATCTTTCCCAGCATCATGGTCTTTTCCAATGAGTAGGCTCATTCAAAGAAAAATGGACAGCATATAAGCATCTCTTAAGTCCAAAAGGATGAAGAAAGGGAGAAGCCCCCAGAATTCAAACCTAAAAGCATAAAGTTATGTGTAAAAGGCCATCTAGAGAGAATCAGGCCTAGCTAATCAAATAGACATTCTGGATGCCCTCTCTTCCCTTCCTGTGATCTCCTGCTAAAGCTCCCCATTAGTCAACACTCAACCACATGTCGGAAGACAGGGAATCTCGTTGTTGAGATTCAAGTGGATCAGCTTGGGGCAGAGAACAGGGCAGATAGAAGAGGAGGGAGGGTAGATCTGGAGGAGGAATGGAAAATACTAAGTGCAGTCCACCTCTTTTGTTCTGCAGAATCCATTCTTGTGTGTGTGAAAAGTTAATATTCTAAAAGGAGCAAATGCAAAAATTCATCAATTCAGTTTTACTTACATGGGAATCTTAACCTACTAGCCACTGCTGATATTCTTTGTACTAGGTAGTTTTGGGGAGGGGGAGACATGAAATATTAAGTAACTTAAACCACAGATGTCCCAGTCCTTGCTTCTGAGCTAGTCTTCAGGTTCACAATGATAATCATATTTATTTTCTCTCACCATAATTCCACATTCCCTTTACCCTTTTCCAGGCCCATAGGTTACATGAGATTCTTTAACTTACTTTATTGCTAAAGATACCAGAACCTTTTTCCTGTAAGATCAGAAGCCTTGGCAATCTTGTTTTTATTGTGTTCATTGATCAAGACCACTGCACAAGGGAGTACCAAATGGCACTCCAGCAAGTATTTTGGATTTCAAGCCTACTCCTCTTTATTTCTTTTGGGTATCAGCAGAATATTTTACTCCCAGATTTTGGGATCATGCACATGTATACTGACCATTAGAATAACCCCTTTAAATTCCTTTTTGTTGGAAATGGTAAAAAGTTTTGTTTCCCCCCAAACATAACTTTGCCTGGGAATCAAAGCTTCAGACTTTGCACAGATGGTGCTTATGTATTACCTGATGATGCATCTGCTTTTGGTATATAGTGAAGCTAGAAGCTCCTTTCATTCGTGTCACTTACTCCTTTTCACACAGACATGTGTTTATGTCATATCTAGATGCTTCTAGAAATCCTGAAAGAAGTTTGATAAATAGCCATAAAGGCATCAGCTTTATCAGGAGCAGGTCTCTAGATCACAGTATTTAAAAGATATTTTATCCAGAAATAGGAGCAAGATATGAAGAACTTTTCTCCCACAGAGAGGTGCTCTGGCTGAGAGAGAGACTGCTGGCCACAGCTAACAAAGTAAAGCCAAAATTTTAAATACTTTTCTCAAGGAAAAAGAAAAAAAAAAAAACAAAAACCCAAAACATCCTTGAACCTTTCTGAAAGAATTTCATCCACGAATTAACTTAACCCTGAAGATATGTTTTACTATATAAATAAGAGAAATCTTTGAATTCAGGGTCTTGAAGTTATCATTGTAGATGCTACTGAAAAATTGCAAAAAACTTTCTTGCCTTTAGCTACTCATACAGGGAAAAAAAAAAAAAAAAATGAAGGCCAATGTCCTTGCAAACTTTCAATAGCTGGAGGAGTTGCTTTTCCAAGGTAAAATTGAGATACAAAATTCTCTGTCATTTTTCTTTGAAAAGAAATCAGAAAACACCTGCAAACTCTTCAGAAGCTTTGCAAAATGTATTTCTGTCTTGATGGCACTATAGTTGAATTAGGGATTCACAATCCTCTTTCTGATATAAAAGTATATTGATGATGTCAAAACTAAGTCCTTCTACTCTTTGAAGTCATCATTAGAAATATGAAAAAGACAAGTCACAGAATAGAAGAAAATATTTGCAAATAACTTGTCATAAAGGACTTGTATTTAGAATATATAAACAACTCTTAAAATTGACTACTAAAACAAACAGCCCAGAAAAGAATGGGCCAATAAGTTGAATAACCCTTACCAGAGAGATGATCTTATAAGCATGTGAAAAATTGTTCAACACCCTTATTCATTAGAGAAATGTAAATTAAAGCCACAATAAGGGACTTCCCTGGTGGTTGGGTGGTTATGACTCTCTGCTTCTATAGCAGAGGGTGCGGATCTGATCCCTGGTTGAGGAACTAAGATCCTGCATGCCACATGCTGTGGCCAAAAAAAAAAAAAAAAAAGAATTAAAAGCAAAAATTACAGTGAGACACTACTGCACACCTATTAGAAGGCTGACACAAAATACTGACAATAGTAAGCTTTGGTAAAGATGCGGTGCAACTGGAACTCTCATTCATTGCCTGTGACGGTGCAGTGTCGCATGTACCATGGAAAGGTTTGGCAACAACTTACAGTGTTAGATATATACCTCCCATAGAACCAAAGTGTCCCACTTCTGAGCCTTTACTCATGAGGAATGAAAAAATATATTCATATAGACTTGTCCTTGAGTATTCACAGCAAATTTGTTTATATTAGCCCCAAACTGGAAATAGCCCAAATGTTCATCGACTGGTAAATGGATAAACAACTTAAGGTATATACAATGGCAAGCTACACAGCAGTATAAATGGACAAACTGGATACAAGCAACAATACGGATGAATCTCAAAAGCATTATTTTAAGTGCAAAGGCAAACAAAAGACTGCATACTGTATGATCCCACTTCTGTGAAATTTTGGAAATGCAAATAACTGTAAGGATAGAAATCAAATCAGTGGTTGCAAGATCTGGGGTAAGGGAAAGAGAGTGACTTCAAAGAAAGGCAATGGGAATATTCTATAACCTGACGGTAGCGGAAGTTACATGACTATGTTTGCCAACCTCAGAACTGAACACCTAAAATGGGTGCATTTGCTACATGTAAATTATACCTCAATAAATCTCACATTAAAATTAAAAAAAAAAAGATTTTTTAAAGTGTCTCTCCGGCACCTCCAAATGGCTTCTCCTCCTGAGTTCTCTTTTTTAGGAACTGGTTCCACCTTCCAACCTGGGTCCTAACCCTGATAGCTGTATTGTAATTGATTCATTGCCTACAACACCACCAGCAAGCAGTTGCAAAGTCAAACAAATTGTTCCTTTTTTAAAACTCCTACATCTCTCTCTTTTTTTCTTTTTTTCATTTATTTTTATTAGTTGGAGGCTAATTACTTTACAATATTGTAGTGGTTTTTGTCATACATTGACATGAATCAGCCATGGATTTACATATATTCCCCATCCTGATCCCCCCTCCCACCTCCCTCTTTACCTCTGCATGCCCACTGTTTCTCTTTGGTCCACACCATCACTTGCCTGTATTATAGAGGCAACCCTGATGTTTCTCTCTGATGCTAGAATGGATCTCTCTGATGGGTCCTGATGCTTCCACTGTTGCTGAGTGGACCCATCATAAACGCACACATCCTCATGGCACTGTCATGCTCAGAAATGTTCAGTATTCCCCATTCATTTCCTATAGGATTAACACCACCCTCTCCTCCTGCTCTGGCCTTTACTTTTTTATTCTCATTTATCATCACCCTCCCATAAACACCCTGTGCACTGTAACCTCACAGTATTTCTTCAGCTTGTGTGAAAAATGTGTGGCTCTCAGCATGAGTTATGCAGAACTCTCCACTGTATCATATATTCTCCTGCTCTACTTTTCACTTAGCTAGTGTAGCCACCCTTACAGACACTGTACAAGCATACCATTGGGCAAGGCTTTCCTGAAGTTTCTATCTGGGCGGCACTTCCTTCTGTGTGTCCTTATGGTACCCCATGTATGCCTTGAACACAGAACTTGCTGAATATTAAATTGTAAGTCTTAGCTTATGAATGCGGTTTCCACGCTTTTTTCAGTCACTAGAAATTTAGCATAGTTCTTGTTTCATAGTTGAACTAAATTCTCGTTGGGCAAGTGTTCGATAGAAATGTCTACCAGACAAAATTCCTGGACACACAGCATGAAAGAATTCTACTGAAATGGGGTAGTTAATGATGTCAGAGTGGGAATACCTGAAGTTGTAGATTTCCTGGTGTTGGTACTCTTTGCCACCACAGGCTCGTAGGGCCTCACTAGTTCCCTACCTATGCCACCAGGGGGTGCTATTCTACCAAGAAGCTTCTAAACCATTCCTCATATCCAGGCCTACATGGATTTTTTTCTCTGACCCAGGTTATTTCATGTCCAAAGAGTTCATAAATCATGGTGTGAAACTTGCATTTGTGCAAATAGTCCTTGAAGAGGACTATTAGAGAAATAATCCAATGAACAGGATGTTTTAATGGAAAAGAGTAGGAATTTGATTCTACTCCAACTCTAGAGGAGTTTTTACTATCTGCTAGCCTGACCAGCACCAAATTTTAACTTGAAGTGTAGCATATAAAGGGATCTACTTTTAAGCACTTATTGCTTGTGAGAAACTTCCATTAATGCTATTAGTGATCCTGTGACCTTGTGAAGGAGAGAAGTGAAGCCCAGTGTGTGCGTATGGCTTTGGGAAGGGTTTACAGAGTGCCTTGCAAGTCAGCTTTCTGGTTTTTTTCTTCCAGAGCCAACTCACCTCTCCCCTATTAAGCAAAAGATTCTGACTTCTGAGGAAATGTGTGTGTAAGTAGGTGACTTTGAAGCAAGGCAAGAACAGGGCTTTGTCCTGGATAAAGGTCGACTGGGAAGATAAATGCTCCCTCTGTGTCCATACTTCACACTGGTGAATAGAGTGATAGTCAACCTGTTTATTTCCCAGCAAAAGGGAAGTGGCCATGTGACACATGAAGAAAGAGCCTGCATTTGCCTCCCAGATATTTGACCCTGTCCTTCTGAGAGCTACTGGGCATATTTCAAGTCTGAATCCACAGGAGAGTGTTTCCAGAGCACATGGCCACAGCATTTAAACAGAGATGAGGAAACAACCTGAACTGAGATGCGTTAAGGAAATCCGATTCCATGACCTTCATCTGTGTCAAGTACAACACCCGCATCTCGTGTCGTTTTTGCGACTTCACTGTCATTTTTCTTCCCACCATACTTCCTACCTTAGGAGTTCCTGTAGGAAGTGCACGATTAATCTTTCACAGACCTATTCACCTAGGTTTGAAGGGAGTTTGTTTATGACATTGTCATTCCATGAACTCTGAGTTCCCCTGGTGTATGTGTTTGTTGAGCCAAGGTCCTGGCTGAAAGGAATAATGGGTTCAGTTTAGTTTTAGAAAACATTTAGAGCTACTTGATTTCAACTCAGAGGGGGTGATTTTTAGTGATAGAGTTAGCGGCTGATAAAAATGTATTTTGTTTATGGGAATTTTGACCCTCTGTGTGTCTCTGTATTTGTGTGAAAGACCGTGTGCCCTTGAGAGGTGGGGGATGGGCGCTCTCAACCTGAACAAAATTGTCCTTTTCTAGTGTCATGGGTTTCCAAGATATTTTTTTTGGTTTGTTTTTTCTTTAAGTAGCAGAAACCTGTTGTCAAAATCTCATAAGAAACTAACATATTTAACATAAATTGGAAAGTATTTTAATAGCAGAATGTATTTTTTAAGGTCATTACTTGATATACAGTTAATCAGTGAGAGCAGGAATATGTTTGGGGAACACAGAAATTTGAAACTGCTAGTGACTGATGACAGTTGCAGTCTTTTATCAGTTCCAGCATCCATTTTATTTCTATTTTTCCATATTTAGGTTATACTGTATCAAGAAAAGCCAGATTTACTTAGGTCAGTAATTGCAAATTGTTAAGTTTTCTAACAGCTTACTTTACAATCTCAAAATACTCTAAAAGGAAAGGTCAGGGAAGCTTTATTCTGAGGGCTCGATAAAATGAAGTTACCTGGAAGCTCCAGTGAACATGCTGGTATTTTCCTTTAAGTTAAAATTTGGGGTGTAGCATATTTGCATGTCAACATGCTTTACAAGAGTTTGATAAATAAAAACATTTTAAAAACAAGATTTGTGAATGTTGGTCCTATGGCATATGGAGTTAACACACTCTACCGTGTCTCTGCCACTAAAAGCATTAAGAAATCCTGGGCAGAATACATAAAGCAGCTGTTTTAAGACTCTGAAAAGTAAACGGTAGCAGACAGATTGTGAAAGGGACCAGAACTTGAAGTTCAACCAAACTGGTGGTGAGGGAGTTTCTCTTTATTTTCCTCTGATATCTACATATTTGGATTCAAAGGCAGCCACAAACCTAGAGATGCATACTGGGTGTGGAAACAAAAACTGAAGAGAACTCTTCTCTTCTGGTCTGAAGAGCAGGAAAAGAGTACCTTCAGATTACAGAAAGTGGGAGAAATCTTTGGGATATCCCCCCTTTTTTGCATGCCCTGTCTCTAGAACTGAAAAATACAATAGCCCTTCCCTATGGACTAGCAGAATGGCCTTGTCAGAGAAAAAAGCCACTGAGCTTGATAGATCAATAGAAACTATCCAATTTGAATAATGGGGAGAAAAAAAGATAAATATATACACAGAACCTTAGGATCCTATAGAACAATAAAAAAAAAAAAGATTTGTATAACATATTTGTGGATCAAAGATATTTATAAACATTAAGTCAAACTACTAGTTATATGCAGGGGAAAAGTTTTCCTTTCCTTGAGGAATTGGTATGTTACTGCTTAAAGACAGTGAGAGAAATGTAACATATCACTGCACATTTCCCTTGTCATTTTGGTTGTCAGAAAATATAAGTTAAATTTCAGGCCCAAATATAATTGTTAGTTTGATACCTTCTAGACAGTTTTTCATTATTTATTTCCAGTGCAAAAAGCCAGGAAAAAAATAAAAGGTGTGAAATTAGAAAAGAACAAGCAAAACTGTTGCTATTAGCAGATGACATGATTATCTTCATAGAAAACTTAAAAGAACCTAAAAAAATACTAAAACCAATAAGTGAATTTAACAAGACTGGTGACTTCAAAGTCAATATACAAAAATAAATTGTATTTCTAAATGTTAGCAGTGACCAACTGGGGAAGGAAAATTTAAAAGAATTATATTTTATAAGAGCATCAAAACAAGAGGTATCTAGGAAGAACCTTGAGGAAAGATGTGAAAGACCTGCACGAGAGGCACTACAAAATATTGCTGAGAATGGTTAAATCAAATTGAAAAATAGAATTATACCATGTTCATTTTGACTTTCAGATGTTGAACCAACCTTGCATTCCTTGTAGGAAACCTTCATAGTCATGATGTATTAACCCTTTATGTGTTTCTGGATAGATTTCTTCAAATTTTATTAAAGATTTTTGTTTTATGTTCATGGTTAGTGCTGCACTTATGAAACTCATTTTTTGATATCTGGGTTACACTAATCTCATAAAATAGTTTTACGGGAAAAATTTAATTCTTCTGTGGTTTCCAAAAGAAATCATGTGTGGTTGGTGCTATTTTATTTGTTCTTTAAACATTTGATAAAATTAAACTTAGAGGGTATCTGGAAATGGTCTTTTTATTGTGGGAAGATTTCTAATAATTTAATTTCTTAAATTAAGGGCTATTCAGATTATCTGCATCTTCTCATGTCAGTTACACTGATTTATATCTTTCAAGGAATTTGTCTACTTCATTTGATTTATCAACTTTATTGGTGTGAAGTTTTTCCTAATATTCCTTTACTATTTTGTTTCTTTAATGTTTTATGGCATTTAAGATGATGTCATCTTTTATTTTAAATACTGGTAACTTACTTTGTTTTGCTTTTTATTTTTGGTCAATCTAGTTAAAAGGGTTATAACATTTCTTATATTTTCAGGAAACTAATATTTGCTTATATTTATTTATTGTACCATTTGTTTATTTCCTATTTCATTGACTTCTGTTGCTGCTACTAAGTCTCTTCAGTCATGTCTGACTCTGTGCGGCCCCATAGATGGCAGCCCACCAGGCTCCCCCATCCCTGGGACTCTTCAGGCAAGAACACTGGAGTGGGTTGCCATTTCCTTCTCCAATGCATGAAAGTGAAAAGTGAAAGTAAAGTCGCTCTGTCATGTCTGACTCTTAGTGACCCCGTGGACAGTAGCCTACCAGCCTCCTCCGTCCATGGGATTTTCCAGGCAAGAGTACTAGAGTGGGTTGCCATTGCCTTCTCCATCATTGACTTCTATTCTGCTTTTTTTTTTTTTTTCCTTTCATCATTTTACTTATATTGGTTTAAAATTGCTTTTCTTTTCTTAGTTTCCTAAGAAGAGAGTTCAGATATGTGGTTTTATACTTTCCCCCCTTTCTGATAGAAGCACTTACAGCATTAAATTTACCTCAAAGCACTGTTTTATTTATATCTCACAAATTTTCAAGTGATGTGTTTTCATTATCATTCAGTTTTAAATATTTTAAAATTTCCCTTGAATTTAAGATTTTAAGTCAGCATTTAACACAAGATTATATTTCCACTCAGTGCAGAAATTAGACTATATCCTCAACCCAACTTTTCTAGCTTTAGGAACTATTACATAGGTATGTAAATTGCAACAATCCTAATGGAATGTAATTCTTCCATGTCTATTTCTAGAGCCTTAAAAATATTTAAGTCCTTTCAACTAATTATCTTAGTACCATCCTTTGTAAGTAATATGAAAGAAAAAGCATTATGCATAAATCCATTCATGCAGAGTTACAGACATTTTAGAAAACCCTGAACAGTCAATATATCCAAAAAGAAGGACATGATTTGTTGAATTACAAACTCAAAAAATGATATATTTGCACTGGTAAATGAGTATTTATCAAGGGTTTATAGTAAGATAGGAAGATGCATATATCATAATATCTAGGGTAAATCTGGATATGGAAATAAATATATCTACTAAAATAATTTCTTTGACCTATGTTATTTAGGAGTGTTTGGATTAATTTCCAAATATTTGAGGACTTTCTGTATATTATATACTATTTTCTAGTTTAAGTTCATTGTGCTCACAGGGCATATTCTTTATGATTTTACTTTTTTGAATTTATAAAGCTATGTTTTATAACTCAACATATGGCCTACTTCAGTTACACATTGACTTGTAAAGAATGTGCATTCTGCTGTTATACAGGTGCTGCATTCTATAAATATCAGTTAGGCTAAATTAATTGATAATGTTGCTCATATTTCTTTTCTTACTGATTTTTGTCTATTTCTGTTGATTTACTGAGAGAGATGTGTAAAGATAACATATAAATTTTAGGTGGTATGTTCAGTTATGTCTTCATATACCATCAATTTTTGCTTCTATACCTTGAATCTCTGTTATTGGATATACACATATTTAAGACTATTATCTCTTCTCCCTGAACTGAAACCTTTATCATTATAAAATGTCCCTTTTTATCTCTGGTCCTTGTTTTGAGGACCACTTTGTTGCCTACAAAGCCACATGAGTAGGTTTGCATGTGTAGTATTTTCCATCTTTTACTCTGAACTTTTATGTATCTTTATATTTAAAAATATAAGCAACACATAGCTTAATCTTTATTTTTATCTAGTCTGATACTCTCTAACTCTAAATTAGAGTCTTAATCCACTTTCAGTTAATGAGTTATTGACATGATTGGCTTTAAGTCTACCATTTTGCTATTTGTGTTTATTATTTGACTACATTTCAGTATTACATTTGATTTCCTTGATTAGCTTTAAAAAATTAATTTATTTATTTTAATTCGTGGCTAATTACTTTATAATATTGTGGTGGTTTTTGCCATACATTGACATGAATCAGCCACGGGTGTACATGTGTCCCCCATCCTGAACTCCCTCCCCATCCCATCCTTCTGGGTTGTCCCAGTGCACTCACTGGCTTTGAGTGCCCTGTTTCATGCATCAAACTTGGACTTGTGATCTTTTTCACATATGGTAAAATACATGTTTCAACGCTATTCTCTCAAATTATCCCACCCTCGTCTTCTCCCACAGAGTCCAAAAGTCTGTTCTTTATGTCTATCTCTTTTGCTGTCTCGCATATAGGGTCATCATTACCATCTTTCTAAATTCCATATATATGTGTTAATATACTGTATGGGTGTTTTACTTTCTGACTTACTTCACTCTGTATAATAGGCTCCAGTTTCATCTACCTCATTAGAACTGATTCAAATGTGTTCTTTTTAATAGCTGAGTAATATTCCATTGTGTATATGTACCACAGCTTTCTTATCCATTCATTTGCTGATGGACATCTAGGTTGCTTCCATGTCCTAACTATTGTAAACAGTGCTGCGATGAACATTGGAGTACACATGTCTCTTTCAATTCAGGTTTCCTCAGTGGGTATGCCCAGCAGTGGGATTGCTGGGTCATATGGCAGTTATATTTTCAGTTTTTTAAGGAATCTCCACACTGTTCTCCATAGTGGCTGTACTAGTTTGCATTCCCACCAAGAGTGTAAGGGGGTTCCCTTTTTTCCACACCCTCTCCAGTATTTATTGTTTGTAGACTTTTTGATAGAGCCATTCTGACTGGTGTGAGATGGTACCTCATTGTGGTTTTGATTTGCATTTCTCTGATAATGAGTGATGTTGAGCATTTTTTCATGTGTTTGTCAGCCATCTGTATGTCTTCTTTGGAGAAATGTCTGTTTTGTTCTTTGGCCCATTTTTTTGATTGGGTCATTTATTTTTCTGGTATTGAGCAGCATGAGCTGTTTGTATATTTTTGATATTAATTCTTTTTCAGTTGCTTCATCTGCTACTACTTTCTCCCACTCTGAGTGCTGTCTTTTCACCTTGCTTATAGTTTCTTTCATTGTGCAAAAGCTTTTAAGTTTAATTAGGTACCATTTGATTATTTTTGCTTTTATTTCCATTACTCTGGGAGGTGGGTCGTAGAGGATCCTGCTGTGTTTTATGTCAGAGAGTGTTTTGCCTATGTTTTCCTCTAGGAGTTTTATAGTTTCTGGTCTTACATTTAGATCTTTGATCCATTTTGAGTTTATTTTTGTGTACAGTGTTAGAAAGTGTTCCAGTTTCATTCTTTTACAGGTGGTTGACCAATTTTCCCAGCACCACTTGTTAAAAAAATTGTCTTTTCTCCATTGTATATTCTTGCCTCCTTTGTCGAAGATAAGGTATCCATAGGTGCATGGATTTATCTCTGGGCTTTCTATTTTGTTCCATTGATCTATATTTCTGTCTGTGCCAGTACCATACTGTCTTGATGACTGTAGCTTTGTAGTATAGTCTGAAGTGAGGCAGGTTGATTCCTCCAGTTCCATTCTTCTTTCTCAAGATTGCTTTGGATATATGAGGTTTTTTTGTATTTCCATACAAATTGTGAAATTATTTGTTCTATTTCTGTGAAAAATACCATTGGTAGCTTGATAGGGATTGCATTGAATCTATAGATTGCTTGGTAGTATACTCATCTTCACTTTATTGATTCTTACAATCCATGAATATGGTATATTTCTCCATCTATTTGTGAGATCTTTGATTTCTTTCATCAGTGTTTTATAGTTTTCTATATATAGGTCTTTTGTTTCTTTAGGTAGATTTATTCCTAAGTATTTTTTTTTTTTTTTTTGGTCACAATGGTGAATGGAATTGTTTCCTTAATTTCTCTTTCTCTTTTCTCGTTGTTAGTGTATAGGAATGCAAGGGATTTCTGTGTGTTAATTTTATATCCTGCAACTTTACTATATTCATTGATTAACTCTAATAATTTTCTGGTGATGTGTTTAGGGTTTTCTATGTAGAAGATCATGTCATCTGCAGTGAGAGTTTTATTTCTTCTTTTCCAACCTGGATTCCTTTTATTTCTTTTTCTTCTCTGATTGCTGTTGCTAAAACTTCCAAAACTATGTTGAATAGTAGCAGTGAGAGTGGGCACCCTTGTCTTGTTCCTGATTTTAGGGGAAATGTTTTCAATTTTTTGCCATTGAGGATAATGTTTGCTGTGGGTTTATCATATGACTTTTATTATGTTGAGTTATGTTCCTTTTATGCCTGCTTTCTGGAGAGTTTTTATCATGAATGCGTGTTGAATTTTGTCAAAGGCTTTCTCTGCATCTACTGAGATAGTCATATGGTTTTTATCCTTAAATTTGTTAATGTGGTGTATCACATTGATTGATTTGTGAATATTGAAGAATCCTTGCATCCCTGGGATAAAATCCGTTTGGTCATGATGTATGATTTTTTTAATATGTTGTCGGATTCTGTTTGCTGGAATTTTGTTGAGAATTTTTGCATCTATGTTCATCAGTGACATTGGCTTGTAGTTTTCTTTTTCTGTTGCATCTTTGTCTGATTTTGGTATTAGGGTCATGGTGGCCTCATAGACTGAGTGTGGCAGTTTACCCTCCTCTGCAATTTTCTGGAAGAGTTTGAGTAGGATAGGTGTTAATTCTTCTCTAAATTTTTGGTAGAATTCACCTGTGAAGCCATTTGGTCCTGGGCTTTTGTTTGTTGGAAGATTTTTGGTTACAGTTTCAATTTCCAAGCTTGTGATGGGTCTGTTAAGATTTTCTATTTCTTCCTGGTTCAGTTTTGGAAGGTCATACTTTTCTAAGAATTCATCCATTTCTTCCAAGTTGTCCATTTTATTGTCATATAGTTGCTGATAGTAACCTCTTATGATCCTTTGTATTTCTGTGTTGTCTGTTGTGATTTCTCCACTTTTATTTCTAATTTTGTTGATTTGATTCTTCTCCATTTTTTTGTTGATGAGTCTGGCTAATTGTTTGTCTTTTTTATTTATCTTCTCAAAGAACCAGCTTTTAGTTCTGCTGATTTTTGCTATAGTCTCCTTTGTTTCTTTTTCATTTATTTCTGCCCTAATTTTTATGATTTCTTTCCTTCTACTAACCCTGGGGTCCTTCATTTCTTCTTTTTCTAGTTGCTTTAGGTGTAAAGTTAGGTTATTTATTTGATTTTTCTCTTGTTTCTTGACGTAAGCTTTAGTGTTATGAACCTTCCCCTTAGCACTTATTTTGCTGAATCCCATAGGTTTTGGGTTGTTGTGTTTTCATTTTCACTTGTTTCTATGCATATTTTGATTTCCTTTTTGATTTCTTCCATGATTTGTTGGTTATTCAGAAGTGTGTTATTTAGCCTCCATATGTTTGTAATTTGAATAGTTTTTTTTCCCTGTAGTTGACATCTAATGTTACCACATTGTGATCAGAAAAGATGCTTGAAATGATTTCAATTTTTTTTTGAATTTACTAAGGCTAAACTTATTACCCAGGATGTGATCTATCCTGGAGGATGTCCCCTGTGCACTTGAGGAAAAAGGTGAAATTCATTATTTTGGTGTGAAATGTCCTATAGATGTCAATTAGGTCTAAATGGTCCATTGTATAATGTAAGGTTTGTGTTTCCTTGCTACTGTTCTGTTTGGTTGATCTATCCATAGGTGTGAGTGGGGTATTAAAGTCTCCCACTATTATTTAACAGTAATTAAATTACTGTTAATTTTCCCTTTCATACTTGTTAGCATTTGCCTTATGTATGCTCCTATGTTGGGTGCATATATATTTATAATTATTATATCTTGTTCTTGGATTGATCCCTTTGATCATTATCTAGTGTCCTTCTTTGTTTCCTTTCATGGCCTTTATTTCAAAGTCTATTCTATCTGATATGAGTATTGCTGCTTCTGCTTTCTTTTGGTCTCCAATTGCATGAAATATCTTTTTCCAGCCTTTCACTTTCAGTCTGTGTGTGTCCCTTGGTTTGAGGTGGGTCTCTTGTAGACAGAATAGATAGGGGTCTTGTTTTTGTATCCATTCAGCTAGTCTTTGTCTTTTGGTTGGGGCATTCATCCCATTTACATTTAAGGTAATTATTGATAAGTACTATCCCATTGCCATTTACTTTGTTGTTTTGGGTTTGAAACCTTTTCAGTGTTTCCTGTCTACAGAAGATCCTTTAGCATTTGTTGAAGAGTTGGTTTGGTGGTGCTGAATTCTCTCAGCATTTGCTTGTTTGTAAAGCTTTTGATTTCTCCTTCATATCTGAATGAGATCCTTGCTGGGTATAGTAATCTGGGTTGTAGGTTTTTCTCTTTCATGACTTTAAGTATGTCCTGCCATTCCCTTCTGGCCTGAAGAGTTTCTATTGAAGGATCAACTGTTATCCTTATGGGGATCCCCTTATGTGTTATTTGTTGCTTTTCCCTTACTGCTTTTAATATTTGCTCTCTGTGTTTGTTCTTCATTAATTTAATTAGTATGTGTCTTGGGGTTTTTTGCTTTGGGTTTATCCTCTTTGGGACTCTCTGGGTTTTTTGGACTTGGGTGGCTATTTCCTTCCCCATTTTAGGGAACTTTTTCAACTATTATCTTCTCAAGTATTTTCTCATGCCCTTTCTTTTTGTCTTCTTCTTCTGGGACTCCTATGATTCGAATGTTGGGGCATTTAACATTGTCCCAAAGGTGTCTGAGGTTGTCCTCATTTAATTCTTTTTTTCCTCTCTGCTTCATTTATTGCCACCATTCTATCTTCCACTTCTTTTATCCTATCTTCTGCCTCAGTTATTCTACTGTTGGTTCCCTCCAGAGTGCTTTTGATCTCAGTTATTGCATTATTCATTATTGATTGATTCTTCTTTATTTCTTCTGGGTCCTTGTTAAACATTTCTTGCATCTTCTCAGTCCTTGTCTCTAATCTATGTATCTGTAACTCCATTTTGTTTTCAAGATTTTGGATCATCTCTACTATCATTCTGAATTCTTTTTCAGGTAGACTCCCTACCTCCTTTTGTTTGGTTTTGTGGGCATTTATCATGTTCCTTTACCTGCTGAATATTTCTCTGCCTTTTCATTTTGTTTAGATCCCTGTGTTGTGGTGCCTTTTCTGTAGGCTGGAAGTTTATGGTTCCTCTTTATTGTGGAGCCTGCTTGCTGTGGGTGGGGCTGGACTAGTGGCTTCTCAAGGTTTCCTGGTTAGGGGAGCTTGAGTTTGTGTTCTGGTGAGTGGAGCTGGATCTCTCCTCTCTGGAGTGCAATGAAGTGTCCAGTAGTGAGTTTTGGGGTGTCTATGGGTTTGGTATGGCTTTTAGCAGCCTAAATTTTAATGCTCAGGGCTGTGTTCCTACTTTTCTGGAAAATTAGCATGGTATGTCTTGCTCTGGAACTTGTTGGCTCGTGGGTGGACCTTGGTTTCAGTGTAGGTATGGAGGCTTTTGGATGAGCTCTTATCTCTTAATGTTCCCTGAAATCAGGAGTTTTCTGATTTTCTCAAGTTTTGGAGTTAAGCTTCCTGCCTCTGGCTTTAAGTCTTATTCTTACAGTTGCCTCGACTTCTCCATCCATACAGCACAGATGATAAACCATCTAATTTAATGGTGAAACAGTTTTTCACAGCAAGGGACACCCAGAGAGGTTCTCAGAGTTACATGGAGAAGAGGCAGGAGGGAGATAGAGGTGACCAGTAGGAGAAGAGGGACAGTCTAAAGGGGAGAGAGTAATCTAGCCAGTAATCAATTCTGTATGTGCCCACCACAGTCTGGAACACCCAGAGAGATTCACAGAGTTACACAGAGAAGAGAAGAGAAGAGGGAGGAGGGAACTAGAAGTGACCAGGAGGAGAAGAAGGGGGAATCAAAAGGGGAGAGACCAGTCAAGCCAATAATCAATTCCATATGTGCTCTCCACAGCCCGGAACACCCAGAGAGATTCACAGGGTTAACTAGAGAAGAGAAGAGGGAGGGAGGAGATAGAGGTGACCTGGGAGAAAAAGGAGAGTCAAAAGGGGAGAGAGCAATCAAGCCAATAATCACACCCCTAAGTGAAAGTGAATACTGAAGATTAGATTCTTAAAGGTACGAAATTGATAACAAATACCAAAAAGCTAAGATTAAAAATCTAGA
Source organism: Dama dama (assembly GCF_033118175.1). Lineage (NCBI taxonomy): Eukaryota > Metazoa > Chordata > Mammalia > Artiodactyla > Cervidae > Dama > Dama dama. The sequence goes on along the minus strand of NC_083692.1, from coordinate 53,838,665 downwards.
GTACTCTCAAAAATACAATATTAAAAACACAAAGCAAAATCAGTCACAAAAATTATAAAAAATATATATATGAAATTTGCTTTAAAAATAGGGTCTTTTTTTTTTTGGCAAGGTAATAGTAGGTTATAAAAATGAAAATTAAAGGAGTAATAGAGAACTTAAAATTTTAAAACAATTAAAAAGTTAAAATAGTAAAAAAATGTATCTAGGAATTTCTCTGGAGCTGTTGTGGGCAGCGCGGGGTCAGTTCAGTTTCAGATAGGTCTTTGTTTCAGCTTGTGCTTGTTCTCAAGGTCTATAGGCCCCCTCCAATGCTTAGCCAGTGTTAACTACAGGGTTTTAATCTGTGGCACCTGTCACTCCCAGAGCAGTTCCCTCCTCTTTGTTTATTTTGGCTTCCTCTGTTTGCAAGTCTCTTGGGTGTCTAATTTCTGCCCCGGCACAAGAGGGCGAAGGTGGTCACTTATTTAGGCCGACTTGCTCAATTGTGTTGTGGGAACACTGCAGACAAATATTGCTGGCATGTGTGGGGAGTGCTCACAGTGTATGGACCACACTGGGTTTGCCCAGCTCACAGCAGCATGTGCTTTCTGGATCTACACTGCTCAGGCTCCAGGGTGCTCTGCAAGGCACTGTCCAAAGCGGGCCCTGCATTTTGTGCACTTCCCAGGTCTAAGCTGCTTGGGTTCAGGTTCTTGGGTACTCCACAAGGGCACAGACTCAGTTTGGCATGCATTTTGTGCCCTTCCCAGGTCTGTGCAGCTCAGGCGACCAGGTGCTTGGTGAGTGCACTGTCCCAGGTGGACCGTGCCTCTTAATCACTTCCCTGGTACTGGCCACTTGGTTTCTGGGGTGCTTCAGGAGATCACTGTCTCAGGTGTGCCGTGTGTTTCCTCTGGGGAGCTGATCTCAGGCTAAGACCCTCCTGGCAGATGTCAACTGTCCAGGATCCCAGGAAGATGTGGTTAGCCACTGGGAGCCTGCTCACAGTTTGGTGGAGGATGCAGGTCTCTGGGGCTGGGATTGGAGCAGTCCCTTTCCTTCTGGCTATGACTGTAGCACGCCTGCCTCTCTGCCTCCAGCGGTGGGGAGGGGCCTGTACTCAGTCGGCTAGCTTTCCTTTGGTATTTTCTCAACCCTTTGTTCTGTGAGTGGGTCATGCTGCAAATTAGAGCCGTTTGCAGGAAAGTTTTCTATTCTTTTTTTCCTTCTCTGGTGATCCCACAGTTTGGGTTGCTGTCCCACATTAGCTCCCTCAGATTGTCCTCAGGATTTCAGGCTCAGCCCTTCCCCAAAGGACCGATGATGCTGCTGGCACCTCCTTATCCAGCCCCCACTTGCTGGTGGTAGATGCGAGCGTCTGGGCTACTTCTCCCTGGCAGTTGTGGTTAGGCATCTATTCTGTGGGTTCTTTTTTTTTCTCCTCCCAGATATGTTGCCCTCTGAGATTTCAAAACTCCCCACAGACCCACCTGTGAGAGGGTTTCTTACTGTTTGGAAATTCTCCTCCTCCATGCAGAGAAGGAAATGGCAACCCACTCCAGTGTTCTTGCCTGGAGAATCCCAGGGACGGGGGAGCCTGGTGGGCTGCCATCTCTGGGGTCGCACAGAGTCAGACACGACTAAAGCGACTTAGCAGCAGCAGCAGCCTCCTTCATGACTCCCTTCCCAGGACAGGTCTCCGTCCCTAACTCTTCTATGTCTCTTTTTGTCTTTTGTCTTTTGACCTATCTCCTTCCAAAGAGAATGGGCTGACTTTCTGGGTGCCTGGTGTCCTCCGCCAGCATTCATAAATTGTTTTGTGGAAGTTGCTCAGCATTCAAATGATCTTTTGATGAATTTGTAGGGGAGAAAGTGGTCTCTGTGTCCTATTCCTCTGCCATCTTGGGACCATCCCATCCCTTGATTAGCTTTTAATCTATACCACTTTGTTTTACTTTTTTTTTTCATGATTGCTCAAGGGGTTACTATATATATTCTTAACATGTTATAATCTACCATGAATTAATTTTATGTCATTTAACCTATACTGTAATTAACTTATGGTAGTACCTCCCATTTACCCCTTTCCGTCCTTTGTGATAATATTGTCACATTTTACATAAATATATTGTAAACCATAATATGTATTTATTATTTTTTCAAAAGTCAGTTATATTTTAAATTAAAAACCCTTCTGTATTTTACCCACATATTTGCATTTCTGTTGCTTTTCATTTCTTTATGTAGATCCATGTTTCCATCTGATATAGTTTTCTATTAATCTGAAGGATTTTCTTTAACATTTATTACAGAATAGGTCTGCTTGTGATAAATCTTTCACTTTTTTTCATTTTTTTTTGATGGGGACTTTTTTTTTTTTTCATTTATTTTTATTAGTTGGAGGCTAATTACTTCACAACATTGCAGTGGGTTTTGTCATACATTGACATGAATCAGCCTGATGGGGACTTTTATTGGATATAGTATTCTAGGTTGACAGGTTGCCTTAATTTAGCATCTTAAATGCATCATTCCATTGTTCTCTGGTTTCCACTATTTCTCTTGGGAAGTCAATAGGTTGTTTTTACCATTGTTTCTTGTAGACAATGTGTGCTTTTCTTTGGCTGCTTTTATGATTGTCTCTTCATCTTTGGTTTTTACCTAATTTACCATGATATATGTAGGTGTGGTTTTCTTTGTCTTTTTCTTACTTAGTTTTGTTAAACTTCTTGTTTTGGTTGGTTGATATTTTTCATCAAATTTGGATAGATTTTAGCCATATTTCTCTGAATACTTGTTTTGCCCTAACTTTTCTTTATTTGTGGGACTCAAATTCCATGTATATTGGCTTGCATCCCCACATGTTACTAAGAGTATGATCATTTTTTTTAACCTTTCCTCTGTTTCAGTTATGATGATTTCTACTGCCCCTATCTTCAAGTTTACTTTCTTCTGCAGTGGCAAATTTATTTGTAACTTCCTCCAGTAATTTTTTTTTCAGTTATTCAATTGTTTAGCTTTAGAATTTCCAGTTTTATAAAAAATAGTTTCCCTTTATTTACTGTGAGATGTTTTCACTCATGTCCATCTTCTAAAAAAAGTCATTAAACATGATAGTTAATTTTAAACTCTATATCATCTGTGGCTCTATTTCTATTGATTTTTTTCCTCCTAGTTATGGGTTAAATTTTCCTTATTTATACATCTAATGTTTTTAGGCTATGTGCTGTATAAATTTGAGGGATTAAATTTGTCTTTCTTTAAAGACTAGCCTTTTTATAGGCAGTGAATTTATGGTCAGGTTGATTTGATACCTTTGTGATTTGCTTTTTTTTTTAATGTTTTTTCTTTCTTTCTTTTTTATTGAAGGATAACTGTTCAAAATTATTCAGTATTGCAGCACTGTGTCATTTCTGGAATTACCATTTAGCTCATCTTATCTGAGCATGTATACATACCTTAGTACATATTCTGAGTATATGTAACTTATTATTTTGTCAAAGACTTAGAGGATCCCTGTATACCTTTCTTGGATTCCTTTTCTGAACAGCTTCTTCTACGCTACCCTGTTCTACAAATCAACCTATTTTATCAGTCCTCAATTCCTATATATACGTCTTTAGCTCATCAAGGTCTCAGAGTTCTGCTTGGGAACCACCTCTCGTCTTCATTTTCCAGAAATTAACGTCAAGCAGAACTGTGGGGTGTTGGTGGCAATCATCACATATATTTTTCTTTTCTCAGGGATGACAAGTCATATGCCTCCTGTTTTCCAATGACTGAAAATAGCTTACTCATGTATTTTGTCTAGTTTGAGAGTTGTTTACAACAGTAAGGCTAGCCTGGTACCAAGTACTCTCTCGTGATTACAAAAACCTGCTATTTAAAGTAGTTGGTGTTTAACTAAATCCATCTGCTATTTATTCTTATATTCCTTAAAACAAGTCAAGAGCATATGTGAACAACTAAAATTTCAAGGACTAATAAGATTATGAAACATCTAATTAATGCTACTACACTAATAAATTCTACTATGAAGGCATATATTGGCATTTAAGCTTGAATTTTGACTTTGGCATGATAATTTTTGAAACTCTTTCAAGGAAGAATTTTTAAAAGGTGACCCAACAGCTTTCTATAGATTGAATATTGGAAGTTGTGTTTTTTTCCATTTGGAAGCATTGATTTCTTCCTTGCATTGATTTTTATGTAATGCACTGATTGGCGTGGCTGCCTTAGGATGGTAAGTCTGTTGCATTTCATTTTTTATCATCTCCAAACATCTTGATTCAAGCCTTAGAGTCATTGATTGATTATAGTGTTGTCGTCCTGAAGATTGCAATGGGTTGTTTTTGTTTTAAAATTTAACCCCTGTAGGTAAAGTGAGGAAGAGGGGTCTATTATTTTTTATCCTGCTTCACATGTTTACTTGGTGACAATTTATTCAGATTCCTGTAATTGGTGATTCATGGTTCTTTAGGCAAGTGCTGAAAGTTAATCTTTCTTATCTATCTCTTTCCTATTAGTAGAGGTAAAAAGTTTTCAGGAAGCAGAGAGCTCCCTCACTTTCTCCAGGTCTCACTGGCATGTAGTCATTCAGGTTTCAGTGTGTCACACAACAAGGCTCTGAGGAGTTAACCATGTTGTTTGACTTCCATTAGCGCACCAGCCAAGTGGAACAAGAGCTGAACTGAGGATTGTGTTAGTCCCTCAACTGTGTCCGACTCTTTGCAACCCCACAGACTGTAGCCTGCAAGGTTCCTCAGTCCATGAAATTCTCCAGGCAAGAATACTGGAGTGGGTAGACATTCCCTTCTCCAGGGGATCTTTCTGACCCAGGGATGAAACCCAGGTCTCCTGCATTGCAGGCAGATTCTTTACTTTCTGAGCCACCAGGGACTTGATCTCAAAGATTATTGAAACAGAAAACTTGTAGGTGTCCCTACTCATGCTCTTTAGTTCTACTTTGTTGCTGCCAAAGATTCGTTTCCTTTGTTTAGAGGAGAGGACTACTTCCTCAGCCTCTCACTAGCCACACATCTAAGACTGGGTATTTCTTAGGTCTAATATGTAGAGCATCTCAGTTTTTATTCTCTGGTTGAAGTAACTAGGATTAAATGTGAAAATATACACATTATAATTATTACAATGTTTATTATACTTTTTAAATAGTTCCTAAAATCATTGATCTACCATCCTTGTCAGGTTTGCTATTTTCTCTATCCTTTAAGGTTGCTGAAGCTACATTTCTTTAAAGAGTAGTTCCTAACACAGACTTTCTCCTGAGTTAATCTGCTTGAATTACTGACATCTTGGTGTATTTTAATACGGGAATTCAGAAAGTGGGTGTTTTTTCTTTTCAGTTTTATTTTTAAAAATATTTATTTATTTTAGACGGTGCTGGGTCTTTGGAGATGCTGCATGCTGCGGGCTTTCTCTAGTTGCGGCATGCAGGCTTCAGTAGATGCTGTGTGAGTAAGCTCAGTAGCTGTGATGCACAGGCTTTGTTGCCTTGCAGCCTGTGGGCTCTTCCCAGACCAGGGATCGAACCCATGTCCCCTGCATTGGCAGGCAGATTCTTAACAACTGGACAACCAGGGAAGTCCTCAGTTTTCAATGTAAGTTAGATCTGTTACATAGCTATGCAAGAAATTGTATTATGTATTTAATGTTAAAAATGCTCTAAGATAATGTTCAGGATCTATTGCTAGAATATGTTTATTTGCTTTTAGAACTGTGTTTTCTAATCCCACGTATGAGTAATCCACAAATATGAGAAGCTCGTGCCTCCATCTATTTTGTGGTGTCCTTAACTCACTGTCCTGGGAAACACTCTTGGGAACAGCTTTGTATGGAAAACAGTGGAGTGGGTGGACTAAAGAATTCCTCTAATTTTCCACACAGGAATATGTGATCTATCCTACCCATTTGCCCTTTGGAGATCTTATAATGACCTGGCATCAGGAGGTGGGTTGAGGTTTTCCTGAATCCTCCTGTGTTTATACATTTCCCCCTCTTTCTACTATGAAGCTTTGTTAGGACTCTTGCTTCAGACCAGAGGTTATCTAGTCTTTTAAAAAAATGTTTCTAACCTGGAGTTGGTAACAATCTTTTTCTTCCCTCCTGCAAAGAAAGAAGACTCTTTAATAACAAAATAATGATAACTAAATTTAGTACAAATCAGACTTTACAACGGACTTTCTAATAAAATCCTCCCAGAAACTCTGGGAGGCAAGCACCATTTTTATCATCACAATTGTAGACAAGAAGAGAGTGGTTTGTAGCCATATGCTAGGAGGGATTTATATGAAATGTAAAAAAGAGGATAGCTTGACAAATGAATAGGGAGTTTTGAAATATTGAACATTAAATTTTGGTTTTTATTGAAGTAAGGAACCAGAAGGGATCTGTGAGGTCCAGCTCAATAGGCTTAATTTTCATATATAGAGACTTAGACACAAGGTGCTAGAGGTCAATGGACTTGCTGCTCTCAGAACTAGAACAGGGCACCCTGTCTAGAAAAGCAGCCTCTAGGGCAGAGCTGAATGTTCATCTTCCCAACAAGTTGCTTCCTCTTAATTATTTCTCAGCACTTCTATCCAGACTCAATGTAGAAAGAAGGCTTCACTTGCTGAGGGGACAGTAAGGACCTGCCCTGAAGTCACCTTTGAGGCAGAGGGTCTCTCAAGACCCTCATTAAAATGCATCTCTGTGGGGTGGGAAGGGAAAGATGTGGGCAGTAGGCTTCATGAGCCCACTAGCATGAATTAGCTGGTCTAATTGGTGTACTGTCACTGTGCAGTCTGACTTCCAAGGTGACAGCTGGCTGGGCTGGAACCTTTTTATTGGGCAATCAAGGAAGTGAAAGGCTATAGAGCACAGAATTGGAGAAGATGAACCTAAATGGGGCACCATGATGAACAGTCCTGGAGAGTTTGGTGGGCATTGAGCAACTGGATTTGGCAGGTTGGGAGGACTCCAGAATGCACTCAGTTCTGCACAGGACCAATTCTATCTGACTCTTTCAGTGTGACCCCAGGGGTTCACTGATCATTCATTCATTTATCAAATATCTAACCTTTTTTTTTTCTTTCATGGAATTTCAGAGTTCATTATAGTTAGAGGAGATTAATTAATTAATTAAGCCAATGTCACATTGTGTTCCAAATACAGAAAGGCCCTGGTGGCTCAGATGATAAAGAATCTGCCTGTAATGTGAGAGATCCAGGTTCGATCCCTGGGGCTGGGAAGATCCCCTGGAGAAGGAAATGGCAACCCACTCCAGTATTCTTGCCTGGAAAATGCCATGGACAAAGGAGCTTGTTGGGCTACAACCCATGGTGTCACAGAGTTGGACACTACTGAATGACTAACACACACAAATATAGAAAGGCATAGTCATTGAGAAGGAAAGGCTAGACATTGAGAGAACACAAAGGTGAAAGTGACATAGTTCTTGTCTTCAAAGAGTCTACAGTCCAGTACACAAATCAGCATTGAATACAATGAGGTAAAAGGAAGGCAGAGATAGGTACTTAAGGAAGTGTACAGAAAGCATTGTAAAATCCATGAATGGAGAACTTTTGTGCAGGTGAGGAGGGTTAGAGAAGGGTCCATAGAAGAGGTGGCATTTGAATTGGCCCTTGAAAGGTTGAGAAGAATGTCAATCCCAAATTCATATCTTTATGCCACAAGTCTCCCTTGAGCCCTAACTCATAGGTATAGCTGCCCTGCCCACTTTCTCATGAAAACATCAGATAAAGTATCTCATACCAGACATGTCTATAATTAGACTTTTGATTTTACACCCCAAACTGGCTTGTCCCCCAGTTTTACTCATCTCCATTCTTCCAATTGGACAGGTCCTTGCTCTGCTCCTAAATCTACCCCTTTCATTTTTGGCCAAAGTCAAGCTTTATGCATTCAGTAGATGATTGCTTTGTGAGACTTAGATTTTTGATGTGTTGATGAGACTGATAAATGGCTAAAAGAGACTCGATAGTATTTATTTATCTTAACTTTTGATTTTGTATTGAGGTGTAGCTGATTAACAATGCTGTGACAGATTCAGGTGGATAGCGCAGGAACTCAGCCATCCATACACATGTACCCATTCTCCCCCAAACTCCCCTCCCATCCAGGCTGCCACATAGCACTGAGCAGAGTTCCCTCTGCTATATAGTAGGTCCTTCTTGGTTATCCATTTAAAATATAGCAGTGTGCACATATCTACCCCAAACTCCCTAACTATCCCTTCCCCCTTGCAGCTCTAAGTTTGTTCTGTATGTCTGTGAAACCTAAATAGTATTTAAAAATCTCTGATGAAAGATGATGTTTTCTGTTTGTAAGACAATCCACCTAGTGGAGTCTGTCTGATTGTACCCATGACCTAAAACTTACTTATATTTTAGAGGGATGAATGCATTCATAAGATTTGTGTCACCCTTAATTAACCAAGTATGATCTCACTGTGCATTTTCATTTGATTTCACAGCAAGAACATTGACACAGATGTCTTTACTTTTCTTATTCTACAGATGAGAAAATTGAAGGGGAATGAGTGATTAACCTGTGATATAACATATAACAGGTCATTCACAGAAGAGCCTAGGAGCTGGCTTGGAGCCTCTAGGCAATCAATGGTTCAGTCTGAGGGAAGGGACAGGAGTAGGTTACACTAGAGAAGAAGTTTGGGACTTATTTGTGGAGAGCCTTGAATGTCCCTCAACAGGATTCTTCTGAAACTGGGATTTCCAGAATAGGACCAACTCTTTCCAGGAGTATGCTAGGTAATCCACTCAGGCACAGCAAAATACTAAAACCTGTATTCAGACTTGAAAAACCTCCTCTTTCAAATTAATTATTTTTGTTAATGTCTTATAATATGGTAGTGCATTTTCAGAGAAAGACAGGAATATGCAAAAGCACCTATTTATAGTTCAATTTTTTTAATTGGCAAAGTGAAATTATACTTTTTGACCAAGACAGTTTCATGATGACCGCAGTTGCCTTGGGAAAATTAACTGTGAGTACCATAGCTGGGAACTCAAAGATAGCCCCATGCCCAAGGGTTCTTGAGCACACCAGTTGGTCTGATTTGTATAGGAAACGAAGGTGAGATAATACAAGTAAAAGTACCTCAAGGATGTAAAATAAGTCAAATGCATTCCAAAAGATGCAAACAGAATTTGTCTTTAAAACTGCCCAACAGCTGATGTTAGATTCTTGGAAACCAAGATCTGTGTTAAAGGTTAAGAGGAGAATCTTCAAAAGAAAGATGAACAACTTGACACTGATGCTGTGGAAACTTTTTCAGATCTGACTGAGCAGATTTGAAATTGTTTATTTACTTGGCATTCCTACTGTCTGTTCTAGAATCCTTAGAGCCTTATCTGTGAGAAAATAGAAACACTGTAGAAAGTGGAGCTGTGTTTTGAAACACCCGAATGAGTTTTTAAGGCATCTTTACCTTTTTATACGGGATGACATTTATCATTCTGCGGTCCAGCACTTGATAAAACACTAGCAGGATGGCACGCGGTGAAGGAAATAGCCGGGTGAAGAAATTGACTACCCAAGCATTAATAAGTAGGAGGTTCCATTTGTTCTCAACCCCCCTCCAGCTTCAACATTTTTTTATGCCCAGCCAGGGAGGCGGCATTTTTCTGTTTTTCAGAACTGAGCTGAACCTGTGTTTCAGGAGCTCTGGCTTGAAAAGGTTTTATTCTATGAGGAACAAAGTGGCAAACTTTCTAATTTAGTTAAAATTCCTATAACTTAAGAACCAGCTCAAAAGGATCTTGGTGCAGAACGGTCTGTTTGCCAGAGTGAGGAGTCCACTGGCGTGACAACTATTTTTAGGGAGAATGCTGGCGGGCAGCATCCTAATGAAAGGCACAACAGAAGTAGCCTAAATGCTTTCCTGCTCTGTCCAACCTCGACTGGAGAGAAGGCCATTTTTACAACCACATTTTTCTGAGTTCAAAGATTTTATGTGTCTGTGCATATTGCATGTGCTTCAACCACTGCTAAGTTCTATGGAGAGGGGGAAAAAAAAAGATGCCATTTGCAAACCCACAGCTTAATGGTGGGTTGTTGGTCAGGAATGATCAGTTTTAGGGCCTGAGGAAGGGCATATTGAGGGATATCAAACCTGAAGTGTAACAAAAGAAAATGCTGGGTAAACCTGAGTAAGGCAGGGAAATCAAACCTTTTCATGGAGAAAATCATGTTTTTTTTTTTTTGTTGTTGTTATGAAAGCCTTTGTTGAAGGCATGAGTTATTTTGTTAGAACAAGGGAGTCTACTTAAATAAACAGGACCTTCTTTGCTGTCTGCTGACAGTTTTGGGTTTCTTGTGGGAGAATTTTAGCTGGGAGAGTGGAGGGGAGCAGGAGTCCTCTGCTAGCTGGAGGTCAGGAGACCTGGCCTGGCTTGTCTATGTCAAAAAATGACTTTTGGGTTTGACCTTGAACCAGACCTTCTGCTCTCAGACCTCAGTTTCCACTCCTGTAAGTGGTGCTTCTCCTAGAAAGTGGTGCTTCATAGGTACACCCGAATCACCTCCCAGCTCTACGAGTGTGACTCTATACCTGTTGCTTTCCTTGCTTCTCTCCTCACTACACATGAGAATAATTTCTTTCTTCCAACAATGGAGCCCTGCTCTGGTTCGGCCCGGTGTTCTCCCAGTGTGGTGGGCAGATCAGCACCAAGTACCATCTTCCATGGAGTCTAACCCATGTTTGTCCATATGTGGCCACGTTATGTTACCTACCACTTAGAAAAAACTACACGACAGCTCTTCCTATTGTTCCGTCACTCAGTCGTGTCTGACTCTTTGCGACCCCAGGGGCTGCAGCACGCCAGGCTTTCCTGTCCTTCACTAGCTACCGGGGCTTGAGCTCATTTCCATTGCATCAGTGATACCATCCAACCATCTCATCCTCTGTTGTCCCCTTCTCCTCCTGCCCTCAATCTTTCCTAGCATCAGGGTCTTTTCCAGTGAGTTTGCTCTGTACATCAGGTGGCCAAAGTATTGGAGCTTCAGCATCAGTCCTTCCAATGAATATTCAGGACTGATTTCCTTTAGAATTGACTTGTTTGATGTCCGTGCGGTCCAAAGGACTCTCAAGAGTTTTCTCCAACACCACAGTTCAAAAGCATCAATTCTTCAGTGCTCAGCTTTCTTTATAGTCCAACTCTCACATCCATATGTGACTACTGGAAAAACCATAGCTTTGACTATGTGGAACTTTGTTGGCAAAATAATGTCTCTGCTTTTTAATACACTGTCTAGGTTTTTCATAGCTTTTCTTCCAAGGAGCAAGTGTCTTTTAATTTCATGGCTGCAGTCACCATCTGCAGTGATTTTGGAGCCCCGGAAAATAAAGTCTCTCACTGTTTCCATTGTTTTCCCATTTGCCATGAAGTAATGGGACCAGATGCCATGATCTTAGTAGTTTGAGCATTGAATTTTAAGCCAGCCTTTTCACTCTCCTCTTTCACCTTCATCAAGAGGCTCTTTAGTTCCTCTTCACTTTCTGTCATAACAGTGGTGTTGTAAGCATGTCTGAGGTTACTGATATTTCTCCTGGCAATCCAGCTTGTGCCTCATCCATCCTGGCATTTCACATGATGTACACTGCATATAAGTTAAATAAGCAGGGTGAAGATACACAGGCTTGATATACTCCTTTCCCAATTTTGAATAAGTCTGTTGTTCCATGTCTGGTTCTATTTCTTCTTGACCTGCATACAGGTTTCTCAGGATGCAGGTAAGATGGTCTGGTATTCCCATCTCTTTAAGAATTTTCCACAGTTTATTGTGATCCACACAGTCAAAGCCTTTGGCATAGTCAATGAAGCAGAAGTAGATGTTTTTCTGAAGTCCTCTTGCTTTTTCTACTTGGGTTGTCAGCTGTGGGATGCATCCTGAATTCAGAAATTGATGATAATGTGCACCTCTTTGATGCAATGTAGCTATTAAAGGCAGTGTATCGGAGAGGGCAATGGCAACCCACTCCAGTGCTCTTGCCTGGAATATCCCATGAACAGAGGAGCCCGGTAGGCTGCAGTTGATGGGGTCGCTAAAAGTCGGACATGACTGAATGACTTCACTTTCAATTTTCACTTTCATGCATTGGAGAAGGAAATGGCAACCCACTCCAGTGTTCTTGCCTGAAGAATCCCAGGGATACGGAAGCCTGGTGGGCTGCCGTCTATGGGGTCGCACAGAGTCGGACACGACAGAAGTGACTTAGCAGCAGCAGCAGCAGCAGCAGTGATTAGTAGAACAGGTAGTGGGGGACACACCAGAGAGATGAACATGGGAAGTGTGCTTCTGAAAGTCTTTCCAAACACTACTAGGTCTGTTGAGGGGATTGTGGCATTAAAAGCCAGACTGCCTGCCAAAGTTTCGTTCTCAGCTCTGCCACTTCCTGGCTGTGTGACCCAAGGCAAGTTTCTTCATGTCTTTGTAACTCAGTTTGCTCATCTGTAAAATGAGTGATGAGGATAGTAATTGCTTCATAGGAGTGTGGTGAGGATCATGTTAATGAACGGATGTAAAGTATGTGAAACAGAGCCAGGCACTTAGTAAGCACTCCCTGAGTGTTCTGATTGATGTGGATGTGATGTGGATGTATGGTCAATGCCTGGATCCCCCTCCAGGATATGAGCTCTGGGAAAGCTGGGGACAGGCTTATTTGCTCTCTCATTGTAGTTCCTATTCCCTGCCAGTGCCTACTATATAATTAAGTGCTCAATAAATATTTGTGAAAATGAATTTGCTCTTTATTATCTCCTAGGGCTTCCCAGGTGGCACAGTGGCAAAGAATCCACCTGCCATTGTAGGAGATGTGGGTTCAGTCTCTGGATTAGGAAGATCCCTTGGAGAACGGAATGGCAACCCACTCCAGTATTTTTGCCTGGGAAATTCCATGGACAGAGGAGCCTAGTGGGCTACAATCCATGGAGTCACAAAGAGTTGGACATGACTGAGCAACTGAGCGTGCATGCACTCACACACACAAACATACTGGACATTAGCCAGTATTCATTGACCTCACAACACATACACACATACTGGACATTAGCCAGTACTCACTAACCTCACAAGGCTCTTTCATGAAACGAGCATGACAAAAACCCATTGCAATTAGTTTTTGTACAGTTAGCAAATGTATCAGAGAGCTATACTCTTAGGGCCTTCCTTGCAAATGATGGGTGTCTTTGTCTTATCAGCCTGTAGATTCTGGCCTCTGGCAAAAGTAGATGCTAGAAATAAGTGAGTAAGAAGACCCGTTGTTCCCATAGCTCTACTTTCTCAAGGCTCTGCTGATCGGTAGGCAGATGATGTCCTTGAGCGACTCCACAACCCAGATAAGGCTGTCTTAAGACAAAAGGACTGTCCCTGCTTTGACAAATGGGACTGACCTTCCAGTCCTGGTGAAACATTCTGGCTTCAACAAAGTCTGTATCAGGTGGGAGATGATATATGGCTGGAAGTATGTAAATCCACAGGCAGGTGTTAACTGGCTGCCTTATTATGCAATTAACCCACAATTCACAAGCGCCTCCAAATAAGTAGGTAGGTTGTATTTGCTGTCTCTCCTGACTTTTTTTTTTTTAATTTATATTTTATTGATGGATAATTGCTTTACAGAAGTTTGTTGTTTCCTGTCAAACCTCAACATGAATCAGCCATAGGTATACATATATCCCCTCCCTTTAGAACCTCCCTCCCATCTCCCTCTCCACCCCACCCCTCTAGGTTGATACAGAGTCCCTTTTTGAGTTTCCTGAGCCGTACAGCAAATTCCTGTTGGCTATCTATTTTACATATGGTAATGTAAGTTTCCATGTTACTCTTTCCATACATCTCACCCTCTCCTCCCCTCTCCCCATGTCCATAAGTCTACTCTCTATGTCTGTTTCTCCTGGCTTTTTAGTGAAGTGTCCGCATTAGGAAACACTGAGAAAGAAAGATTCATTAGTCTTAGATCCTGAGAGTCTCTCTCTGAATTAAGATTCTGTAATTTAGCTTCAAATTACACTTATTTAAATACAAGATGAGTCAATGAGTAAAACTGGAGGGATTTTTTAAATTTTTTTTCTTAGTATGTTTGCCTTGGTACTACCTCCAGCAGTCAAGGAAAGTAACTGCAGAAATATCCTGATTCTATCAGGCCAGAAGTGAAGCAGCAACCAAAGAATGAGAATTTCCCAGTTAATGTGAGCCCAAGGAAGAAAAGATGTCTTCTATTATTTGGTTCTCTGTCAACAGTTTCAGATAGGAGCTTGCTTTTCCATCCATTATCTTTTCCTCTGATCCAACTCATTAGCTTGGTTCTCTTTCTCTGAAGTTAATCCAGATTTCTGTAATTTTCCAAAATACAGAAACTTTCAATTCAATGTCACTCTATTTTCAGATACTTGAACTTTTGAATTCCTAATTGAAATTTTGATTCAATTTGTAAAAATGAGGACTGGGAGGGCATGATAATTATCTTCAAATAGTTGAAGATCTGTCATGGGAAAAATGAAAAACATAGTTTTATAAGTATGTAGAACAAGGGACGCATGCTGTAGAGGGTTTTTTTTTTTAATTTATTATAAAGGTGTGCTGTTTGTCAGTCAAGGATGAGCAAAAATGAAATTGGTTATCCCAGGAGATAGTTGGTTTCTTGCATCAAGATACTCCGTGGATTTGGCAGGGTTTGCAGATTTGGTAGACATTCATACTGTGTTCCAGTATCTGACTTTCCTCTTATTCAGGTCACATAGAAGACTGAAATTCCTGGCCCACTTGTGGTCCAATGAGACCATGTGACTACTTCCGGCTCTTACATTTAGCCCCTAACATTTAATTATGGAACTTTAAGGATCCTCCTCCATGGCCAGTGTAATCTAAAAATCACATGGAGCTTCCATCAACTTGACTCCTAGGGGGTAACCATGAGCAGAGACCTCTTGTTGTCCTACAGTGGGCATGTAGCAAGAAGAAATAAGCACTGCTTTTAAGCCATGGTGGCATAACTGAACTCATCCCAAACAGGGATTGTGTTCCCTTATTCCTGGGTAGCAGCAAGCTCAGGAAGAGAGTTTCCTCCTCCAGCCTCAGGGTTGGATTTTGATTGGTCACAGCCAATCATGGCTATTTAATTTCTTTTTTTCAGTGGGATAAAACCACCCATGGCTGGTCACATGATCAGGTTCCAGCTGATGAGACTGAAGAGCAGTCATGGGTGGGAGCAGCTTTTGAAAAAGGTTTTCTTTCCTTACAAAAAGAGAGAAAAGAACAAGGAGAGAAATTATTTTCTTTTCGCTGTTGATTGTTTTGTGTGAGACTGAGATGTTTGAGTGGGGAAAGTCTATTTCAGACAGAGAGTGTGGAGATGACATAATAAAAATAGAAATAAAGTGCATAGTAAATTTAATGCATTTGACTTGACTCATCCTGAAACCATTCCCCTCATCCCAGTCCATGAAAAAATTGTCTTCCGTGAAATTGCTCTTTTGTGTAAAAAAGGCTGGGGATCACTGCATTAGAGTCTTCTAAGAATTAGAAGGAAAACAGAGACACCTGTCTCTTGACTCCCCTTTGTCTCAGTGGGGCCATGGTGGCCTTCACAGTCACATTTATAGTCTCCTCTATGACCAGGTCTTTTCCCTCCTCCCTCCAAATGCCAGTGGAGGTAACTTGTGGAATTCATTATTCCAGGAGGTAGTGCAGTTTGTGCTCAACCAAGTGAAGTTCCCACTTCCTATGTCCACAGCGAGGCAACTCATACTTCCACTTGCTTGTCTCATAGGTTCCTCAGTCTCAGCTTCGAAACCTATTTCTCCTCTTAGGGTCCCTGTCCCAGTGAAAAGAATCATAGACTTTGCTGTTACCCAAATCAGAAGTCTGGGAATGACTCACTTCTGCTAATCACACCAGCTACCATAGGGTTCAATTACATTATCTTTGTTTTCAGTTTATGGAATGAGACTTGTCTTGGGTGATTCCCACCCCATTGCCTGGTCACTTGTTGGTGTTTTCTGTGTATTTGTACTTAGCCCTGGGTTTTCTTTTCAGTAACAACAAGCCTTTTCACAGAGGCATAAAGATTAAGCAGAATACCATGGTGGGTATGCACAGATGTGGTATATGCTCTACAGATGCTTTTTCCATGGATACTCGAGCAAGGCAGACTTTCCAACACCACTGAATTTAGAGTTAAACCTAATATTCTTTGAGTCTTCCTGCCCCCAGGGGAATTTCTTTGCAAATATTACCTAATATTTGTTTCCCATTGTTTATGATTTGTTAAAAAGATGTAATATTTTGTTTCTCATGTAACACATGTAGCTCATCTTATTTTCTGTTGTCCTTAGGAAGAGCATGATATCTCTCCTACCCAACAAAGACTTCCTACAAGTGAGGCAATGTTTACTCATCCATCATGAGCAGTGACATGGTCTAGGCTGAGAGAAGCCTGCTTATGAAAATAGAATGGCCAACCTCTAGCCACCAGGCCTTCAAGGTGTATCTACTAGGCCCAGATCTGCATTTGTAGAAAAGGCTACACTGTCTGGAGAAATGAGCATTCGTCAAAAGACAGGAAAGGGGATTAAGTCTACAAAATACAATTTGGCACCTAACATATCACTTGCATCAAAGGAGATCTGAGCAGGGATATCAGGGTAGAGGCCAGGGTGAGGGGACCCTTCCTTCTTAGCTGGGTGAATGGGCTGCAAGGACTCTAGCTCTTTAGAGTGAACACTAATGAAGGACATGGGCCCAATAATAATAACAACAAAATACAGCATCAATAATAGATGCTCTGTTCTGTTTTGAGAACATTACATGTTTCATCTCCTACAACCCCTTCAATAGCCCAATGAGGTAAGTATTATCATCACACCCATTTTATCCATGAAGGGAGCTGGGGCACAGAGAAATTGAAAATGCCTGAAAGTGACTGAGCCAGGACTTGAACCTGGGCAGTCTGGGTTCAAAGCCTGGTGCATTCTTGCCTCTCCACACAGAGAATGAGCCTGGAGCATTTACTACTGACTTGGTAGTTAATTTTCTGTCTCCATCTCAAGCAGCGCTCTCTCTCCACTTGTAAATGTCTGTAATGACACTCATGTTATTTGAACACTCATGGATCTGGTGTTTGGGGGGAATCCCAAGAGGATAGTGGTAGACATGGTGAGTTGGCCTCAGAATGAGCTGAGCATAATGGAACTGATTTTCTGAAGTCAGTAGAGCCCTGAGACCAAAACAAAAATGGGGACCCGCTGACTCACAGGCACGCAGACTCCTTACCTCAGGAGTTTCTCTCCCACCCGGGCCTGTCCAGCTGGTGACTTTCAGGGCTGTGTGTTTGATGAATGAGGGAAGGAATGGGTGAAAGGAAGACATTGGAAATGAATAAGAGTATGGCCCTCTTGCTGGGGTAGAGCAGCCAAACAAGAGGCCCCGACTACCCTCCTGCTCAAATCCCTCTTGCACAGTCTTGCTGAGCCTTGGCTTTATTGGGGATGCTCCCTCCCAGCATTACGGCCTGCCAAAATGCCAGCATCTCCTAAGGCCCAGCTCTAGGCTGTACTCCCTTACGATGCCCTGCTGGGCCCCTAGCCCTCCCCACCTTGTCCTTTCCAGACTCCCTTAGCGTATAGTCTCATTCAAACAAACCCCCGGCAGCGTTCTCCTCACAGTTATTGCATGAGTCTTCTGCTCTGTATCAGTTTGGAAAGTACTAGAAGATGGAGGCTCTCCTCACTTTATCATGCTCCTTCAGAACCCCCACTATACTGGCCTACTACCTACTGTGCATTTCCTTGTAACCCACACATTTCAGTTGGATTTGCAGGGGAAAAAGACAAAAGAGAAGCTTGAGAGAAAGAAGGTAGTTTGCTTTTGAAAGAGAGAGATGCTTCCCTAATAAAAGATAAAATGGCCAAATGAGGCTTGTGCCCCTGAGATAAGAGGAAAGGTCATTTATTTAAACGGTAAATGGCTAGAAATGCAGAATGGATTTATAGGGTGCCTACAAATCCATAAAAAAGCTTGCACACAGATGCATGCATATTAATCCTGAATTGGCTATGAAATTTATCTTCATGAGTAAAGAGAAGAGGGATTGTTGATCCTGTTATGATTTTTACCCCCATCTTTCCAAAGAAGACAGGATTAATACCAGGAGAGATAAATCATGATGTGATTTTTGTATATATGCACAAAGCAAACACAATGAATATTTGATTTTCTCCAACTTCTGCAGGGCTAAATCAATTTGAAGAGATAATGGTAGAGGATTAAGTTATTGGATCGTGTGTAACTATAAAGTTTTGAATACAGTTAACTCACAAGTTATTACAATTTCAGTATAACATCTGTTATCATTGAAATAACAGATGTGTTGTGTATTGTGAAACTAAGGGAAAATTGGATATGCACACATTTTTCAAAAGAAACCAGGCTCCTATTAAATTGTTTGTGAAACGCAATACTGTAAAACTTATTGCAAGGGTAGATGGGGTGTCCTCAAAAGGAGGCTACATCACAAATAATGCTATTAGTAGAAAGTCATCTTAACATAGGCGGCCACTGAAATGTTATATGAACTCCTGCACTTTGGCAAATCACAAGAAAGGGAAGTTACCATACTTAAGGATTTAGAAAAATGTCATGCTGCAAAACAGAAAGTAGCAATCTGTGAAAGTGAGCTTGGTGTAATGAATGATGATTTCCCAACTCTGCGATCCATGCTTACTGCCTTTGTTTTTAATCCTTTACTACATAACTCTAGTGCTAACTCCTTGTGCATGGTGAGTTATGCCCACCATCCTTTTCAGCAGTCATATTTTCTGAACTGAGTTGGGACTTGTTCTTTAATGAGACCATGTTGAAATGCAGAAATGAGTGAAGAAAAGGTTTGACATTTGAAGTTTTCCTCATGAAATCTGGAATATATGGTCAGTTTTCCTGTGTTGCCCAGAGGGTGCCAGCCGTAAAGCAGAGACTCAGAAACTATTTCTTCATGGGTCTAAATTGCACCTTGCTCTTTACCCAGTACCACCCTTGAGGCACTTCTGTGAGTTTTCTGATCACAGTATTGTGATTACATGATTGGTAGCATTCAGCTAATATTTTGTCTAGAGTCTTTGAAAGGTGTTGCTACATTTTTCTTTCTCTACTTGGCCACAATTGTGTTTTTCTTTTTTGAAAGGTCTGGGGGAACAAATTCCAGTGTATTATTATTTATCAAGTTCTGTGGTCAGCAAAGAATATACCAGAAAGTGAGGTTGGAAGTAGGGGGGGAGATCTAATTAAGCTTGACTTGCTCTGGTTTTCAATTCTCCCACCATTGACAGCTTGCTCCTAGGAGAAGGAGGTCCCAGTTCGTCTCCACCACAAAAAGGTTTCTAATAAAATATTCAAGATAGCTGAGGACCTTCAGAATCGGTAATTTTATTCAACATACACTATGATCTGCTGCTGGTTGTGGGCCCTAGACCAATACCCAGGAGCTTCTTTTGGAGTGCCTGACTGTTATGCATTATGTTAGAGTATTCTGTGAAAAGTCAATTTACTTGGAGTCAGAGACACCATATTTTAACCTGGAGACTAAAATTGTCCCTGGGGTTTAGTTTGCTGCCATGATTAAGTTCTTTCTGTTCTGCAAATCCTGGATTTATTTTTAACTGCTTCAATGCTGCATTTTTAAAAGACTCATGAATGGTTAAAAAATAGAGAAAAAAATCATGCAAAAAATAAAACTAGGACTCAGGAAGAATGCTCTGATAAAGTGCAGACTTTCATTAAATAATGCCTGTAGTGAGTTTACCTGCCGTTGGCTTTGCCTCTGGTTTTGAGAACCTGCCTAACCAGGCCTAGGACTTAATGAGGTGGCTCCCTTCAGTGTCTTAGACACTTAGCTCTCAAAAATCTCTATCTACAAACCAATTTTTCCCATCCATTACAAAACGAGCAGGAGAAATTGAATGCGCGTGTTGAAATCCCTGTTAATCAATTGGACGATTCCCCTTGGATTGTGGTTGAAGAGCAAGTTTTCATTATCTCTAATAATTAGCATCATCTTTTTTGAAATTAGCTGAATGGACTGACACAGTAATCTGTGTGGATATGTCATGTGTCTTTCCATTATTAACTTTTCTGGGAGGAGGGAAAAGTGAGTAGGGAAAAAAAATGGACTCTGGGAATTTTTTTTTTTTCCTTATCTTAATGGCATTTAACATGAGCATGTTGCGGGTGGGGTCTATTTTAGATGCTCCGGAAGTATAATGAGTGTGACCTTTGGGAACATAATCAACAACTTGAGTCCTGTTCCTCCAATTTACTTGCTGAGTAAAACTGGGCAAGCTACTTACCTCCCTAAGTTCACATTTCTGCCTCTGTAAAATGGAGATAATAATAACGCCTTCCTTATAAGGTGACTGTAAAGATTAAACGAGAGACTGCACATAAAGCACTTAAGAATTTACTGGCACTTAGTAAATACCCAATACATTGTAGCTACTGTTAACTGCAGCTTTATTACTTTAGGCAGCTGTCACATTAAATGGAAGTTCTTTTTATTCATCAGATATTGATGCATTCACTTAACCACTATGCTGAAGGCTGCTGATGGGGCCATAAGAGGCATAGAGAGACAAATCACCCATTCATGTAGGGGGATCACATGTGGTCAGAAATGTTCCTGGCAGAAGGTGGGAGGTGACACATGTCCTTGAAGATGAACAGGGCAGTGTCTGGCACACTGATGCTAATGAGATGAGTCCCCTTCAAGTGGTTGACAGCAGAGGTTATGGGACAGACCTACAGAGTGATTCTGTGGTTTCTGGCAGCAGAACCCCCCAACCTGCCTGCCCCAAACCTAGCTCTGTTTTTGAGGCTGTTGTGGAGTGAATGTTTCTGTTCTGAGCTCCAGATTCGTATGTTGACGCCATTCACCCCAGTGACAGTATTTGGAGGTGGGACCTTTGTGAGGTGATTAGGGTTAGATGCGGTCATGAGAGTGCAGCCCCTCTGAGGGCCTTAGTGCCCCCTTGTAAGAGGAAGAGACAAGATAGCTCCCCCCAACCCTGCCGTGTAAGGGCACAGCAAGAGGGTGGCTGTTTGCAAGCCAGGACTGGGTTTCTACTAGGAGCCAAATTTGTAGGCACCTTGGTCTTGGACTTTCTAGTATCTAGAACTATGAGAAATGAATGCCTCTTGTTGAAGCCATCCGGTCTGTGGAATTTAATAGCAGCCCAGGCTAAGCTAGAGGGCTTCTGTGAGCTCTCTGTTATCCTTTTCACAGATTTCTTTCTTGCTTCAGTCAGCCAGGGTCCATCTGCTGCTTGCCACCATCCTGACCAGTGTGCCTGTCAGTGGTGGGATCTGCATTCTCATTGAGGCACAGCCTGTGTCTCCAGTCCTCTCTGCCTGCCTTCTTCTTTTTCATCCTGCTCCAATAGGTTAATTCCTTCAAGGCTCCCTCATTCATCTTCCAGAGTGGAAGAATCTGAATGACCTAGTTAATTACAGGGGGCACAGTGTGACATCAGACCACCCCAGTGGACTGAAGTCGGTCTGGAGATGGGGCCGCCTCTGGTCTAGTTCGGGGAACAGGTGTGCTCAAGGCAGAGCTTGAGGCATCTTCCCTCTGTGTGGGGCACAAAGAGGGCATGTCCCTTGAACAGAGCTGATGAGTGTGTTAGGCACCGTGACTGGTGTTTCTGGGACAGTTTTCACCGTGTGACATAAAGTGAGGCCCAGTATCCTCACTGGAATGGAATAACTGGAGGGTTCATCAAGGAGAGATGCTAACCACACCCCTTCCTCTACGGTCACTATTTCTAATGGCTTTTCCTGACTTCCTGCTTCTAGCAGTGTTCTCACGAAATAGTAGACATTCTGCTACTGAGACATTTTTATATTCTATTTATGTTATTTACCTTTCTTTCTCTTTTCCCTCTTTTCTGTGCGTTCTTTAAGGTCAGGAACCAGCTTATAAACACAAAACCTAGTGTAGAGGTGGATGCGTCAAAGTTCATATTAGTTAGGGTGTTGATGGCTGTTGCACTAAACAGACTTCCAGGTACAAATATGATGGTTGAAATCTATTTCCTCCTTACATGAGGACCCACATAGGAGTTCCTGACTGTAGGTGATCTTCCAGTGATCAGGGATCAGGACCATCTATCAAACGGCTTCACTGCTTCAACATGTGGCCTTCCAGGGCTCCATGCTTATCCGCCTCAAACTGAAAGGAGGGCTCCATGTTCAGTGTTTCATAAGTGAGGACTGGAGGAGGCACATTTCACTCCTGTTGACATTCCACTGGCTAGAGCCTGTCGCATAGCTGCCCTTAAATGCACATGATTGGGAAATATTGTCTTGCTGTGGGCCTAGAAGAGGAAATGGTTTGGCATGCAGCTGGCTAGCCTCCTGAGTCTTGAACTGACACATGACGAAAGAGGAGAATCTGAATGGACAGAGATGAGGGAATGGTACCTCAGAGAGCAGTGGGCTTGAGGACTGGAGTATGGAGAGTGTTGGCTATGCAGAACTCAGAGTGGAAAGCGAACCACTTATCCCCAAAGTCCCTGATCTGAGATTTCAGGAACAAAAATGAAGATGCTTGCTGAGGACCCAGAATGCCTGGCTCAAATCTCAGTTCACATACTTGTCAGCTGTTTTATCTGGCTTATGCTCTCTGCACTTCATTTCCATATCTGTGAAATGGGGACAGAAATAGTTTCCACCTCATTAGGCATGTTGCCAAGATTGAATAAATTAACACCTGTAAAGGAATATGGAAGAGAGCTCAGCATACAATAAGGAATCAACAAATGTTACTATTTTCACTCTTGCCATGTGTATGAATATAAAATGTGTGTGTGTGTCTGTAAATTATAACACCATGAGGACGTAGATATAGAAATATGGGGTAAGGGAGAGAGAAGGGAGGATGGTCAAGGATTTAACTTCAGCTTTGTATTGATACTTTGGTCACTAACTAATAATGCCGTGACACTCACTCACTCTTGTTAATCTTAGTACTTCAGACAGTAAGTTTTTTCTTCTGATTGCCTTTGCAGTCCCACCAATTATCAGCTGGGTCTTCCCTGGCATTTGGTCATACATTTGGTATTTTGTATTATGACATAAATCTCTTCTCTCTCCCACCTTTTGTCTGAAGTTTGGCTCATTTAACCAAGGGCTATAATGATGCTCATTAGTATTGGAAGGACCTAGCTACTGCCGGCTTCTTTAGAGCAAAGCCCCACTCATGCCGGCCTTTATTCCAGTGGGGTGTGCTTCCCATTAATGCAAGGTCATTGCCAGTTCCTGCTCTCATTTCCCCCTGCCTTTCTGTGCTCCTCTGGCTTGCCCATCTTATTGCCCAGTGGGTTGCCTTCCATGGTCAAAGGCCACCTCCCATCCACTGTCTCACTTGGGCCACAAGTTCTTGGGGTTCTATGGTACCACCCCCAAGACAGCAGCTGCCTTGAGCTGACAGCTCCCCCAACCAGAAACCAGGAAGGGCGGAGCAGCAGCCTCCGGAGAAGTGACGGGTACTGGCCACAGGCATTTGATGAACTACCTCTCTGCATTCTTGCTTCATGGAGAGGCCCAGTGGAGCGGGTTTGCCAAGTTCTCAAAGAAGAAAACACTGTGTTTCCACTCGACTTCACATTTCGGAAGTAAACTCGCCGGGCAACTTCTTCCATGAGGCTCATGTAACTTTAATGCCTCGTCCTGGCATTGTTTCCTGGCCTGGCTGGTCCTGGCCCCACTGTGTGGCCTCCTGGAGGACAGGATTTGTTGCGTGCCTCGAGGGTATGCTGTCCCAGGTCAGCAGATGGCCTTCTGATGACTGTTTCCAGCCTGTCTTACCTGACCGTTCCTTCACTGTATGAACAGATGTTTCCTTCACTTCAGAGCTGCCCAACCGGATTGGTGATTTTTCTTCTGGCCTTTTGTTTGCACAGGACATAAATCTTTCTCTTTTTCTGACCTGGCCTGCAGTTCCATCCACCTGTGCCTGCCTGGAGCAATGTATCTCTTGCCAGTTCTGTTTCCTTTGCTCACTTCAGCCTATAAACCAAACTTTCTTCTCCCTTCCACCCACCCCCTCTTCTGGGCTGATTCAGCACTGTCTTTGCACCTGGCTGTCAGTTAACACTTAACCACAAAAAAGACATTATTTTATGGGTCTGACCTGAACTGGAAACTTCCAATAGAATGAGATCTGCAATAGAAATCTCCGTCCCATTGGCCTCCTTTCTCTCTTTTTCTAGAGTCTGAGGAGACTTAATTTACACCAGGTTAGCAGTAACTGTGTTAATTGAAAATGAGTTAATTAAATAATTTGATACTTTGAGCTGTCAAAATATAGCGAGTCAGTTGAATCAATCTAGTTAAATGTTTAACAATGATCCCCCAAATCAGATATGAATGTAAGAAGAAAGGAAAGGGACTGTATTCCTAAGAGGGCACTCTTGTGGAGTCTAGATTGTTACGAGGCAAATACTATTGACTTTTCTAATTGCTGCAACTGCTTCAGTGGTGCTTGGTTTGAGACTTTTATTTAGGTTTTCTGGACTAGAGAAGAATCCCTCAGCATATTTTCTTGTTGCCTTCTTTTTATTGCAGGTGTAAAATGCTCTCAAAACATTGTTTCTCACCTTCAATTGGAAACCAAGAATGTGAAGTATTTATGTGGTAGCAACAGGCTGGTCAGAAAGAGGGGACTCAGCTGGGGTTACAGTAAACATTGCAGTGAAATGAATGAGATCCTTTGCCACATGGCAA
This sequence comes from Dama dama, assembly GCF_033118175.1. Classification (NCBI taxonomy): domain Eukaryota; kingdom Metazoa; phylum Chordata; class Mammalia; order Artiodactyla; family Cervidae; genus Dama; species Dama dama. The sequence continues at coordinate 53,813,870 of NC_083692.1, read as the reverse complement.
TCTATAATGTACCAGCCGCACACTCACTCGTATAACTGTTCATGGATGGCCACAGGTTGGGAATGCTTGGCTACATTTCTATTTCTTCAGGATGTTAGCTCGTTAGTTTTTTTTTTAAAAATGGATCACACATACTCACTCTTTGTAGTTTTTACTTTGTAGCAGGTTGAGATTTGTTGGGTAATTAAAACTTAAGTCTTTTTGACAAGGAGCGTAGGTAGCATGAGAGATGGCTTCAAGACTTAGGCTGAATTGACAGAGCAGCCAGCATCTGGGTGGACGATTCCAACAATCCATCCGTTTGATAGGTCTCTTCACCTCAAAGAACTGGTATGCTGAATCCATCCCACTTGAATTAACTGATCTTTCTATTTCTTTGGCAGAGCAGGATAACAGTTTATAGCATTTGTAGGATGGTTTTGGGGCTTCCTAGGTGGCTCAGTGGTAAAGAATCTGCCTGCCAGTGCAGCAGACATAGGAGACACAGGTTCGATCCCTGGGTTGGGAAGATCCCTTGGAGAAGGAAATGTCAACCCACTCCAGTATGCTTGCCTGGAAAATCCCATGGGCAGAGGAGCCTGGCAGGCTACAGTCTGTGGGGTCACAAAGAGTTGCACATGACTTGAGTGACTGAAACAGCACAGCATGAAGGCTTTTATTTTCCAATGAGTTTTCACATCTATTATGTCTTTGGATCCTCACCTCAATTTACATGGAGAAAAAGGAGATACACAGTGGTTTGCCTGACTTGGCTACGGTTCTAGAACTTGGTAGTACCAGACCCAGAATTATATGCTAGATAATATCGTGATTCCTACAACAGTGAAACATTTTCATTTCACATATACCTTCAGAAGTACACTCTGAATTTTAAAAGCAGTAACACATAAGGGCAGCCAACTTAAGCTTATGTAGAACTCTTTCACCCCCCACAGCAAAGTTCACACTTTGTGGTACAGTTTTATGTCTTTTGTCTCTAATAACCAACTTCTGGCATTGCCACATCCTCAAGTATCATGTGAGTCATCCAATCAAGAGTTTATTATGCACACTCTAGGAGTTTTAATTCTAAGACCAAGCCACTCTGGATGAATAACATCTCTCGAATGTTTATCATTCATATATGGTACTTATGTTATTTGTAAAGTAAATAGAACTTTCAGGTGTTCAGAATGGCAAATATTTTGTTGTCGGCGGATGGAGTATGAAACCTGGGTAGTGATGGGGAGAGGAGCACCATCTAGCTGTGTCTTTTCATTTTAAAGCTGAGGAACTCAAGGCCCAGAGAAGTGAAGTGACTCTATCCAGACTTCTGCTATTTAACACCAGACTCAGGTCCTCTACCTTTCAGCCTGGTACCTGTTCACCATGGTGTCATGCCAGTGATGGGAGCCTGACTGCCCAGCCTCATGGAGGGTGATAGAAGCCTTCCCACTGAGACCCCTGTCTCTCTCACAGTGATCACGTATATAGACAAAACCATGGCATAATTATAGTTTGTTTAAAAGCATGGGACTTAAAGAAGCAATTTATTTTCAAAGTATTTGAATTACTTATAGATGCATCAGTATTCTTCTTGTTCGACTCCTCTGTATTCAGTTCAGTCAGTTCAGTTCAGTTGCTCAGTCATGTCTGACTCTTTGCGACCCCAGGAATCGCAGCACGCCAGGCCTCCCTGTCCATCACCAACTCCCGGAGTTTACCCAAACTCATGCCCATCGAGTCGATGATGCCATCCAGCCATCTCATCCTCTGTCACCCCCTTCTCCTTCTGCCCCCAACCCCTCTCAGCATCAGGGTCTTTTCCAATGAGTCAGCTCTTCGCATGGGGTGACCAAAGTACTGGAGTTTCAGCTTTAGCATCAATCCTTCCAATGAACACCCAGGACTGATCTCCTTTAGGATGGACTGGTTGGATCTCCTTGCAGTCCAAGGGACTCTCAAGAGTCTTCTTCAACACCACAGTTCAAAAGCATCAATTCTTTGGTGCTCAGCTTTCTTCACAGTCCAACTCTCACATCCATACATGACCACTGGAAAAACCATAGCCTTGACCAGACGGACCTTTGTTGGCAAAGTAATGTCTCTGCTTTTAAATATGCTATCTAGGTTGGTCATAACTTTCCTTCCAAAGAGTAAGCATCTTTTAATTTCATGGCTGCAGTCACCATCTTCAGTGATTTTGGAGCCCCCCAAAATAAAATCTGACACTGTTTCCACTGTCTCCCCATCTATTTCCCATGAGGTGATGGGACCAGATGCCAGTAGCCTTGTTTAATAATTTGTAAATTCACTAGAAGTTAGGATCACACTCTATTTGCTTTATTGGTAAGGCTCCTGGAACCACAAGTATTGCATATTTAAAATAATGATAGCAAATATGTAATGAGAACTTCCCCTATACAAGCATTTTGATTACATTTTCCCATTTAATTCTGTTGAGTACTCTTTGAAGCTGCTCCTCTTATGATCTCATTTTATAGACAAGGAAACTGAAGCCCCCCACCCCCAAATGGTGAAGTTTTGATCTGTTCACATGGTCTGATTCTCAAACCTGCATTTTCAAAATTGCTATTTAGCCAACTCAGTCATATTTTAAAAAGAAATTCAGGAACTTCTCATGCTGTTTGATTTCTTTGATAACTATAAAATGAACTACAAGTTAAAAATATAATTTGCTCAACATTCTCAGCTAAGAACTTCTGGATTTGGTAATCAGGGACTGCCAGGGTGGATGCCCTCCTGAATGCATTCAAGAGGGCTTTCCATGGGTGTTGACTACCCACAAACACCTTATAGAAGGACTCTTGGGGATGAAACTTCTCTGGAAAGTTCTGTACCACTAGACAAATGTCTAAGCACACATAAGGAGCAGTTTGTGTAAGAATCTCTTATAAAGCAAAGTAGAGGTTTAAACTGTGGCTTCTTCAATCACAGCAGAGGTGCTGGGCTCAGCCACTGGGAATGGCCTGAGAACCAGTCCACATAGAAGAAATCTGAGCTGAGCTGGGAGATGGCAGGGGGGAAGAAAAGAATTTCTTTTATAATGTTTTTAAAATATTTCTTCTATTTATTCGACTGCATTGGATCTTAGTTGTGGTATGTGGAATCTAGTTCCCTGACTAGGGATCAAACCCTGGCCCACTGCATTGGGAGCACAGAGTCTTAGCCATTGGACCACCAGGGAAGTCTTAAGAACCTCTTTTTATAAGCTTGACACTTGTTTTAGAAGATAATGAAGACGTTGAGCTAAAAAGATAAGCAGTGTGGAAATAATTATTAAATTAGTTAAAACCCAATTTATGTTTTCAGCTGTTTCTAAATTAGGAATAGAGTAGTAAAGTTCCGTATATTTTTTCCTGCTTTATTCATTCTCTAGGTGTCATCACCCAGATTTTACCTGCCCATTGGTGACGATTCAGCGGGAGTCATTGTAGCCCAGGCAGGCTGCCCAACTCAGGTGAGAATATTGGAATAATTAGCTTTTGATTTTGAAACCACACCAATTTAATAAGGAAGAACCCACAGAGAGCTGACGCAACCTCCTGGTGTCCCTTTCACAGCTCCATTTTCCCTGGGCTTACCACCAGCCCTTTTAATAAACATGAGCTTGTGAAAGAAAAAGCTACATAAAAATTTATACTTCTCAAATTCTGGTTTTCTTTTTAAGTTGCAAACTCAAGCCTGATTGTACTGTACTGCAACCAAAAGACCCCCTCAGGCAAGAAACACATTATGGGAAGCTATTTATAAGGTTTAAATTATCCATATTAACATACTTAAGATTCACCAGTGTGGTTTCTAGATGCCAGATTCAATCCACAGTGATGTCTCAGCATCGGGTAGATAGTTGACTATGTAGACTTTCTCAGGAGAAAAATGCAGAGTGAAACCATAGGGCTGGAAGACCCCTGGAGGAGTTAACTAATCTATCCCCCTGCCTCTGGCAGGACCAAAAGCAAAACCCATTTAGGTATCAGCACAGGCCTATATGCCTGTCTTGTTTGCAAAACCTGATTGGTTCCATCTCTTTCCATTTTTTAAGTGAAAGCTGTAGGCAAAATACAGGAGAAAAAAATTATTTAGTATATATAGACATACATGCATACAGGCAACCCTTGATCATTAAGTATTTATTGGAATTCTCCTGTATTAAAAGGACAGCATTAGGCCCAGAGAGTTAACCCAGTGTAGGTTAAAATACGCTCTCAGAAGCTTACAATTTGGTTAGGAAGACATGACATATATCATGACAGTGCTGGATTGTGTTGACATAAATATTAGAGCCCTAATATGTACCAGCACAGGCAATTCTTATCACATTTACTTGGACTTCAAGTTCCTTTATACTTTCATGCCCTGGGAATTCATTCATAGGATTTTGAAATTACAAAAACTTGACTTTAAGGAGGTTGAAGGCATCCAATTTTTCTATCCTGAATTTTTGCCCAGAAATGTATCTGTTCCCTCTCTTTCCAGCCCACAGCTGGAAATCAGTAGTGTCACCAAATGGACTGACGTGAGAGAACCAAGGATGCAGGACCAACATTTCCATGTAAGATTTTGGTTCCTGGCATTCCCCTGGGCTAAGGGGAGGATGTTCAACTGGACAGAAATGGTTAATGGCTCCCTCACTCCTGTCTTCCCTCACGTGGGATCAGTAGCCTCCTACCTGGGTCAGAAAGTGAGGAATTAAACAGAAAGCTGGGTAAAAAAATCCACCTTCCATTACTTCATGCGCTCATTCCTTGGCTTGTCCTGGGCTAGACTTGGGAGCTACAGAGATACCTGGCTCTGATTTGTGAACAGCGCACGATAGACATATAATCATAACGTGGTGGCAAAGGTCAGTAATAGAAGCAGGTACCAGGGTACTGTGGGAGCCAGGAGGGAAAAGGATTATATCAGCATGAGGTCTGCAGACTGTTTCATAAATTATGCCACATTTAAATCGAGTCTTAGAGAATAGCAGATTTCATCAGCTGGAGAAGGTGCAAGAATCTTTCTAGGCGGAAGGAACACTCTTTGGGCAGAGTAGTGATCCTGGAACATGGTGTGGGCCAGAGAATGACAACAAGAAGAAGACCCACACAGAGGGGTGAGAGGCAGAGGCTGGTACTGCAGTTTGGTGACCACGTTATAAAGGGCCTTTAGAAAGCTTGTTTTGGGAGTTTGGATCTGATCCAGAGAGAAGGATGGGGACAAGGAGTGGAATCAGTTAAAGCTCTCAGACAAGAAAGGACAGGTCTGTGTTCTTGGCTTTAGGAAGATCATTCCAGCAGCCAGTGAGTGCAGGGAATATTGAGGGGAAGGTAGCCCCGAAGAGCGAGACTGGCTTGGAGACTAGATGGCAGTGGTCCAGGCAAGAGGAGATGAGGGCTAAGTCAAGGCGGAGAGGAGAGAATGGCCTCAGGAGATGGGGGCATCATCAGACATGACAGGATGTAGAGACTGGATCTTGTAGGCAAAGGAGAGAAAAATCCAGGAAAGTGCTCAGTTTCTCTCTGTTGCAGCTGCTGCTAAGTCACTTCAGTCGTGTCTGACTCTGTGCGACCCCATAGACGGCAGCCCACCAGGCTTCCCCATCCCTGGAGTTCTCCAGGCAAGAGTACTGGAGTGGGTTGCCATTGCCTTCTCCAAGTTTCTCTCTAGGTAAATGGAAATGAATGTGAGAAGAGGAGAAAGTCTGGAAGGGGTGAGTGTAGAACCAATGTAGACGTGTTTTTGTAATGATATTTGTGGGACAAGTTGTTGGCAATGTTTAGTTCAGTTGAAAATATAAGATTACAGAGCTGAGGATTGACAGAGGTGGAACATGACAGTTAAACTCTCCATGGGTGACTGAGTGGGGATTGTATTTTTGGGAATTGCTGCCATTGCTGCGGGTGTCTCCCTGTCTACATCCCCAGAGATGGTTGTGGGCTCATTAGTCTAAGCCCCACTATGGTTCACATGGGTCATCCCTTCTCCAGGATTTTTTTTTTAAAACCAGGATGCCCCTCTATCACATGGGAGACTGGGGTCTTGGGGCAATGAAAAATTTTCTTTCAGGTGTCTGTTTAATCTGAAAAATGGATTAAAGTCTGAATTCTGCCATATAAAACATCCATGTTTGTTCTGATATAAATTAAGTCTTAAATTATTTATTAATTAAATTATGTGTGTTAGCTGCCCCTGCCCCGTACCCAAATCTCTGTGTATCCTGGGAGATGTGCCATGGTTATCCTGTGGCCTCAGGCTGCCCTTGCATGTGACAATCCATATTCCTTAGTTTGTCAAGCATAGATCTCATCAAGATCTGACCATGACTGTGGTCAGCCTTCTGTTCAGAACAAGTCTCCTGGTTGCCACATGCTCGAGTATCAGGTTGTTATATTTCAGAATTCTGGAGCATACCTGCAGGCAAGGTGTGAGCAAATACCAACTTCATAGCAAGAAAAAAAAACTCAGAACTAGTCCTTTTTTCTTTTCTTTCCTACATTTAAATTTTTTTAATTTTATTTTTTTATTGGGCTATAGTTGATTTGCAATATTATGTTAGTTTCAGGTATACAGCAAATGAATCAGTCATATACATAAATATGTTTACTCCTTTTGGAGTCTTCTCCTACATAGGCCGTTTTAGAACACTGAGCAGTGTTCCCTATACTATACAGTAGTCCTTATTAGATTATATATTTGCCCTTTTAAAAAAAATTACAAAGATAGGACACAAAGGTAAAAGACAAACAGTACATAAGCACATTAACTATCAACTACATATATCAACTTCCCCCCTCGTACCTGCCCCCACCCCAACCCCCACTCCTCAGGGGTGATCTAGCTGAGTAGGTGGGTGGTTATGTTTATTGCCTTGCTACTCAGAGTAAGGGCAAGTGACCAGCAGCACTAGCCTCACCTGAAAGCTTGTTAGAGTTTCAGACCCCACCCTGGCCTCCTGTGTCAGAATTTGCATTTTAAGATCCCCAGGTGATTCCTATGCACCTTCAAGTTTGAGGAGTGAGCTTTTTGCGGACCAAGGAGAAGGGAAAGTTTATCTCCTTTCCTTTCCTTTCATCTAGTAAGGTCTGGATTTTGAATCTCCAGATGCTGTCGCAGGAGGAGTTCAACCTCCTGTGGAGCATCATCTCTACTCTGTATGGGATTGGTCCCCTCCTGGGGACGTAAGGGGTCTCCAGCCAACCTAACTGTTGAAAGACCCTATCCATTCCTTCAGCTCAGACTTCCAGGAAAACAAAACAAAACAAAAAAGAACAATCCCCAAGCTGTGTTTCCTGGTGAACCCCTATGGCTGTTCACACCCATTTGAACAGAACCGTCTCTCCTGGTGTTACTGGGAAACCACTGGGAAAGAAGGAAGAGTAGCTTCTCGTGACAGATCACCTAGTCCATGGGTACCATTGTGGCTGCTGGGGAGCTTGTGGTGAGGTTGCTGGTGGAGGTCTTTCTCTGGAGCCCTGGTATGAGGGGATTCAAGCATAGATGTTATAGAGAAGACACCCAGGTTCACAACAAAATTTTACAGACTGGACACCATCCTTCTGAGGAGAGAACTGAGTTTGTAAACTGTGGTACTGCTGGCTTGGATTCAGGGCACCTGGGTTGTAAAGATTCGAGTCAGTCCCTCAGGTCTCCTACATGGTGCGGTCACTTCTGCTGCTTGCTGTGCTGGTGGGTCTGGGGATCAAGCACAATAGTCCACCTTTCCCCTTTGTGTGGTGTGATGGCTACCCCAGAAGCTGAAATATACTGGGTGATCTAAAATGATTTTACAGGGGAAAGTCATGATTATAGGCACCATGGCTTGTTCCTTTGGAGATGGAGAAGGCATAAGCGAAGGGATATGGTAGTAGGAAAATATGTATGAAATTGTTAAGAGGATGATGGATGCTTTTATTCACTCATTTAACATATAAACTGAGAACAGAACAGGGCAGTATTTTCCAATATTTTCAGGCTTGTGTTTTATTTTGATGTATCTGAAATGTCCTTTTATTTTTTCCCCACTGCCAGGGTTATGAGACATTCCTTATTCCCTCTGCCCCGCCTCTACCATCTTCATCAAAAATCAATGTCTTCTGTCTGTCTTCATCAGGTAAGATAATTTTTTCTTTTGGACTTTAGTTTCTGTGCTATGAAAATGATGGTTGCATTTTCATTTTTAAACTATAAAAACATAAAACTGAATGCATTTTCTCAAATTACTTATGGTCTCCTGTTCCACCTGGGGGGGTTTGATCTGCCTCTTGAGGGATTTCTCTCTCCCCAGAGAGAATCACTATGCTAGGAATTGAGTGCAGGTGAACTTCTAAAAATAATTATCTTGTAAAGATCATGCCAAAGATCTCAGAAAAAAACCAAGAGAGCAGCTTCTTCCCATAGATAAAGAAGACAAGATACAGGAGAGGGCACACCATAAGTTTTGGATTATAATTGGCCTTTCTCAAATATGCTTTCCTCCATCTCCCTTCAGATATGATTCTGGGAAGGCATTTTAGCTGTTTTTAAGTTATAATTTTAGCTGTACTTGCCAACATCTCAGATTTAAAAGATAAGGAACCAACTTATTTTTCTCATTGGAAGTTAGTTTTAAAAGCCCTGGGAGAGGCCCTCTCAGACAATAAAATTCCTACTGAAGGGTGAATGATTGATTGAGGTCTTTCTTAAAGTAAATTCTGATACAGGAGGAGGCAAAGAGTATGGGAGTTTGTGTGTCTGAAGAAATAAAATGGAAAAGGCATAGAAAGAGACACAGAATGTGGTAGACAGATGTGGCCAGGGCAGCAGCGACTACAGGAGTTTTAGTATCTTGATGTCTCTAATAACACCTTTCATGCATATATAGTAGTGAAGGGCCAACATGATGTTTCTACTCAGTACCCCAGGATAGCATCTGATATATAGCAGATGTTCAGTTAATGTTGAATGAATCAATCAATTTTTTAAAATGCTACTCGGTAACTTCTTTAACTCTTGTTACCTGTCATAAGGGAAATAATACTAGTGAGTGGGATGGCTTGTAATGTCCCAGGGTCTTCACTGATGTACAGAGTTCATCTGGGTATCTTAAGAAAACTTTACAGAAAAAGATAACTTTCACAAAATATCTGTAAGACACAAGGAATGAGTCTTAGCTTTGCTACTACTACCCTTGTGAATTTCTCTATGCTTCAGCTCTTCATCCCTAAAGAAAGTAGCAATGAGTATTTCAGAGTTGTCATGAAGATTGACATAGGTAGGATATGAGGCATATTGATGGCCACTATGCTGATGTTAAAAAAATATCTTTACCCCAAAGTGATTCATGATAAATGTCCAATTAAAGTGAGGATCTGAGTTCCCTACCAGTTTAAATTCCTTGGAGTAATGACTTTTAGGCCTGTGGGTTCTTGGGAAAGTGGTATATTTCAGAAGCGTGGAATTGTCCTTGGTGGAGACATTGCCTGCTTCTCAGCAGGATGAGAGTTTTGGTTTTTGATCAATGTGTTTACAAATGTGACTCAAACCAAGGGTGTAACTCAGAGGCACTAGAGTCTCCTTAGGGAGGATCCTTGGATTTAAGGACAAAGATATAGCGGTGGTTTCAGGAGCCATTGCCTCTTTTAGAGCTTGACCTGGTAATTATAAAACTTAGTATTCAAATGCATTTGGACCATAGGCTTATTAGGGGCAAGAGACTGTGACTTTTTTCTGGTAGCTGCACAGCTTCCAGCCAAAGCCTTCTAAGTAGCTTGTAGATATTTGCTGAGTAAATTAATGAATGCCCAAAAGAAGGCCAACCAGAGAAACGAGCTGGAAAGGTTGAGATTGCAGATAGAGACCTAACATAGAGGGAGGGTGGCTAGTGATGGACGGAGGCAAAGTTGGCAGGTCAAATACAAGCAGCAATGTGAAAGATAGGCCAAAGTAAAGGCCAAACTCAGGCCATTTCCTGCAGAGGTTTTTGGGTTGGTGTGCCCCTAAATTTCACATTTTATAGGGCAACTATAGGTTTTCTTGGAGGGCCTCCCCACAGGTAGCTTTATCCTGGGTCACTATGGGAAGTTGACTTGAGTCATCTTTGGTGTCAATGCTTCTTAGTCTGACTTGCATGACCACCTACTTCCTGTTAGAATGGGGATGGAAGACCTTGGCTGCCTGGGATAGAATCACGTGGTATTAGTCACCTCTGGGCTATAGTCTATTGTTTCTTTCTGTGATAGCATGGAACTGTTGCAGAATACTTTTGATCATGTCCTTAACAGTGGTTCTTCTTAAGATCTATCTGTTGGCACTGGAAGCAAGCCCTTGTGACTTAGCCTCACAGGTCCAGAAGAAAAATGTGATGAGAAAAACAGCTTGTTTTTCAGAGTTGCCATGTAGGCATTTTATAGTCTGATAACCCTCCTCACACCCAGAGCCTGGACATTTTGATAAGGCGTTGCCATCAGTTCCTGCTTTGCTTTTCCTAGGGCCCCTTTTAAAATAACCACCTACAGTAAAGCCCACAAAAGTTAGTGATCTCCTCCCCCACGGTCCCCTGTTGTCTCCTCCCTCAAGACCTGGCATGTTGGAGGGCTGCCTTTCCCCTGACTCATTGTGCCCTCTGGCTTCTAGGATCTTGTGATTCGACTTCCTTTGTGTGGATGTATTGACATTGTGCCCTTAAAATGACCCCGTGGGTGGTTTCACTTCCCCAAAGTGGGAGCTAGATGTTGAGGGAGCTGTCTGCCTCCACCTTGTGAACAATGCATGTTCCCTCACTCAGTAGGTCACAATCTACATATTCTTTTTTTTTTTTTTATTAGTTGGAGGCTAATTACTTCACAACATTTCCGTGGGTTTTGTCATACATTGATATGAATCAGCCATAGATTTACACGTATTCCCCATCCCAATCCCCCCTCCCACCTCCCTCTCCACCCGATTCCTTTGGGTCTTCCCAGTAATCTACATATTCTTAATTCAATACCCCTGCTCCAGCTCCTCAACACAAGAGGTGAGCATGGACTCTGAAGCATTTATTTATCCTTAAGGACTTCTTCTTATGTACAACATGACCCTCCATGTACTCACCAAATGAATCCAACAATTTTCGATGTAAATCCAGACAAAATATTTCATAGGCTAGGGGTTCAAAATTATCATTATTACCATCATTGCCACCACCATTCCCATCATATCATCAAAGCTTCCTTTGAGAATCTAATAAAAATTATAGACTTTCTTCTCCAGACAAATGTTCCCACACACCTGTACCCCAAATCCTGCAGGCTGTTCATATTACAGGAGATTCACAAAATGCTGGGAACCCTGCCAGAACCTCCATGTTAAGGAACCCTGCTTTGGGCTGAAGTGGTCAATTCTGGTCTTTGTCCTTGGACACCCATCGGCAAGAAGACTGTTGATTAACACAAGAATGGTGTAATGTTTGGTTGCAAGTGGGCAAGGAGAAGGTGCTTGCTGAGTTAAAGTCCATCCTGATTCATTACTTTAGATCATCTCGGAGGTGTCACTTACGTTAGTATGAAGTACAAATTATTATTTTCATTGAAGGTGGAAGTAGCTCAAAACCTTTAGAAAGTAATGCTTATGAATATGTAATAAAAAGTTAGTCTGGGTTTATTGAAGTAGCAGATACTTCCAATGAATATTAATAAGGGAACTGAGACAAGAAGAGATAGTGGGTTATAATGCCAATGCACTGAAATTGAGAAAGATAAATTTTAACAAAAATGATTAAAATAATTGATGCTAATACAATTTTTATATGTTCCAAATTTTTAAGGGATAAGAAATTGCTTTGGAATTCAAGGTCAGCAGATTACATGTTTAAATGCCAGCTCAGCTACAACTGTGCCATTACTAACTTTCACTACATATTGAAAAATCTATGTGGGGTATATTTCGATTTCCCGATTTTGCTCTTTTTAAGAGAGAAAAGTTAAAAGGTGAATCCATCACCAGGCTGGTATTTAAGCTCATAATCAAGATAGCCAGAATAACATTTAAATACAAGCTGCTGAAAATAATTGATTATCTCATGTACAGTCAATCTCATTAACATATGGCAAAGATTACAGCCTAAATATGAGAGTCAGCATAAATCCACTTGCTTGAAAGTACTAAAGATTATATTGTCAGGTACCAAACAGATGTCTTCTTAACAAGGCCCAGGAATGATTTCCTTCCACTTTCACTGGCTACCTCCTCTTTGGTAAACCCCATCTCTAGTTCCTCTGTTGTGTCGGTCACTCCTTATTACTTAGTGCTCTCCTTTGCCATTTAGAAAGAGAAATGGCCATCACTCACTTGACTACCTTGGAAGTCTTTCTGGTGGGGATCTGAGCTCATCTTTTGAGATCTTTACTCATTTTCTGCCCCTTTACCATCTACAGCTGACTTTATATCTGTGGATTAAGATTAACCATGCTAACTTCTTTTAAAAATATTTTATTTATTAAATCATCTGCTGGATCTTCATTGCTATGTGCAGTCTTTCTCTAGTTGTGGCAAGCCAAGACTAATCTAATTGCTTCTCATTGAGTGGCTGGCTTCTCATGTCATGGAGCACAAGCTCTAGATGTGCAGACTTGAGTAGTTGTGGCTCTTGGGGTCCAGAGCACAGGCTCAGCAGTTGTGGCCCATGCGCTTAGTTGCTCCATAGCATGCAAGATCTTCCTGGACCGGGGATTGAATTGGTGTCCTCTGCATTGCAAGGTGGATTCTTAATCACTGGGCCACCAGGGAAACCTGCAAGATAACTTTTGACTTGACTTATATATATACATGTGTGTGTGTGTGTGTATATATATATATATATATATATAGAGAGAGAGAGAGAGAGAGAGAGAGAGAGATGGAGAGGAGAGGGAGGGAATGACTGTGTGCGTCTCTGTGTGAGTGTGCATATACTCTCACAGTTTTTTTCTCCTTTGTATGAGCTCAGATTTGCGTTAAGAAAATGATTCATGTCTAGTATATCTAGCATTTCTGCGTAAGTATAGTAGGGGGTTTTTCAGGCTATCCTTAGCCTGCCATCTTTCCAAAACTATAACTTTGACCCAATCTCTTTCTTTCTCAGCTTGTCCTTGTCCATTGTTCACTCTATCCTCAGGTTCCACATCATGGTTTCTAGAAGGTTCTAGGCTTCACCATCATGGTAGAAACATGTTCCAGAAATTCAAGGTATTAATGTTTAGAAGGAAGGGGTATTATGTGTGTCAAACAATGAAGAAGCAAACAACAGGTGTCCATTTGACTTTCCCTTTTGCTCTTACCTGGACAGGTGTTTAATGAAGTGTGTTCAGGTACTTGTTATGCCAATATTTGGTGTTTTGCAATGGCACAATCATCACATAATGGCAAGAGAAGGGTATAACATATCTTTGCTGCTGCTGCTAAGTCACTTCAGTTGTGTCCAACTTTGTGTGACCCCATAGATGGCAGTCCACCAGGCTCCCCTGTCCTTGGGATTCTCCAGGCAAGAACACTGGAGTGGGTTGCCATTTCCTTCTCCAGTGAGTGAAAGTGAAAAGTGAAAGTGAAGTCGCTCAGTCATATCCGACTCTTAGTGACCCCATGGACCGCAGCCTACCAGGCTCCTCCGTCTGTGGGATTTTCCAGGCAAGAGTACTGGAGTGGGGTGCCATTGCCTTCTCCATGACATATCTTTAGGTGGAGGCAAATAAAATTGCATTATCATGTTGTTTAGGTGAGGAATAAATCTGTTAAAAGTCAAAAAAGCTTCAAGTCAAGGTAAAATCCAGAGAGTTTATAACATCAGCAATTGATGATACTAATATTACCATAAATAACAACGGTAACATAGTTTATAGCAGTTTACCTTTTAAAGGATGCTTTCACATTCATTTACATTTAAAAGTATATGTAGGCATGTGTGCTCAGTAGATTCTGACTTTTTATGACCCCATGGACTGTAGCCCACCAGGCTCCTCTGTCCACAGAATTTTCCAGGCCAGAATAGTGGAGTGGGTTGCCATATCCTACTCCAGGGGATCTTCTTAATCCAGGAGTTGAACTCAAGTCTCTAGCATCTCCTGCATTGGCAGGTAGTTTCTTCACCTGGGAAACCAATATTATATGTAAGGCTGGTATAAATTTCATTCTAGTTGCAAAAGGGTCAGACAAGACTTACTGACTGAAACAACAAAAAAACTGAATCTCACAAGCATACCAAGTAACCAGTGATTTGCAGAAGTAACAACTTGTTCTAAAATTAAAATGTTATTTTACTATGGAAGCAAATATGTGCTCAAATGACAACACATTAGGTACTCAAATTTTTATGTATAAAGATATTTATAATAGCAAAAAATGGAAGCTACATGAATACTGAACAGTAATAGAACAGCTAAATAAATCATAGTGTATCTATTTGCTTGCATTATTAGTAAATGATTTTAACATGATGCCCTCAAAGAATGTCTGATGGTAGGGAAAGTTCATTATACATGATAAGAACAATTAAAACGTATGAACAAACCAATATTCAGTATGTTTCTCATGTAATTAAAAATAAACACACAGGGATGAAATATACACACAAGCATAGGAGTAATATTCAAAACAGATAACAACTGTTAGGGGAGCTACTGGCCAATCAGAATGGCCACTTTCTCTTCTCAATTGGTCTGGCCATGCCAGTGCTTATTGCTTACTGTCTAGTCTCAAAATAGCAGTAGTGTTATGATAAAGGGAGTGAATGTTTTTCTTTTTATCTTTAAAATGTTTCTGTACATTTTTCTGTTTTCTAAATTCTGTACAATGTGGATGTAAGAATTAATAGAAAAGAATATAATCCCTTAATATTCTCTTTAGAGAAAATGATAACTTCTCAGAATTTTACAATGCTGTTTACTTTCCTTCTTGTTTCTATGTCCCTCCCCCACCCTGTAGTGCATTGTCTCCCTTAGTCCAAGCAACTCACAGAAGATACTTAAAATGGGTCCAAAGATGCGTTCTTTGAAATGCCCAATGAAACTAATCGGCTAACTAACTAAATCAACACCATAAAAAAGAGAAGTCTATCATCTTAAGATTATTGGTGTAAAACCACAATGTGACCACTTATATTTTTAGTGGAGGAGTCATACTGGTTACGTTTATTGTTTAGTCTTTCATTCGTGTCCTACTCTTTATGACTCCATGCACCGCACGTCAGACTCCCCTGTGCTTCATCATCTCCCGGAGTTTGCTCAAACACATGTCCATTGAGTTGGTGATGCCAACATCATCATCTAATCCTCTGTCATCCCCTTCTCCTCCTGCCTTCAACCTTTTCCAGCATCAGGGTCTTTCCAATGAGTCAGCTCTTCACATCAGGTGACCAAAGTGTTGGCTCTTCAGCCTTAGCATCAGTCCTTCCAATGAATATTCAGGGTTGATTTCCTTTAAGACTGACTGGTTGCCTACCTACTGACAATTAAAAATTTTTCTCTATCAACAGAGGAAAATAATTACAAGGTTTATTTAACTTTCACTATGCACCAGGCACCATTCTGAGCTCTTTCCTTAGATGATCTCCTTTATCCTTGCAACCACTCTATTAAGTAGGTGCCATTATTGTTTTCATTTTATAGATGAGGCTAAGAGAGGTCAAGTAACTTGTGCAAAGTCACACAGCAAGTAGCAAGCAGAAACTTGATCCGAGAGCATCTGACGCCACAGCTTGGCTCTTAACCAGTTTACTACCCTGTACCAATGTTTCACATACAAGTCAGCTTGACTCCAAAACTAACAGAGTGAAAATACACTATACTTTTATACACACCCATCCCAAATGAACATAATTGGTGGTTAATAAATGATCCATAATGATACTTATTATTATTGAGGCTGTTGGCATTTGAAAATCCTTCTAGTAGACAGTGCTCATAGTACAGGACATAGGGCCTCTGATCTGCAGGGCTTGCTGGCTCTCTGTCCTTTGGACTGATAGCTATGTTCTTAGGCCTCAGTTTTCTTTCCCAGTAAACGAAGATAATAATTATACCCAACTTTCAGGCAGTGAGTTTAAGCAAGCCAAACATATAAAGCTCTTAGCTCAAAACCTGGCATGTAGTAAGAACTCAGTAAATGTAAGTTGATGCTATGTCTTCTTGTCATTTTTACATTTAAGGGACAAAATACCTGCCTTGGAGGGAGCTACTTAAAGAGGTTTGAACTAGTTCATCATCAAGGCTCCCAGGAGACAAAGAGGCCAGGCACAGATGCTTAAATCATAAAGGTCAACAAAGAACAGCCTTTATCTTTTTTTTCCAAGCCTAATACTTGTTTGCACTGTATAGTCCAGATTCCTGTCCCTGTCCCTTTCCCCCCACTGAATAACCAACCTCCTCCTTAAGACTCTGCTTTGCTCTGTAGTTTGGTTAAGACTTTCCCTAGTCAATTTTGCATACACTGGCCTTGTGATGTTGATTTAAGATTAGCTTAGAGTGAATTTCAGCCAGCATGGATTTCAACCGTTGATTCTAAGTTCATTCATAACAGGGCTGAGATGAAGTGAATTTTGTCCAATGGTTTGATGTTAAGAGAGTGTGAGGCTAATGGAGTATTCATTGAGCAGTGAACACCTAATTAGGAATCAGAGAGAGCTTGTGCTGGCAGCCTGGGTAGTGAAGGTGTCCAGTGAAGGCTGACTTATGGGTATGGGGAAAAGACTATGCTTGGCTGTTTCTGCACTTTTCTTAGAGCCCAAAGGGCCTTGTCTTTCTGAATTTTCTGGGCAAATGGTAGCTGCAGGGACAGAAATCCTGATTTGTGGCAGCTGAGTGGATGGTAGGACAAAGCTCTTACCCTTCCTGTGGATGAAGAAGAGAAGCAGTTGATTTCTGGGGCAGGCGATCTCTAAATGATTGTGTGTACCCTGAAAATTTGGGGAGCTTCTAACATTTTTGGAAATGGGAATATATTTGAAATTCTAACATACAATTTCTAGCTATTTCCAACCTCCCATATGTGAATCGCCAAAAGTGAATTCTGAAAACGGTAGTGGGAAAATACTGCCTGGGGATAAAGAAAAGTTACCGCAGGAGTCTGGTTTCTGTATTAATTTATTTCACAATAAGAGCAAATTCCTTTCCCTAGGGGAATATTTGACACAGTAATTGCACTAGGGAACAGTCATTGTTTCATTTCATTTTCTTTCTTTTTTAAACTTTCTTTGTAAAGCAGAAGTGTTATAAATCTTCCCGAAAGAGCCACTTAAACAAGATTTGTGGACTGTGAGATACGTGTTTTATGTATGTATGTGTATATATATATAATGAATATTACACATGTATATATGTATATTCATTCATTCATTTGTTGTTGGGTCTCACAATGACATTTTGACTGATCAAATGAGAAAATTAGAAGTACATGAGATCTAGACACATGAAACACATTTTTCCAGATTTAGAGAGTGAAAAGGAGAACACATGCCATCTATCATGAGCAAAAAACACAGACCTGAGTTCAGCTTACATTGCTTTTATGGAACCAAACTTAGACCTGCTTACCTGTGTGCCGTGAAGCCAGTCTACTGATGCCAGGCAATGGTGAAG
The DNA here is from genome assembly GCF_033118175.1 of Dama dama. Lineage (NCBI taxonomy): Eukaryota > Metazoa > Chordata > Mammalia > Artiodactyla > Cervidae > Dama > Dama dama. The sequence goes on along the minus strand of NC_083692.1, from coordinate 53,796,321 downwards.
CAAAGTATAATGTTTACTGCAGGCTCCAAGCAAGGAATCCAGGGCAGTTAGTGCTTAAATGTCCCAAACACCCTGAAGATTTTCAGGGAAAAGTTTATACAGACAGGGTGAGGGAGGGAGCTTGTGATATATGTGATCAGTTTGTGGATATTCTTCTGATTGGTGAGGTAATCAGGAGTTAACATCATCAACCTTCTGGTTCCAACTGGTCCGGGGTCTACATAGTTTTGGGCAGTAGACAGTTAACTTCTTCCATCTGGTGGGGGTGTCAGTACTTATAAAACAGCTCAAAGGACCTGACTCAGAATATTATCTACAGCCCTTGAGAAGGAACTAAAGGTCCTTGACTTTGTTTAATGGCAGAACTATCATTGTTTTGTTTTGTGTGACTGTTTTCCTTTCTTTTTGCATCTTCTCACTTATCTGATTAAATTTATTTTTGACTAAAGTTTTTCTACAGACAAAAGGCAGGTGGTGGACATGGGAGGTGGGTGGGTGGAGTCTTGTTCTGGGAAGCCCCCATAGGGTCCTGCTCTGTTACATTGCCTCTGACCAAGTGAGAATGATTTTATTACTTACAAAGGTTTTTAAAATGTAAATTGTATCTATAATACACATTGTAAGTAGTGAAGTTCTATGAATATGATGGTTTTGATGGTTGATGCATATCCAATTTAAAACCTTGTGCTTTGAGATAGAGGAATTTGAGAGGTACATCATTCTATATTTGTGCTTCAGTTGGGACTAGACCTCTGGAATCCTTTGACAATTCAGCAGCCTTCCTGTTCCAAGCACCTTCTTACCCTCCTCTGGGTCTAAATACTCACAAAATACTCTTGTAGCTTCTGGGAAACCTTTAATTGACTCAGATGCCCCAGGGTTTGGGGGCTTAATTTACTGTCCCTCCCAGGAACACTTATCATGGAAAAGCCATAGATGAGAGCCATAGATGCCACTGTTAGAAAAAAAGATGGACTTTTAGGCATGAGGAGTTTTCATATCTTTCAGGTACACCTCAGTCATTATCAGGGCTTCTCTGGTGGTTCAGCCGCTAAGGAATCTGCCTGCAGTACAGGAGACTTGGGTTCAATCCCTATTGAGAAGATCCCCTGGAGAAGGAAATGGCTACCCACTCTAGTATTCTTGCCTGAAAAATTCCATGGACAGAGAAGCCTGGCAAGCTATAGTCCATGGGGTTGCAAAGAGTCAGATACGATTAAGTGACCAAGGTTTTCATTTTCACTTTTCAGTCATTATCAGGATCTGAGCACGTGCATAACACACATAAACCATGTTCTGCTAGACAGAGCCACTTACCAAAACAAATGAATAAGCTGCATTACTAAAACTTCCAAAGTAAGAGAGGAAATCAAAGGTAAGGGGAAAACAAAAAGAGAAAAATAAGTTGATTCTAAGGAGACTAACATTTCAAACAGATGTTAAATCCTTTATTCCTACTATTATTGTCATTATTATAAAGATGATATAACCCTATAAGAAGTGGAGAAATGGACAAGAATCATTCCCATAACCCTTTCTCCAATACAGAAGTTACTTTTTTAAAAATTTTTTGTTTCAGTGATCTGATTATAGAGATTGAGAAAACTTTATTCAGGAAAATTAACTTGATTACCATGACACAGCTCATACAGAACTCCTCAAGATCTGCAAAGAAGACACTCATCTAAGGATGGCTGATAAATTATATTGGACTGTTCTCTACTGATTTTTAAGTGCCATCAAATCAAGTAGCCTGTGTCTAATAAAGACTCTATGAACAGTACATTCCATTGGGCTTACTTGAGGAATGACAACTCTTCTTGGACTTCTCTGAAGTTCTAGAACAAGTTATAAAAGCAGGACTGGGCCAGACTCCAGGGTCCCAGTGTCTAAGCCCAACCTTTCCCCTGCTGCACTCTGCTACTTTATTCAGTTGTTAAGTTTAGAATGGGTCTTGTTAATAGTTTTCTCTGATTGATTTGTTCTCTCAGATGAGGATGACAGCTTCTTTTCTCGTGAAAATAAATTCAGGTAGGGAAAGAAAAGAAACAGCTCCTTGAGGCGGTTGGTATTTTGGTCTTTGATTGTAGATGAGGAAACCGAGGCCCAAAATATTGAGTGGAGCAGGCCTTATTACAGGTCTGTGAACCTCCAAAGCCCATGCTCTCAAACCCTGCGCCTGGTTAGAAAACAAGAGGGAGTGATGCTACTGCTTCTCAATGCTGTGTCTTGTTAGATGCGAATTAAGCACAATACTCTTTTCAAGTCCACACTCAGCCTCAGAATCCTTTACAAAACAGGACTCTAGGCAACCACAGGCAACCAATGGGTTTGATATAATGTGAAGCCTATAGGCCAGCCTGGCAAGGCAATATATTCCTTCCCTGAGCTAGACTCACGCTACCAGTAGAGCCCTGAGTGCCTGCCGGTACCACCTATGTGAGTCTGTGAGCAAATCCCTTAAACTTTCAGAGCCTCTTTCTCTACCTTTCATGAGTGGAGGGAACAATACTAACCACTTTCTATGGTTGATGTGAGGAGCACAAATGAGAAAATAGGTGTAAAAGCACTTGGTAAGCTTTTTAAATGTAGGGATGGAAGATTATATTTAGTTTTACAGATAGGAAAAACTGATTTTACTCACAGAATTCATCACCCCTTTAGGTATTTATTCTTTTTAGTGCACTTTTTAAAACAAAGTTTAACATACTTTTATTGTTAATTATCTCATAGCCTGGGCACACAGGGGGAAAGTTGCTGAACTATGCTGTGAAGTTCTACTAATGATTTTTTTCCCCCCAGTTTTTCTCTTTCTTACAGTAATGATATTACTACTTGCCCTAACACATGAGGTTGCCTTCAAATACTGTGAAGGTGGTCTGGCATCTAACAACTTTTTCATTTCTTTTTTAAAAAATATTTTATTTACTTATTTATTTTGACTGCATTGGGCTTTGATTGCTATTTGTGGGATCTAGTTCCCTGACCAGGGATTGAAACCGGGCCTCCAGCATTGGGAGCATGGAGTCTTAACCATTGGATCACCAGGGAAGTCCCCCTTTTCATTTCTTGAGTGGCCATGACACCATCTCTTCCCCTGCACCTAGCACTGGGAAATTGAGGAGGTGCATGATTTACGAGGGTATGAGCAACATGAAAGGGCAAAAAAAAAAAAAAAAAAAAATAGCAGCCTACCCCAAGATTAAAATTGATGGGGAACCCCACCTAGGCTTGCAGGAGCACAGGCAAGAGTGGTTGCTGGAAACTGGAGTGGATGGCCCTGGAGGGGGCTGCCAGTCAGGAGCTGGAAGCTTTAGCAGGTGAGTGATTGTAGGCTGTGGTACTCTGTGATCCAGCAGAAAGTGATCGGAGCTTGAAAGGCAAGGAAGCGTTTGGTGTGGCCCATGTGCTCTGATTTTGGGGCACAGAGAGGTGGAGAAGGGGGAGCCTGGGGTGCACAGAAGACACCCAGAGCAGCAGGCATTCAGAAAGACAAGTAAAGTAGTATTTGGAGGAATGAGATTTATTCGAGGCCATGGCAGAAGACAGAGAGAAGAGGAGGAGCAGGACATGTGATCTGTAGCTCTTTATTTTTTTTTATGCATTTTATTCAAGTATAGTTGATTTACAATGCTGTGTTAATTTCTGCTGTACAGAAAAGTTGAGAAGAGTATCCTCACATTTTGGAGAAGTCATCACGCTGTATATTAGTTCCTTAGAACTTCTTCATCTTATAACTTAAAGTTTATACCCTTTGACTAACATCTCCCCATTTACCCCCACTTGCCAGCTCCTGATAAAACCATCCTACTCTCTGTTTTTATGGGTTAGGCTTTTTTAGATTCCACATGTACTTAAGAACATAAAGTATTTGACTTTATTTATCTGACTTATTTCATTTAGCATAATGCCCTTCAGGTCCGTCCATGTCATCCCAAACGGCAGGATTTTCTCCTTTGTCATAGCTGAAAAATATCCCATTGTATAGACATTCCATATATTCCTTACCCATTTATCAGTTGCCGGACTCTTAGTTTGTTTCCATATCTTGGCTGTTGTGAATAGTGCTGCAATAAATATGAAAGTGCGGATATCTCTTTGCTTTGCTTTGCATATATACCCAGAAGTGAGACAACTAGATCATATGGCAGTTCTATTTTTAATTTTCTTGAGGAACTATCATACTGTTTTTCATAGTGGCTGCATGAATTAACAATCTACCAACAGTGCACAAGTGTTCCCTTTTCTGCACATCTTTGTCAATTTGTCAATATCCCCACATCTTTGTCATCGTGTCTTTTTGATGATAGCCATTCTAACAGGTGTGAAGTGATACCTCATTGTGGTTTTGATCTGCATATCCCTGTTGAATAGTGATGCTGAGGATTGTTAGACATTTGTATGTCTTCTTTGAAAATGTCTATTCAGTTCCTATGTCCATTTTTTTTTTTTTGGATTTTTTAAATTGCTGTTGGATAGTGTGAGTTCTTTATGTATTTGGGATATTAATCCTTTACTATAGGTATATTATTTGCAAATATTTTCTCCCATCCCATACATTGACTTTTCTTCTTGTTAAGTGTTTCTTTTGTTGTGCAGAAACTTCTTAATTTGATGTAGTTCCATGATTAATTTTTGCTTTTGTTGCTTGTGCTTTTGGTGTCATATCCAAAAAGTCATTGCCGATCCATGTCAAGGAGCTTCCACCTATGTTTTCTTTGAGGCATTTCATGGTTTCAAGTCTTATGTTTAAGTATTTAACTCATTTCAAGTAAATTTTGTGAGTGGTGCAAGATACCCATTCTTATACATGTGGGTCTTATGTTTAAATCTTTAACCCATTTCAAGTAAATTTTGATAGTAGTGCAAGATGCTTTTTCTTGTGCATGTAGGTATCTAGTTTTCCCAACGTCATTTAGGGAAGACACTTTCCTCATTGAGGAGTTATGGTTCCTTTAGTTGACTATGTATGTGAGGGTTTATTTCTGGCTCTCTATTCTGTTCCATTGCTCTACAGGTCTCTTTTTATGTCAATACCATACTATTTTGATTACTATATCTTTGTAATATAGTTTGAAACCAGGAAGTGTGATGTTTCCAGCGTTGTTATTTCTCAGGAGTGCTTTGACAATCAGGGTCTTTGTGGTTCCATACAAATTTAGGTCTTTTTTTCTATTTCTATGAAAAACACCACTGGAATTTTGAATAGGGATTGCATTGGATCTGTAGAGGTTTTGGATATTATGGACATTTTAATAATATTAATTCTTCTGGTGTATTAACATGGCACATCTTTCTATTTGTGTCTTCCTTAGTTTCTTTAATCAAAACCTTATAGCTTCCAGTGTACAGATATTTTATCTTCTTGGTTAAATTTTTTCCTAAGTATCTTATTATTTTTGATGCTAATGTAAATAAGATTGTTTTCTTTATTTCTTTTTATAGTTAATGTATAGAAATGCAACTACCTTCTGTGTATTGATTCTGTATCCTATGGCTTAATTTGTTGATTATTTCTCACAGTTTTTCAGTAGAGTCTTAAGAATTTTTTTTTTTTTAATTTTTTTATTAGTTGGAGGCTAATTACTTCACAACATTTCAGTGGGTTTTGTCATACATTGATATGAATCAGCCATGGATTTACACGTCTTCCCCATCCCATTCCCCGCTCCCACCTCCCTCTCCACCCGATTCCTCTCGAAACATCCCACCCTCGCCTTCTCCCAGAGAGTTCAAAAGTCTGTTCTGTATTTCTGTGTCTCTTTTTCTGTTTTGCATATAGGGTTATCGTTACCATCTTTCTAAATTCCATATATATGTGTTAGTATGCTGTAATGTTCTTTATCTTTCTGGCTTACTTCACTCTGTATAAGGGGCTCCAGCTTCATCCATCTCATTAGGACTGGTTCAAATGAATTCTTTTTAATGGCTGAGTAATATTCCATGGTGTATATGTACCACAGCTTCCTTATCCATTCATCTGCTGATGGGCATCTAGGTTGCTTCCATGTCCTGGCTATTATAAACAGTGCTGCGATGAACATTGGGGTGCACGTGTCTCTTTCAGATCTGGTTTCCTCAGTGTGTATGCCCAGAAGTGGGATTGCTGGGTCATATGGCAGTTCTATGTCCAGTTTTTTAAGAAATCTCCACACACACAGATTTTTTTATATATAAGATTCATCTGGAAATAAAAACAGTTTTATATTCTTCCTTTTCAATTTGGGTGCCTTTTGTGTCTTTTTCTTTCTGATTGCTCTGGCTAGGACTTCCAGTGCTATGTAGAGAGAGTGAACATTCTTGACTTATTTCTGATCTTAGAGTAAAAGCTCTCAACCTTTTACTGTTAAGGACGAGTTAGCCGAGGGCTTGTCATATATGGCTTTTATTATGTCGAGGTACACTCCTTCTGTATCCAACTTGTTGAGAGTTTTTTTTATTGTAAAAGCATGTGGTGTTTGGTCAGATGGTTTTTCTGCATCTATTGGGATGATCATGTAATTTTTTTCTTTTATTATACAGTAAGTTCCTTGCATACAAACCTTCAGTTTTCAGACTTTCAAAGATGCTAACATGCATTTGCATGCCCAGTCATGTAAGTTAGTCACATATCTAGCATACATTTTTACATGCATGCATCTCCTAAAAGTGGTTGTGTTTTTGCGCACTTTGCTGTACTGTACTGTACAGAGTACAGTGGTACACTGTCTTTATTTGAAGCCCAGGATGTCAGGAAACAAGTGTAAAAGCAGTGGTGATGTAGCTGGTAATACTGTATTTTTCAAGGTACTGTACTGTAAGATTCAAAATGTTTATTTCATGTGTTTGTTTTTTACGTATTATTTGTGTGAAAAGTATTATAAACCTATTACAGTACAATACCATATAATGGATTGTGTTAGGTGGGTATCTAAGCTAACTTTGTTGGGCTTAATGAACAAACTGGACTTATGAAGACATTCTTGGAATGGAACTCATTCGTATGTAGGGGATTTACTGTATTAATCTGGGCTTTCACATTTATTGATTTGCATATGCATTCCTGGAATACACTCCATCTGATCATGGTGTATGTTCCTTTTAATGTAATGTTGAATTCAATTTGCTAGTATTTTGTTGAGAATTTTTGCATCTCTATGCATCAGCAATACTGGCCTCTAGTTTTCTTTTTTTGCATTGTCCTTTTCAGGCTTCGATATCAGGATAATGTTGGCCTTCTAAAATGAATTTATAAGTGTTTCCTTCTCTTCAATTTTTGGGAAGAGTTTGAGGATAATTGGTATTAATTACTTGGATGTTCGGTAGAATTCACCAGTGAATTCATCTGGTCTTGGTGTTTTCTTTGTTGGGGGGTTTTTTGATTATGGATCCATTGTCCTTTACTTGTTGATATGTTCTGATGTTTGATTTTTTTCATGAATCAGTCTTGGTAGGTGGTATGTTTCTAGGAATTTATCCATTTTTTCTAGGTAATTCAATTTGTTGCCATATAACTGTTCACAGTATTCTCTTCTGATCCTTTTTATTTCTGTGGCATTAACTGTATCCCCTCCTCTTTCAAATCTGATTTTGTTTGAGTGTTTTCTCTTTTTTCATAGTTAGCTTGGTTAACATTTTGCCAGTTTCGTTTATCTTTTCTAAAATTAGCTTTTAGTGTTTTTAATATTTTCTATTCTTTTTATTTTCTCTGTTTCTTTTATTTCTGCCTTGACCTTTGTTATTTCCTTCCTTCTGCTAACTTTGGGCTTAGATTCATCTTTCTTATTTCTTGAGCATAATGTTGTCTGTTATATATATAAGATGCTTTATGTAGCCACAAAACAAAAGCAACAATAGAGTCTCACAAGCTCAAGGGAAGAGAATCAAACATACCACTGTGGAAAATCATCAATTCAAAAAGAAAAGTAGCAAAAGATGAACAAAAACACTAAGAAACTACAAAATATCCAAAAAAATTTAATACGATGGTACTAATAAGTCCTTCCTTATCAATAGTTACTCTAAATGTAAATTAATTAAATTCTCCAATTAAAAGTCATAGAGTAGTTGTATGGGAAGAAAAAAATCACAGGCTCAAACTTTATGCTGTCTATGTGATATTTACTTAACTTTAAAGGCACAGATAGGATCAAAGTGAAGACATGGGGAAAGATATTCCATGTAAGTGAAACCGAAAAAGAGAGCATGAGTAGCTATAATTGTATTAGAGAAAATAGATATTTAGGTAGAAATGGTGACAAGAGGCAAAGAAGATCACTATATAATGATTCATCAAGAAGCTGTAACAATCATAAATATAGATGTACCCAACATTGGAGAATCTAAATATCTTAAACAAATACTAACAGATCTGACAGGAGAAATATGGATTCTTTGGCCCTGGGCAAAACCATCAGAATTGCAGGGGTATCCCAGGAAGCTGTTTTACACAGGCTTACCAGGTCATTCCTAGGGACCCTGCATTTTGAGAACTGCAGTTTTAGACTTTTGCACTAGAAAAAAGTTTCTGTAGACTTACATGATTGTGATTATCTTACACGATTTTGAACCCTTTGGTTTTATAGTTCAGACATCTCTCTTCTTTTATTACTTAACTCTAATCCTTTTATCCTTATTTTAATTGTTTAAGTGTATATGTAAGTCACCTTCAACATTTTTAGACAGGGTATGAATGATTAAAGAATAAAGTTGAAAGTGAAAGTGAAGTCGCCCAGTCGTGTCTGACTCTTTGGGACCCCATGGACTGTAGCTTACCAGGCTCCTCCGTCCATGGGATTTTCCAGGCAAGAATACTGGAGTGGGTTGCCATTTCCTTCTCCAGGAGATCTTCCCAACCCAGGGTTTGAACCCTGGTCTCCCACATTGTAGGCAGATGGCTTTACCATCTGAGTCACCAGGGAAGTCCCTGTCAAAGAATAAAGTTAGGATATTATAAATAATATTCCCCCCACCTCCTGCTGTTGTTGATTCATATATATCTGTTTCAGACCATGCTTTTTTTTCATGTGAAGTTTTACTTTTGGATAAATTTGTTTGAAACTTAAACTGTTCACCGAAAATTCACATTCTGACCCATCCATTTGCACACTACAGTTTGCATCTCAGCCTGCATTCCCAGTATCTACAGGGCATTACATTTATATTTAAAAGTGTGTTTCATTTCCTAGGGAACTTTCTCAAGGTTTGCAGGGGGACCAGCTGTGAGTACAGAAGGCAGAGGTCACGGGGGAAGTGTTTCCAGAGAGGCGGAGTATTGTCACCAGAGGTCTAGCACCCTGGCTTGCTTTACACCAAACACATTTCCCAAGGGCTCTTGCAAAGTAAAGATGCAGTGAAGACATCCATCTAGCCTTAGTATCTGCCAGACTTGGTTTTAAGTCCTGACTTGGTCACTTACTGCTGTGTAACTAACTCTGGATGTAATTCTTAACCTCTGAGAGGTTTCAGAGACTTATGTGGAGGAAATAGCAGTGCTTAGTGAGAGATTGGATAAAATAGGTGAAGATGAGGAATGCAGCCAAGATGAGTCTGAGAATATTTTTTTTGAAGGTCAGGGAAAAGGGTTATTCCCAGGAGCACTCTCTGAGGATTTTAATGTGTTTGGGCACAGCACATTAATTGGGCTGTTCCCAGTTTTAGCATCCTTAAAGCCCTTTTCAAATCATCACTCATTTTCCCTTTACAGCTCTCCGCTGACCTGTCATAGTGGGGATCTCTGATACAGTGGTTAGCAAACTACAGCCAGCGGGCCAAGTCTAGTCCACATCCCATTTTTACAAATAAAGTTTTATTGGAGCACAGTCACATCCATTCATCTTTGATTCATGCATCCTCTATGGTTGCTGTCATTCTGCAATAACTGAGTTAAATACTTGAGACAGAGACCAAATGGCCCACAGAGCCCAAAACATTTACTACTGAGTCCTTTACAGAAAACATTTGCTGATTTTGGTTCCAAGACAAGGTTTTCTGGCCCCACCCGTCTCTCCCCTCAGAAACTTTGGAGGAGATTGACTGATCTGAGACATTCTCTTAACGAAGTTGTTCCTGGTGTCAGTCCTCATCTGTAGCATTTTCTTTTTAGCATCAGCCTTTAAAAGCCATGTCCTAAGAAAGAAGTGATGTAGAAACTGAAGGCAGAATCAATAGAGTGCATTTTGGATTGTGGAAATTTTCTCTTCACTCAAGTCCTACTGCACTGACAGAACACCTGCAGAGATTGGACATACTTTTGCAGCTGGTAGAACTGAAAACAGCTTTTGTTAGCAGACCTCCTTCCTGGTCAGTACTACTAGCATTCTCAAATTAGAATGAAGGCAGCGATAGAGGCGAGAATGGGGGGTCCAGTAGGGCAACTTTGGGGCTTCTGCTTAATCTCCTTGGGCCCATTATATATTTTCTCTCTGTACTGAAGACTTGACCATTTTAGGGGTACAGGCAAGTTTTGCAGGCTAATGAAAGCTGAGTGATGAAAGCTGAGTCCTGCTGCTGCTTACTTAAGCCAAATAGTAACCAGATCTGATGGGTGGGCTTCCCTGGAGGACCCACAACCCCTCCCGTTTATTGTGGAGGCCCAATGACAGAAAACATTGGTGTTTCCTGAGGTTGATGCCCCCACTCCAGATCCAGCCTCCTCTGCCTGGGCACGACCTCCCAGCCCTCCCCACTTCATTCCCAGTGGTGTTTCCTCCTTCTTTGTCTGCTCTTCACACTTCCCCTCCTTCCAACATGCAGTTCTTTCTGCCCTGGCTCCCTTCCATTTCCCTTCACCTTTTTGGGGCAAACTCCTATTCCTCCTTCAAACTCCATTTAACTTCTCCTCTGCTGTGAATCTTTGCCACATGGAATCTCTTCTCTCTGTGACCACAGAGTCTCTCCCTACTCTGTTGTAGCCTCACTCAGATGGTGTATCTGCATTTTTATCTCTTGCTCCCTTCCATAGTGGGCAGGGACTACATTTTTTTCAATTTCATATCCCAGTTTCTACCACAGTATCTGGCACATAGAGAGCACCAGTAAATGCAAAGTGATTAAGCTTCAAGGTGATGAGCAGGAGCAAATTACTTAACCTGTTTAAGCCTCAGACATAGCATTGCTGTGAGGAATGAATGAACTGATTAGGTATGGTGCTGAGGGTGGTGTCTGATACACAGTGAAGTCTCGGTGTCAGCTTCTACTAATATAATAAGCAACAGTACTGATAGTGACAACATGATGCCTGAATAACTTGATGGGTGAATGCGTCTTTCATTCTCTTGCATTCCTTCAATGGGGCTGTTGACAAAGGCCAGCCTGCTACCTAAATGGAAAAGCTGTGCTTAGTAGTGAGGGACCTGGTTTCTTCCAAAGCTTCTTCCCACTTGAGCAAAGTTTGAAGTCTCTGAACTTTTCTTCAATCAGGTCAAGCGATCCTGGGCAGGGGGGAACCAACACCAAAGGCCAAGGAATGGGCTCCAACACCCCAACTCATTAATATCATCAGCATCCTAACAAATGGGAGGCCGGAGAGCCAGACCGAGCAGCCACTTGGTCACATGGCGGGGGTCTGCCCCGGGGCCCTGCGCACATTGAGCGGATGGGCACAAGTGCCATCCATATTTCTCTGTGCAGCCCTGGCCCCCACCTCCCGTGTCAACCTGCTGAGCGGGCTTGGCCCAGGTTCTCAGGCTTCACAGAGAAGATTTATTCCTCAAGACTGACCTACATGGATGTATGTATCTAAATTCACAAAAGCTTGAGTTTGATGGCAAGCAACAAAAGGTCAGAGGAAAAGCAGGCAAGGCGTTTAAATCAAAATGATGAAACTGGGTAATTTCATTAGCAACAGTTGTATTTACTGGAAGTCACAGATGGCGCAGTTTAGCTCATAGCCAAGTTTTTAGGACAAAATAAGAATGAAGAAAGAAATATTTCAAGGGAGAGGTGGTTAAAAATTAAATAGGCACCAGATGGCTCAAGACTGTCCTTCCTATAAATTTGGTGAACGAAGGCATGCTGAATCCAAAGGCTTTCTGAATGGGATTAGAGCTTGGAAAGGGACTTTAAGAATATATAAATAAGACCTTTAAGAGAGAGAGCGATTGAGTGTGGAATTATGTAGAGTGGAGGTGACAATTATATAAACTGTATGATGTTTTATTTATTTAGCATTCATGGAGAACCTACTGTGTGCCATGTCCTGTTTTTAATGTCTACTGTGATGCAAAGGAAGGTTGTATTTTTCTGGAATATTGGAAAGCTCCTTGCCTAGGCTAAAAGACAGGGAGAAGATGCTTTTGAAATGCATTTGGTTATGGAGACATACTTCTTTCTTCTTTGGTGCCTTTACTGAGAAGTACGTGATGATTTCCCATCTCTCAGAGATGAAAATCTGAACTCTTTACCGTGCATGGAGCCCTTTGTGAGCTAGTTTACCTCTCTATGTTTGGAATTCTCAAAGCTGCTGTGCATCAGACTGTCCAAGGGACCTGCATTTTAGCGAGTGGCTTGGTTCAGGCAGATGCAGACCAAGGGATGAGAAATGCTGTTCTAGACTCTTCTCTCACCTGTCCTCATCATGCCTGCTGCTGTGTTCCCTGAATTCCCAAGTCTCATGCTATTACACCTTTGCACATGGTATTTCCTAATGCACCTCTCCTATTTTGTCCTCATCTTCTCAGCTTAAGAAAGAAATCTCCGGAAGCATCTTTTTTGCTACCAGGAGCCAGACCATGTAGATCCATTATAAGGCTTTTGAATGTTACTCTGAGTGGGTTGGGGGGGTCTTTGCATGATTTTGAGTAGGGGAGAAATAAGAGGTGATGTGTGTTTAGTAGACTCATTCTGAGAGCTTCAGTTTTAGTAATAATTAAGTGTCTTTTATTAGACTAACCCTTCTGGCTGGTATAAACTGTGGACACTCTATGAAATACTTGTTTGAAGGCACTAGAAAGCAATGGCTAGCAGGCAGAAGTTGAAAGGGACTTGATATTTGAAATAGAGGGGCAGTATTGCGTGAGGCTTGCTTCCTGAATCTTTTCTCCTGAGGGCACTTCTCAGTCTGTACTTTGTGTGCTGGAGGAGGTCAAGGGGAAAGCCACTCTCTTACTCTCAAGGCTGTCGGAGCAACTAACTGAGGCAGGATATACCAGAAAGTGATGGCCATCAAAGCTGCATACAAGCTTCCCTCCCTTCCTGAACTGCCCCCTGAATTGAGCAAATACAGGATGAGATTTCAGGAGCCCAGGAGGAAATTAAGAGTAGCTCACTAGCTCAGTTGGTAAAGAATCTGCCTGCAGTGCGGGAGACTTGGGTTTAATCCCTGGGTTGGGAAGATCCCCTGGAGAAGGGATATGCTACCCACTCCAGTATTCTGGCGAAGAGAATTCCACAGACTGTATAGTTCAGGGGGTCGCAGAGTTGGGCACGACTGAGCGACTTTTCACTTCACTTCACTTCACTTCACTATATGTGCTTAGCAGAAATTTATGCCTTCTGGAGAGAAGTTGCATTGGGAGTTGAAAACTGCCGAGATTGAGGGGAGCTGGGTAAACCGCTTGGGCTTACCATTAGAAATCCCAGAAAGACCACATGCTACAGTAAAGACCACATTTTAGGACTAAGGTGTTGAAATAGACCTGCTCTAACAAAGCCTACAACTAAGCTTCCTCTAGTTCAAGGTGATTCACTGTAATTTAAATGTTCACAGGGGCAAAACTCAGCACTCTCTAGAGAAAGATATACGATGTATCATTCAAAATGTCTGCATACCTTTAAATGATAGAATCCCCCAGGTAGAAGAGGCTGGGAATGTATGCATTTTAAGATTTTTATATCCTTTGCCTGTTTCTTTGATTTCTTATGTATTGAAAAGAAATCTCTATCCTTAAATCATTTCATGTTACATAATACCTTACTATGGAGAAGGGAATGGCAACCCACTCCAGTATTCTTGCCTGGAGAATCCCATGGACAGAGGAGCTTAGTGGATTACAGTCCATGAGGTCACAAAGAGTCAGACATGACTGAGTGACTAACCTAATACCTTACTATAGATGCTTTTTGATCATCAGAGTTCCAAGAGCCAATAACCAGCAATGTTTCCAGTGTTACTGTCTGGTGTAGTGGGAACCCATTTATTGTTGAGACACTATTCATGTTTTCTCTGCTATTTTAGCTCTATTTCTCGTTACACTCTCAGGCATTATCTCAATTCTTGATAATTTTATTATAGACCTATGTGATGTTTCCAGTATTTTGGCCTCCCCATTCCCTGAGCTCCCATTGCTGATGATTCTGCCCCACCCTAATTTAGCCACTCACTGTCAAGGTGAAACCCCAGACCTTGTCCTTATTAGTAACTGCAGTGACTTCAACAGTCATAGTTGCAAACATCCACCTCTTTGATGGTGACCTTCTCTCTTTCCTAGCTCTTTCTTTCCTTTCTTACACCAGCTCCAACCTCCCTTCATCTGTAAGTCATAGATCCACCTACATTAGGTCTCTCTCTAACTTCCCAGAAGCCTTCTCTCTCCTTAACCATCTCAATTCCTTTGCATACCCACCTCCCTTACCCATCTCCTACTTCTTCATTCTGCCTCGATTCACCCCAAACCTGATGAAATGTAATCATTTGTCTCCTACAGCCCCGTGCCTTTGCAGCTGGACAAAACCACAAAGCCAGAATTGAGGACCTCAACAGAGCCCTCCCTGCTGTTTCCTCTTTCCTGGTGTGAGACAGCTGTTTCTCCACTAAGCCTCCAGATCCCCTCCTCCTCCTTCCTTTCAGACCTTGTGTCCTATTACACTGAAATAAAAAAGAAAGAAAGAAGGAATCAGCCAAGAACTTCCATAGGCTCTCTACCACATCTTCTGCCTTCTATTCTGTGCTCATTTGTTCTCCAGGGGATCAAGACAACAACCTCATGAATCCCATTCCTCCCCTGGGGCACTGCCTCCTGAGCCTACTGCTCCAGTGCTTCTCTTGTTTCTCAGCACATCAGCTGTTTCCCTCTCTACTTAATCTATTTCTAACAGCATACCATTTACCTTGAAAATTAAAAGTATGAGGAGTTCCCTCGTGGTCTAGTGGCTAAGACTCCACACTCCCAAGCCAGGGACCCTGGTTCAATCCCTGATCAGGGAACTAGATCCTGCACACCACAACTAAGACCTGGCACAGCCAAATTAAAAAAAAAAAAAGTATTAGAAGTCTGTTTCTACTTTTCCCTTTAACTGCTGCAGTATGACTCCTCATTACAGCTACTCTGCTCCAAAGCGCCATGTCTGGTTGCTGCCCCATGTCTGATGTAACTCCTGATCTCCATCATCTTTGCAGTAACCCCAGAATTGTATATTAGGTGATTTACTCTGTCATCTTTTTATTGTTTCTTTAAGCAGAATTGCATTTCGATGGAGTTATGGGTGATCATGATTTTCTTCCTTTTACTTATTTGTTCTTTCTTTCTAAATCTTCTATGATGAATATGCAGTACTTTGGTTAAAGTGGGAAACAATAAAATTATATATAAAAAGAAACACCATATTTTGTGAATAATTTACAATCAATTTTTATAGCAAAAATTGGCAGTGGGTTGGAGTGGAATGGGCATCGGGACTGGGGCCAGTTCTACTCCTGACTTGCTCCTGAGAAGCCACTTAAATTCTCTGAATTTTGGATTCCTCAGCTGTGAAGGGGAGAAACTGCCATTTTCCCAATCTTCCTTTCAACAAGGGATCTTAAAAGAAAACTGGATATGAATATGCTTTGGGGGCGGTACCAGTGCAGGCCCTTATCCCTCTTTCCCCAGGCATTTATAGTGAGCTACATGGACATCTTCCTTTTACTAATGAGGAAACTGGGATAATAAGATTGCACCAGTTTAAAGCCTCATAAAGGTGAACAGTAACAGGATCAGCTTTCATGCTTCTTGGTCATGTTCTTCTCTGTGTCCTGATTTCTTCACCCATCCCATCTCCAAATATACAATATTGGGTCTTCTCTCCATCAGAGATGGCCCTAAGGGCTGGTTGACAAAGAAGAGTGTTGTGAAGGTATATTGGACCACCAAATGCTATGGAGATATTGCCTGAAAGCCACTGAAGGCATCTGGGTTTTTAACATCTGTTAGACCATGTGGGAGCTTCACAGCTATTGGGTAGTAGTTTTATTGTATGCCAAAGCTATGATCTGGGATTCTAGCACTGAAACCTGCTTGGGTGAGGGTACTCTGACTCGTGTGTATGCAGAACATGGAGTATGTGTGTCAGTTGTTTTTATTATTACTCTGATCTTTATTTCCTTCTTCTTCTTCTTCTGACTTGTCTTGGATTTCTAATAAGTAGGCAGAGGAAAGCTCACTGATATCTTAAAGGGAATGGATTTGGTGCATCCCTAGGTATGACCTGTTCCCCGTGTTGATAACCTGCTGGGTGAAGAAGTACTTCCTTTTCTTCTGTTGTAGAAAAAATATGGTGTAGGGAAGCATAGCTGTGTCCCAGATCTGGGGTGATTCCCTGGGACAGGCTGCCAAGTGAGAGATCTTGGCTTTGAGCAAGGAAGGATTTAAGAGTGAGACATCATAAAGTGAAAGCAAGTTTATTATTTAGAGAAATACATACTCCATAGACAGAGTATGGGCCATCTTAGAAGGTGGAAGAGGCAGCCCCAGTCCCTGGGGTTGTCTGAGAAAGTGGTAGCCACCTGAGCTGTGGGGCTGGTTAGTTTTTATGGGCTGGGTGGTTTCATAGGCTAATGAGTGGGAAGAACATTCTATTTGGAGAACAGTTGGGGATTTCCTAGAATTGGGGCACCATTCACTTTTTGAGCTTTTATGGTTAGCCTCTAATTTGTCATGGTGCCTGTGGGTGTGTCATTTAACTAAGGTATTGCAATGAGCATGTGATGAGGTTCAGGGTCTACTGGAACTCGAATCTTCTGCCATCTTGGACCTAGCTGGTTCTAACCACTTTTTGTGGTATTCTGCTCTTAATGACTGTATCATTCTTTTTACGCCCCTAACTTCCTGTCTCACTTTCACTTGCCCTTAAATTCAGCCCTGAGCCTCCTCATCCAAGATATGATGAAAGAACCACTATTTTCGCTGAAACAAGTGATTCTCAAGACATTGAACTTGCAAATGAATTCCTTCACTGCCCAGTCCTCTATGGTTTGACCCATAGGTTCTCACTTGCCAGGGAGAAATTAATCTCTGTGTTTCCCCGCAGTCACCATCCCCATTCTTCACAAAGAAGGGCATATTATTTATTGAATGTCTACTTTGTACTAGGGATATTAATATATATACATTGCTCCATTAAATATCAAGGCATCCTTTTAAGGTACATAATAACACAGTTATTGAAACTCTTTGACCCTGTTTTGTAGAGATGTATAGATAAATTGAAGCCCAAAGGCTAAGAAACCACAGGACTGGGAATTGAAACAATTCTCTGTAATTCCAGAGCAGAGATCTTTCTACCATCCCAAGTGATTTTCCCAAGGCTTTTCCTCTCTGAAGTTTTCCTGACAAGCTCTCCCTCTACCCTTTAAAATGAAAGGATCCCATACTTCCTTAGCCTTCATCTTTCCCTACTGAAGAGAGTGTGTATTTTGACTTTCGTCCTCAAGCATACTGGGATGCTGACAAATCCATCCAGACAGAGGCACCTAGAGCTGCTTCCTGCTCAACAGAGGAGTTTCCTGGGGGAGAAAAAGGACTCGACCCCAAAAGGTTTTCTTGATAATTGGATTGTTAGAGTTTTCAGGGAAAGAGTCTGAATCCAAATAAGCACAATCTAAATGTAAATGAATGTTTACATGGGTATTTGGAGGGACTCTGGGGTTGGAATACTGATGTGGAGGTATTTAGTAAGGCACAGGGAGCTAGCTGACTTTGGAGCCCAGAGTTTGGGAACTCCTCCTCCTCCTGCTGTTCCGGTTGAAAAAGAGAGGGAAAGAAGAATGGATCTGGCTTAAGGACCTCACTGAGCCTGTTTAAGCCTTGTTGTCAATCAGTCGATGAAAACACAATAATGGAAAAACACTTGTTGAGCAGTAAAAGGAGCTGCAGAAATGGCCACAGTCTCCCAGTAGTTACAGTCCAACCAGATTGCCCTTAGGGAGTCTGTCTTATCATCCATAGTGAATGTCTTCTTTGTCCTTGACCTTCCTGCTGCACTTCACGTTATATATGGCTGCTCTTCCTCATTTGCTTAGGTCTCAGGGAGCCCAGGACCCAAGACCTGACCTTTTGCTCTTGGCTGTTTCTTCTCTTTCAGATAGCTCATCTGTCCTCTTTGCTCTGGTTGCTCCCCTCTACTGTTGATTCTTCCCCAAGCCTGAACTCATGGGTAATCAACACAAGTGCTCAGATCCTATCCATAGAACCAGCTTGTCTCCTTGTAGGTAGAGAGTATGTCTAACACTACTATATGCTCTGTAGGGCAGAGCCCATCATCACTGCTCCAAACTGGTTTTTTAATCCTTGCACACAAAACCCAAGAAACATTCATTCAACTTGTAACAAATATGTCATAAACATGCCATAATGAGTGGTTTTAAAATTAACACATTAGGACAGATAATATGTGGAATCCCATGATCCCTCCCCCACCCTTCCCTCTACCAGACTAGAAGATATGAGAAGACAACAATAGATTTTTCTTCGGTGGGGAGTAAGTATATGATTAGGAACATCCTTTGTTTTTCCAATTCAGGTAATTCAATTAAAAGTGATTTATTGAGCCTCTACCATGTTCCAAATTGGCTGTGAGCTAGATGCTAAGATGTCACTATAACCCTCTCTGCTCTTTGGGGTCTGGAAGAAGAGACAGGTATAGAAAGTTGACAATGCAGTGTGACCAGGGGTTTCACTTGATGTGAGGAGACGTGGCTTCTGAGAGGAAAGGAAGATATCAGAAAAGCATTCTAAGAAAAGGAAGCATCTGAGTTTTTGTTTTTATTTTTTTAAATAAAGGCTGAATGGAAATGGGCAAGGCAAGAATAAGGAAGGGGTATATTGAGCAGAAAGTTCGGTGTGGGCAAAGTTGGGAATGAGCCAAGTCCAGTGGGTTGGAGATCTGAGTGGTTTTCCACCAGAACATAACTCAGGTGCAGGGGAAATGGGAAGAGATGAGGGCAGAGGGAGGAAATAGGCCCAGAGTGTCCCTGCAGCCCATCTTAAAATCTTATTCTCTTGCAGCTATATATAACAAGTGGGGGTTGTGGCAGAAGAGAGGCATGGCTGTGAGCTGTATTAAGAGACAGGAGCAGGGTGTAGGCCAGAGACCAGCTTGGAACCTATGAAACAGTGCAGAAGGGAGATGATAAAGGGATGGAGGTGAGAGAGATGTGACACATGCATTTTTCCTTGAAAAATCAGGATGACAAAGATAAGGGATGTAATTCATCCTTGTTATTCCCTCTAACTCTCTATTGCAAGAAACAGTGTTTGATACATCATAGGCTTTTAAATGTGTAAATGAATGAATGATCCCAAATAGTTATCTAATTCCTACTGTTAAAATTTAAAAACATATTCATAAATAGAAACAGGATCAGGGTCTGGAAAGTATGGGTGAAACAGTGAAAGAAACAAAGTGAGGGTGGGATGATCTGAGAGAATAGCATTGAAACATGTATATTATCAATTGTGAAACAGATTGCCAGTCCAGGTTTGATGCATAAGACAAGTGCTCAGGGCTGGTGCGCTAGGATGACCTAGAGGGATGGGATGGGGAGGGAGGTGGGAGGGGGGTCTCAGGGTGGGAACACATGTAAATCCATGGTTGATTCATATCAATGTATGGCAAAAACCACTACGATATTGTAAAGTAGTTAACCTCCAACTAATATAAATAAATGGGAAAAAAAAAAAGAAAGAAAGTGAAAGTGAAGTCGCTCAGTCGTGTCCGACTCTTTGCCACCTCATGGACTGTAGTCCACCAGGCTTCTCTGTCCATGGAATTTTCCAGGCAAGAGTACTGGAGTGGATTGCCATTTTCTTCTCCAGGGCATCTTCCTGACCCAGGGATCGAATTTGGGTCTCCCGCATTACAGGTAATCAGATGTTTTACCATCTGAGCCACCATGAATCAACACGGTGGAATAGCATCAGCCAACAAAAATCTAACAAGATGTTTGTCAGTTGCGAAAAACAAATGACTGGCACCAGATGCAGTTTGATTAACTGAGATCCAACTGGATTCTTTAGAGTAGAATGTATGGCCTTGAATGATGCATTTTAATTATCCAAGCTCTAGTTTTCTTGTCCATCTTTATAATGGGGATGATGGCATTTTCCTCACAAATGTGTTGCGAAGATCAAGAAAGAAAACCTATATCAACATATTTTGCAACCTATAAGGGCTGTGAAAGGTCAGAGTTCATTAAGGATGTCTCTAGGTAGGGAACTGGACACTCACTGATTGTGGAAAGTCAACCAGATGCTGACAGAGCTTTCTCCATGTCCAGCTCTGGCAGGTGGAGAAACCGGAGCTGTAAGATGCCACAGTTCCTGAAATGTTGCCCTTTCCCTTCTGAATTCTGGTACTGCCTTTTCTGTTTTTTTTTTTTTTTTCCTGAACCTGCCCTTTCCTCGTACCCACTTTATAGGAAGCATCCAGGATGGTGTCATCCTTCTCCTGCTCAAAGCTTACTAAGCTCCTCTAGGTAAGTAGGTATGGCTGTGAGTCCCTTGGCAGCAGCAGGTCACTGGAAAGGTGATGGGGTGCTGGGGAAGTGGCAGGGTCCTGAGTGACAGAGTATGGCCTGGCAGAGGAGTTAGTGAGAGACAGTCGTACTTAGGGTTCTCTTACACCTATACGTACTGTGCATGAGTGCTTCTGAGAGCAGAGTGCAGTGCTCAGAACCTGTGCCATCATGATAGAGCAAATAAAACTAGATGAAGGTTCAGTTCAATTCAGTCGCTCAGTCATGTCCGACTCTTTGCGAACCCATGAATTGCAGCACACTGGGCCTCTCTGTCCATCACCAACTCCCGGAGTTCACTCAAACTCAAGTCCATTGAGTTGGTGATGCCATCCAGCCATCTCATCCTCTGTCATCCCCTTCTCCTCCTGTCCCCAATCCCTCCCAGCATCGGGGTCTTTTCCAATGAGTCAACTCTTTGCATGAGGTGGCCAAAGTATTGGAGTTTCTAGTATCAATACTTGAGTTTGCAAAGCCCTTTCACTGCTCTTCCATCATGTTGTGTTGACAGTATCTAGGTGAGGTGGAGCTGTGACTTTTATCAATGTTTGTCCAAAAGCAACTGAAGGCTTCCAGTGCCTTCCTCAAGCTTCCCTGACTGGTGGCTGGAAAGGTGCGGGCCCAGAAAGAGCTCTCTGACTCCATGTGTGTTCATTCTTGGCTGCCCTTGGTGGATGAACGTGGATGTGGTGCTGGTTTTGATAGGAATGTTTCAAGAAACTTTTAAAAAGTTAACCTTCTTTCACACAAAAGTAAGAGGTGCTTTGCAGAAACTGCAAACACACCAAGAAGTCTAAAGAGAGATCTACAAGTTATCCGGCATCTCACCATTTAGAGATAAACACTGCTAACATTTACTGCATTTTTTCAGTCTTTCTTCTATGCTTATCTTATATATAGCTGAGATTGTAGTTTATATGCAATCCTAGTTAGTTACATATCCTGCTTTTCCACTGAACATTCTATCACTAGATTTTCCCCATATCATTAAAAACTCTTACAACTGTGATTTTTATTGCCGTCACAGTATTCCTTTGTATGTAGGAATCCTAATTGACATAAGCATTCGTTGACCATTTAGGTTAGGGAGGCATTTCTTGTTAATTCATTCCTCAGGGCCTATAGACACCAAAGCATCATCTCAGCCGAAAACACCCTTTCAGAAGTTTGACTCATCTCAGAGATTCTCATTCCTTTAGGTTGAAGCAGTTTGTCTCTAAGCAAGCCAGTTACTTATTTAACACACAGTAAACATGTCCTTCAAAAAGAGTGTACCATTTGAACTGGATGGGGGGAGATGATCTAGGAGGAGTCCTTCCCTATTCACGAACCATTTGCATTATTTTAAGGCTTAGAAAACTAAAACACAGCAGTAACTTAAAACAGATGTTGATTGCCAGGCTGTGGTGCTCATGGCCACACTTCTTACGGGATGGGTTTGCAGAGGCAGAGCCGCGTGGTCAGCTTGGCAGCAGCTCTCTCCCCCTTCTGACACTTTCCTTTGGAAGCAGGATGGAACCTCACAGGTTTGGTCCCAGGAGTGAGTCCTAGGCTCAGTGGTTCACTTCGTGGATAAAACCTGGTGAATTCTGAGAAGTGTATGTTTGCTGAATAGTTTGGGTATGAATGTCAATTACAGCAGCTAACATGTATTGAGTGTTTTCTGGGTCTAAGCACCCTAACAGGTGCTACCTAAGAACATCTGTATCCTCCTTTTACCAGAAGGTTCTGTAGCAGAGGAGTCAAAACCACAATAAGTAGGGGCAAACTGTTTGCTCACTGTGTAAGTGCAGATGAATAATTTAACCTATTTGTATTTCCCTGTCCTCAACTGTATGAACATAGAAAAATGTCCAACTTGTAGGATGGTTAAGAGGATGCTTAGTTAAGACAGGTCAAGCACTTAGTTTAGTGACTGACACATAGTCAGCATGCAACAAAAGTGACCTCTTATTACACGAACCTCCCAGTAAACTTCCTGGTACCTCCTATCTTTATTCCATGTTATGGGAGGCTGAAAGTGAGGCACAGAGAGGTCAGGTGCCTTGCTCAGGGTCACACAGACAGAATAGGGTCCCAACAACTGGACTGCATAGACTGTACTCTGATTACTATGCTATATTGCTCTAATTTTCAAGAGCCCTTCACAGCAAAGCAGGGCACACTAACTTTTGAATGTGGTAAGGTCTTCAAAGGAGCAAGCAGAGCCTGGAAAGGAAAGAAAACTAGAGATGTTTGTGTGCCCAGATCTCAGACAATAATGGAATTCTTATGACAACAAAAAGTCAGGGAAGCCAGCTGTAGTCTTTTGGTACTTATCAGTGGAGAAAAAAGTTGAGAAACTTAAAAGATTTCTGGGTGCAACAAAGTGGCCCATGGGATGTAGATGTAATAGGTGCAAACAGTTCAAATTTGAGGCAATAAAACTATCTCTTAACTGCATAGACCCTGTATGTGGCACTGGCCTGGACAGAAGGAGTTGGAAGGAACTTGGTTTTGTTTCAATCTTTGACTCTCTTTCTCTCCAGGCAAGTTGAAGTCTCCTTGTACCCCTTCTCACTCCCATTCGCTTTCCTTCCTCTGCACTCACAGGAATTTCGTGTGATGTCTATTTATCTATTTACTTCTGTTTGCTACAGATCACAGCATAGCAACCTCAGGGTCCCCAGCTTGCTGTTTTCACTCATTTTTGTGTTATTGCAATCTATGTTGATACAGATAGCTCAGTGCATTTATTTTAACAGCTGTGTAGTAGTTCATTGTATTCTATAACGTGTCCAGGTGCTTCCCAGGTGGCACTTGTGGCAAAGAACCTGCCCGCCTATGCAGGAGACCTAAGAGACATGGGTGTGATCCCCGGGCCAGGAAGATCCTCTGAGGAAGGAAATAGCAACCCACTCCAGTACTCTTGCCTGGAAAATCCCATGCACAGGGGAGCCTGGCAGGCTACAGTCCATGGGGTCACAAAGAGTCGGACACAACTGAAGTGACTTAGCATACATAATGTGTCCATTTCCTTACTGATGGATGTTTCTGTTTTGTGGACATTGATTATTTCAGATGATAATGCAGTGAGCATTTTTGTACCATTCTCCTTGTAAAAATGTGTGAGGATTTCTGGTTTTGGTATCAAGTTATATAAAATGAACAGCATAATTTTCAATTTTTCCTCCAGTTGCTTGAAACTGGATATATAAGGATTATATGTGAGAATTTATTTCTGAGGATTTGATAAAAACATGTAAACTATTTGGATCAGTTTTCTTTTTAAGGAGAATGGAGATATGGTAATACTGAAAGGTATTAGATTAGGAATGGAATTGTTGAACTAGATAGGTAATTGCTAAATTGCTGTCTAAAGTGACTATAGCAATCTATACTTTTGCCAGCAGAATTGTATTAGAGTTACTGTTTTTCCATATTTTCTCCAACACTTGGTTTTAAGTTACCTGATCATGTCTTCGGTTTTAAATGTGCATGTAACTTATCATTAGGGACACTGTGTTCCACCTTTGGTGAATTGCTTAACCATATATTTGACATTTTGCTAGTGGCATATTTGTCTTTTTCTTAATGATTTTAGGAGGTCTTTACATGGCCTGCGTTCAGATCCAAATAGCTAGCTTTAACTATTATTTCAAAGTATATTCTGTATTTTATTATAATGATTTTAAAAGTTTGATTTTTTTTTACATATAGGCATTTTATTTATCCAGGGTTTATTTTTGTGTGGAGTATGATCCAGGAATTCAATTCACCTTTTGTCATGTGCAAAGCCACTTACTGAGTTGCAGTTCAGTTTATTTACTGATTTGTTGTTATTCTAGTTTTTCTTGGGTTTTAATGTGTGTGTGTGTGTGTGTATGGGTGTGTATGTGTCTAAAAACACACAAATCTATTTCTATAGCCATGTCTATATCTCTTTATCATTTGTCTATAATTTTCTATGTCATCTAATTTTTTGAATTTATAATAATTCAATTCTTTCATAGGATACCCTTGCAGGTACAATTTATCACTTTTTCTTTACTTTTTCATTGGGTAGACTTGCTTTAGGTTTTCTTTTCCTGACTGGTCACTCAAAAATCAGCTTTTGGTTTTATAGACCATTAATATATTTTTCTATGCATTTTTGCTCCTATCTTTTAAATTTATTCTCTTTTACTTTCTGTGGGTTGGCTCTGTTTTTCTTTTCTAACTCCCTAAATTGAATATTTAATTCATTTATTTCCAATATTTAATTCATGAATTTAAGACTACAAATTTTCTATGATTCTTTCCTGTCATCAGGTAGCATAATTTTGATAAATATTTCTTTCACTTTTATTCAGTTCCAAATATTTCATAACCTCCAAGTCTATATTTTTTTCTTTAACTCATTGGTTACCTAGCAGTATGACTTTCATTTTCTAAATTTATGTTTTTTATCTTTTTCTGCTTTATTTTTTTATAATTACTTTCAAGTAATATTGTGAATTCTTAATGACAGACTCCATGGGGTTTCTGGAAACAACCTTTATGATCTAGTAGGTAATCAACTTATGACGTTCCACATATGTGAAAAGAATGTGCATTCTCCACGTGGGTGGCAGGGCTCTTTGTATTACTATTAGATTGAAACTGGCATTAGTGCTGCCCAAATTCTATCTTTCTGCTAATTTGTGGTCTATTCGATCTCTTACTGGGCTTTCCTGGTGGCTCAGATGGTAAAGAATCTGCCTGCAATGCAGGAGACCTGGGTTCGATCCCTGGGTCAGGGAGATCATCTGGAGAAGGGAATGGCTACCCACTCTAGTAGTCTTGCCTGAGAAATCACATGGAAAGAGGAGCCTGGTGAGCTACAGTCTATGTGGTTGCAAAGAGTTGGACACAACTGAGCAGCTAACAGTAGTCTCTAATTGATGTGTGAAGAATTCCCACATGCTGTTTCAATTTGTCAACTTATCAGTGTAACTGTCACTTTTTGCTTTATGTGAGAAGAAACTGTTGGGCACGCATAAATTCGTGATGGTTCCATCTTGTTGATGCTGTTTTCCCTGATAGGATTAGAGTGTTCCCTCCTTGTGGCGTGTGCAGTGGTGCTCTGCATCCTTGCTGTTAGCTTGGGGCCATCTGATTAGTTCTGGAGATCATCTTGGAGACCATATGTTCCAGGTGACATAGGCCTTGTCACTGATGTCAGACTTTACATATTACACCACTGGGGTTTTGGGAACTAGTCAGTAATAGCAGCTTGTGTTAATTATCCTAAATTACATTCTTATTTTCATGCATTTTGCTATAAAACTGTTTCCTGTTTTGCTAGTATCTTTCTACTATACATTACCACCTTACTTTGTTCTGTATTGACAAGCTAATTCTTTGCTTCTGTTCCCCCCGCTTATGTTTTCAGTAGGAATGCTTAAGTTTGCTGTCTTTTCTTTGTTTTTATTCTTTAATAGTACTCCTAAAATGTTGATAGGGAATCCTTTAAGTATATTTTTATTTCTTAAATTTTATAATAATTTCAGACTTACAGAAAGTTGCAAAAGTAGTACAGCTAATTTTAGCATATCCTTCTTCTTCACCCTCAAATAATCACAGTAAAATGATCAAAACTAGGAAATTAGCATTAGTATAATACTCACTGCTATTCTATAAACCATATTTACATTTTTTCAACGGTCCTAAGTTACACTTTTCTAGGATCTAGATCCAATCCAAGATTCAATCCAGGATCACCCACTGCATTTAGTTACTCTTCATCTACACCAGTCTGGGGCAGTTCTTCACTTTTCTTTATCTTTCATGATCTTTACGTTTTGAAGAGTACTAGCTAAATACATTTTATAGGATTAAAGGAAAGTCCCTAGCATTCATTCTTGAATGGTGGTTTAGCTGGATAGCATGTTCCATTGTCTTCTAGCATCTGCTGTTGTTGATTGAAGTCTTCAGTCAGCCTATTTTTTATTGCTTGTTAATTATCTCTGTGTCTGTGATGGCTTTTAAAGTTGTCTCTCTTTATAGTATACTGTTTTATTACAGTGTGTATATGTGTGCATTTGCTTTAATTTATTCTTCTCATGATTTTGTACATTCCAACAATACGAGGACTTTGGTTTTCATTTCTAGACAATTCTTGAGGATTATCTCTTTGAATATTTACTCTTTTTTTCATTCTTTCTATTTCCATGTTCTGTAACTCATAATGTGTATGTTGGAAATCTGTACCTTTCATGTGTCTTAACTCTTTTTCATATTTTCTCTCTGTGTTGCATTCTGAAGTTTTCTTATATCTATTTTTATATTTCAGTTAATCTCTCAGTGGTTCTGTCTAGTTTTCTGTTCAACTCTTTCATTGAATTTTTTTTCACTGACTTGATATTTTTATTTCTAGATTTTTCTATTTGATTCTTTTTCAAATATTTTCTTTTTCATACTGCCCTATTTTTGGCATATAACTTCTGTTCTTTCTGTTAGCTTTTGAACCAGGGGGAGGTCAAGGATTTGTGGAACCTGAAGCATTTTTGAAGGCCCCTCTTTAAGAAAAAAAAACACAATTACAGATACAAAATGAAATATACTAAGTAATATTTGTTTGGAATGAGTAAAGAAACCACAAAAATTGTTAGTTTCAAAAAGCTGCCAAATACCACAAAAAAGTCCATAAAAGTAAAATACTTTTATTAATTAAGTGCCCAACACAGGTCAATCCTTGACTTCCTCTTCCTATGACATATTTATAGTATTTTTAAAGGGAGAACAGAGAGATAATTCAGTCTTTTCTCTAGTATACTTGAGATTAGTATTAAATTAGAATTTAACTTTTATTATTTGTGGTTTATAAAAGTTAGTTTCAGCTTCACACATAGCTTTTGGCAATATAAGACTCACTGTCAAATTTGGGAAGAACTCTAATTTCTTTGATAGATTACCTTTAAGAATTGAAAGAATTTTCTACATATGAGACTCTATAGATTTCAGTTGTTTTTTCTTTTCTACCTATTTGTGGTGCAGGGTACTCTAGGATAAATTTACAGTGGGATACAATCTTTGGTCCTATACCTTCATGTCACTACACAGAAATGACTATTATCCTCATAAATATATCCCAGTAACTCCAAACAATACATTTTCAAAATACATTTCAACTCCAATCTAATCCCAAAGATGTCCATTGCCATTCTCATATCTTCAGATAAAAATAGAAGTGTGAGTGAGACAGAAGGGAAAGAGACAGTGGTCTCAACTAATTAAGGTTAAAATATCTTTTGTAAATTTTATAACAACATGAGGCCCTGTGAGTACATTTCTAAGGTCCCTCCCAGGACCTTGGAAAAGGCCTGTGCCCGTGAGAGGCCCAGAGCATTAGCTTCATTAACTTGACAGTAAATTTGCTTCTGCTTTGAGCATCTAATCGTAATTATTTTAAGACCTCTTTTAAATTGCCTTTTTATTTATAGGCACAATGGTTGCATTGCCTGACTCTTTACATAGTGTTGTTTTAGCTTGCATTATCTGTAATCTTGGGTTATGGGTCAATTTATATGGGGTTTGCTTTCTGTGGGAGTCTCAAGTGGTAAACTTGGTGGTTGCCTTTGCCAGGGCTCCCTGGTCCCCAGTCCATGTTAACTTCTCACTTAAGGTTGGAGGTCACACAATATGCAAGTCAGGAATGTAGACTCCATACATTTATACGGCACAGATGGGGGTCTCAACTTCTTGCATGCGCCTCTTTTTACCCTGGTTCGGTGGATGTCAAGCTTCCTTTCTGCTTCCCACATCAGTTGGTGAAGCTCTTCCAGACTCTGTTCCAAATCTGAAGAAGCCCTCCGTGAATTCTGGCAGGATTGGTTTTAGGTTTTCAAGATCATGAAGCCCTTGGTCTCTCTCCACTCCCTGCCCACATCAGAAATCCATCCCCCAGCTATTAGGACTTAAGTTCAAATACAAGAGTCCCATGGGCCATTTTAGTTGGCTTTTGTTCATAAAAGTGGCTTTGTTTGGTCACCTTCTTCCTCTTTAGTTTTGTCACCTGTCTTGGGTTTGAGCTCCATTACGTACTTAACATTCTTTTGTTAAATTTTATCTGACGCATCTGTGTATTTGGAAATGGGGGATGATTCTTTGAGTTAATCTAGGCAAATCAGCTTCAACGCTGTATTCAACACTGTATTTCTGATATGTGTCTACACTTTCTAGAGTACTAGCTATGCATCAGTATGTAAATCAAACTCCTTGTCCTTGTGGAGTTTAAATTGAAATAACTCTTTGTGCTAGGGACTCTTTTTCCCCCTACCCTGGCAGAAAAGGTAAAGGAGCCTAGCTTCCCTCTCTCCTCTTCCCTGAATGTTTCTGAGGTTACATAAACACTTGAGCAGTTCTGTGACCGTAAGTATTGACTTAACATTTGAGGATATTTAAAGTAAAGTCTGGCTTCCCTGGGGGCTCAGTGGCAAAGAATCTGCCTGCCAATGTGAGAGACATGGGTTCAATCCCTGGGTTGGGAAGATCCCCTGGAGAAGGAAGTGGCAACCCACTCCAGTATTCTTGCCTGGGGAATTCCATTGAGAGAGGAGCCTGGTGGGCTATAGTCCATAAGGCTGCAAAGAATCGGACATGACTGAAGTGACTTAGCATGCATGCATGCAAAGTAAACTCTAGGTCTTCCCCAGAGTTCTGTGTGCCCAGAATTTTCTACCACTGTGGATCACTTTTATCTAGAATTTGTCTATCATCTGCATTGCAATAACAATTAAGCATTCATCCAACTTCTTTTTGCATTCCCTACAACATAATTCTTTAATTATTTGAAAAGAATTTTCCTTTTTTTTTTCCCCTGAGAAAAATTCACCCTTTTTGGTGTATAGTTCTAAGAGATTTGACAAACTATATATAGTTATGCAACCATTACACAGTCATAATACAAAATAGTTTTATCACCTCCAAATATTCTCTTATTTTCTTTTGTAGTCAGACCATCCTTTTGCCCTCAGCCTTTGGCAACCACTCACTGATCTGATCTCTATACCTTTATCTTTATCTTTCCAAGAGTATTGTATAAATGGAATCATACTGGATGTAGCCTTTTGTGTCCAGTTTCTTTCACTCAGTCTCATGTATGTGAGATTCATCCACGTTCTTGTGTGCATCAGTAGTTTGTTCTCGTTCTCCCATTTAAAACACATATCTTACTTAGAATCTTTTGTTTGTAAAAGCTAATTATGGTCAATGAGAATTGATTGAGATTTATGTCTTTTTGCTTAAGATATCATCAAAGAATTCTATGTAATATGTATCACATTATAGGATTTTAGAGAAAAATAAATAATTGTTATCTTGTGCTTAGCTGCTCAGTCATGTCCGATTCTTTGTGACCCCATGGACTGTAGCCTGCCAGGCTCCTTTGGCCATGGGGATTCTCCAGGCAAGAATACTGGAGCGGGTAGCCATGCTGTCCTCCAGGGGATCTTCCCAACCCAGGTATCGAACCAGGTCTCCTGCATTGCAGGTGGATTCTTCACTGTCTGAGCCACCAGGAAAGCCAATAATAATTGTAATACTTCTGATTTAAAAACTATTAAAGTGGGAAAAAACATATTGTTTGCTGTTAGGTAATACTGTAGTTCTGGGCCAAGCCAAAAGAATGTAGTGATATTTTTTTCATACATGTGGGAAACCTGGTAAGTGGTACACATAAGATTTTTAAATGTGCTTTACAAATATTGAACCTAGCAGGTGCTTCACAAATATTTGAACATGTGAAGGGTGGAAAATGGTGCCTCACTGAACTTTAGGGGTTTCCCGAAGCATGGAGACTCTCAGGTTGGTGATTATTTACACTAAAGACCATCTGCCTGCAATCCCAAACCTATTGGCTGCTGCCTGCAATTCTCCCTGATGTTGCAGTAGTAAGGCTTTGGCATGTTCTCAGCCTTGTGGGCTTAGGAGGCAACATAAAAGAGCAGCCAGGTAGCACACTGCTGTTGCCCCATATCCTTCCAGAAGCTTGTTCGGGACCTGCCTGCCAGGCTGCGCACCTGCTCCAGCTTGCTGAGTCACATGTCCCATCGAACAGTGAGTTCCCTGATGTGAGGTGGCCACGCACCTGTTTTCTTTAGCCAGGCATGTAAATAAGTTCATGGCATGAGCCAGATTTCACCTTCAGATATCTGCTTGGTGGTCCCATGACAGGTGACAGGAGGTGACTGCACCTCTAGGACAGGGCTGGGCCCCTGTGGCTGCCAGGGGTGGCCTCTTCCCACACCTGTGTGCTCCCTGCTCAAGCCAAAATGATATAAAACATGTGTTAAATATAATCATTGCTTCAAAGTAGCTTACTCCCATTTTGGAGGCAGCATGCCATATTGGAGAAGGTTTTTGTTGCATGCTTGCTGAAGCTTGGCACATCCGTGTCCTTTTAGGCAGGAGGTATAGGTGTATAGCATCTCAGTGTGGGGAAGACTCTAAGGATCATACATAAAGTCAAGTGAACCAGGTACCACAGTTGCTTGGACAGTTCTCTCTTCTGCATCACATGAGACAACTGATGTCACATCAGTGGTTGGGGCTCCCATGGGCATTTCCAGATATTCTCCCTCAGCAGCATCAGTGAACTGGACTCCTAGCTAAGAATAACTCATCCTGCACTATCTAGAAACAAGAGGGAGAGAGGCCGTGGTATTTTCTGGTGATTTTTAAAGCTTGATTGATTTTGGCCCGTTTCTTGACAGACAAGGATCTGGTTTAAAATTCCAGTCCTTTTCTTTGATTCTTATGGGCAAATGCTGTATCCATAAGAAAGGTTTTGTCAGTTTCTTTTTTTTTTTTTCCGCTTTTGTTTTTGTATAGGACTGAGGTTTATTTATTAGAATCTTACAATGCAAATTAATGCTGCTGCTGCTGCTGCCAAGTCGCCCCAAATTAATACTAAGGATTACTAAATTTGGTAACCCAAACTGAACCTGCTAGTTTACCAAAAGTTGGAGTCAGGACTCTCTTCCTTACAAATATAGAACTTTGGGTGTTCC
This sequence comes from Dama dama, assembly GCF_033118175.1. Taxonomy (NCBI): domain Eukaryota; kingdom Metazoa; phylum Chordata; class Mammalia; order Artiodactyla; family Cervidae; genus Dama; species Dama dama. The sequence continues at coordinate 53,764,623 of NC_083692.1, read as the reverse complement.
TTCAATTTGCCAAGCTCATTTTCACCCTAGGATCTTTGCCCTTACTGTTTCCTTTCAAAACTTTTGGACAACTATGACTATAAAAAAATACCTAGTTTTCATTAGGGCAAAATCTGTTTCTAGTTGTTTTTCCTTCCTTGGCTCCATTTATTCCACTGATGCCAATAGTATGTACCCTTGGCAGAAGAAGAGAGAGACAGGGATTGCTGGAACCAACCTTGCCTCCCAAGTGCCTGGGATGTGTGATGTAATTTTGCCCCTGGTTAACTTGAACATTTTTCTAATGTTAGTTTTGGGCTTTGACCTTCACTTGGATAGAATAGGTCAGAATTCAGTAATGTAAAAAATTTGATTGTATACTCTTTTTAGTCATCATGTAAATGGTCATATATATAGATTGCATGTTCTAGAGTTTACTAAGCTTCTCTTACTTTGGAATGTTTAGATTAAAACTGTTTTCTGTAATTTTTACAGATCTGTAAAATAGGAAATCCACTCATCCATCACCAAGAGGTGGCTACATTTACTGGCCTTTGTTCAGAGCACAGAGTCTCCCTTGGAATTAAGACAGTTGACTGATTTGCATTGTTATATGGCAGAAACCAACACAAAATTGTAAAGCAGTTTTCCACCAATTAAGAAAAAAAAGAGTTGAAATCTACAGTCCACGAAGAGGTCATTCACATTTTACTTTAGAAATCTTAGCTAAGGAGCTGGGTAAACAGTGATCAAAAGCACAACTTGTATTCAACAAAAGAAATTCATCATACAGATTAAGTGTGTACTGAATCTTTTATTAAAGTATCTTGGCTTATTAAATGCCATATGTAAGGATGCTTTCCAAATACAGTTTTAATAATGATCATAAGTGTACTGCAGGGTAGTTTGTGCATCCATGAAAAGAGAGAAATATGCTTGCACTGTGTGGTCATAAAACCTGTAAACTGCCATTTAGTAAGTGGCTAAGAAGTGAATTGCCACAGAAACCAAGACTTGTAGCAGCGGCAAATAAAGGAAAGAAGTTACTAAATGCTGACACTGGTCATGAAACTGATATTTTATTTAGATGTCCTTGGAGCACAGAGCTCTCAGAAATCATGTTTATAGCCTTCATGCAATAGAAATACAAGCAATCGTGTATATTTTGGCAGATAGTGCCCGATTTAGTTGTAATAATTCACAGCACTGCTTCGGGGCTTCCATGTTGCTCCAGGCAAAAACCTGTATTATAAATTATAGCACACAAAGCTGAATTTGACCTACCAGTTGATGCATAATCAACTGACTTAATTCTGAATATTAACTACACATTGTGGCCTAAAGGTTTTATGCTCTCTAAATGTAACAATAAATTATACAAAAATCTTCCTCTTGGGTGAAACCTAAATATAAATAAATCCCCAATCTTCATACTATGCCACAAGGCCGGTTACTATAGATACCAGAGAGAATATATTAATCTTAAATATTATTGCCAAATAAAATAACTTTAGAATATCACAAAGTACCTGAACTAATTATAGAAACTTTGGGGAGAAGTTTCAGTATTTTAATAAAACACTTTCCCATTTGCTTCTTTAGTGGTAGATTGAAAGATATCACTTTGCTTCTATGATCAGCATGAGTAAAATATTTCACTTTAAAAGATTCATCCCAATCCCAGGTTCAGGGTATGGTCCTTATAAGTGCTTGGAAAATACCTGTCTATAAATGGATGAGTTAGGAATGTTTTGAAACATATAGTCTGATCAAACCAGTCTTGAATTTGAAAAATGTGTCTTTCTAGATTAAGATATTTTGTTCTACAAATGACTTCCTGTATGATACTTCCTGAGCAAATCCTGTAGCTTCTCTGAGCTGCTTTACTTGCTTATAAAAGGGAGATTAAGGGGAGAAAAACGACCCATTACTATCTCACAGGATTGTGATTTGTGAATACTTGAGACCAATGTTGTGAAGTGTTTTGAAATAATTATCCGTAGTAAAGATGTTTTATCCAGGTAAGGAATGATCAACCCTATCATAAAGAGTGGACTGTCTTTGCCATGCTTGTATCATGTAACCCCAACCCCTTCCTGGCCACAGTTGACTGTACTTAGGGTACACAGATCTTCACTTTTAAGAATCTGAACTGAGAGATCCATACCCAGAGAGTTGGTTCACAATTGTCCCTAACCTGGAAGTTCCTTCATGGGGCCTGATTCTGTTTCCTGGCCCCAGTTTCCATGAGCTATCTTTGCATCCTGATAATAAACCTCCCTTTCTTTGAGTTACATTTTGTGGGATTCTATTTCTGGCAATCAAACATTTCTAAGTCAACTTCATACAAGTCCCTTCACTCATTTCTTCAGCACTTACCAAAATTCAAACTCAGGAATTTTTGGTTTAATAGTGGGAGGATAAAACATAAAATTGACTGTAATATGAGTCAAAAGTGCCTGTACATAGAAAAATACAAGTAGTGGTTCAATAGCAGAAAGAAATAATATCTACCTAAAGATAGATAAGGGGTAGATTAGGAAAGTCCTAATAGATTAGGAAAGGCCTAATACCGGCCTTGCATGTATTCTTTCTTTTTTAAAAAATTTTAATTTTCTATTGTATGTTGTTGTTGTTCAGTTGCCAAGTCATGTCTGACTCTTTGCAGCCCCATGAACTGCAACATGCCAGGCTTCTCTGTCCGTCACTGTGTCCTGGAGTTTGCCTGGGTGCATGTCCACTGAATCAGTGATGCTATCCAACCATCTCATCCGCTGTCTCCCTCTTCTCCTTCTGCCTTCAATCTTTCAAAGCATCTTTCCCACAGTTTTCTATTGCTGCTGCTGCTAAGTTGCTTCAGTCGTGTCCAACTCTGTGCGACCCCGTAGACGGCAGCCCATCAGGCTCCCCCGTCCCTGGGATTCTCCAGGCAAGAACACTGGAGTGGGTTGCCATTTCTTTCTCCAGTGCATGAAAGTAAAAAGTGAAAGTGAAGTCACTCAGTCATGTCCAACTCTTAGCAACCCCATGGACTGCAGCCTACCAGCCTCCTCCATCCATGGGATTTTCCAGGCAAAAGTACTGGAGTGGGCTGCCATTGCCTTCTCCAGTTTTCTATTGAGGTATAGCCAATTAACAATATTGTGATAGTTTCAGGTGAACAGCCAAGGGACTTACAAGTATCCATATTCCCCTCAATTCCCCTTCCATCCACGCTGCCACATAATAAGGAGCAGAGTTCCCTGTGATATACAGTAGGTCCTTGTTGAATCATCACTTCTTTTTTATGAACACCACCTCTATCATGGTGCAAATTCCCATTCTGTCCTCTGTGGATTGTAAGAATAGCTTCTCAACTGCTACCTTTGCCTTCAGGCTGCCTTCCATACCGCTGTCAGAGTTATCAGGTAACATCAAACATATAATATCAGACATTGATCCTAAAATGACCCTTAAAAGACTCCCATGCCTATGGGTTAAGGTCCAGGGTCTGCACAATGCATTATATGTGCTAGAATGGGGTATTTTAATATATAATTATTTAAGTGTCTGTCTTTCCTTCCTGAAGTAGCAAGTAGAGTGCCAGACAGGTGCTACTCATCTTTACATCTCCAGTGAGCATTTGGAAGGAGCTCACGGAAGAGGCTCAGGGAAATTATTGTTTAATTGGATGGTGATGAGATTTGACTTGGTCCTGGAACAATGGCTTCAATTTTGAAAGGAGGATGTGGGATAGAGGCTTTAAGGGCCAGAGAATAAGAGCCTGAACATGAAGAAGGCAGGAAAGTTCAGCGCAGATTCAGGGAGAGTGTGTCATCTGGTTTGGCTGGAACAAAGGGAAGAGATAATGAAGATAAAGACAGAAGAAAATGTTGGAAAAATCAGTTGGGATCCTGTCATGGAGGATTTTAATTTAAAAGATGTGAGCTTAATTTTGTAGGCACCAGGGAGCCATGTCCACTGAGCATAATAGTAATGTGATCAAAACCACCTTTTAAGGAGGTGAACCTCAGGGGTGCAGAAGGTGGACTGGAATGGAGATCCTGGATTACTCTCATCATGTTCCCAGGGAGGAGAGCCAGGCATGATCCCCCATGGTTTCCATCTTCTTAACTATTTCTTTATATTTTACTGTTCTCTTTTTAAACATTTTTTTTTTTAAAGAGTCATCTACCATGGCAGTCCCCTTTTCCTTCATCTCAGATGTAGCAAGGATTTGGGGGGCTTTAAAGCATCTGATAGACATGAACAAGGGCATATCATCCCCATCCAGATGATCGCCCTTTCATTTTTAGTAATGCTGGGGAGATGGAAATGGTTTGATATGGAGACACGCTTGACCTGTTCTATTTTTGCCATGCTTTCAGGCGGCTTAACAAGAACACTGGGTTCCTGCTTCAGCGAGGGAATTGGAAGGTTTCACTTTCCCTCAGTGGCATTGGTTTCCCTTCTGGCTCCCCAACTCAGCAAAATTCAGGAAGCATGACCTCCAAGTCTTAGTTAACTTCTATCACAAATATCACTTCCTCCTTGAAGCCTCCTTTGATTTGTTACTATTCCCCAAGCCTGAAATAACCCCCAAGTTATATGGTATTTCCTTTCTTCTACCTGAAATTATGATTATCTATAGTGTGACTCTGTATGCCTACTGGCCTGAAATCTACTTGATAGTAGAATCAGGCCTTATTCATCCTTAATATCCCCTTCTCCCTCACTCAGTTTCATTGATGTCCATGTGTCTTGTACAAAGGAGGATCCAGTACTTTATATTTGAATAGCACTTAATATTTTGCTCTTTTTTCTTCTGAATTTTCTATATATCAGCAAAGGAAGGCTTTACCATCTTCACTTTCATTTTTCAAATGAGAAACCTGAGTATTTGAGTGATGTATGTAAGGTTGCATAAAAAGACACAAGAATATTTTTCCTTCCAAATTCATCAGTACTGTTTCTACTACACCATTCTACCTCATGCTGCCTGATGAATGAGAGGACTTGAATTATCGTTAGGGTTTTTTTTTTTTTGAATTATGCAGAATTCTAGTGAGGAAAGAACCTGTTGAGATGCCATCACACTGTCTCCAGCATCCTGGGGAGGCCCACATGACAAGCAGGAAAGTGTGTGAGAATTCCTTGATCTGTCTGAAATATTTAAAATTCAGCCATTAATCATAGCAGCTGCATTCTGGCTTCAAGTGATCAGCTACTAATGGTTTCGACATTCTGAGTTTGAGAAATTCCTATTAATTGTCCTTAAAAAAGGGCAGGAATGAATAATCTTGACTTCATTTGTGAGAAAAGAATCAATGTCTCTCACTCTTAGGTGCCGCTCCTCTTTTTTTTTTTTTCTCCTCAAACTGTTTTGATCTAAAATGCAGTTTTTTTTTCTGTGCCTGTTTCTCTGGGTCTGACTTTGAATGGCTGCATGTTCTGAGAGGTTGAGGTTTGGTGGTCAGAATCACCATGGAGGGTTGGGACTGGTGATAACAGGTGCTCCTGGATCAGTTCCCATGAGCTGGCTAAGCTCTAGGATACAGCCAGCCAGGGAGACGGGCAGAACTCCAGGCCAAAGAGGGTGAACACCCAACACATACTTACGATGATAGATTTCTTTCGTATCAAGAAGACAGTATAACTTTAATGTGTGAGTACATACATATACCTGTGTGTATGTGTATATGTGTGTATATACAAATATGAGTAGGTGTTTATATGTAATATATGTTATATGTAATATGTATATTACATATAAACACCCTTTGCCATGTCTATGTAGGAGAACAGCATTTCCCACCCCCAAATATATCTCTTTAGTATATTAATTTTAAGCCAGTTATTTTCTGAGAAACAGCAGACATGGGAACAACTCTGAACACCAAATAGGAGTTACCCCTTTATAAGAAAAATTTACATTTACAACAGAAATCTCCATTTGTGAGGGTGTTTCATATACCAGGAAGAGGAGGATGACCAGGAAGATATATACCAGGAAGAGGAGGATGACCAAATCTTTAGACAGCTTTATCAGTGGAGCAGGCAATGACCTAAATCAACATATTAACCTCACCTTCGTTTACTATGCTTTTCCTGGTCACCTCCCATAACTGCTCTCCCCACCCTCAACATCCTCTTGTGTCTTTAACTGAAGATGGTATTTAAGGTGAGGGCTTCAGCCATTATGACAAGTTGCTCAATTTTTTGAGTCTCTCCCATGTACACGTTATTACTGTTTGACTTTCTCCCGTTAATCTCTCTGATGTCAGTTTAACTCTTAGACCAGCTTGAAGAACCTAGAGGGGCAAAGAAAAATTTCTTCCTCCCTGACACCTATTTTCTACAGAAGCTCTTGAGCTCTTTTTTTAATTTATTTATTTTTTGGTTGTGGTAGGTCTTCATTGCTGCTAGCTGGCTTTCTCTAATTGTGGTGAGCATGGGCTAGCCTTTGTTGTGGTATGCGAGCTTCTCATTGCAGTGGCTTCTCTTGTTCCAGAGGACAGGCTTTAGATATGCGGACTCAGCAGTTGTTGTTCACAGTTTATTTGCTCCATGGCATGTGGGATCTTCCTGGACCAGGAATTGAACCTGTGTTCCTTGCATTACAAGGTGGATTTTTTACCACTGGACCACCCGAGAAGCCCCAGTTCTTGGGTTTTATTCATAGGTCCTTTTAGTCTTTGCTCATAAATTCACTGAATTTGGTATGAAAATTTGGAGGTCTTTAAAATGGGTTAATTCTCATCTTAATCTGCTGTGCAAGGTAATCAGTCCATCTTCAATAAATCACTAATGATTTCAGAAATACCAAACCATTCCATGTGACAGCATTCAATTACTAACAAGTGAAGAGTTTAACTTTCTATCTGATGGGAACATTTAAAAAATGTTTTTAGTTATTTGTACTTAGATGTTTAGTATGAACCTGTGTATTAGTTTGCTTTGGCTGCAGTAACAAACTACCGCAAACTGATTGGCTTAACAGAAATCTATTTTCTCCCAGTTCTGGAGGCCAGAAGACCAAGGTCAAGGTGCCATTATGGCCACGCTCCCTTTGAAGGTGCTAGAGAAAGCTCTTTCCAGGCCTCTCTCCTAGTTCCTGCTAGTTCCTTGGCTTCTGACAGCATGACTCCAATTTTCACATGGCATTCTCCCAGTGTGCATGTCTGTGTCAACATTTCCCCTTTTGATAAGGACACCAGTCATGTTGGATTAGAGGTCCACTCTATGCCAGTTGAGATGAGTATGACCTCATCTTAACTGATTACTGTTTGCAACACCCTAATTCCAAACTAGGTTACATTCTGAGGTGCTGGTCCCCCCATTTATTTGGAGGGGGCTGCACTGTGTGGCTAATGGGATCTCAGTTCCCTGACTGGGGATCGAACCTGTGCCCCTGCAGTGGAAGTGCAGAGCCCTAACTACTGGACCGCCATGGAATTCCCTGCTCTTTCCAAATTTATGTCCTTCTTATATGCAAAATACAGTCACCCCAGTCCAGTGTCTCCAAAGGACAACCCATTCCAGCATCAGTTCTTAAGTCCTAAATCTCATTCAAACATCATATAAATCAGGTGTGGGTGTTACTCAGGGTATGATTTTTATCCTGAGGCAAAATTCCTCTTTATTGGTGAACCTGTGACTACAGACAAAATTCAACGATGGGACGGGCACATGATAGATAATCCATTCCAAAAGGGAGAAATCAGAAGGAAAAGGCAAGCAGGTCTGAAATCTAGCAGTGTAAACTCCACTGGATTTTTTGGCTTGAGAATAATCCTTCTTGGCCGGATGCTCTGTCCTCTGGGCCCATACAGGCAGCAACCTCAGTTCTGAGCAGCGGCCCTTGCCTCTGCAAAGGAAGAAGTCGTTTTTCTCTCAGATTCACTTTCCCCTTTTCTGAAGGATCACCCATTTGCAGCCAAACAGCTCTATTTACCCATTTCCTGCCTGTAAGATACCCAGAGTCTGACAGCTTTGCTTCATTTTTGTTCTGACTCTGTACCTTCTGGTTGTTGTATCCATAAATGATCTGACTGTTATCTATAGCAAAATGTTATCTGGCCATGCCCCTGGTTCTCCCTCCAAAGCATGTGGTGCCATTTTTTTTTTTTGCAATATCATAGGGTGAGAATTTTCCAGATCTTCAAGTTCCAGTTTCTTTTCTCTTAGCAGCTCCTTGTTCAATTTCTTTCTCTCTTCTCAGCTTTTACAAAAGCAACAAGGAGGAATCAGTCCACACTGTCAACATTTGACTTGGAAATCTCCTCCACAAAATATCCAGGCTTATTACTTTCAAGTTGTAGTTGCCACAAACAGAAGAGTGCAATTCAGCCAAGTTTTCAGACACTTCATCCCAAGTATTCCTTTTCCTAATGATATCTGCAATGACCCTGTTTTTTTAAATTTTTTTTATTGAAGGATAATTGCTTTACAGAATTTTGTTGTTTTCTGTCAAATATCAACATGAATCAGCCATAGGTATACATGTATACTCTCCCCTTTGAACCTCCCTCACATCTCCCACCTCATCCCACCCCTCTAGATACATACAGAGCCCCTGTTTGAGTTTCCAGAGCCATACAACAAATTCCCGTTGCCTATCTATCTTACATATGGTAATGTAAGTTTCCATGTTACTCTTTCCATACATTTCACCCTCTCCTCCCCTCTCCCCATGTCCATAAGTCTATTCTCTATGTTTCTCCATTGCTGCCCTGTAAATAAATTCTTCAGTACCATTTTTCTAGATTCCGTCTATATGCATTAGAATACAATATCGATCTTTCTTTTTCTGACTCACTTCACTCTGTATAATAGGCTCTAAGTTCATCCACCTCATTAGAATTGACTCAAATGCATTCATTTTTATGGCGAGTTGTGTATATGTACCACATATTCCATTGTGTATATGTACCACAACTTCTTTATCCATTCATCTGCTGATGGACATCTAGGTTGCTTCCATGTTCTAGCTATTGTAAATAGTGCTGTAATGAACCATGGGATACATGTTTCTTTTTCAACTCTGGTATCCTCAGGGTATGTGCCTAGGAGTGGGATTGCTGGGTCATGTGGTGGTTTTATTCCTAGTTTTTAAAGGAATCTCCATACTGTCTTCCAAAGTGGCTGTATCAATTTACATTTCCACCAATGGTGCAAGAGCATTCCCTTTTCTCCACACCCTCTCCAGCATTTATTGTTTATAGACACTTTGATGAAGACCATTCTGACTGGTGTGAGGTGATATCTCATTGTAGTTTTGATTTGCATTTCTCTAATAAAGAGCAGTGTTGAGCACCTTTTCACGTGTTTGTTAGCCATCTGTATGTCTTCTTGGGAGAAATGTCCGTTTAGGTCTTTTTCCCACTTTTTGATTAGGTTGTTTGTTTTTCTGGCATTGAGTTATATGAGCTGCTTGTATATTTTGGAAATTAATCCTTTGTCAGTTGTTTCATTTGTGATTATTTTCTCCCATTCTGAGGGTTGTCTTTTCAACTTGCTTAGCATTTCTTTTGCTGTGCAAAAGCTTTTAAGTTTAATCAGGTCCCACTTGTTTACTTTTGTTTTTATTTCTGTTACTCTAGGAGGTGGGTCATAGAGCATCTTGCTTTGATTTATGTTATTGGGTGTTCTGCCTATGTTTTCCTCTAAGAGTTTTATAGTTTCTGGTCTAACATTTAGGTCTTTAATCTATTTTGAGTTCATCTTTGTATATGATGTTAGTGAGTGTTCTAATTTCATTCTTTTACATGTAGCTGTCCAGTTTTCCCAGTGCCATTTATTGAAGCAGCTGTCCTTGCACCATGTATATTCTTGTCTCCTTTGCTAAAATAAGGTACCCATAGGTGCATGGGCTTATATATGAGCTTTCTATCTTGTTCCGTTGGTCTATATTTCTGTTTTTTGTGCCAGTACCATACTATCTTGATGATTGTAGCTTTGTAGTATAATCTGAAGTCAATAAGATTGATTCCTCCAGCTCCATTCTTCTTTCTCAAGGCTGCTTTGGTTATTTGGGGTCTTTTGTGTTTCCATATGAATTGTGAAAATTTTTGTTCTAGTTCTGTGAGAAATGCCATTGATAATTTAATAGGGATTGCACTGAATCTGTAGATTGCATTTGGTAGCATAGTCATTTTCACAATATTGATTCTTCCAACCCAGGAACGTGGAATATCTCTCCATTTGTTTATGTCGTCTTTGATTTCTTTCATCAGTGTCTTATAATTTTCTGTGTACAGTTCTTTTGTCTCCTTACTGTTAGTTATAATTCAGTCACTCAGTAGTGTCTGACTCTTTGCAACCCCATAGACTGCAGCACACTAGGCCTGCCTGTCCATCACCAACTCCTGGAGTTTACTCAAACTCATGACCATTGAGTGGTGGACATCCAACTATCTCATCCTCTGTCATCCCCTTCTCCTCCTGCCTTCAATCTTTCCCAGCATCAGGGTCTTTTCCAGTGAGTCACTTCTTCGCATCAGGTGGCCAAAATATTGGAGTTTCAGTTTTAGCATCAGTCCTTCCAATGAATATTCAGGACTGATTTCCTTTAGGATAGACTGGTTGGATCTTCTTGCAGTCCAAGGGACTCTCAAGAGTCTTCTCTAACACCTCAGTGCAAAAGCATCAATTCTTTGATGCCTGGCTTTCTTTATGGCCCAACTCTCACATCCATACATGACTACTGGAAAAACCATAGCTTTGACTAGACCATACTTTGCCTTTGTTGGCAAAGTAATGTCTCTGCTTTTGAATAAGCTGTCTAAATTGATCATAGCTTTTCTTCCAAGGAAGAAGTGTCTTTTAATTTCGTAGCTGCAGTCACCATCTGCAGTGACTTTGGAGCCCCCGAAAATAAAGTCTGTCACTGTTTCCATTGTTTCCCCATCTATTTGCCATGAAGTGATGGGACTGGATGCCATGATCTTAGTTTTCTGAATGTTGAGTTTTAAGACAACTTTTTCACTCTCCCCTTTCACTTTCATCAAGAGGCTGTTTAGTTCTTCTTTGCTTTCTGCCATTAGGCTGGTGTCATTTGCATATCTGAGGTTATCAATATTTCTCCTGGCAATCTTGATTCCAGCTTGTGCTTCATCCAGTCCAGCATTTCTCATGATGTTCTCTGCATATAAGTTAAATAAGCAGGGTGAAAATATACAGCCTTGATGTACTCCTTTCTCGATTTGGAATCAATCTGTTGTTCCATGTCCAGTTCTAACTGTTGCTTCTTGACCTGGATACAGATTTTTCAGGAGGCAGGTGAGGTTGTCTGGTATTCCCATCTTTTTGAGAATTTTCCAGTTTGTTGTGATCCATACAGTCAAAAGCTTTGGCATGGTCAAGAAAGCAGAAGTATGTGTTTTTCTGGAACTCTCTTGCTTTTTCCATGATCTAATGGATGTTGGCAATTTGTCTCCTTTGGTAAGTTTATTCCTAGATAATTAATTCTTTTTGTGGCAATGGTGAATGGGATTGATTCCTTAATCTCTCTTTCTGATTTTTCATTGTTAGTATATAGAAATGCAACTGATTTCTATGTATTGATTTTATATCTTGCAACTTTGCTAAATTCACTGATTAGCTCTAGTAATTTCTTCATACTATCTTTAGGATTTTCTATATACAGTATCATGTCATCTGCAGACAGTGAAAGCATTACTTCTTATCTTCCAATCTAGATTCATTTTATTTCTTTTTCTTCTCTGATTGCTGTAGCTAGGACTGTCAAAACTATGTTGAATAACAGTGGTGAAAGTGGACACCCTTGTCTTGTTCCTGGTCTTAGGGGGAATGGTTTCAGTTTTTCACCATTGAGAATAATGTTTGCTTTAGGCATATCCTGTACGGTCTTTACTCTGTTGAGGTAGGTTCCTTCTATGCCCATTTTTTGAAGAGTTTTAATCATGACCCTGTTTCTAAATAAGGTCACATTCTGAGGTACTGGGGTTTAAGACTTGAACATATGAATTTTGAAGGGACACTTTTTTTTTTTTTTTTAAGTTTTTTTGCTGCATTGGATCTTAGTTGCAGCAATTGGGATCTCTGATCTTTTTTGCAGTGTGTGGGCTCTTTAGTTGTGGCCTGCAGATTCTTAGTTGAGGCATGCAGGATCTAGTTCCCTGGCTAGGGCTCAAACCAGGGCCCTCTCTATTGGTAGTGTGGAATCTTAATCACTGGACCATGAGAGAAGTTCATGAGGGGACACTATTAAACCCATGAAAGTGAAAGTTGCTCAGTTATGTCCAACTCTTTGCAGACTATATAGTCCATGGCATTCTCTAGACCAGAATACTGGAGTGGGTAGCCTTTCCCTTCTCCAGGGGATCTTCCCAACCCAGGGATTGAACCCAGGTCTCCTGCATTGCAGGTGGATTCTTTACCAGCTGAGCCACAAGGGAAGCCCAATTAAACCCATAACAACCTGTTAAGTTTTCAGTTTTTTAGAAAGCTCTAACTACCCCCTCACTCAAGTTCCAAATTCAGTTTTGACATAGGTATCCTTATATGACAAGACCACCACCAGGGATATCAGTAGATAACCTAATCAGTTTCTGTGGAATCAAATTCAAGGCAGCATGACTGCCTAAGGCAAGGTCTTAGCTCTATGTCCCAGCCCAGTTATACTTATAATCACTAAACAATAGCCACCCTTTACCATATTTCTACAATATATGAAAGACTATCCTAATAGTCCTAGTAGTTATTATGTAACCTTAGAAAAACACTTCAAGTACTATTTGTAGTGCCCATTTTACAGATTAGAAAACTCTTGTTCATACTGACCTGAGTTTGACTTACTTGCTCATGGTCACAGACTGCAGAGATCCATGCCTTGCAGTGCTTCAGAAACTTGTCATGACTGAGTCAGTCTGAAATCATCTGTAGACCTAGTGTTTGACTTGCTTTGGCTGACTCACCTTCACAGCCTCACCCCTGTCAGGGGCCTAGGTCCAGGTACCCAGGGATCTTCCCCTTTAGAAACAATTCACAAGCATTCTAATATCCTTGCTTGAGAAGATGATTAAGTTGGAGGTAGAGCTCATGTTTTGTCTATGCCAGAGGCCAAATTTTGGAGATACCCAGGAGAGAGTGTGTTGTGTTTATGAATGTCATGTGACATGGAACAAGAAAGTTGATATCTGCACATTAGGTCAGTTTCAAAAGATCACGGCAAACTCTAGTCACCCATTTGGACTTCTCAGTGACCCACAATGGATCTCGTATTCCACAAATTCATCTCAATGTGCTTTGAGTCTGTTTAGTCATGGCCTCTACCACCTCCAGGGCTAGTAAGTCCCCAAAGTTTCCTACCTGCTGTGTAAAGTTATGTTTCCTTTTAAGTGTTCCCTCATGGCTTTCTTCCAATTTGGATGCTGCTCCCTAGTCCTCATGTGTAGGGTTAGCTGAACAAGGCCGTGTACAACTTCTCACTTCCCTTCATCATTATCTTTGAAGGCTTTGATTAGATTGTTTCCGAGCCCTGGTCTTTTCAGGTAGAGGAAGCCGTATTGTTTGAAACCTTTCCTAACACTGCAGAGCCTGCCTCCCCTTCATCATCCTGGCTTTCCATTGCTCCAGGTCCGCTCCGGCTGTTAATCTCCAGAAATGTGGTACCCAGGGCAGCAAGGGGTCTCCCCCTTGCCAGTGATAATGAAATCTCTTGGCCCCATCTTTCTTGTTCTCATCCCCCTGAAGATTCATTCCACCAGGCGTGTCCCTCGGAGAATTCTAAAGCGACAGATGTCCCATGAAAAGGAAAGCAAATTTCCTCTGGGGTCACGTCATGTGCTGTCATTCCAAGTGTCTGATTTTAGATTCTGAAGTTCTGAAAGCCCCCAAAGAGTGGAATCTCCTGCTGTGAGGCTGCATGGCTAGCTGGGGAGAGCTCTTGAAGTAGGCTTTATTTCAAGCGTGAGGACCTGTTTATTAGAAGCCAGGGGGAGAAAAACCCACACCTGAGACTTCTCACATGCTTGTGAAATTCAGATATGAGAAGAAACATTGTTGGGATCAATCAGAATCAGCTGGCCACCTGGTTGGAGGGAGATGGCAAGAAGGGAATGGGGAAACTTTGAAAATCCTGCCTTGAATAGAGCTCCCTGACTCCCTGGGGTTGGACCAGGATGAATGAGATCTGCTTTGGCTTGAGCTGACATCCAGTCCCTGGAGTGAATGGTGTCGGCCGCAGGAGGCAGGGGATTCTGTTCTTCTTTTTCAATAGAGTCTTTGTGGTGCCTGGTTTAGAATCTCTCAACCCTGCCATCCCCACTCTCTTTGAAGGATGGCTTGTCAACACTAAGTGTTGGGTAAACCTTGAAAAGGTAGTCTTGTTCTTGGCCCAATGCTGATTTAAAATTAGGTTTTTCTCCATATTTGCAACTGAAAATCAACTCAAAGACTTGGTTTAACTAAGAGTAGGCCAATGAGAAAGAAAAGTAACCATATTAGTGATAGCTCTGCCTTTTAGGAAACATTCACTGAAAAGTGTTTTTTTTTTTTTTTTTTTTTACCCAAAGTGACACTATTTTCTGTTCAACCACTTGTAGGTAGAGAAACCCAAATGGAAAGATGAGAGAGGCAGGGTTAGAAAGGAAAGACTGAAATGAGCAGACTTTCAAGCCAGCCAAATACAATCACTTCCAGT